>NW_027526422.1:80543491-81143491 GCF_048455015.1 Haemaphysalis longicornis | reverse complement strand
GCCTGATTCTTGCCTACTTTAGCATTGAAGTCCCCGATAACTACGGCATACTGTGTTTTTACTTTAGCCATTGCCGATTCCACATCTTCATAGAAGCGTTCCACTACTTGGTCGCCATGGCTGGATGTGGGCGCGTAGCCCTGCACCAGCTTGAGCTTGTACTTTTTATTGAGCCTAATTACAAGACCTGCTGCCCTTTCGTTAATGCTATAGTATTCGTCTATGTTGCCAGCTATGCTTTTATTGACTAGAAATCCCACTCCCAGTTCTCTTCATTTCTCTAGACCACGGTAACATAGGACGTGTTTATTTTTGAGCAACGTCAAGGCTTCGCCTGCCCTCCTAACCTCGCTAAGCCCTATTACATGTCATTTAATGGCCTCGAATTTTTCGAACAACACCTCGAGGCTTGCTTCGCTGGATAAGGTTCGCGCGTTAAACGTTGCCAGTTTCAGATTCCATTGGCGGCCTGTCCGGATCCAGGGATTCTTAGCACCCTCTGCTGCGTCACAGGTCTGACCGCCGCCGTGGTCAGTTCATTCGCAGCTGCCGGGGACTGAGGGCCGTGGGTTAATAAGCGTATTAATGGGAGGTTGTGGCCGTTAGTACACCAGGGTGGCCAATCCTGCTCTGGAGCCAATCCTCCACTCCTGGAGCCAATCCTCCTGCTCACCAGTGATGACATATTTATACTTAAAAGCTATGCTACTTTGCCAAAAATAGTTCAAAACGAATTATTTTAATGGTAATTGCAATTCCTTTACTTACCACCTGATCATCAGTGCTGGCCAGTAGCAGTTAAGCAGCAAGTGTTCACTATGGAGATACAAATGGTCGCACTGCAAATGAGGTATCCAAACAAAGGGCCCTGAGATAAATGTTTGCCAACATGACTAGGAAATTAGAGGAGAGTGGTGGCTAGTCAACGGATGAGTATTTTTATATGAATTTCACCCGAAAAACTAGACTTTTAAATAACGGGAAACTGGTGCAACAAATTAAAGTGACTGCAGTTCAGCAGTAACCCCCTAAGCAAGAAAGTGGGATAATATTCAAACCGGTCGTGCTGCCTGGTTCCGGCGAAGCAAGTTCGCACATGTGAGCGACGTTTATTGCTCCGTTGTTTTAAAGCTACGCTTTTTAAATCTGACATCCGATGGTTGTGTCTCGACCGTTGGTGTCAACAAAAAACTCGCGTGAACAAATGAAAGAAGTTACTGCCACCGCCAGAAATCGAACCTGGAACGAATAGAGAAACGGAGTGAGAGCCAGTTGTCCTACCGATTCAGCTACGAGCCCATGCGGACACCGGGGAGAGAGACGGTGCACTCACCGAGCATGTCTGCGGGTTTACCACCGTTCTCGCCATGGAGGAAAGTATTCTTTCCTCCATGGTTCTCGCTGAATGCCACGTGATAGCGTCACACGTCCTATCGCGCCACTTGCGCTCTGCTCACGGCACCTGTAGAGGCCGTTTGGGCCCCTTGCGGATGCACTAGAATTTATAACATTTAAAAGAATATTATGCCAACGCACGGCATCGCACTCCTCTGTCTCTGCGGCCGACGTGTA
The DNA here is from genome assembly GCF_048455015.1 of Haemaphysalis longicornis. Classification (NCBI taxonomy): domain Eukaryota; kingdom Metazoa; phylum Arthropoda; class Arachnida; order Ixodida; family Ixodidae; genus Haemaphysalis; species Haemaphysalis longicornis. The sequence goes on along the minus strand of NW_027526422.1, from coordinate 81,141,919 downwards.
GCCTCCGTCGGCGGCGGCGGAGACGGACGACAAGTTAAATCGTCTATGTAACACCGGGTCGACGCCTCCTTTAAGTTTATAAAAATAGTTTCCATTCGCGCTTCACCAATGCAACTCAGCCAACGATCCACGGTTCATGAATGATGCATGGAATTAACTTTAGCAAAAAATACCTCTTAGATATATTGAAGGGTGTTGTTAAGTGCATTTCTATTTTTGTAGGCCTACGCGTGTGAACTGAAGTGATCTCGCAAGGGTAATTGTTGTGGGTGTCGTTTAGAGCTTGGCGTTCTGACCACATTCACGTGGTGGATCGCTGCGCACTTGTTTTCTTTTATACTTGAAAGAATGTAATTCTAACGTACTGCACCTCAAAGGTCTCAGCAAATTTTTTTCCCGGGCACAAAATATCTGCACAATTTCACGTCAACGCATCGATTTCAGGCAGCGGTTTTCTTCCAGCAGTTTAACCTTTCATAGGGTCCCCTGATTTAATGGCATTTGCGATTAAGGAGGGGTCGTGGAAGATTTGGGTTGGACTTGAGCGAAAAGTATCCCCTGTGCAAGGATTTCATGACCGGACGATTTTATTTCGGGGGGCGGGGGGGATTGCTGGACTGAGTGATCTTCATTCCACAGGGCCCCTCACACATCCCCTCCCCGCCACGCACTCACAAGAGATGATAGAGGAGAAAAGAAAAAAAAAGGTCGCCATCAAGCCCTGCGGAAGTGGAAGTGCAGCAAAGCTGCTGTAAACCACTACAAATTGTGATGGAGAACTGTATGAAATCTTCCTCGTCCTCTCGGCGTGCCTGTCGCTTGGGATCGGCTAGTTTTACTGGATAAAGGGAGCGAGTATCGGTACTGTTTTCTCCTATTGTTCTGTGTCGTGCCATCATAATGATCAGTTCGCAGTACGGTGCCGCCGTTTTGTTGTTTATGCGTTTTAATCGGTTGAATCCGGGAGGTGTCCTCCCTGCTCTGCAGCTGCTGCCCACGGCTGAGGTCGTTCCGAATTTGAATCAAAGACAACGCGTGCAACAGCATTTCAGCAGCAGCCGTGTGTCCAAAGAGGCTGTTTTGCTGCATCTTCAGTAGTGTTGTTAACAAACGACCCGGTTGACGTTAGTGGCAAGGCCATAAGGGCGGCGATGTATCATCACTGATAAGCGCCAAAATGGCCACCGTTGCTGGCTTTCGTACCTCAGTGGCGGTAGTGTAATTGCTTATCTACTGAAACTGCGCTCGTCTTCTTTGACACTATACTCGGCTTTTTTTACCGCTCACATCTGTACACACGTTATGATTCGTTAGCTGCTTAAGAGAAACATTCTTCCCTGTTCCTTATCAAACATTTTATTGGCTGCCCATATATCCGAACGGCGGTAATCACTAGACAAGAATCTTATTTTGTACACGAATGGCTTTTGTATGCTTTTGTACATTTAGTGCATATAGACAGAAACTATAGTAGTGTTGGTATGGATACACCGAGTGAAAACTACATGTGATGGTTGGACTGGAATAGATCTTGTGAACATTCCATAAGGCTTCAAACTAGCATTAGCTCTTCCTTCATCGCGTTTCCGCTTCCCACTTGCCAAACCAAAAGACTGGGGGAAGATACTAATCTTTTCACTGAACACGTGATAACGCCTACTGAAAGATTTACCCTCTTACACCACCTGTAGAAAATCACAGCTGTGAATGCGGGATTGACCCCTTGTTTTGGAAAAAATAAAGAGGCCTTTTTGGATATGCGGTGCATACTCGGTAGTGTACCCAGCGTTGTTCAAAGCTAATAAAACGAAATAGGTACACATGCATACGTGAGTGTCAGCGTCACCTAATCACTCAAGCAGATGTAAGCCGGTAAGTGCGGACGCCTGGATGCACGTGCGACAGTTCCGTAGGAGAAATTTGTCCCGCGTTTTATGAGTCATCACTACAGTCATCCGTCAGGTTTCATTGCAAACAACTTAGGAATTACGGTACCATATATGGTTAACCGTTATAAATGCCCTGAGAAAACTTTGTTGCCGCTGGTTGATATTGAGGAAACAATTAAGGTACGCTAGGGTATCTTGCCAATAGCGGAGTGGGAACGGTAACGCTTGGCGAATTGTACAGCTCCCTGTTTCTGAAGCTTCGAGGCCACACATAAAATTATGTACTTAATAAATTTGCAAAATCACGTTATATTAACCGTACTCGTAGGTGGCTCTTGCGCTTGGAAAAAGCGCAAGCATAACAAAATATACACAGGCTACTCGCAATGGACGGAGTGAAAGCACCCCGACGTAAACTAGTAACACGAGTAGCTCGAATCAAAGAGTAAAAACAGGGATTGGCCATGATTGCCACACTATCCTTGACTACAGCATACGAGAAAAACAAAGATTGAAGTAGAGAAAAATCTTTTGACATCAGGTACATAAACCTATGAAGCCGTCTCTTCAAACACCCCCCCCCCCCCCTTTGTGATAAAAGAATCTGTTTTCTTGTTTATCTTGGGTTGTGCTAATTCGATAGTATCTCGTACAAGAGCTACCACCTATCGATCCTGAATATTTGCTGTGGCACCGTCCCGTAAAAGTTCTTGGCTTGTGTCTTTTCATTCAATATTCATTTCGTGGGCCTTTTTATTTTACCGAGAAAATTTAACCAACCACTATAACTGAAGCTTAGAGTTATGCGTTCAATCGCTCCTACTACGGAAAATTTTTGAAATGAAATTTTAGCACTTCAGTCATTTTGCTGTAGTATACAGAGAACGCCCTGCAGAGAAGCCCAATTTTTCCTGTCTGATGATGATTTTGGATGAGGTGAAGAAAAATACATCGCTCCCAGTGGTCGGAATAGAAGCTGGGACATTAGCACTATGCTGCCAACGACTGCCCGATTGCGCCATATTGACATTGTCCAACGGGTAAGGATTTAGAGAGCGGTGCTTGCTCGCGCAAAATCAATAAAACTGCATCTCTCTGCTAAACGATGCCGATGGCTTAACTACGGGGAAAGCCACGAAATGAACGTATAAGCAAAGCAGCAGACAGCACAATCACGGTGCAGTATACTGTTACGATGCGTAATACGTTATGTGTATTGTAATGTGCTGTGGTGTGGAGCATCTCGACTCGGGATTGCTATGTTTCCAGATGCACTCGATTTAGAACGATTTGTGCTCCCTCATCGTTCTTGTTTTGATAGAGCGGTCACAGTTTTTTATTGTGACACTGTCGTCACACTACTTTATCAGCATTCACAAGGCAGTTATTTCGGCAGGCGAAAACGTTTCCACAGTTTTACACAAAATGAGGCTATCATTTTATTCCATGTTTATTGGTGTGTCTGTTACCATCCTCCAACCATGAAGGGAACATTGGCAATTGCGCTCATTTCGCGTAACACTCAAGCACGGAGGAGATACTAGTTTTTGTTGCAAACTATAATTTCTGACATGCAATCACCACTGATAAAGCTGGGCATAAATGCCTTTACTGTTGCGGAGTAAAATTTAGCCATGATTATATAGTTCGAATATACACACTAGGGGTAATATGCTCTGGCCGATTCCAACCCGTTAAAGGTAAAATACATATATTAACTGCAGGAGTGTTTTAAGCTGGGCTAGTTGGTGCTTTTCAAAGGCGCGTAACAGCGCAAACTGGAGGAAAATACGAATAGGGAAAAACACTGACAAGCGGTGTTTGTGTATCTCGCTTTCGAGTTTTCGTCACATTTGCGCTGTTGCGCGCCATGGAACACATATAAAAGCTTTTCTGGTGAAATTCAACTCGGGGATAGACGTATTGTTTTAAACTAAATCGAGCGTCCGTCTAAAGTGTAAAATCTAAACAATGAACCGACGACCGTCGGTTCATTGTTGAAACCGAAAGTTCGACTTTTGTACGGGGAATTTCGAGGGCTAACGCGCGCAAAAGGTGCCAATGCGTTGATGGTGCTCCACGTTTACAGTATTCGTGGTTGTTTTGTGCATGTCTTAAATGTGCTGCTTCAACAAAGGAAACAATATCAAACAATATCATATCAAATTCTTGGCGAAAGGAGTCAGGCACAATTTTTTTGTTTTCAATCATGACAAGTTCGTCTGCCACTGTTATTATGTGCCACTCGTCCTAGAGCGCTTCGAGTACTCCTTCTGGATCCCGTTAGGAATGCGGCCAACCATTTGCACTAAACTCAGCAAGTTGCTGGAAGACGCTGTCCTGTGGCTGCTCCGTGATGATTGCTTCGAAACGTGGGGGTGTAACTGGTCTCGTTAGCATAAGACCTCTCAAACACGTTTCTATATACTTCAGCAGACAAGTCACTTTCGAGGGGTCCCTTCATTGGGGAGCAAAAAAGGAATTCAGCCGGAATCAGCTCTTTCGCAGAGATTTATGTCACGTCGTACTCGTATCGCATACGTTGCATGCGAATGTGTTGTAGACAACGTGTCAGTTCCGAGAGATTTTTAATGCGAAGCATTCTTTGCCGACTACCACCACAGCTCCAGGACCGTCTAACGCCCTGCATTTGCACAAAAATGTAGATTCTTTGAAAAAAATCACCTGAAATTGTTACGTTACCGTAAATGAAAACAAGCAGTGCAACACAGCTTCGGAGGCTAAAAACATCAGAAAAGAAGAAAAGTTTTAACAGAAGTGACCAGGAAAAAATAAATAATATGCATCTTATGTATTTCCGCCTAAACCCAACAATACACAAAAAAATTCCCCAAGAAAACGTTCACAATTTCAATTATAAAAAGCGAAATTTACGCAAACCACTATAATGCCTCGCATTTCCGTTAAATGCAAATTTTTCGGAGAACACCTGTACTTGTCGTAATAGCGCAGATGGAGATAGCGCACATGTAGATAACTGCTCGAACAAAAATGTGAAAAACCACAAAAATCAAAAAGAAAGAAATGTTCCACAAAACTGCCTGACAAATCCCAAATATGCATTCTAAATATCTCCCCCAGAAGCCCCAAAATAAGTAAATGACGTCCATGAAAATATTAAAGTTAGAAATAAAAATAGCCAAAATGGCGATAAACCCTGTTGTGCTCTGCGGTACTACTAACAAGCCCATTTGGCACAAAATAAATTAGAAATATTTTCTATAGCGAAATAAAAACAAAATTTATGGAAAATAAAACGTCGGAAATGAACCAAAATATTTCACTAAAATGATATGAAAAAATAATTAAATATGCAAATTACACAACCCAGATTCCCAAGAATAAACAAGAAATATCCGCAAAAAATGACTTTCCGTCGAATTGACTATCGGTTCAAATGACGTTCGTTGCGTTCTGTTCCTTCCGTTCCGTTCCGTTCCGTTCCGTTCAAATATCCGTTTAAATGCGTAATAAAAAATAGCCAAAATTGGAGAAAAATTGTGCAACACCATGCGTTTGCATAAAAGCTCAGATTTGGTGGAGGTAACACCTGTCATCGTTATAATACGGTAAGTGGTGATAATTATTGGAACACAATTTTGGAAAACCAAAAAATAACATAAACCAAAAAAACAAATTTGCCACGAAAAGTATCTGACAAAATAAACAATACGCATCTTGTATCTCTCTCGAAAAACCACAAAATAAGTCCTGAAAAGAACGCTGGAAATACGGATAAAGTAGAGTAAATGAGGCAATTGTGTAATACAATTTGCTTCTTCTCGGGAAAAAATCAAAAAGTAGTGATGTAAAAGCAATTCGTCGCTTTAGCGGTATATATTTGCATTATTGGCGAAAACGAACAAAAAAGTCTTTGAAAGAATAAAATATTCTAACGTATTTTGCGTATTACCCCAATTTTACCGTAGAGAACTCACAATCTAGCAAGCGGCATACGAACCCCGTGAACTTGTAGACAGTTCTAAGCATTCCTGCAGATTTTTCTGCCCAGTAGTGAGAATAGTGGCTTGTATCTAGAAAGAAATGCAGGGAACTTATTCAATTTCTCACACTCCAAGGCAAGTGCCAACGAGTCGTTCTCTGAGCGTGATTTTTTCTGTGCCCGTCTCTGTGCGTGACCCGTAGGCTATAACCTTCCATGTGTCCTTAAGTGTCTTCTGACGTAGTATGGCGCGGATTCAGCAAGAGGATGCGTCTGATGAGGCGGTTGTGGGCTTCCTCGATCCGTGCGGCGCTAGGACGGCAGAACTCCGGAGTTTTCTCATGCGTCAAATGCTTCCTGCTGAGGTAGGTCCTAGCCAAAGTACTGCTTGGAGCCCAACATTGGTTTCGGCGAGGTGATCAGGTCAGCCATGCTGGGTACGAAGCCTACTAGGTAGGTTGCCATGCCAAGAAGTCAGTGAAGCTGAACTTCCTTTGTTTGTTGTGGTATACACTGGACGGCTTTTAAAAACTTGCTGCTTGGGCGGATACCACGTCCATCAATTTGGCGTTCCAGAAAATTAATTCTTGTTTTTCGAAGTACCAACTTTTCTGCGTGTAGCGTGAATTTTTTTTACGCTGCAGAATACGCGGGCGGCAGCCGCTACGCCGTGGCGGTAGTTGACGCTGCAGGCACTACAAGATCCGCTGCGAGCATAACTTGCGTCAAGTCCGAGGAGGCCGAGGAGGTGGCCATAGCCCTGGCGCTTGCCGACCAAGGCTGCACTACAGTCCTCAGCGACTCACGCCAAGCAGTACGGAATTATGCCAAAGGGGAGATCTCACCCAAAGCGGCCCGCATCCTGGAGCGAGCCGACCTTCATAACCGGAAACACATCACTTGGTTCCCAGCACACGAAGGCAAGGTCTCAGAGACAAACGAAAACAGAAACGAGTCGGCCCACGTCGCAGCGCGCGCTCTATCTCTCCGCGCTGGCAACGAACAGGCCACACAACTCTGGTTCAGCACTAAGGACAGACTCGTCAACTACCAAGAGATCACCAAAGCGTATCGCCTGGCTCGCAGGACTCTCCCTCCACCCAGCGACAAGCTGGACAGAGCCCAGGCTGTCATCTTCAGACAACTGCAGACCGGAACCCTCCTAACGCCGCTACTTCTGCACAGACAATACCCCGATGCCTACCCAGACAGCAAATGCAGGGTCTGCCGAAGGGAGACGGCTACTCTAACCCACATGCTGTGGAATTGCAACGAACACCCCGAAGAAGCAAAGTCCGGAACCCTTCCGCCGCGACTAGCAGCGGCGCTGACATCCTACGACCAAGGAGAACAACTCTGGGCCGTCCAGCAAGCCCAAGAGGCGACAACGAGGCAGGCTTCCGACACCCCGCATGTGGGGAGAAGAAACCTAGCCAAGACGTCTCCCCGACGGTGACCTAGGCCCGGTCGACTAGCGTGCGTGCACGCGAGTTTTGCAGGCACATAATAAAGTTTATTCCACTCCACTCCACTTCTCGAGGCGTTGCCTATTATGTTCAACGGGTATGGTGTACGCCGGCTCCCAACAAGCGAAACGATTTCGGGAGAAACACGTCTGCACGCAGCAACGTCGAGACGTATAGTGTCTTTTTATTTGTCTGGCGCACACGTTGGTTACGGTTGGCGTGCCATCTTTTCGGTTGCGGACTACGTGCTAAACATTCTTTTTTCTTTTTACTTGAAACTTTGATACTTGTGTAGCGACGAAGCGCGACTGAAGCGGAACAATGATACCATTGTTTCTTTTTTTGTATCGACACCCAGCTGCTTTGATAAATACGGCTTCTTTGTGGGCGTCGTGAAGCTGAAACGCAAAAATGATAAATGTCCGGTCAAGTGGAATGAAATGAAAATATTCTCGAGTGTGAAACAAAAAGTCAAAAAAGAAGGAAGAAACAAGGTGGGGAAGCCCAGGCCATTGGGAGCGTAGACGAGTGCGGCCGGAGGACGGGGGTAAATGTTATCGACCGAACAAGATTACGAGGGGGGTCTAAGGTAGCCTTCCCAACACTGACAAGGGCGCATACGTGGCGGGATAACGGGGCTAACTTATGTGTCTCGAGAGCGTGTATTCCGAGCTATAAGCGTCGCTAAAGGATCCTCTCGAGTGTTACCAAGGACCCGCGCTTAAAGCTGCAATAAACAAATTCATGTTAGTCTCAGCAGCACCAACTACAAACAGAGCTGTCAGGACCCTTCGACCACCACATGTTAAAAATTGCTCGTCACTGGTGTTAAGGCATTCGTGGCTGGGGACCATAGCATCTTACGGCAACTTGCTGAACACACGGAATAAAAATTGCGATCACCCCGTGCACCCCGACTGTCGATATGCTTCTCTGGCATCGCAGAAACCAGCAGAGAGACACTCCCCGACGCCCGCATAGTCACAATGTACTACAAGGCTCGCTCGGAAAGCCAATACAGTGTAAGCCAGGGGGTGGGCGCTGCATGGTGCTCAATGAACCTTTAAGGTTAATGTGACTGAATAACTGAATGCAAAAATTAGTACTTGCTGATGGCATTGAACCGTTCAAATGTCTCTTCTCTCTTTAGAGAGAACATCATAGTGCCGCCAAACACAAGAGGCCCGCTGAAGGGAGAGGCGATGATAGCAGTGCTTTGCACAAAGAAAAGACCAAAAGTGACTCTTTCGGGTAGGCCATGTACTGTCCTTCTGGAGCAGGTGCCTACAACTGCTACTCCTGGAAGCAAAATGGCTCTTCGTGCTTAGCTTCACTCCAGCATCAGAAACACATACAATGACCTCATCCAGGTGCTTTATAAATTTAAAAAACCTAAATAAAGGAGAGTTCGCTCAGTAAGCACAAATGCCCTCTAGTTCAAACAACTCGAACGTAGTGGGCATTTGCCTGAATGTGGCAAAAGAATTACTAATCCCGGAGAGCACAACGGCAAATATACAGCGATGCTAATGCCGCCTTTTTATTGTCTCCTTTGAGCACCGGAATCTAGGAATTAGCACAGCAGCATTAAGACATAAAACCAATTCACTATCCCACTACAGGTTAAAATCGGCATAAAGGAAAGATTTTAACATGGCATACAGGGTTGATGTGAACATCCGTGCGGCTATACAAATTTTATTCTTGAAGTGGTTGGTATTTTGAAGAACTCTTAGCAGTGGTGAGCGCCTGGAAAAATACGAGCCTTAACGAGAAGTCCAAAACCTCTCATCTTACTTGTGAAGTAGCTACCAGCTACGAAAGCAAGAAACGTGGTAATCTTAGAAACTGGGGTTTCCTTGGTTGGGGTTCTGCATGCTAGTAACGGGGCCGAACCCTCTGGCGTTGCACGGAATGGCCAGCGTTCACTTGTGTAACATCCCTCCCGCACCCCTTGTCATCACGTCACTTATGGGCGCTACTCTGAGGTCAGTGTTACCTGCTGTATGAAAATACCTAGTGGCACACCCGGCAAAAATAGAGCAGGAACAGCTCTTCGGCAAACCGGGAGAAGACACACAGAAATCCTTCCTTTCAAACTCTGCTAGTTCGAAGCCTCGCCGCTGCTACACATTGCATACAATACAATTATTTGTGGTCTAAGTTGTTAACCTCATCGTAGAACACGCAAACGCACACCAGCCGGCTGTCTGTTGGATAGTCAGTAAATACTTTTTGTTTATCGCTTTGAAGAAGCCAGACGAACACAATGGGAAGCACGTAAACTTGTACTGTGTGTAAAGTTCTCTCTGGTGTGTTTTAGATAACCTGGCCTACGAACATGGAGCTAGAAAAGGGGGATGGAGCCATTACTGCTGCTACACGCTTTGTTTCACTGAGTTAGTGCTTAAACACATCCTTGCTGTGTCGCATAGCAATCACATGATAATCTGCCCTGACTCCACAAATCCACTGAGGACTTCTCTGTTGCTCAAATATCCGTGTTAACTGGAATAGCAAGAAAGTTGAGATGGCATGCCTCATGACAAGAGTAAGGGTGTTATAATAAAAAGAGCTTCTGTGGCCGAGAGCTTCTCTGGCCGCAACAGTCTCCAGCTGCACGTTTGATAACTTTCGGCACTCTGGAAAAGCCTCATGAGTGGTATTGATGACAGCAAGTAACGGGGCCCTGTCCGAGTAAATAGACCGGGGACTCAAACATGATGACCCCCTTTAGAAGAAAGCAGGCCAGTGCAGCGGTTATGCTGTCGATATCCCAGACTGTGTATGGGAAACCACTACTTGTTGTTTTTGTCCTTTCCCAAACAGACTATCCCAACGCCGGAATAGCTCTTAGCTGTACGGGGAACGTTTACGTTTCGGGCAGAACATTATGCCAGCGGGTAAGCTAGAAGAGTCCAGACTAGAGTATGTTTCTGAGTGCAGGGAATGGGAAATTTTATTGGATGAGGTTCCGAATCCCATCAGCTAAAATAAGCACAGTGCAAGTCCTGTAGCTCAGTATCAAAACTTCTTTAATGCCATACTAATAAGGTCGCCCAGTGATGTCCTAAATGTACATATCCGTGCAGGCAAATCTGCATTCACGACTAACGAAATAGCACTGGAATCAATAAAAAGCAGTTTCAAGAACACATTATACCAGCATTGACATATTCCATACCAGTTCAGGAGTATTTTTTTCTTTTTTTGTTCCGCAGTTTCTCCAAAGTATGTAAATATAGTTTTCGGGCCAGTAGTTCCAGCCATAAGCGAAAAACAGTTTTATTTTTTATTACGGCCTCATCAAGGCAAAAATAGGTACGATTCGTTGAGGCTGCAACTATTTTTTCATTGTGACATTTTTCAATCATCCGTGAGCGTTCCTAAAAAGGCGCTCTACTACCACAAAGGGAAATACATTTAAACTAGATTTATTGTCTTAAAGACTGCGTTTTTCTGTCACCTTATAATGTGTTGTGTAGAATGTCAGGGATTGAGCATGGCCAATTCCCTCAAAATAGTGTGTCATGGTCGGTTGACGAGCTCCAAACCACATCACCAACATCTGGTAGACAGGGCGAGACAGGCCGCCACGACCCAGTGCTTCATGGACTAGGGGGTCCCCCACGTGGCCGTCAACCCAACAACATTGACTGCTCAATAAAGTGTTTATTCTTCGTCCTGCTCCTTCTAGATCAAGGCAGGCGCTTGGACTCGTTGCCGTCGAATATTTTTTCATTGTGAATTGTTTTAGTCATCTTTCAGCGTTCCTAACATAGGCGCTCTACTATCACAAAAGGGAATTTATTTCTGCTAGAATTATGGGGCTGCGCACTAAATTTCTCCTGCCCTTTATATTGTTTGGTGTAGATTGTCCAGGATTTGGCATGTCTGAGGAGCTTAAAATGGTGTGCCTGCTCGTTCAAGGCAGGTGCTTCGAGTCTCACTCTGTGCGCTTATTTTTTTATTGTTGGATTATTTGGTGATCTGCATGTGTTTCTAAAATAGGTGCTCCACAAAAGCAAATATATACATTTCTTAAGAATCATTGTCTTGGGGACTGCGTTTCTCCTGCCCCCTTATATTGTATTGTGGAGAATTTCATGAATTGTGCATGGCCAGAGCCCTTAAAATAGTGTACCTGCTGGGTCAACGGAGGCGCTGCTATTCTCATTGCATCCTAGCCGGTGAGCCGGCTAAGCTGGCTACAAGTGCCGGCTACAAGTGCCGGAACACAACTTCGGCAAGGTATATTTTCCCGTTGCGCGGAGAGGATCTCATTTTGAGGCTTCAAGTTAACAGTGCCCAGTCAATCGCAATGCCGACAGATGTTCTGATGACATTTGGGGAAGCTTCGGGGGTTGTTTTGTGTTGAAACCGTGGCTTATTTTTGGTCGTAAAGTAAACAGCGCCTAGTCAGTCGCAATGCCAACAGATGTTGTGACGACCTTTGGGCCAAAGCTTTTTGGGTAGTTGTTTTCTTTAGAATTGTGGCTTATTCCTTATTTCTTCAAATTACGCGCTTTTGTATGCCGATGATTTTGCAGGAAAGGGTACATGAGCCGCAGAGTAGGCTGGGAATTAAATATTGCAAATGTCAGTCACATTGAATACCAATGCTGCGAACTCACGTCCTAAGATGGCACAGAACAGCCTAATTTGGCAGGTTTCCCAGCCACTTTGAATACGAAATGGCTTAACACGTGATTAAACGTAAACTCCTTGACAGCTTAAATTTCACATCCACTTTTTAAGTACCAAACATTTTACGTTCGAAATAAACAGAATGAACCAAATACCCATAATGATACATGTTTTTACTTTGTAATACGGTGTATACAGTTCAAAGTAATGTTTAGCGTGTTTACAGTGGGAACTTTGTGGTCGCTGCTTCTGTGTACATTTGAATGAAAAACATATTCACCTGTGACGAGCACAACCGCTCTACAAATTTTCAACACTCTGGGTTACAGCGGCGACCCTTTTTTTTTGGCGCATCAGCTACAATAACACTTCGCCATTACGTGCACACAGATGCGGCAGCGACGCAGAAGTTCGTGCTTTCTAATACCAAAAGAGTGGATTGACAGCACTCGACTAAAAAAACCGTATTGCAACGATAGTGCGAATGTTTTGTTCTACCCCGTTTTTAAACGTTGGTGCAAAAATGTTGCCGCGAAGACATTTTTCCCACAACGCGCCTCATTCGGCAATGCGAGCACGCTCTCGTGGTGCCATATCACAAAGCAGCGCGAAATGCGCGCTTGTGGGCGGTGGCAGAATTGGAGGGATACGGACTTGGGGATTCTTTCCAAGAGGTCGGTATTTTTGTTTTAGCCACAGCCTCACCTAAATAAAACAATCGTAAACTAACTATGCAACGCCTTGCCGCTACAAAACTAGCAGAGGTGCGGGGTAGATGCCATTGGGCCCTATATACGCATTCTACCCTGTATCTGCCGGCGAAACGGCCGAACGACAGAGTTGACTCCCGTCCTCAAACGAGGCAGCCCGCGGCTGCGAAGATGGCAATGGAATTCGGTACCAATGACAGATTACCAAGGTGATGTCGCAGAATTAGGCGCACTGATCAAATACCTTCAAGGACAACACGGCGAGGTGTGCGTGCCTTAGTTCGAGGATTGTCGTCCAACTGCCTGAGGAAAAACGTGCTATACAAAAAACACACGACACCACCAAAGACACCGTTCGTTTTGTAGCACCTTCAGTGTATTGCGAAGAAACATTATGGGCCTCGTGTCACTTAGTTGTTTTCTTGACGTACGCAATCATTCACCAAAAATACCACTAGTCAAGGCTATTTACCCCTGCGGAACACTTCGTGAAGGCCTGTCACAATTTCCTGGCCAAACACCGCCATTGGAGAGGATCATACAAACACGGCGTCCAGTTTGTGTGATCCTCTTATCGTCCTCTTTCAGTGCTGATTGTAACTCAAGATGATTACATTCTATTGAAGCAGGTGCATTAATAAACCACTGAATTCTAGTAGTGACGTGCTGTTAGACACTGTACGCCGAGACAAGAGGTTTTTCTTTACCTAGCGCAGCATAAGTGGCACAGTTTTTTCATGCGTAGCATTCTTTGCCGTGTACACCCCCCTCCCCCCCCCCACCGGTCAGAGCAGTGTAACGCCCTGAATTTCTACAAACATGTAGATATCGCCGAAGTTTCACCTGTAATCGTTACAATAGCGTAAATAGAGATAGCTGGTCGTACGAAGTTATAAAAAACAAAAAAAAACAATAAAAAAATTACAGAAATTGCTAAACCGTCCAACGCCTTGACTTTACACAATATTGCAGATTTCGCAAAAGTCTCAACTTTAATCGTCATAAAAGCGTAAAGGAAGATATTTGATGCAAATAAGTTTTGAAAAGCTAAGAGATAGGAAAATATAAAGAGAGGGATAATTGGCGAACCATCTAGTGCCTTGCACTTCCACAACAATTTATATATCTTGAAACTTCCACCTGTAATTGTTATTAGCGTCTCGACTGGGGCCAGTTGGTTCATTCTGAACTTAAACAACAGCGCAAATGACAAGGACTGCGAAAGAAGCGCAGACAAGCTCAGCGCTTGTCTGTGCTTCTTTCCTAGTCCTTGTCATTTGCGCTGTTGTTTAAGTAATTCTTATAACAGCCTAAATGGAAATACTTGCTAGAACCAAATTTTGAAGAATAAAAAAACGGAAAAAGGAAATATAAAAAGGAACCAGTTTAACATCCTGCATTTCCATAATATTTTGGATTTGACAAAAGTTACACCCCCAATGGTTATATTTGCATAAATCAGACATTTCCAAAAAAGCAATTTTGGAACAATAAGAAATACAAAATTTACACAAAAGCTACGAAAAATGGCGAACTGTGTAACGCCCTGCATTTCCGCTATAATGCACACTTAGGGAAAGTTACAAATGTAATATTTATAATAGCGTAAATGGATATAATTTGTGGGACAGGATATAGGTAAACAAAGAACATTGGAGGTAAGAAAACTCACACTCAAGACAAGCGGCATAATAATGCTACGCATTAATGGACAGTTCTCTGACGTTTTGGAGATTTTCGTGCAGGAGATTGCTTTACCACACCGCGTACCCGCAGTTATTCTTACAGACAGAGGACCAGCTAGATTTCACCGCCGACATGAAAGACCTCGAGCTGACCCGAAAGCAGTATCGGATGGCCCCGCATATCACCCACAAACTAACGGGCTTACGGAGCATCTGAACACAACATCCCTTGGCGAAAAGATGCCGTATTTATAATGTATTTTGAATGCATTTAATATATAAATTAACTTTGTATTTATTCTGTATTATTTTGTCCACATTCCATATGCATTTTGAATACATTTAAAATGTATTTAAAATACATCCCAAAAATACATAGGAGTGCATTGAAAATATATATTTAATGCATTCTAAATGCATTAAAAATGCTAAGAAAATGCAATTTTAAATACTTGCAAAATGCATTACTAATACATTTTCAATGCACAGAAAATACTGCTTCAAATATGCTCAAAATGTGTTACTAGTGTATACTAAATAAAACCCTAAATACATTGAGACATGCTATTGCAATGTGTCTTAGGAAGAATTGTTAAAGTTCAACTAGAAAATTTCATTTTGTGGTTTCGAAAATTTTAATAGGCTCTAGCCTAAATATATGCTCCATTGTGAAAATGTAAACCGGCTATGCTCTGAATGCACGCCAGCAAGTGACTGAAAAGAACAGCATGTATGCGCACAGATTTGCAGTTTGAAAGTTGTTTATTGTACACCTCAGCCGGGTAGCCAATTTCGCCATTACTAAGCAGCAGGAATGAATGCCTTTCAGCCACCTCTGTAGCCAGCGCAGATGCAGCGTTGGGCATCAGAGTCCTCGTACTTCTGATTCTCACACGCGGGAAATTTCGCCAGCACCTGCACTGAAAAAAAAAAGAAAAATGGGAAAAATATAAGTGAAACACTTCTTTTTTAGAGGCAAATACATGATAAATCAGTCGGGCCATTTCTCTAGCCGTTCCAACGTTCTTCGTGAGCAAGAATTTCTTAGTTTTCCCTTCAAAGAAAAAATAACCGTCATGTGAACAATGCCCCTTTGAAGGACGTAACACAATGTATGTAATGTTAAGCATAGTTTAAATTGTCATGCGGCATTGGATCTTCAATACCTTTATAAAGAAAGGCTACTGGGTGGGTGGTGGGAAGGTTTATGTTTGGACATGGTATGGGGTTAAAAGTTAGCAAAAATTAGCGAAAAAAAAGACACAGCTAAGATAACAACGTTACCAAAAATGCAAAAGAGTTCTTAGCGTTACGCCACTTCTCTTTCTTGGCGCTTGAGTTAACTTGAAATGTCGGCTATTCTAGTTTTTCAACTAATTTAGACAAAACTGGTCTGTGACCCGACAGGAAGCTAATAAAATAAGCAGTAATCATGTTAACCATAATTATTGTTATGTGTTCCGTATTTCGGCGTCACCTTCTTCGGAGGTTACGTCCTAGAAAATAGTGCGCAGCGAAACAGTTTAAAAATGCATCGGCACGGATGTAGTATAAGGCTTACATAAAAGTCATTAGATTGGCGTGTGCACTCAACAATGCCTTCAAAGGAACGGCAAAATAAGTTTATTTCAAAAAAAAAAGAAAAATTACAAGCCCACCTTAAAATTACAAGCTCCGGTATGGTAAGAACCTAACCGAAGCGATTAAAACAAGCAAAGCAAAAAAAAGTCTATTTTTGCTTACACACATACGCAATTTTCTTGCTCTTCGCCGCAAATCACCGGTAATTTTATACTTTTTGGGGCACACAGACAACGTAATCATTTAATTGGGGAGCAACGCGGAAAATAATTGTAAATTCTCGCGTCTTTAAACAGATAAACACCTGTTAGCGTCAGTGACCATGAAGTAAAAAGTAGCGGCTTCAATAATACTCGAGACACCTAAAAGAAACTCGTTTAAGTGCACCTTTTAGACGCAAATGAGGAACTGCGGCTGCTAAACTCACACAACCGCCAAGCAACCCACGCTCACCCGCTCTAGACTTGCTGTTTTGCGGTGCCTTAGGGCACAATTTTGAAATTCTCACTCGACCACGAGCGTTCGAAGGGCCTCTCGGAATGTGCACACGTGTTCGTGAATGCACTGAGAGAAGAATACAGCAAGAAGCGCAAAAGTTGAGAGAGAGAGAGAGAGAGAGAGAGAGAGAGAGAGAGAGAGAGAGAGAGAGAGGGGGGGGTAAACGGAAAGGCCCAGAGGTTATCCAGGCTTAGAGCCCGGATCGCTACTGGACACTGGGGAAGGGGAAACACAAAAGACGAAGGGTGGCACGTCCTGAGGTTTCAGGAAATTTTGGGAGGAGCGATCGAATGAACAAACAGACAGGAAGACGGTCGTACGGGGACCGGTACCGGGAACCGAGGGGTCTCGTGCGGGGAACTGGTTGCCTCCCTTGCATCCCCCCCCCCCCCCCCCTTTGCGTCCCTCCTTTGCTTGTTCTTGGTTCTGGGTGGCGGTATGAACGGAAACTTGTTTTAGCTTACGTGCGGCTCTCATACAGTTTGTCTTAGATGGACAAATCTTTCCAAGTCCCTGGGCATGAAGCTACCGCCACTTGCACCGAAGATTACGTGGGTCGCTTTTAACACTTTTGGTTACTTGCAAACAGACGGCATAAACTCTTTCATGGCTTTAGTTGACACAATGGCGACATGCGACCGACAACAATCGTGAAGACTACTCGGTTTTTCGCCGTATGTCCCGGCCATGCGCATTAGTCGGAAGCATGTATGCCACAAACTGAGTTCCTTCACCGTACGGCGGCTGCTGTGAACTTGCGCGGCTGCAAGCGGTTACTGTGACCGGAAGACAACGAACAAAAAAAGAAAGCTGCGCCCCTGGATACACTTCGCAAATTTCTCAAGCGTGTAAACATGGACGGCGGACTTTCTGTGTACAGGCTGTACTAAAAACGTTCCTGGCTGTTATGTGTCTACTGCAAGAGTTAGTCCTCAATAAGTTCAGACTGGATTAACCCCATCTTTAAGGAAACTCGTAGAAACAGTTCTCCGGCCAAGGCGCAAAAAGGAAAGCACTAAATTCCCTTTCATTTTTTTACGTGTTCTTGCTGTCGTTGATTTCTGAGTACATTCCCTTGCATGGAGTAGTTACGGTACGAAATCTTGCTTGCAGGTGGAGGTAAGCTTAACAACCACGTGCGGACTTCATAAAGGGCGTTAGCACTCGTCGATTGCAAGGCAAAAATAAGTCGATTAATTGTTGTGCGACACCGTACACGCAAATAGCCGCAAAATCATGCTTACCTTGTATAGACGGTAATCCTGAGACAAACGCCGCTGCAACGCGCCGTCCAAGCAGAGACAGCGTCCGCACGACGATCGCGCGTTGAGTTCAGGAGTTGAAATCTTGTAACACCACAAGACAGGCCAAAGAAACGAAGAGAGGGCAGACAAAACATGAAGGAGGGGTGCGCCGCTCAAATCGCGCCGCAGGTACCGTACACTGGGGAGGAGGTAGTGAGCAGCAGTGAGAGGCGCCCAACCACTCGCCCTCGCAAGCACAGCCAACGTTGCCCATCTAAGGCCCATATTTTTCAGAAAAAGAAAATTTTCAAAGCCTCCACAGCGCTACCGTGGTAACAAAGCTGGCAAAGTGCAAGTGTTTACATACATATATGTAATCGTTCAATTAGATGTTTTTGCTTTGCCGATTGCGCTGAAACACCGCCGCTTACATATTTTTACGCCGAGTTTCTCTCGAATACGCAGCGTTTGTATGTATGCCTCCCTTAGACAGCGCAGTAAGCGAAAGTATCTCCCTCAGTTTCTTTTATTATATGGAAACATCGAGGAGAAAAAATTCGCAGTGCATTCATTCATCTGAGATGTATTTTATCGGGCACTTCAGATATGCTTTACGTGAATCTTACGATTCAGCAACTGAAGCAGCGCCTCTAGTGTACTCGAAATGTATTTCGGCAAAGCTTTTTAATACATTTAAAATGTATTTTTAATAAATATTTTCCTGCATTGAGAGTGTATTTCTACCATGTTCATTCGAAAAACGTAAAAGACATTTCAAGTATATTTCGAATATATTCAGAGTATATTTCTATGCTTCAGCATACTTTTAAAGTATACTCAGAGTGCTGCTCTAATTGTAGTTAGCTAAGCGTATTTTTATCATTTTACAGTGCATTTAAACCATGATCGTTTGGCGGGAAAAAATACATTTTCAATATATTCTGAATGCCTTAAGTACATATTCGTGAGGTTCAGTGCATCATTAATCTATTTGGGGGGTACTTAAAAGCACTGTAGCTTCACCGCATTTTTATTAATGTATTTTCAATATTGATTTAGAAAATGCAATTTTTAATGCATTTAAATACAAAGCATATTTGAAGTGCTCTTCAAACATACTGATCCGTATTTCAAACCTATTACTTTTCGCTAAGGGATTGGCTGACATGGTACCCTTGTACGTCTACATGGATCACAAATCAAGGGATGTAGTTGTGGCGTATATTTAATTCGTATACAATACGGCTGTAAAAGACGCGACTGTGACCACACCCTTACAACTTGTCTACCGAATTCAAGCAAGGACAATATTTGACGCTATGCTTCCGCTGTATGATAGACCCTCAAGTGACAGCAGCGCTGAACAGTTTATTCCGCGGCCTCAGGAGGCACAATAGCTGGTCAGGCATTGCATTTGCACCATCAGGAAAGTGACGCGCGACCCTACAACCTCCATCATCTAACAAAAGGTACATGCCAGAAGACCTTATGTTGGTGTCCACGCGAATCCACCGCCGTGGATTCTCAGAAAAGCTCATCCGCCGATATTTTGGGCCTCATGACGTGTTCCACCAAATCAGTGACGTCAACTATGAATTCGTACCACGGGAAGGCCACGCCAGTGCTCACTGACAATCACGCGGCAAAGAAGTAGTTAATGTTGTCCCCATGGAACCGTTCTACGCTCGGTAGATCGATTCAAGACTGTTTTGCGAAGGACGCTCATACACTATTTTGTTAGCTTAGCCTAACTTTTCTTTCGCTTTCAGTTTGAATTTTCATTTCATTCTTATTTCGCTGTAGCTCTTTCTGTTTATGGCTTTGTTGTCTCTCACCTAATAGTTGTTACAGCATCGGGACAAGGATGTTAATGAGGGGAGCAATGCCGAAATGAAATGTTTCGAGCAAGGCGCCTCACTCGTCGTAGGGAGCACGCTCTCGTGGCGCCGTTCGACAAAGCAACGTGGATTAATTTGATTGGCTGATTGATGGTAGAGTTTAACGCGCCAACGCATCGCAGGTGATGAGGCGCGCCGTAGTGGAGGTATTCGGATTAATTTTGACCACCTGGGGATTTTTAACGCAAGCCGAAATCTTGTAGACAGGGGCGTTTTTGCTTTTCACCTCCATCAGAAAAGCTGCTGCCGCGGCCGGGAATCGAACCCGCGACATCAGGCTCCGCAGCGCCATGCGTTAGCCACTGAGCCACCGCGGCGGGTAAAGCTTCGCGAAAAGCGCGCTCGTACAGCTATGCCAGGTTGGTGGGAGACGCTCGTTGGGAGACAATCGTTTCAACAGCGGAGCTCTGGTTACTGGCTGTATGTTCGGAGCTGCAGGAAAAAATACCCACAAAATGTATAGTGGTGGTGAGCACGTACCTCGCGGCGACTCACGAACGTCCTCGGCATGCGCAGTGGCGTTAGCACTAAAATGGCAAGAACCATGCAGAGCCAGAAAATGCCGAGCTCCCGTGAGCGCGTGGCTTGTGAAGACCGCCCAGTGCCCGGCAGCCGCAATGGCTCTAGCAACAACAACAATAACAACAACAACAACGCAACAACTCCAGCGTTCGCCTAAGTATGGCAACTTTATGGCAAATTATGGCAAAACCAGCCCAACGACCGTTCTTAACTAAATGAACGTGGAGGCTGCCGGTTATACACACAGATTTTGTCTGAAATGTATCTGCAGTTTTTTTTTGCGCATAACGACGGGGACCTGTATGGCTAGCGCCAGCGGTTCACGAGGTTGAAACGCGTATGCCTATTCCAACCGCGTGACTTTCGAACCTCAGCGTAACTGCCCTACGACGGCACAGGAGGCTCTACTTGGGTCCCTTATCTCGCGGCGGCGCCTGATTCCGGCAGTAGCATCGACTACTAGCCAGCTACGACAACAAGGCGAGCCCATTAAGTGCTCTGCACTTAAAACAATAACGAAGGCATGTTAGCGCCTGCCTCTAGGCAACCGCCCGGTGTCATTCAGGCGCACAGGTGCGGATACGCCCCATGAGGAGCGCCCGTCTTCGTCGTCGTGTAGTGACGGTGCGCCACTGCTCCGCCGCTCCTAAGAAGACAAAGAATCTGTCAAGTCATGCCTTCACAATTCGAACGTAGAGGCGGCCACCAGAACGACTGACGCAGAAGTGAAGGTCTACCGAGGGTAGGGCGCACTACAAGAGTGTTTGCCCTACGCGGCTGTTCCGTCGGCGGATGACGTGAAACGGATGCCCACGATTGTAACTGAAAAAAACAATGTACATATTTTAATGGTCTTTGCAATGCAGTGCTGTCCAAAACGGCTTTTCATTGCTGGAGTATGGTTGATCCCTCCCTCCCAGGATCCCCCAGCAGTGTGGGGTTACGCTAGGTCGACCCCCAGTTCCATTGATTCTCCTGCCATGTACCAGTAGTGCAGGCTGCGCCAATTTCATCTTATGCAAGTGAGCACCGATTGAGACTAACTTAAAATCCGCTGGTTAATTGTTTCCTATGCGTCATTGTGGCCCTCAACTTTCCTCCCCTCTTTCGTCCCGAAGTTTAAGGGGCCAAGCTGACAAAAATCAAGTTCGGCCATTGCAAAGATTGCCTCGTTAGAATAACACTGACAATACTTTTAACGCAACTTTACTCAAGTAAGCTATATACTTCGGGGAAAAGAGAATGTCTATGCGACCCCTTAAGATCATTTCCACACTGGAACCTATGACATGTTGTGGGCAGACGTGCTATCAGCTTCGTCCGGCAAAATTCAACACAAGAAAACGAGTTGTAGGCTTGCAGAGCAAGCTACTTGCTTTTGCACGGAATGCTTATTCTTTTTACAGCAGTGAGAATGCATCGGAAAACAATGGAAGATACGAACCCACGTATGAACATAGGAGCAGCAGTGCCTAGAACGCGCATATACCGGTTATATCCGCACAGCTGTCAGACGCGCTGAGCTTACACTGGTCAACTGCCATAAACAAAATCGTCTTTTGTGTCGCTTTTTGTCGAGCATACCGAATGTTTCACAAAGCCAGTACTATGAACCGTAACTAAAATTAAGCAGGTGCAAATTCGGTGAAAAACAATGTAAGGCTGGAAAGCGGTCATGAGTGGTATAGTAGCGTTATCTCAGAGGAATGATAGCAAACAATCGTTCTATAGTTCGCTGCATCCCTAGTCTACGCACTTATGTTCCCTTCAGTACTTGTCCTGAATATGTCATCACAGACGCCCTAGAAGACACATTTGCGCGGAATAATCAAAAGTAGGGCTGACATTGTTTTATTTCTCATTGAATAAAGCATTGTTTCGTGCCGGACATTTTCTAAATAAAACAAATTTGTATTTGTCTGCATAGCCAGATGGGGTTGAGGATAAATCTCAGGCCCTGCTCGGACTCAGATATCCTCAATGTGGCATCGGTACTACGTCCCCTATGCGCTGTGCTAACGATATTTTTGCTGTTACCTTCTCAATGGCCACATTTGATGGCTTTAACGGCGGCATTAGCAGCCTTGCGCTAATTTCGTGTGTTTGAGACTATTGGCTTTTCGTAGGAGTTATTTCAATTAACCCATTAAAGCAAAGCTTCACTAGCATAGTCCCACCGAGGTTTGACCGCCAGCCATTCGACATTCTTTCGACAGCTGCTGGGACGTACCCTTGGCAACACATCATATGACTCGCCGCGCCAAGCCGCCGTCGCCGCGGGCTCTATGTTCCGCTGCCGCCGGCGACTTGGTCCATATGCACTCCGCAGCTGGGTCGGCACTTGACAACATGACTCGCTGCGTTCCTCGATAAGCTCTAGGAGCGCCACGCTCACGAACGCAGTCCGAGCTTCGCTATGAATCAAAGCGAGGCCGGGCCGTTTCTTTGAGTTTTGCGCGGTAGCGGCAGGCTTGGAACCATCGCCGGCAAGGGCCGTCTCATGTCTCATCCCCCGTGGATGTCGCCCGGTGACCTGCTTTTCTGGAGAGATCCGGAATATCAAGCACGTGGCGCTAGAGTCGACGTAAACAGGATAAACCAAGAATTACCGATGCTAAAGGAAGCGTTGGGTTTTTATAGCTAGGGTTAGCTGAGCTAAGCCACAGCCATTTTTGCTCTCCCTGCATCGAATGCACAGTTAATTCTACAAGTGTGCGAAAGGTGGCCCTATCACAGGACCCTCCAAGACCACGTGCAATCAGCGCTGCGTCAGAAGCCGGTAGTGAAGCCCGCTTTCACTTACGAACCTCTCGAAGGTGACGTGTACGTTTTGCAAAGGCTTCTGTCTCTACCTGTGAAAAAACCTCTCTCCACGAGACAATTACAGTGATACGTTACATGTTATTCTGCCGCTCTGCCTGTCGATGGATAAGTGCAGAAAGTTCTCCGATGAGCTAACTATGCCAAACTAAGCAGTCACACCGATTTGATTTTTTGCTGTGCCTTGTTTTTTTTAATTGAATTGAACTTGTGGACGGGAAAATCTTTTTTTTTAATTGAATTGAATTTGTGGACGGGAAATTCTTACCTTTTAGTCGAGCCCGACATGAAAACTTTCGTCCAATTTGTTGATATGCGTTACAATATTCATTTACCACGGCTTAATCCGCAGCAGAAAGGCCCTTCAGTCTTCTTGATAGCGTAACAAAAATACAATAAGCAACACCGGCCTAGACTAACAAGCATCGAAGAGTGTATTGCGACAACCGAATGGCCAGTTGAGCAGGTCACGCTTAGGAATTAGGACAGCAAAAAACGTGCAGCGAGGCGGTCCTAATGAATGGGTTGCAGAAATAGGCTCTAAATGTTTGAAGCGCCAAAAACACATGATATGAATAATAAAATTCCTGTGAGTGGTTCCCTGAAAACAAACAAATTCCACCGTAGCAAAATTCACCTGCACTCAACGTTAATACACCAGAAATAAGTGATTAAATGGCGTGAGTCTCTTGCTGACGTCAGCAGCCAGCCGTACCAAACAAATGTCTCCGTTCCACTCACAAAAATTTCACATCCATTCCTATGCCAGAAACAGCAAATTTACGCTTCTCATCATAGTATTCGATGAATGAGAAGTCACAGCAAAGTTATCTGACTGGGGTATAAACAACGTCAGGGCAGCTGCAAGGTCACCCGGCCTCATCTGGTGCCATTCAACTTGACTACGTTTATAGCTCTTGCTAATTATTTTTTTTTTGCCGCTTTTTCTTCACCACACCTTTTCCGAACACAAATTTACAGAAACAAACGTTCTTCTTTTTTCTACTTATCTTTGTACAAATATGCCAAAGGCAATGCTTTTTGAAAGTGCATTGATGCCCGTGCCATGTTGGATGTAAAATCCCAGTGGGAGATTTTATGTGAATCACCTTCCTTACATACACATAGACATACGTGTTATGTACCTGTTGCATAAATAGTAGTTGTTTAGGTTGAATCGACTCTAAAAAACTTCTTAATTTACACAGGTCTGCTTACCGTCTCGGTTTTATTAGGTGAGTTAGCAGGTGCATAGCACAAAATTCTCTGGAAATTCAGGCGATTGTTCAATATTGCGTAGAATTTTTATAACCATTTTACACATTGTGATTTCTTTACCACCTTATTTGGCTATAAGCAGCCAAACGTGATGGGTGTTTCTACACTCTTTGGTTTTAGTTAGGTATTTGTAATGGTGTAAATTTAGGGCATTAGTAAAGTAATTAGGTGCTACAACGTACTTAAATATACACTCTCCCGCATTTCCGAGGTCACTTCTAGGTCGGCTAGTTTTTGCTTTTTTGTTCGTATTTCAATGGTCGTTTCGTGCTCTTATTTTCTTCATTTTTTGAAGCTGTACAAGACGAATAATATTTATTCTGTCAGTTTACATTTGCAAAACTCTTAATTTTTTGTTTTTCTTAAATTTTTCGTTTCCAAATTGTCCATTCACCAATTATTTTCATTTACGCTATTATTGCGATTACATATGTTACTTGCACACATTCTTCATATTTGTGCAAATGTAGGGCGTTAGACGGTTTGCCAATTTTTCTTATGCTGTAAAAATATCCCGATTTCCCCCGGCCTTTTTTACGGCTTGTTTTTTAGAGGTACAATATGCATACTTTTCAATTCGCGAGTTCATTTATAAAAGTGTTCGATTTTTTGGGGGGGCTTTTCTAACTTTGTTCACTCACGTTTTATTATTTAAACTGTTATATCGAATAAATATGTTAGTTCTGTGAATTGTGTGTTTATGTGCAAATGCACGATAATTCACGGCTCCCCAATTTTTGCTATTCTTTAAAACAGAAGTGCTGCTTAAAGAGACACTAAAGGCTGAAGGAATTCTTTAAATTAAAAGGTCACACGTTTTCTAGGTTTCTCGCCCTTACTTTGACGAGCAACCGTGCATTATTTGCTGAGAAACAAGAAAAGAAAGCTAGCATTTCTCGCACCTGCTTCCCTTACATTTTCTCGTGACCTAACCATTGCGTGACCGAAAAGGAGCAAGGAACTCCGGGTGGTCTAAGCACTCCCAAGTTGGTTATCGCAGCTTTTACATCTGCAAGCCAAGACCGCCGCCACCAAAGTTTCGTCTGGCGAGGGTGGTCTTGTCCCAGGCGGAACGAGCAATGCTTTTGGATATCCCAGTGATGCCCATGCAAACAACACTGCCTCAACTTAGGGCCACACACCGATTTATACGTGAAACTTGTACGGCGCTGAGAATGCGAAACCGTTCTAGCAAGCTTGTGCGCTGACGCCTCCCCACGGCGGTAAAATAGGCGTCAGTGAAATGCGCAGTGAAATGTCCGCCTCCTGAAAAAGCCCATTACCCGGACGGTGGCCTCTTGGACCTCCGGGAAGACCACCTCTGCACAACCCCATGTACACTGCCAAAAACCTCAGGTTACAGCGGTTAATGGCTGCCCAAAGCGACATCTCCTGCCACTTGCACCAGCGAGGCCCAAACAATCCTCTGCCCAACAAAATAAGCAAGAACACAACTTTTACGGCTAATATCCAGCTCTACCACCCGTCACCACGACTAGCCGCCTAAAGAACTGCCCAATACCCCTACCGCAGGTGAGCTAGTCATATGCAGTTTCAAATACTCCCACTGCTTGTAAGCCTCATGACTCCCACCTCCCTCACAACCAGACCACACGTCCCCCTCCTATGCTCCCGCCACAGCTCAACTCCAACAACAAAAGGCGCTTCAATGCTGAGTGACAGAAATTACAACAAAAATAATGGTATTATCATGCCTCCCCTTCCGTGCTCACCCACGAACACACTGGAAGCCGATCAACTCAACGCTATAATTGACGACAAAATTGCTCCCATTGTCACGAAAAAACAGAATCGCAGGCAAACAACATCGCTCCCCTCTGCGAAAGTCTCCATGGGCTCACCGATTGGGAAAATTAGCTAAAAAAACTCATCCAAATCCTGTACAAAATTATTACCTCTAGCCACCCTTTAAAAAAAGACGATACATCACGCTTACCATGACTAAGGACAGCCGAGATGCAATCACCGTTTACCAATAGAACTCTAGCTTTTTGTAAAGCAAATGAAGTGAACTGCCCTCCTACTTTCATCTTCATTGCGTGACATAATTGCCCTTAAAAAAGCTAACCCCCCGAATCCGCGGCTCCATATTATACTCCATTCACCCGGGACACGCAACATCGGGAAGCTATGGTTTGTTCACAATGCGCACCCCACCCAACCACACTAGCTGAGGCAAGGAATACCCAACACCTTTGTGGCATTCTTATTTGCACAACCCTCCTGTCCAAGTGCATACATGTTTAACATATATAGCCCTCCAAACGGTAGTCTTCACGCAATTGACCCCTTAATCCACGAAGTCCCACAGAAGACAAAAAAACGAACTTTTCCTCCTGGTCGGTGATTTCAATGCTCCGCACTACCTATGGAGGTACGTCAACGTCTCAAAAAAACGAACGAAGCTACGGCACGCCAACAAAGCAACCACCTTATGCTTGAAAACAATCGCACCATTCTGACAAGAATTGGCCGCAGCGTAAACCGAGACACTATTCCCGACCTCACTTTCACGAGAAAGTGTCAATATTTGCAATAATTATGCCTGCCGGAAACATTGCGGAGTGACCATAACATTTTTTCTCTACGACTACAGTTGAACCTCGTTATAACGAAGACTGATTTAGCGAAATATAGGGTATATCGAAATCAATAAGAACTTTGGTTTGTTACGCCTTATTTCAATGACACTTATTCTTTAATAAAGACACTGAAACCGTGAGATGCGCCTGACATCGGATATAACGACGAAATGTTACACCAGGAGGCTGAGAAGCTACTTGGAAAACCCTCCGGCATCCGAAACTGCAGAAGTATGAAGGCCCTTTTGTTCGGTGGACACTCTGGAAAAATCCATCCTGCTGAGTGCTCTGAGTAGGCGCCAGATGAAGATGAAATTTTTCATCAAATAAATGAAGACGAAGGCCTGTTTTGTCCACCGAACCTTTTTTGTTGTAATTTCACGTGCCGTAAAATCCCGAGAGATGCCCCACACCCGAAAGATAACCCACCCCTGTTTTTGGCACAATTTTCTAATTTTTTCAAAAACACCGAAAGATAACCCACCCCTGACAATAGCATCATCCCAGCCGGGCATGACGCCCGGGGAAACGAGGTTAGCTAGCCTGGGTAGGGTGAGATAACAGATCACAGGTCACAGGAACCTGAAAAGGTGCGGTATGTCAACAGCCCTCGATGGATAAGAAGACTCAGAGCTTCATGAGCGGCTCGTTTCGGCGATCCCTCCTTCTGCTGCCTGCCAACCGCGTCCAACTCCGTGCGTGAGGAGGTGATCGACCTTGTGTTTGACAGTGAGAGCGACTGTTCGTTCGACGGTTTTGACGACGAATGAATACAGTGCTAATAAGCGCGTGTTCGCTCTTTGGCTGCCATACATTTTTCATCTTTTTTTACTGCACACCGAAAGTTGCCCCCACGTCATATTTTCGCTCGATTTGCTCTCGATCTTAGGTTGGCTATCTCTCGGGATTTTACGGTACTCATGTCCTGGCTCATTCAGCCTGAAATGCAACAAGGAGAAAGGTAAGGGCTCCTTTTTATAGTGGGTTGGAGGAATGAACGTGCGTTTTTCTATGAAGTATTTCCGTGCGAGCCATATTGTCGATTTGTTACAGCCAATTTTTACCGCTACTGTTATTACGAATATCGCATATAACGAACTAATTTTCTTTCCCCATACTACTTTGGTATAAAGACGTTCGGCTGTATGCGCGAAGACGAAAACCATAAAAAGAGGAGTATCCGAACAAACAAACTAGTCCACTTTCCCGAAGATGTCACCTTGCTTACTCCCATACAAATAAACCTAACCGAATGGACACAGGCATTAGAGCAGTGGGTACAAATATACACGCGAGAAATCGCGCCCTTACTGAGGACACGTCAGCTACAGACACGCATCTCCTAAACATACGGGAAGCGCGACCGAGCTTGAAAAAGAGATGGAAACATCAAAAACGTTATAATACGCATAAGCCAAAAAGCCCTCTTCACCCAACAAGGGTAAGGTTATGCTGTCACGTTACAAACACAAAACTGGCACTCGTTCGGTGACCAACTGAAATGCACCCTTAGTCCCAAAAAAGCGTGGCACCTACTTCGCCTAATGCTGGACAGCTACAGCTCTCGGACTCAACCACAAGATGGAGCAGCTAATAAGAGTGTGAAATCCGCCTCAGAGACCTACTTCCATCTATTTGCAACAACCTCTTTGGAACTGCCACAAATCACCTAGCTCCATCAACCCTGTGTTGACCCAATCAAGAGCTTGATGTCCCATTCACCTTCAAATCACGGAAGTCAGTCCTTGCTGAGATCACTCGTAACACCAGACACGGCAGCTACTAAATCAAGAACCGCATCCTTTGCAACCAGGATCATGAAGCATTAGAATCGATACTTCAGCTCTTTAACTGTGATTGGGACGAGGGCACGCTACCGGCACAGTCGAGGCACTCTGATATAACGCTTATACCGAAGTCAAACAAACCCATGTCGCCTACGTCACTACGACAAATCTCTTTGACGTCATGTGTAGGCAAGCTTTTTGAGAACCTCGTGCATCAACGACTAAAGCCTTATATCCCCTAAAAAGGATCGGATTACGACAGAAATTCTCCGCCCAAAATGTACATCCTGCAACTGAAGAAATAGGTAATTGGTGATCGTAGCTGCTCCACCCCTAAAGCGATACTGGACGTCCACGAGAAGGGTGCCTACGACACTGTTACCCATCAAGCTATGCTAGAAAATCTTAACCAGATTCGCTGTCCGTATCTTTGAAATATGTAAACGCCTTCCTCACCAACCAAAGAGCCTCCATCAAATGGGGCAGTTTGTGTCACCGACATTTATTTGGCCCTGTTGAAAACCGAGGAGCGGGTGACGTAGAGGCACGGCCACTTTATTGTGCAAGCTTCAAGAAGTCTTCCAAAAAAGCCTAATGATGATGGCATGCGCGACCTCATTCTCCGCATACGCTCAGTTCATGCCAGGTTCGTCATCCTCTTCTCGTCTCCGTCGCTTTAAATATGTAACAGACGCCGGGCCAGCCAGATATAAAACAACAGGTTGCAGCTGGGTGAGGAGCTTGACATTAAACCAGGATGTGTTTACCATTTGGTCCACGGGGATCTATGTCAAAATTACCCTCGAGGGTTTCTTGGTTGTATAGAAGTTGCACAGGTCGGCGCAAAAGCGTCCCAGAAGAGGCACGGATTTGACACAAACGAACTTTTCCATCTTTGCCTGGGAAACGTTCTGTCACAACCACCATCTTCCAAATTTTCTCGGTGTGTTTTTTTCTTCCCAAAGGATGACGTCTCCCAGCTTGACCGACGCTCGTGATCTGCAATTTCTGATACGTGCTGAGCGAAGTTCTAGAAGGTACTCCCGCCGCCATCGTGTCCAATGCGCATCCAATAGCTTTTCCAATGCCTCTATCGTTTACACATCATCTCAGCTGACTGCTGCGTCGTCGAGTTTAGAACTGATAATCCATAAGGTTGTATGGTCAGCCATTGTCCGATTAGTAAATGTCCTGGTGTGTAATGTCCTGGGTTTAGAGGGCTCCGAGTCTGTGTAAGTAATGGGCCTAAAGTTAAACATTGCTTGTACTTGCGTGAGGATAGTGGAAACTTCTTCATAGGTGGGACAATTATTTCCAAGTATTTTTCTCGGAGTGTTGTGATGGACTGAATGAGTCCTTCCCAGAAACATCCCCGCCAAGGAGTTTGTTCAGCAATAAATTTCCATTGAATCCGGTGACTTAAAATGTATGTCCTAACGTTTTTTTCCTGGCATGATGGACCAGTAAATTTTAAGATCTTTCGCTGCTCTTTTGAAAGTATTGCCGTTGTCTGGGTAAACAACTTTGCACACTCCTTGTCTAGATACAAATTCTTGAAAAGCGAGCCTAAACTGTTCTATCGTAAGATCCGTGACGAGTTCTAGATGAACTGCTCGCACAACCGCGCAGGTGAAGATCAGGATGTACGACTTTCGAAGTATTCCCTTTGTTTTGTAGAGCATTGGTCCAGCAAAGTCAATGCCGGTTACTTCTAGCGGCGGGGCCCGGTGCGTACTATCTGCTGGCAGTGGGGCAAAGGGTTCAGAATATGCTTTATAAGCAACGCGCCGAGAAACCCTACACTCGTGTATGACACTTCTTGTCTCTTGTCGGGCTCGTAGTATCCAGACCCTTTCCCTCACTTCTGCTAGGACGTCACAAATCCCAGCGTGTAAGAGCCTACGGTGCTCATTACAAATTATTACCCTGGTAAAGGTTCCAGTGGCTGAGAGTGAGGGCGGGCGCTTTGAGTTCTCTCGAAGGTCGCTGAACTTGTCTTCCTCCTACTCGTAGCAATCCCTTTTCGTCGCGATACGGATTGAATCGTTCTAATGTCAAATGCCTTTTTTTTACATCTACCCCGAAAGCTTCTTCTTGTGTTTTCCGAATCAAGTATTCTTCAGCAAGTTAGATCTCCGTTGCTTGGAGAGGGTCGTGGTGTTTTGAGTGAGGACTCCTACAGTTATCTGTGAATCTCTTCAACCATGCGGTAACTCGCAGAAGACGGCTGTAAGAGCTACAGGCGCTAGCATGCACCACTAAGAAAAACAACTTTGTTGCTGGGGAAGAAGACGGAGCTTCCTCTTCTGTGTAAACATCAGGTGTGTCTAGTGCTGTTAACGAACCCTCTGAGTACTTGGTGTCAGTAATAAGAAATTGCGGTCCTTTCCACCAAAGTGTGCTTTCTCAAAGCTATTTCCCCGACACACGTCTAGTCAATATGTGGCCAAGATTGTTCTCACTCGGGTATTGTCTCCAGTTACTTACATTGGTAAAAAACTGTATTTCAGTCACTGTGTTCATCACGACCTCTTTCCACTTTTTAGCTGTGCTCCGTATCCAGTGTAGCACAATCATCGAGTCAGTCCACAAGACAACTTAGATTTTTTCGATGCCGAGCGCTCGTTTGAAAGCTGCAAAAGTCGGGATGCAACTAGAGCACCCATAAATTCTAACCGTGGTGGCGTCATTTTTCGCAGCGGTGCCACTCTTGACTTTGGAAGAAGTAACTGAACGGTCGGTGCTTCAAGTTTGCGCTGTACTCGCAAGTAGATCACTGCTCCGTAAGGAAGCTGCTATACTCGCATCGCTGAACACATGAACTGTTATCCGCACATCTCTGTTCGTTATTGTGTGTCCGAAGTGCCGCGGGACGTCACGGTGAATAATTTCAGAAAGTCCATTACCTTCTAGAAAGAGACCTTCTAGAACTTCGCTCTGCACCTATAAAAGATTGCAGATCATGAGCGTCCGTCAAGCTGAGACACGTCGTCCATTTAGAAGAAAGAGTCACACCGAGACAAATGCTGAAAGTGGTGGTTGTGACAGAACTTTTCCAAGGCAAAGATAGAAATGTTCGTTCGTTTCAAATCCGTGCCTCTTCTAGGGCAATTTTGCGCCGACCTGTGCAACTTCAATACCACCTAGAACCCTCGAGGGTAATATTGACATAGATCCACGTGGACAAAATGGTAAAGACGTACTGGTCTAATGTCAAGATCCGTCACTCAGCTGCAACCTGTTGCTATATACCTGGCCGGCCCGGAGCCTGTTACATATTTAAAGCGACGGGGATAAGAAGAGGACAACGAACCTGGCATGAACTGAGGGTATGCGGAGAATGAGGTGGCGCGTGCCATCATCAATAAGCTTTTTCGGATGATTCTTGCCGATGGCAAAATAAGGTGCCAGTCTATCTACATCGCCCGCGCCTAGGTTTACAATAGAATTGGTGCCATGACCAGGATGTGAAATCCTACCGCTGAAGACCCCCTCGAACAGCGAGCCTGCTGAGGAGAACCAGGGCCAGCGCAGACCAGCGGTTCGAGATCCAGACCAGCGAACCCGTTCACAGCAACGCCATTGATCGGCTGAAACAGAAACAGTCGCATCTTCCAGCAGCCACAACGAGGGTGATCAACGAACTAAACACCTTGATGAACGCGATACCAATCTCGGCCGGTGAGCTGAATGATAAACTTAGACTTTTAAGGATTAAAGTAGGGCGACTCGCCACGTTAGATGAAGAAATTGAAAGGCTTGTTGAGGGTGGTGATTTAGAAGAAGAATTGACCTGAGTAAGAGTCTATTGCCCTCACCAAGCTTCGTGCTGAACGCCTTCTTTCGCCCACAGCGCAAGCTACGTCCACAGCGCAAGCATCGCAAGCACAACCGTCAAGTTCTCCACACGCGATTGGTGCGATGGCACACGGACGAGTTCAAAGTCAGACTTCCCAAACTAGAGCTGACCAAATTTCAAGGATACATTGCGGAGTGGCCTGATTTTTATCACCAATTTAGGTATGCAATTCACGGCAACAATTCTGTTGAAAACCGAAGAGCGTGCGATGTATAGACAGTTCCTCTTTATTGAGCCAGAGGCAAGAATCATTCCAAAAAAGCCTAATGATGATGGCACGCGCCACCTCATTCTCCGCATACCCTCAGTTCATGCCAGGTTGGTCGTACTCTTGTTGTCCCCGTCGCTTTAAATATGTAACAGGCCCGTCAAGGGCATGCCTTAGGGAATGTAATTTCCCCTCTACTTTTTATTAATACACTACTGGCGCTTCCTGTAAACCTAATGCAATACGAAATCTCAAGAATGCATTGTATGCAGACGAGTTCACACTCTGGACAGTAAAAGATTCCATCATGGAGCATTAAGACGCCCTACAAAAGCGGTGAATAAAACAATGTCATACATTAAACCAAGGGAACTAACATACAACGCTTTTAAATCAGCACTGCTTATCCTCAGGGCGCGAGCGGAATAACGTCCATCCCACGCACTCCGGGCCCAGAAGTCACAATTTTCGGGAAGCGCATTCTCCAAGTGAGAACACCTAGAATTCTTCGCGAGCCTTTCAACCTTGATGGTTCAGGTTCGGCCGTGCTACCGCAACTGCCAATCCGTGACACAGCTCACCCACCTCAAACGCCAAATACGTGGCCAAAAGCACGGTGTCGCCGAAAGTGACAACTAGCCCTTCTACTTAGCCAGATAACATGAGCTACTACTTTTATTGAACTCAAACCTTATGAGATCAGCAAGGTGGACGCGCTCATAATAAAAACATACAAAACGGCCTCAGGCCTCCCCACTTGCACACCCAAAGAAAAACTACTCCAGCTGGGGCTGCACAACACTCTTCAAGAACTAACTGAATCCTGGCGAAACTCACACCTTCATCGCCTAACACTTACTCCTACAGGCAGGAAGGTACTTCATGACATCGGAAGACCAAGCCCAAACACCAACGACCTACCTCAACGAATCCCGTTACCCACACTCAAGAAACTCAAGCTTGCTTCCATTCCCAAGCATTTACACCGTGCCTTTATTCGAGGCCACCTTGAGGCGAGGGTCCGGAAGCTTGCAAAGAAATACGCATACGACTCTCATACCCCATACACGGACATCGCTCAAAATTCCGAAACACGCGGGACCACCCCGGCACGCTCGATTTTTTAGGAGAAATTGCCACTGCAGCAACGTACTTCTATTTATCCACTAGATCAGTAGAAGCTCTAACTATAACCCATGCAACCACCACTCACCACAATCAACCATATCTTACTATCATTACGAACTCTCAGCAAGTATGCCGATTGTACCAAGCTGGGCTGCCACCACTCCGGGCAATCCTAATCACAGAGCGGTTGTCCGAAGACGCAGAAGTTGTCATTGTCTGAACTACTGGCTAATCGTTTCTTGTTGGGAACGAAGCTGCGCACTCTGCCGACCAAAAAACCCACTCCCGGGCATTACCATCCTCAACTCATGCTACCCTGAGAGGCACGGACCCTGAATGTACCCTGTTGGTACCCCTCAACAACAGCTACAGCTGACTGTTGAGAATGACCTTCTCACCTGCACCCGGAGTTGGGAATCAGTCATCGCGATGCTGTCACCGCTGTAGAACAGGGCCCTTTCAACGCAGCTTCCACTGTTGCCACTGGCCATCCGTGCGAAGTCACTGGTCTAGCGACGTTGCCTTGCTCCGTTCGCTATCGACGCGGCGCAGAGCGATGAAGTAGTCGAGCCGACGAAAAGTTGAAGCAACATTTATATACAATATGTACAAGGGTAAGCAAACGTTACATGACTCGCACAAAGGCGACAGCACCTCTCCACTCGGTGCCTCCGAAGAGACAGGTGCCGAAGAATGCCGCCGGAGAAAGCCGACGATACTCCATCCGGGCGGGTGTTTATACTCCAGGAAGGTCGTTGGAACCCCGTGAAGTTTGAAGAGCTCCAATCAGGGGTGTCGCTGGCTGAAGTTTGAAATCCGACGAATGGTAGCGAAGCGCTGCGTCAGCCGCGCCGCCACGATGGGGAAAGGGAGGGCGACGCCCACGCCATCTCCGCGACCTCGCCTCCAGGCGAGTAGCGACAAGCCCGTGCTGGGTCGTTCACCCGATGCAGGATCTGGCCGAGCCGCCGCGACGTAATAGGAGAGGCGCCTCTGTGGCGGTACGTGTTTCAGCTTGTCCACCCCGGGTGGTTTGGTCTGGTTTGGACGAGGCGTGAATCGGCTCCGCTGTCGGCGCGTCACCCCGTGCAACGCATTTGGGCTGGCCGCTCTAGCACAGCAGCATCCCCGCCGCCAGATGATGCGCCTGGAAGATGAGCTGCTACCATGTGGCTCGGATGCTGGGCGCGCTTGTTCGCCAGGCTGATCCAGGTTCACCTGGAGTGCTCCAGGAAAACGGCGGCTCCACCACGGTCCTCTCAGGGAATAGGTACCACCTGCCCGGTCCGGATCACGGGTACCTCGCCGTGCTGCCCAGGTGCATCGATCAGCTTCGCCCGGCTCTTCCAGTCTGGTTTATCAGCACCGGTAGCCCCTCATTATGCAGCTTGCAAAGAACCGACTGACAACAGGCAACACCCAGCGCAAGCAAGCGCCCTCTGTTCTCCGTCAGAACACCTGACTCCAAAACGTGATCAAACACCTAGCTAAGTGGTTATACCCAATTTGGTCTCTGTACACCAAGAGGCCAAGCGGGACGCAAGACTCTTAAAGTAAGAGCTCAAACTTGGTGTCAAAAATAACAGGCCACATGAAATGATCATAACTAGGTTGATTACTTGAAATCACGCCGAGTGGAAATATTCAACTTAGGCAGCAAATGAGGGCAATAATTACGCTCCCATATTCCTGCTACGCTAAAAGCTGCTCTCAAAGATGGGAAACGCAAGATACGGGGAGGAAGAAGGCAGCGTTACAACTAGCTCGTCTCGTCATTCGAAACCCTTTCTCTTTCCTCGGTCATATACGAGCCTCGCACGGCTGACGCCCGTAAGCTCGCGCGAAGCTTACTTCAAGGCCAACATAGCAGCATGCCTCCATGCTTCCCAATCGCATTTCCGCTGAAAACAGAGAGCTCTGAACTCTCGCATTTCCACTAGCGACCTTTGCTCCCCTTGGTTGGAACGGGGTTCAAAGTACCCCACCTTTCTTTCAAGCAACCCAATGAGAACTGGGGACAACATTAAGTTCGCCTCGCAACGCTCGGCCACCTGCGTTTCCCTGCCGAAGGGGATGACGTAACCCGCTTCGGCCGTTGATGGCTCGTCTAAGCTACTGCCAGAGATTTCGGTCCACTCGCTTCTCAGGCTTCGTTGCTCTCGCGTCTTTCGAGTCCAGCTCACAAACTTTGCCACCACATCGCCCGAGTTGGAGCTCGCCCCCGAATGAACACCCTCTGTTTCCGGGGGTTCTATCCGCTTCGTCCGGCCAGCCTCGCTCTCTACACTTTCCCGCGAATCCTCGACACCTCATAGGTCGGCAAAACAGAAAGAACTCACTCAAACTCAATCACAATTTTTTTCATTCACGCTGTACTCAATCAAACTCAGACTCAAAAAGTTCGTCTGTTCACAAAATAACTCGTACTCACTCATCAAATACTCATTTGTAATCGTACTCACTTGTACTCAACCTCATTTGTCCTCACGAGTATTCGTACTCAATCTTTACTCATGAGTACTACTCATGAATACTACTCATTCTGCACTCATGAGTACTACTCATTCTGCACTCATGAGTACTCAATCTGTACTCATGAGTACTCAATTGGTATTACTCACGAATAATCAACTTATCTGCACTGTTAGCTAGGTCATAGCTCGAATAAAAAACTAAGTAGAAAAAAAAATGTTTAATTGATTACAAAAAAACAGGTCACATATAAATCAGGACAGATGAAGAAAACGTCTGACGCGGTGCACTGTCGTTGGGCGACTTACTGCGCGAAGGCAAGTACATGTGAGAAAGCGAAACGGAACGTAAGCACTCCCGTTGCGTCTGGCGTCTCCTCTTGTTCTCAGGCCGGGTCGGGCTCACGGGAGCTCGGGGCTTAACGGTGCAGCCGTGGCCGTAAACTGCGTTTTTCTGCTTGTCTTCGGGTGGCAGCTTTTGTTGTCCGTTTTCTTGTTTGCACGACTGTTTGCACTACTGTGTTCAGGAGTCCATATACTCAGGAGTGCAAGCACTCGCAAAAACAGTATTCATGAGTATTGTACTTATGAGTGCTGTGTACTCATGAGCATTGTGTACTCATGAGTACTGTGTACTCATGAGTACTCATACTCATGAGTACTCATACTCATGACTACTGTACTCATGAGTACTCATACTCATGAACAGTGTACTCATGAGTACTGTACTCACGAGTAGTGAACTTACCCCTGTACTCCCTTGTCATCGTACTCACTGTTTTTTTCTGGGTGTGTGATCACTCATCATCGTACTCACTCGTGAGTTTGAGTACAAATGAGTACAAATGATTGTACTCACGAGTGAGTACGCCGACCTATGCACCTCGCGCACTGAGCGCGTGCCGATCGAAAACCACCTGCAAGGCTTCCTATGATTCTGAGTAGAGATGCGTCGCTCAGGAGCGAGCAGGTTCTTTTGAGCCGCACTTTTTAAGAGCGAGTGAGCCGTGGCTTAGTAAAAGTGAGCGGAAGTGAGCCAACGGAGCCGAATCAGTATATTTTCTCTATGGAGCCGAATAGCCGGGTCAAGTAAGCCCGATCTCTGCGCCAGCTGTTGCCGGCGCGAAAAAGCAACTGCACTGCCGGGCCAGTTGTGGCTAATTTTCCAAATTCCTCCAGCGCCCCCTGTCATGGGAGCTGACAATTCGAGTCAGGAGAACCCGATGTGCTTTTGAGCCGCTCTTCGGCTCGCATGCGGATAAAAGGAGGAAATCATTCTTCGTTTTGATTTGCTCCTAAAAACACTGTCATTTGGTGACAAAACGTGGGGACATTTAGGGAATTTGCTGTTGAAGCTTGTTGTAGCCTCGCGCGTCGCCTCCTATGGAATTCCCTGTAAGAAGCTGATTGCTGGCGCCTAGCAGAAGACAACCCAAGAAACGGCTGGAACTGAGGCTTCTTTTTCAAATTATTTCAGTTTTGACGAGTGTCTTGTTTGATATTTTTTTACGAATGCGGAGCGTACCTGCCTAACCGTGTCCATGGTATTGCCCTGAGTTTGTCCTTCGCTGGTTCCTTAATTCTTATAAACTACAACATTTGTTTGCCATTGTGTGGCCCTAATATTGCTGCTGGCGCACCAATCAATCATAAGACTTGAAGGACGTTTTCTTCATTATTTCTGCACTAAATTATATCCGCGTTTAAGTCCCTTGCTTCTTCCACAAGAACGATGAGAAAATCAAAGGAAAATTCTGTGCAGTGCTACGAGGTTTTCTAGAAGCGCGCCCGTGTACCGGGGAGCAATAATCGCAATAGCTGTTTGTCTTGTACAGCGCGTCACTTCTAAATAAAAAAAAAACCGTAGGATGAGAGATATTGATTGATTGATTGATTGATTGATTGTAGGGTTTAACGCGCCGACGCAACGCAGGCGATGAGGCGCGCCGTAGTGGAGGGCTCCGCATTTATTTTGACCACCTGGGGATCTTTAACGTGCGCCGAAATCTCGCACACACGGGGGTTTTTGGTTTTCGCCTCCATCAGAAAAGCGGCCGCCGAGGATGAGAGATATTGCCCCGTAAAGACAGTTTCGAGATCTGGTCACTCCAAAATGCACATTTATTGACGATAGATGATCTGACAAAGTTTGTGTTATTGCAGGATGCTGGAATGCTCTAGCCCTTTGTAGTAACCGATGTAGAAGACATTAGGTTGCTTGCAACATACAGGCTTCAAGAGCAGATGTGAAGGCCATTATTAAAATATGCAAAATTTTAAGAAACTGGTGTTGTAAAGAACCTGCAGTGTTGAATCCCAATCGTTATCATGTCCTCTTGTGATGACCTTTGAAATGTTCCTCGGACAAATGCATTATAATATCTCAGCTTGAGAGGTGAAATGGTTGTGAGTGTTGACTATCTGGCACTTGTTTAAACAACAGCACAAATACCAGATAAGTGACCAGGGGATGATGACGCGCAAGTGCTCGTATATTGTCCTCCATATTGTTTCCACGTTCCTAAACTTTTTTGTGTAAAAAATGTGAAACAAATATACCAGAGGAAGGGGACAGTTTTTAGTTTTATTTCTTCCTAGTTTCACAGCCAAAGAAGATGACAGGTACCAGAGGTACCCAGTACAAACGCTTTGTGCATCCAGATGCTTGTTGAGACCTCTGTCACTGGAAAGTGAACCAGAAATACCATTTTGAAAACTGGTCTTCAAAACACTTATTTCCTTAGGAGACTCTAATTCAAAATTAAAATGAAAAAATAGCTGAGACAAAGTATACTAATAATGTGTTTCTTGCGTGTGCGTTTTTATTGTGCGTATGAACGCTGCCGTCTATGCTGTATTGTTATCTTTTATTTTTTCTTGTACGCACGCGGCAGAATGCTCTTATGTTATTATTCTTTGTTTAATCTGCTCAGGCAAACATCCCTCAATAATGACCGAGGGGCCGTAAGGGTATCTTTAATAAATCAATATAGAACACTAAATACATGAAATAACGGCCTCGAGAAATTAACGTTGCTGTAGCAGTTCAAAAATTTATAAAGTAAAAAATAACATAGCACATGTTTACTAAAAAACCTCATACAAATTAAAACACGACAAACCCCAGCTTTCCTCAAAATGTTGTATACCAGTAGTCTCTTTGAACCGGCCATAAAACTGTAAACATCTTGCATGCAATTTTGTTTGCACCGAACTTGGGCTTTCCAGAAGTGGACGTTCTCTCTCTCTCTGATTTTGTTCTCTGCAAACAAGTCACATCCTACAGTCGCCATGAGGTTGGTCGACCTCTTAACACGTTCCAAAAAAGAAATCTGTTCTATAGTGCTTATTTCTAACACTGCTTATTTCTACGACTCTCGCATCTGTGACACCTAGGGCTGATTCAGCTGGAGAGCACCCCTATGTGGGCAGCAAGTTCTATAGTGGTCTGAAGGGGCAAAGATTGGGCAAAACAAAACCGTTTTCTGATGTAACGATGATGCTTCGCCAGGTGAGTGCAAGGGTGGAGATTGCTTGACTTTTGCACGATAGTGAATTAATCACGACTGAGCTCAGTTAGATGTCCTCGACATTTCAGAAAAGTGCCGAGCAAAAAATGTTTGTAGAATGACTTAGAAATACTGATGACCACAAATGGGTGGCCAGAAGGTTACCTTCTTCATTAACTCCAAACCTAAAACAAGTCAGCATGAAACAAGTAAAAATACCATAAGAGTGGC
Source organism: Haemaphysalis longicornis (assembly GCF_048455015.1). NCBI lineage: Eukaryota > Metazoa > Arthropoda > Arachnida > Ixodida > Ixodidae > Haemaphysalis > Haemaphysalis longicornis. The sequence goes on along the minus strand of NW_027526422.1, from coordinate 81,101,921 downwards.
ACGTCGGAAGATGGTCGCCATTAGCCCTCTTATTTGAAATTGGCTTTAACATCATTGTGCCAGGGTTTTTTAAAATCACCGCAAATACAAAACAGAAACCACCCAATCAGAGCCAGCTTACAATGACGAACCTAAACAATAGGTTCCGAATAAAGAACGGATTGTACATAGAAAACTGACAAGACGTGTATAAAACCCGCTGAAGACCCTAGTAGGGCCTGATATTTTACCCTAACGAGAGTACACTAAACCGAACACCGTGGGATACAGACACAAAAATACTCGACGTCCTAGCAAATCTTAAATGAAAGCATAAATTTGAAGTAGGTAACATAGGAACAAACTGTACCCACCGCCGCTCCTCAGTGGGCATAGAGTTGCGCTGCTGAGCACAGAGACGCGGGTTCGATTCCGTGCCGTTCCGGCCGCTTTTTCTGATAGAGGTTAAAAGCGAAAACTCGCCTGGGTTCGAGATTTAGGCACATGTTATAGATTCCCAGGTGGTCAAAATTATACGGAGCCCTTCCCAAGGGCACGCCTCATCGCCTGTGTAGCGTCGGCGCGTTAAACCCTATAATAAATAGAAGCAAAGTGGCAAAGCACATTAGCTGCCAGCGACGGTTACGCTCTGATGATAAGTAGGAAGAACATAGTTTTACTCTCATAACCGCAACAATGTCCGGAATAAACAACGAGATATTGTCATCTAAAATCGAATGTGAATTCGCTGATTACACCGTTTTTCTAGATATTTCTCGCACGTTAAAATTGTATTCGGCCCTACCACAACAGAGCCGCAAAATGAAGTTTTTCTCACATGTGCGCTGTTATTATGATAAAAACACGTAAAACGAACCAGTGTATCTATTTGCACCTCGCCGAGAGTTTTTTTGCAATGCAGAGTAATCCGATTCAAAGCGGGAAATGAGAAAGACGTGTTCAACTCGTACTCAAGACCTTGAAGGGCTGTAGTTGCTTCAGCAAATCGCATCGTTAGTAATAACAGCACCCTAATGATAAGCTGAAAGCATGGCTTGCATTGACATTAAATTACATGTGCTACATGCTTTGTCATCGCGGCGCCTTAACTCTAATTGGAGGCTGCATATTGAACAATTGATTAACAGCGAACAGATTGATTAACACTCAACATTACATTCGGAAGGCTGAAATGCTGCGTAACAGATTTGTTAATTTTGGCATGTCTTTAAATTTGCAAAAGAAAACGCATTCTTTGAGATCACAGCTAGCTAGCAAAATGAGCTCTTTCTGCACCCAACCAACCCAATCGCACGTGCTCAGCATTGAAATTGATCGAATAATTAAAACAAATGTTTTATTCCCTCACGTTGATTCGAGTTATAAGAATTTTAATGCCTCCTATTGATATAAAGCTCCTAGTTTCTTACACGTCTAGTGAAGGGGAAAATAGATGCATTGTTTACTGTTATATCTATGCCTCACACCGTTACAGAAGCATGCAAGAGAATATTTATTATTCCTCAGAATGCCCCAGTTTTGTGTACACGTGCTACAGTTGTTCAAAGCATGTGACCCCAGGTTTCAGTGCCACTCTGAGCAGCTGTTTTCCTGCTGGACTTAAAAAACAACAATGTATGCGTGTGCGAGCGGCAATCTGAGTTTACTGCATACACCTAATATAGTATTCCTTATTTTTCCAGGCTGACAATAGCACGGCTGCATGCAGGGCACAAAGTGCCGCTTCTACTTTCTTTTTCGGGAATTTTCAAGCACACTGTTCAAATGCTTTTCAGACACCACCTGTGCGTAGCATTTGATGTTTTCTTCTTTGCGCTCTGGTTACCTAAAATATCTTCGGGTGCCCCCGTAAGACTTGTTCTGTAGCCATACTTTTTACACAGGTGTGACAATATCCCCCCTGCCGCCAGTGACGTAAAGACAATTGCGCTCCCTAAGCGGAGACGTAGCTCGTGCAAGTGCAGAACGCTTGAATTACGGAAAGCAGCAAATGTGGATGCAAACAGCCAAAATGTTCCGTTTGACATGGTCTCTAAAACGTGTGCCCAACAGACTTTTGACTTCGGCTTTCTGGCATTCAGAGTAGAGCCCGGTTTCCGTCTGATTTGTAATGCCAACTCACTGCTGCAATATGCGCTTGAAAAAAATTTGGCCTGATGAGAAATATAGCTTATGTTCAGGAAGCAAAAACGAGAGAAAAATTTGATTGCCAATGGCTTCGGAAAACCGCGCAGAGAAAGCAATAGGCGTTAAATGGAACATCAGTTACTCCCTAGGGGACATTTGCAGGGAGCTTTTGATGTATGCACGTTTTTTTTAAGAGAGCTTCGATTGCACGAGAGAGTGTAACAGGAAGTACTAACGGTTGATTTTTGGAGGAACAACCGTTGGTCTCCAGTGGACCCGCAAACAGGGCTAGCAGTTGCTATACAAGGGGACAACAATTTGTCTTCAGGAAAAATCTCCAGTATAACATGAAGTCCAAAGGGACGAAAAGTTGGTCCCGTTGCCGTAAGTCTAAAAAGAAACTAATGGCAGTGGGACACACTTCATTCACAAAAGGAATAATTCGGGTACCACGCTAGTAATTCTTTGCTAAGAGTGCATTAAAAAACATGGCTCTAGGGGTTTCTTCTGAGCTGTAGCCATACTATGGTTTTTTAATTAGGAGTGATCTTGATGTGGCTGGCGCTCTAAATTTCTTACATATTTTATCAGTATGCCGCTGCTTCAAATAAACGGATTTGCTTTTCTTCAGCGAAGAAACCGGCATCGAATCACATTGTTGTTATGATCAATGTGATTCCCACCCGGCGGGCATTTTTTCACCACTTTCTTTTTGACTAAAAAAATTCTTCATCTCTTTCTATGACCCACCACAACCTCCCCTTTGCTTTCCGAGGTTTTCTTGACTGCCAACCCTTATTTTCTGTCTTATTTCACGGAACTCCTCATTTCCCATTTTCTGATTCGCTACATGCTTAGCGAGGGCCTCTGTTCTGGAAGTCTTGGTGCCAAAGGGAGCTTAAGAGGGTTCAGCGCTGGTCGACCACTTTCGACATGTCGTAGGCACTCCAGTCACAGCCCGGGGGTTAAAAAGAAGGTCCCCTTCACCCCGAGTAGTCGGAGTGGTGCTGGCTACCACACCCAAGTGCAGGAAACAAAAAATACCTTAACATAAATACCCGAGAAAGTGCTGGGGAAACAGCCCCGCCGGTAGCGTAGTGGTTATCGCAACAGAGAGGTATTCCGAGGTCTTCTTGACTGCCAATTCTTATTTCTGTCTTATTTTCAACAAGCCCCTCATTTCCTATTCTGATTCGCTACATGCATAGCGAGGGCCTCTGTTCTGGCAGTCTCGGTGCCATAGGAAGCTTAAGAGGGTTAAACGCTGGTCGACCACTCTCGACATGTCGCAGACGCCCGAGTCACGGCCCGGGGGTTGAAAAGAAGGTCCCCTTCACCCCGAGTAGTCCGAGTGGCGCTGGCTACCACCCCCAAGCGCAGGAAACAAAAACACCTGAACATAAATACCCGAGAAAGTGGCGGCTAAACTAGCCCCGCCGGTAGCGTAGTGGTTATCGCACCAGACCGGTATTCTGGAGGTCGTGGGTTCGGATCCCACCTGGCGGGCATTTTTTCTCCAGTTTCTTATTTTCCAAATTCTTTATCTTGAGCCACTACATACTCCCCTTTGCTTTCCGAGGTCTTCTTGACTGCCAATCCTTATTTCTGTCTTATTTTCAACAAGCCCCTCATTTCCTATTCTGATTCGCTACATGCATAGCGAGGGCCTCTGTTCTGGCAGTCTTGGTGCCATAGGGAGCTTAAGAGGGTTAAACGCTGGTCGACCACTCTCTACATGTCGTAGACGCCCGAGTCACGGCCCGGGGGTTGAAAAGAAGGTCCCCTTCACTCCGAGTAGTCCGAGTGGCGCTCGCTACCACCCCCAAGCGCACGAAACAAAACCACCTGAACATAAATACCCGAGAAAGTGGCGGCTTAACTAGCCCCGCCGGTAGCGTAGTGGTTATCGCACCAGACCGGTATTCTGGAGGTCGTGGGTTCGGATCCCACCTGGCGGGCATTTTTTCTCCACTTTCTTATTTTCCAAATTCTTTATCTTGAGCTACTACATACTCCCCTTTGCTTTCCGAGGTCTTCTTGACTGCCAATTCTCATTTCTGTCATATATTTATATATATATATATAGATATATTTACATATATACATATATTTATATATATATATATATATATATATATATATATATATATCTTGCCTGTTTTCAGGAGGTACGTGCGGTTCGCCTCATTACCCAAGAAAACGGAATGCAGAAATGAAGCACCTGACTCTAGCCCGCCACTCCATTTCGAACAAACAACTTGCAGGTGTTATAACAGCACGATGGCATTACATAAAACCCCGCAAAGGATGTTCTTTCGTACACATATATTTTATACTAAGCCGAACGTAAGCTATTTTTGTTTCAGGGTAATCGCGGCCTTCAACCGGTACCCGGACATGTGCGCAGCAGTAAAGTAGAAGCAACAGCATTTTCTGCCACCAAAGGCCGCACCTCTGATCACTGTGTTGAAAGACCATGAAATATACTAGTACCTCCCATGCACTTTTGTTGAGTAGCAATGAAGATGTCTCCGGCGCAGTTTCTTGCACCAAACATGACACCTCCTCGGTTCATTCATCATCAGCCTACTCAGGTCCACTGCAATACGGGGGAATCTCCCATGGACTTGCAAGCGTTCCTGTCCTGCGCTTCTCGAGTTCACAGTGTACCCCCAAAGTTCTGTATTTCGTCCCTCCATGGGATTAACGGCATTCCCCCTCTTCTATACCTGTCTCTTGCTATGACCACTGTTACACTAGTTGTCTACGTGTTGTCGGTTCGCCTCCCTACAAGGCCAGCCCAAGTCCATTTCTTTTTTTCATTTGAAATAGTATACCTTCTACTCCAGTTTGTTTTCTTATCCGGTTAGCTCGTTTCCTGTTGTCGATGTTATTCATAACACTTGTTCCTCGCAGGCTGTTCCTGAAGCATTGTTTGCATGTTTTCTGCAGTCTCACTCAGCAAGACTATGTCGTCCTCACTCCGCAAATGGCTCAATACTTCCACATTTATCCGTAATCCTGTTTTTTCGAGATCAAGCTTTGTAAATAGTCTGTCCAGACAAGAGGTGAATAGTTTTAGAGATATTGTATCTCCCTGTTTTACCTCCTTTCGGATCAGAAATTTATCGCTTTTCTTGTGGGGGGTTATCCTCTGCGTGCATTCCTTAAATACGTCTTCTACATTTCTCATATAAGATTCCTCTTTTCCCTGCTCTTTTAGTGGTTTTAAAACAGCTCCGGGGAGTACGCAATTAAACTCTTTCTCGTAATCTATGAACGCCTTGTAGAGGGGATTAGTGTAATTTTTGTTAGTTTCCATAAAATCAGTGACAAAATAGATCTGATTCATGGTTGAGTTCCGCTTCCTAAACCCAGCCTGATCTCTGGGTTTTCGGAAATCTGGGCTGTTACCTGTGCGGCTAACTATAATTTTGGTAAACAGCTTTTAAAAACCTGAGAAGAGGCTGTTGTGTCTTTATTCCACCTCTTCAACAACCCTCTGCGCACGCGCAATCCCCTAGCGGCCAAGTCGCTAAGTAGCCTGGCAGGGCAGCAGACGACATTCCCCATAGCTCACAACTGTGCGAGAAGGGGTCGTAGTTGTATTTACACCGTTTATTTTTATGTGTGCTCTCGTTGAGCGGCCAGCAATGCCCACAACTTGAGCTACGTTACACTGTAAGTGTCAGTGCTGGAAAGGGAACGGTATCGGGTTCTACCGCTTCCCGTCGGCCGCACGCAATCAATGCACACTGAACACTCGTGTGCATTAACTTATTTATTTATTTATTTATTTATTTATTTATTTATTTATTTATTTATTTATTTATTTATTTATTTATTTATTTATTTATTTATTTATTTATTTATTTATTTATTTATTTATTTATTTATTTATTTATTTATTTATTTATTTATTTATTTATTTCAGTCACAGACTCTCATGATTTCGTTCCTTCATATGGCGTAGCATGCTAAGCGATATGGCTCGGCTAACCTCGCTTTTACCATTAAATGCATTCTCTCTCTCTCTCTCTTCCGCGGCTGGCATGGATAAAGACCATGAGCCGCAAAAGTAAAGATGGCGTCCGTTGTAGCCGAGTCGTGCGTCCGGGATATGCTTGGACCACTTCGTCCCTTGTAAATACCTAACTACCAAAAAATCTATTGGCATTTATTCCCGTCATTAGATTCCATTCTTTTTTCAGGTATGATCTCCGCCGCCTTCACCGCAACACCCGAACTATGTACCGTCGGTGTGTGCGCACACGTCAGTAAACTAGAACCCCCGAAGCAGCGCGCTTCATAGCTTTCGCCACCAGCAACAGCGCTCGGAGAAAAAGAGGCGGTCAGAGGAGGGTACGTTAAACGCCTAATCGTGATTCATTCCCGGCGCGCGAGGCGTAAGATGGAGCATGGGGTAACAGTACGACCGTAACAGGTGCACGAGGGAATGGAGCGATGCATACTTCTGTGCCGCAGATAACCTCCTTGTGCAGACATTCCTCAGATATAGATGCGTGTACTGATCGTTGTTTTCCATAAAATGCTCTCACTATCGGCGACAGACGGATCGATCCAGTCAGCGCTGCTGACCACTGTAATTTGTAGAAAGTGCTGGTAGCTTACTAACGATGGAGGCTTTCCCTACTTTTGCCAAAACGGGAACGGTAGCAGCGTGGAACCCGGCCTGCATGGCTATGCGCACGGCCCCAAGCGTTTTTATGATCTCTTACAAAACAGGAATGTGGCGTCGTCTTTTTAGTGTTGAGGTAAAGACTGCTTTTTGCGCAAAAGCTCTCGCTTCGAGTCCTAGATTCTCTAGCGTATATTCGTTTTCTCATTAACAATGGTTACCTTGTTATGCGTCGAATTTTTAAAATGATCACCTTTTTCTGAGGCAATCAATCACTTTATTTATATTCCTTAGCCTTATTTTTCAACTAAAATGGACTGCAATGTTTTAGGCCGTTTGCGCCACAGGTCACCCGAAACACTGCTCTGCACTTCTGGAGCGCCGCTTTTCAAGCAAATTACTACGCTTATACGCAGTATTTTTGAGAGGCTGTGTCTGGGTTGCAACTTTTAAGGTGATGTCAAGGGAGCATGCGTGAAAAGTGTTTATAATATTGAAAATAACACTGTCGTGTGTTAGGATTGCATGATTCCGTGCGTACAGCTGCAATTTATTTTTGTGTGCGTTATCCACTGTATTTGGCTTTCTTGTGTTTTTTAAGGAAACCCAAGAGCAGCTGGCTGTTGTTTTGACAAAAATTCTGAAATTGTCCAAGGTAAATAGTGTGATTATTCTAGTTTTTAAGTGACCTTACGTTAGCTCTAAGCTATTCACAGTCACTTTCCCCGACACTTCAGCCAGGAGCACTGTGGCTGCAGGTGTCGAATGTGCAAGGCTTCAAAGCACAGCAGGTAGATATCGTTGCAAGTGCCTAAGTGTATTTTCACTTCTGTTGTACACTATTTTTAACTTGTACATTTTGCAGGCAACCCTCCTTCTGAAGATGCCTACGAAGTTGGCAGCGGTAGCCCACCAAGTGAGCGAAGCTACGAGTTTTTAAAATGCTGGTTTGCTATGGCTTGGTTCTCAAAGTTTTCTTTGGTATAGCAGCTGACTACACTGCAGCTTTAACTATCAGTGGTGCAGCAAACTTCTCCACTGAAAGTGGTTGGTGTTTACTTCAAGCGAACATTTTTTTTAAATGTGTTGCACATTTATGCAAAGTTTCGCATCTTAATTTTTAAGCCCAGTGGATGACGCAACTAGTTTTTAAAATATAGTTCGTCTGCTACGACTGGTTTCTTACATTTTTGTTTGGTATTGCAGCGGACTACACCACCGCTCCAACTTTCAGCGGTGAAGCAAACTTCACTGAAATAGGCTGGTGTTTACTTCAAAGATACATTTATATCCAGTTGCGCTGCACATCTATGCAAATATTCACATGCTATTTTCAGGAACCGATGAGCATACTGCTTCCACAGCCCTACTGATGATGACCAGCCTTCCACCTCCACACTCATAGAAGCTGTGCAGCGCTTCGGGCACAGAACTTACAGCAAATCTCTCGAAAGAGAACATTTTGAAAATGAAGCTGGAGAAGCTACAAGGTGAGTGCAGAAAACTGAAGTCCCGTCTCTCGGCGGTGGACAGCTTCGACAGCAGTGTCTTTAAATTTTACCCTGGCTTGGAAAACAAAGGGAAGTTTGATGCACTCCCTGGGTCTGTACTGAAAATTCGAACTCTTTATGTACCAGTGGCATTACCAGCCAGCAAAATTAACAGGCAGGGAGCGAGAAGAACTGCTTTTTGCCCTTTTTCACGAAGGGCGGGTTCTTCAACAACAAAAAACAGAAAAAAAAATTTGAAGTGTCAAAGGCCACAGTCAGCCGCACAGTTTCTGCGTGGATTTACTTCCTTTACAAAGAACTCGCAGCAATAACCACTATTCCTGTACTGGAACAGGTGAAGAAAAACGTTCCACAATGGTTTGGATTCTTGTCCAACACCAGAGTAGTGCTTGAGAGCACAGAGGTCAGGATTCAACAGCCCAAGAAGTTGACAACACAACAGCAGACGTATACACCTACTAGCCCTTTCAACACGTTTAAAGCTCTAGTTCGGGTAACACCTGATCGCCACGGGTCATTGAGCCAAATCTCTGGGGAGGGCGCACCAGCGACACTGACGTAGTTTAGAAAAGTGGAATTCTAGAGATTCCTCAAGCAGGAGATGGCGTAATGCTTGATAAAGGTTTTTGCTAGGAGAATCTTGGGCCCCCTTTGGTGACTGTCCACATCTTTCCCTTCAAGAAGCACCCCGCTTCTCGCGAGAAGCGGTGCAGCAACGGGAAAGATTGCTAACGCAAGAATTCATGTTTAAATGGTTATAAGTCCCATTAGGAGTACCACTTTTTTGATAGAGTGATTCCAATCCACTGCTTGACATTTCCAGCAGCAGTATATTTTGTATGTGTGCCTTCCTTTGCAACTTTCAACCACAACTAATTGAAGTCAGGGAAGGTGAAGCGTTGTAGGAAATGTGTACAAATCTTGTAATGCTTGTAATGTGCCTATGCGCGCAGTTGTACAAGCATACTTTCACAGCCCCCGTTTTTTGTGTTTTGCTCTGAGTATGCATTACATCGGTGTAGATAAGTTTGTTTTTCCGGTGATAGTATTCATTTCTTAGGCCAAATGGTCATACCAATCAGTATAGTTATGAGTCTAAGTGAAGTTTATACATTGCCCTTAGGTGTTTTCCTTTTCTCTAGCCAATTTACGTTTTGTTTTCATATGTATCTTCTGCACTTGGCAGCAGCAGTTGCGGCAACAAGGACCATTTCCTAAGTGCTGTCTGCTCTACCCTGCGCCGTTTGCAGCCTGCTGGGTCTGCGCCGTCGACTCGTCGCCATCACCAAAGGGGATCAAAAGAAACTAGCAAGGCACCGCCAGCTTCACTTGGCAGCAGCAGGTGCGGCAACAAGGACCATTTCCTATGTGCTGTCTGCTCTTCACGCAGGTTGGCCTCTGGCAAGTTTAAGTTCTGTGGTATTATTTTTGCCGCAACTGCTGCCCAGCGTCCTTTTGTATTCTATGTGCTCGGTGGTCCCAACCATGCCTACAACGGTGCCACTCGCTAAGAAAATTGCCGCTCTTGAATCCCTACTCGATGAGCAACTTAAGGGTATGATGGAGCAGCTTACCTTGAAGGTTAAAACTAAGTTGGAAACGCTAGGTCTTGCTGAACAAGTGAAACTTAGAGAAAGTGTGGATTTTGTAAGCAAGAAATATGACGATATGAAGGCGAAGCAGTAAGAAATAATAGCATCAAACAGACAGTTTGTGGCACAGAACGCAGCTCTGGAAAGAAGGGTGGCTGAGCTAGAGCAATATTCGAGACTCAACAACAGCGAGATTAATTCCTCTAAGTGAAGGCGAAATCTGTGTCGCCATTTTGCAGAGTGTGTGCGACGCTAATGAGTGCCCTGTGGAGCCTTGCGAAATCGATGTTATCCACAACATCCCAACTACGTCAAAAAACAAGAATGAAAAGAACATTATCGCACTGTTCGTCTCGCGTGAAAAGAAAAACGACATTGTCCGAAAGTCGCGAAAAGCTACAATCAACACGAGCAACATCGGCTTCTGTGGTGTAACGCAGACCCCTGTTTTAAATGCAGAGCATTTCAGTAACTCACGATGTCACCCGCGTCGTCCCGTCGTAGTCCGCACCGTCGTTGTCCGCACCCCTCCCCCTACACTATATAAAAGAAAATACTATCCGGCGCCTGCTTTCGATCCCTCGACACTGCGGGCGGAACGCAATGTACATGGTGCTCTACCCACTGCACCACAAAGCCGACACAGGATGGGACGCTACGAACGCGCCTTATATCGTTTACTCATTCAAATTACTGCTGACGAGCGCTCTCTCGTCAGCAGTTGCCACAAGTGCAACAACATTAACGTAACGCAAACTACTTAACGTCGTGCGCCCCCGGAAATGCTCTGCATTTGATTGCGCCCCTCGCGAGGGGGATGTTTCACTGCGTCGCCATGCGAACAGTTTGCCACGCTTTAGTTTCACTTCTTTCTTTGCTGGGGTGCCGACGAGCGGCGCCACCTCCTCGCACTTCGCCGCGGGAGGATCCGCGGCGGGGGCGAGAGATGGCGCTGTCGTCTCCGCGGCCGCGTCTGCGGCCTCCGCGGGCACCCGCGCCGGCGCGGGGTCATCGCCCTTCTTTAAAGGTTTAGTTCGCACGCCACGCAGGAACAATTTTTTTATCAACTAGCGCCTCACTTTCGAAAACAAGAAAATTTCCTCTGAGGCCATGGAACTAAAGCAGGAATTTGGCTGGTGATTCTTGTGGACTGATAACTGCCGTATCAAGGCCTGTAAAACGGAAGACAGGAAGGCCTATCGCATAGCCACAGAGAGCGACCTGAGCGTGTTCACGTAATCTGTGCCTAATCCCGTTGCTTTTGATCCATGCCTGCTCACTTCGTAACTAATATTTTTGCTGTCCCTAAATGAAGCGATGTTCCGGCTTTCTAACCACAATCGGTCACTCATCCACTTTGTTGCCCGGAGCATTAAAAAATTTCGACACAATCAATAGCTTTATCGCCTCACTTAATCAAAACTTCACATTTAATTGCATTTCCGAAACGTGGCTTTCAGATTCTGATGGTAACCTGCACGCTTTTCCCTCATACCAAACCGAGTACTGCCATCGTTCAACAGACAGCCATGGGGGAGCAGCCGTTTTTATCTGGCGTGACGTCTCGTACATGCGCAGACATGATCTTTCACTAAATATCAGCCTCTGCGAATCATTCTGGGTTGAAGTGGGCCGTTCCTTCTGATCACATAACAATAAAAGCTTCATTCTTGGTTGCATCTGTCGTTCGCCTTCATCTTCCCTCCCCGATTTCCTGCTTGGCCTTGATGTTACCCTCAACAAATTAACAATTGAAAATAAGGACATTCTTTTAGTAGACATCAACATTAACTCTTTCGATATTGAATCTAACTGGTACACTTCTTACACTAATTGTTTTTCAGGATTTTGTCTTGATTCCTTGGTTAATGCCCCCACTAGATGCACGTCAAAGGGATCGCGCACGCTATAGATCACGCTTTGTGTAATACAACGCCGCCTCCCCTGTCTGCCGTGGTGGACGTTGACGTAACTGATCATATTGCTATTTTTCTTAACCTTGACACTGAAGCGCCATGTAGAAACACTATGTACTACACATCCCTATTCGATTCTGACACGTGTGTTGAACAGATCACAGAAACTGATCGGTCGACGGTTGATTTTGTGTGTGATGCTGAGGAAGCTCCACCGCAGTTCTCTTTGTCATTTTTAAGGGCGCTATCTTTAGGAACAAATACGGTAAAATGTAAAAGGAAATATAAACATCCGGATAACCCTTGGGGGACTAGTGCGCTTTTAAAAAGTATCAGAAAAAAAGATAACCTTTACAGAAAATCAAAAAGGCAATTCTTCAATTCTAAGCTTGCGCTGCGTTATAAAAAGTACTGTTATCTTCTAAACATTCTATTAAAACAGGAAAAAAACAGTTATTATGAATCCGAATTCACTAAACATAAGAACAATCCTAAAAACACTGGGATTTACTGAACAACTTTCTTCACACATCCGCAACTAGCACTGTTATATGGAAAATTATCCATAATGGCATAACCTTGCATCAACCCATTCACATTGCTAAAGCTTTCACTTAATACTTTTCGTCTTGTTACACGCACACTCGTCAGAATATAAATGTGCGTCAGAACATCCAGCGTGCTAGCCAGTCATTCTTTCTTTCACCTGTTACCGCAAATGAAGTTTGTGCCGTGCTTTCTTTTCTAAAAAATACAAGTGCTGGCCTGGATAAGATTTCCATACGTCAATTAAAATTGGTTGTTCATCTCATTTCCAACACGCTCAGTAACATAATCAAGCTTATCTTCAAAACCAGCGTTTTTCCTTCCTCCCTAAAAAAAGCAAAGGTTATACCCGTCTTTAAAAACGCTACCGGCTGTTAATTTCTAATTATCCCCCAATCTCTATTCCTCCCACCATTAGTAAATTAATTGGGCAGTTATTTGATAAGCGCCTTAACAGCTATTTATGTAAATTCAATCTTCTGGGTGATCGCCAGCTTAGTTCCAATCGGACCGTTCTACTTACCCTGCCTTAGTTTCCTTCACAGACTATATAAAATAAATCTACACCAGAAAGTTTGTGGGTTCAGTTTTTTTAGATTTCAGTAACGCGTTGGATGCGAATTACCACGCTGTTTTGTTCCAGAAATAGAATCATATGGGGTAACAGGGCCATCTCTAATGATATTATAAGTTTTTCGCTCAACAGACAGTACAGAGTATACGTGGCTGACACCCTCTCTGAAACCACACAGTTTAACCAAGGTGTAGCCCAGGGTTTCATTCTGGGTCCGCTGCTATTTATTTTGTATAATATTGACCATCCAAATTTACTTCATTCCTTTCATTGTGTCCTATATGCCGATGATATCGCAATATCTTTATGCAATAAATCGATAATTATCTCACCTCCAATTTGAATACTGTGCTCAATATTTGGTGTAGCGACAACTACTTAGTTATTAACCCAGAAAACACTAAATTCATAATTTGAATGACTTCCAATAGGCGGACCAGCATCCTCCCCGCCAGAATCCTCGGATTTCACTCCATTTTTTCGTCCGAACATTCATCATTTCTTGGCATCAAACTCTATCCTAGCCTTACGTTTTGTTTTCATTTTTCACAACTTAAGCAAAAAACTGTATTTGGCATCGGGGCATTCCTGAAGGCACGGCCGTTTTTTTCTCATCATGCACTGCTATAATAGTATTTCGATTTCATTCATAGTCATATCAATTCTGGCCTTGCCTACTTGGGTAATGCATATTCTTCCCATATCTCTTCATTCCAACACATCCAGAATCAATGTATTCGCATTATTACACGCAATTCATATCGTTCTTCAGCTCCACCTCTTTCACGGGAGAACAAAATATACAGTGAATCAATTATTTAACTATACCTTGGATATATTTTTTGCAAGTTACTTCACTGTTAGGTTTCATAAGATGCCGTCGATTTTGTTCGCTAAAGGAGAAGAAATTTCGGCAGGTTTGCAGCCAACTTTTTATTACCTACTATCCATACTAATTACGGCAAGAAAACTTCTGGCTTTTAGGCAATTTTATTTTATAATGGCCTTTCCCTCAGCATAGTCTTCATCATCAGTAACGATCTTTAAAAACACCTCAAAGATTTTTGTTGTCTTTAACATAGGAAATCCACTTATAATTCATGGTTGTCTACAATAGTGTTTTTTCTTGTATGCCTTTATTTTGCACTGTTGTAGTTCATTTCGGTTTCCTGTTGTTTATTTGTCTTTTTGTTTATTTCAGTGTTTCCTGATTCTCAAAATTGAGTCTTTTGATATTTGGATTTGTTTTTGTTGACAAGGGTCAGGTATATTTGTTTTGTTTTGCTGCCTTATATTTTAGCGTTGTGCATTTCTCATCGAGGGTCCAGTTACAGTCGTCAGACTCTGGGACGCTCGCCTGTATAATACTTTGTGTGTTTCCATACAAAATAAAATGAATTTGAATTTGAATTAGAATTTCTGTGTGGAAGTTTCATTTACTAATCTTTTATGCAGCTCTTTTTTCTGTTTACTTAGCCTGGTTCACGGGTCTGTATCTGCTATTATGTGTGAGGCCTGTTCTGCAGGGTGAGTCCTTTCAAAACAGCTCTTGTGCATTATTTTCACTGGCAGTATCGTCCTTGCTCTTCCCAGCTATGGGTCCATATGAAATTCGTGCATTCTCTTTAGGTGCATTACCCTTTCAAGCCTTGCTGTAGATACATTTTTACTTCTTGTTTTACGTGCGAATATTTTTACATGTTCTTTCCTGTTTCCTGCGTTTTGTCCACAGCCAATTCTTGTTCGCTGTAGAACAAGGGCCCTTCCCAGATATTATAGCACTTTTTTGAGCCAGCCCAGCTTTCATGTTTTTCAGTCGCTGTTGTTGCGGTCTTTCTGAATACACCTTATGCATCTGAATTTTGTTCCTTCACCCTCCATCGCCTCCTTGATCTCCCACCTCCCGTTTTTTTTCCAGGTGCATGGCAGCCACTGCACTAAATGGATGGTTCACCGCATGTTGCTCACTCCCATTCATGATGTGCACAGCTCCACTTACACCTACTTTGACCCAGAACATCTTCAGGCAGATGTGTTTCCTTATCTATAGTGCAGTTTTGTTTAATAAAGTATACAAACCCTGTTGCTTCCCTGACGTTCCAATACAGTGTTACTTATTGACAAAATAAAGAAAAAAACTAAGCATGCTGCATTAGAAAAAGCGCAAGCATACGTATTAGGCAAAAAAAACAAATTCTTTTTGGTGCTTCTATCTAGCTCCAAATCCAGAAGCATCCAGTTAATCGTAATACCACTTCCACACGCTATAATGAGCCAAAAATAGAGCACAGAAAACCAGGTTGTCAGGAAATACGTCTTTATGTGCATAGTTTTTGTTGTATTTGAGAAACCCTCATACTGCTAGCGCTTGCTTCTCAAACACAAATCCTCCAGGTGAGCCACACTTTAACATGCTACACACAATGTAGCTGGATCACATAACGTTTGAACGGGAACAGCTTGGTTTCTGTTTAAAGGAAGCAGCGAACTTTTCTGCTATGGTTGTCACACACGACTTGCTGCTGAGTTAGTTGGTACATGTTTACAATATGGAAGATAACGTGGCACGACCTAGACGTGGGCGAGAGAAGATACGTCAGGTACAAGCGCCAACTTCCAACTGTTTATTCAAATGAAACCACATTATTTATACATGAATAATCTGTACAGAAACAAGAACAAAAATAACAACCAAGGTATAATCGTGGTAACAAATGTAGATGGTGGTGACAATGGCTAGCGTGAACAAGCACAACGCTACTGATAATATACAACATATCAGCTCCAGCCTCAAGGCAACAGTCAAACTAAAAAAAACAGCGCAAACGTACTGTTTTGGATTTTATTTCTCATACCCTTCTGCAACAGTCATGGTGGTTGTAATGCGCATGGGCGCATGCCAGGCGCAGACCAAACCGTAAAGAGGGTAGAAAAACAGCACGTGCTAAACTACACGCTGTGCTTTAAGAACGATATTCTTTGTCACCTAACGCTAGCGACGGCATGCTGTCACATATGTCGCCTGCTCTTTTCACAAAAGCCGCTTCAAGTACCTCCCTTTCCGTTTTTTTGCTCTCCCCAGAAAGGTCGTCTTATCCAGCAGTGGCTCACACCCACAGCGACTCCACTTGTGTGCAAGGTGCCCACCCATGTTCCTGCTGGCTGCAAACCGGGGCTCTCTCGCAAGCTCATTGAAGCAACGTCCAGTTGGTCCAAAGTACACCCTTTTGCAGTTTAAGGGGGTGCTGTAAATGACGTTTCTTACACACTAAATGTAGAGCTTAGCGTGCTTCTTTGCATGTCTCCGGTCGCTTATTGGTCATCATAGGGCAAACTTTAGCTAGCTTGTAAGGCGCGGAACACACTACACCAACATTGTAAATGGCGGCGACCTTCTTGACGTTATGCGAAAGCCCGTGGATGTACGCTATTACTTGTGTTTTCATTTTTTCTTTCGGCTCCTGCACTCTTTTTTCTTGTTTTCACACACACTTGTGATAACGATGGGGTGAAATCGGGTGGCTTCCAAGCGGCTGATCTAACTGCTAAAACTTGGGATAAGCTTATGCTCGCAGTATTTTCCTAAAGCCGAATTACGTGGCTATTCCCCTCTTTATCAGCTTGGAATGTTCGCTGTTATATGGAAGAATGCTTTTCTTGGTTCTGGGATTGTAAATACAACAGGCGGGGTCATTTGCGAAGCTGACTTTGAGGTCCAAAAATTGAATCAAATTGCCATGACGCACCTCCCAAGTGAGAGAGATAAACTTTATTTAGAAACCTGTGTCCAAAGGTCTGCTCGGCTTCTTGGTTAGGCTACGGGGACTATAGTCCTGGCTATAGTCCTGGCTGTCTATAACCCTGGCGTATTTTTGATGTGGTTCACAAGCGTGGTCCAACAGAGCTCTTCATGTTCCTTAAGTGGGGTGACCTATTCCTCCCAGCACGTAGGGCGCTTTGTGGCAGGAATTGGTTGCAGGGAACATCTCAGAGTTCTTTGTTTGTGTAGGCATGTCCAGAGGGTGTGTTCATTGTTGGGGTATTGGTCGCAGTGTGAAAATTTTGGTGTGCCTTGAAGGCCGTCTGGTGAGGTCTTGCACGGGCCTTGCAAGCTGGAAAACTTTCGCCCTATGATGGCCAATAATCTACCGGAGACCGGATCAAAGAAGAACGCTACGCTCTACACTGATTGTGTAAAAAGCGCTCTTTACAGAGTCCCCTTAAACTCCACAAGGGTGTACATTGGACGAAGTGAACGTTGCTTCAATGAACGTGCGAGAGAGCACCGTCTGGCAGTCAGCAGCAACATGGGCGGGAACCTCGCAGACCACTGCAAGCGCTCTGGGCGTGAGCCACTGCTGGTTAAGACAAAATGTCTGGGGAGAGCAAAAAACAAAACGGAAAGGGACGTAATTGAGGCGGCTTTTATAAAAAGAGCAAGCGACAAGGGCGTCAGCACGCCGTCACTAGCGTTAAGTGACAAAGAAATGTCATTCCTAAATCACGGCGTGTAGTTTAGCACGTGCTTTTGCGCTTCCGTCTTTAAGGTTTGGTCTGCGCCTGGCATGCGCCCATGCGCATTACGACCACCTTGACTGTTGCCTTGAGGCTGGAGCAGAGATGTTGTCTATCAGCAGTGTTCTACTTGCGCACGCTAGCCATTGTCACAACCATCTACATCTGTTGGCATGATTATACTTTGGTTGTATTTTTTTGTTATTTCTTTCTATACAGATTAGTCATGTTTAAATTAGTGTGGTTTTCTTTGAAGAAACATTTGGAAGTTGGCGCCTGTATTGGTCATATCTTCTCTCGTCCGCGTATAGTTTGCGCTGCATTTTCTTCCTTTTTCTCTCACGCAGCCTTTTCAAATATGGCTGTTTATTTCAGCTATAAGGATCGTGCAGACTGCACGCGTCGTAACCGCATTTTCCTCAAATGGGGGGTGCGAGTCATGCATACATGCTTCAAGCAATTTCACGAAGGTGTATAAGGCATCTGGGTAGTACTTCTTACCAGTGATGTGCCGTACTGGGTAGAAAAATTCCCATATCTAGGTCCAGCAGTCCCCTATTTTGTATAATTTTTTCAGGCAAGTTTCTCAAGAATTTCCGCCAATTTTTTCTTCAATATCGTTTTGTAGCTGACAGATGTTTTCCCTGGTTCCTGTTTGGTTTAGCTAACATATGTTTGCCGGTTCCTGGTTGGTTTTGGCGCGTTAGCGAGCATGGCGTATGTCTTTTTTACGCCCATTGCGCACGCAGATGCCGTTCACAAAATAACAGTATCAGCGTTAACTACACTCAACTACATATGCCTCTACGAGCGTTTACCTATGCCTTTCGCGTTTTGTACCAAGCAGCATGTTTACTTTGCATGCTAAACCTCTTAGTTAAAACTTCCCGTATGGGAAAGAACGAGAACTTGTTGGGTAAATCAGGTAATTCTAGCTGAGCATCGCAACTGCGGGTGCCATCTCTTGTTGACAGCACGTGCACTAAGGCAGCAAAGATACTTTTATTTTGCATATTGCGCATGAATAGATGCGAACCGACTTAAGCTTTTCAGCCGGCGCCGTTTCACCCTTGACTAGTTCTGTCTCATGGCGCATTCTCTCCTCTATGATGTCGCTTGTTTAAACGGCAGTTTTCAAGGTACTAGCCTTTTGAGAATAATTCGACAAGCTTTGCTACAAGACGTCACCTCACCACGGTGCCATAGAGCGGCTGCTATTTGCCCCTTTAATTTCTGTTTTGTTTGAATACTGTGTTACAGGGTGTGTTATTTTAAAATTCACTTTGTTTGATTTGTTTGCTGACCGCAACTTCTAAGCTGTTCCTAGTTATGGCGCTATTTAAAGTTTGTACAAAAAGCTTTGGTGTCTATCCCCGTAACCTGCTTTTTTGTAGTGTTGCCTCTCTTGTGCTATTGGTTTTGTTTGCTTAGTTTGGTTCACTGACTGTCTTAGTTTTCCCAGTTATGTGTCTAAGCAGACCTTCTACTACCTTGTGTTGTCCAGCCCTTTCCCCCTTTCCATGTTTGAATTTGTCTGTGTGTGCATGTATTTTTGTCTTTACGTGTGGCTCATGCATGGGAGTAAACCAATAGTGGAAGAAAAGACGAAGCACTGTTCAGAATGTCTTCAAAATTTCTCTTGCATCTTTTTTGGCAGGTGAGTTTCTTTTGAACTAAATGCTATTTCAAGACACTTTTAGCTTTCCCCCTTCAATCAAGTTACAGAGGTGATGCTCAAAGGCAGCCAACTGCACACAAAGACAGGTAAACAGAATTGGAGGGCGGCCCTTGGGCTTCACCTTCGAGAATCGTTCACACAAGGGTTTTTCACTCACAGTCAGTGCCTCCAGCTTTCCTTCGCAACATGTCCCTTAACGCTGTGCCTTAATTGGATGTAATATATAATTTAGCAGATATGTTGAAAGGGTCATGAAGAGAAAATGCTAGTTTTATTTATTTATATACTGCTTCGTCATGAAAACAGTGATGCCAATTTTACGGCAAATTTTAAAGAATAATCAAGGTTTTAAAGAAAGCAGATGAAGGTGTGGCAACTCCTTAGCAACTGTCGATCGATTTCTCAGTGATGTCACAGAACCATAATCGTGCAATTGGCAGTGGCTGACCTAAGCCATCCCAAGGAACATGACTGTGTTGACTGTAGTGGGGCCTTTAGTTTTGTTTTATTTTATTACTTGGACACTAACGCACCTATAACTGTTTTAGTGCAAGCTTCTACTACGTGACTAGAATGCAATTTTAAAATTTTTTATTGTGGCTGCAATGTCGCTGACTGATTTGCTACATTTTTACCTCCAAAGGGGTTGTGTTTTTTTTTCTTGGTGGCTCTTTTACTATGATACGGCTGAAGACTATACATGACGTACTGCACTGTTTCAGCCAAAAAAAAGATTGAATGATTACAGAGAATAAGACGGCCATACGCAACAGCAACAAAAGAGAGAACAGCAATGCTTGAAGCAAATATATACACAACACACTGCAAATAACATAACTAATACACTTGCACACATTAGGTACTAATGGTGGGTGACACAAGCTGATAGGGTGTTCTACTTAAATAGAACAACCACATTATTGTATTGTTCAACTAGTAAAGTACACTCACTTTTGATGGAAGGGTACAGGTACTCTGAAAAATATACCTTGTGGAGCTTACGTAGTCATTGAAGCTCCCTGCATGAAACTCCGTTGTTACAGTTACAGTCTCTCCGTTGCTTGTGTACACAAAAAGGTCACACTTCGAGATGCTTAATATACCCATTATAATGTTTATCTGCCTCTCGTAAAATGCTTTGCGCAGCCTCATTTCAGCATCTCTTAATGAGTTTTAAATGCAGAGCATTTCTTAGCTTCGCCTGTTCTTGCGTCGGACGGTGTCAACAGTTCCGCGTCCGCAGCAGGTGCGCCTCTCCTTCCCTCCTCTCTGGCGCGCGCATGCGTCGTAGTCAGCCCGTTCGCTCCCTCGCGGTCTCGGCGTAACAGGTGCGTGATAGCAGCACGGTGGGGCTTGGAAGGGCGCGCGCTCCTTGCGCATGCGCGCTCTATCCCCCACCCCCCGTACTGCTCTCCCTCTACTGCGCGCGCTGCAAATATAGCGGCTAGCGGTCGCTCGTGTTTCAGTCACTGCGTTGCTCCTTCCTTCCTTGGTTGACGCTCGTGCCCACGTTTACTCGTGTCTGGTACTCCAGCATCACTGAAGAAGCGATGGAAGCAACACTGCCTTCAATCAGTACTGAGGCCCCAATGCTCTGCATTTACTCGTGTTCCCCTCGCGGGAAGGCGCGGGAATTTTTTTGTTTGCTGCGGACACTACACTTCGAACAAGCGCACTGTGTGCTTGCAAAACGCGCACGAAGATTGCACTACGCCACGAGGTGATGCCCCTAGTATGGGCAGCTCTGAAGATTTGAGGCCCTCGATTTTCAGTATCAGCATGGTGGCCCTCCTCCTGCAACGTCACGATATACGCTTTCTTGGCCTTTGCCACGTTTTGCATCACACACATTTGATGTATCTGCAGCTTGCAAATAGGGAAGGTAAAGAATCCAAGTCACAACTGCTGAATATGTCTACTGAGACGGCTGGTGTGTGGCAATACCACATTCCATAAAGAGTTCATAAATGCAAAATACAAAATACACAATCTCCACTCACCCGCCAAGGCGGCTCAGTGGCCAAGGCATAGGGGCTGTTTACCAATGTCACGGGTTTGACTCCAGGTCACGGTGACCATTTTCTTGATGAAGGTGAAAAGCGAGAACACCCGTGTGTTCGACATTTCGGCGCACGTAAAAGATCCTCAGGTGGTCTAAATAAATCCGGAGCCCGGGACTACAGCACGTCTCATCACCTGTGTAGCATCAGCACGATAAAACACAGAATACATCGATTAATTGTCACTCACATAAGCTCCATGATGAGGAAAACAGAAGAGCCTTGCAACTCACCTGCTGCTCTCCCTTACTAAACGTGAAGGAGTGCTTACACAAAATTGTTGTGTTACGGTTTTTCGCTGCTATAGGTGCCTACAAGCTCACTAATCGTAGAATAGCCCATCAGGTTGACCAATGCAGCATACAATTACTTGCAGATCCGTTTATTCGTGTCAGTTTCCTGTTTCCGTAAAGGCAACACGGAAGCAGCCGCAATGACAGGAAGGCGCACTTGTCGTAACTGTTCTTGTCGCACCACAGGCGATGCCGGTCGCAGGCATGTATACATAGCATACGCACGCACGCATACACACACAGCGTGTGTACGTACGCTACTCTTTTTTATTCACTCTGTTCATTTACCGGTATCTCTTGCAATCTTGTACTCTCAGTAGTTCCCCTCCATCCTTCTAGACCTTTGGGTTTCCGTCTCGCTCTCCCAAACCCCTACAACAGCAGGCCGTTCACATTCCCGCACTAGGAGGAAGCAAATTTGCGGCTGTTATTGTTGTTCCTCTAATCTCTAATCAGGCGGAACTTCTTCTTTCTTTTATATAACTGTAAATGCATACATATGAAGCTCTTCGTTATTCTGTTTGCCTTGCAAATCAAACAGCGATCTCGAAGCAAAAAAATATCGTAGATGAAAATAGTACAATGAACCCGGGAAACTCCGCATTGCAGTGCGCTTTCGCGTAGAGAGACAAAAATAAAGACTCCTTTCGCACAGTAGAAAGGGTTGCTGTTATTTAGTTGCCGTTTACTTGAAAAGGTTAGACAGCGTAAAAAACATTACCGAGAACAAACACCGAAAAATCCCCTGTTCGGCCATCGTCATCACCTTACCCTAAACTTCATCGTAGCCAGCTAACTTTTCTGTCGGAGTTAACGTCTTTTATAAACCAAAGTTGTTCGTTTGTAAGTAAAGATGTACTTACCCCGGAGGACAGAGGCAGTGTGCTTCCGCAAAAATACCCGCGCTCTTAGTTGTCATGACGTGCACAACGAGTAGCCGCGCTTCATTTGTGACGGTACGCATATCGATCGGAAAACCTCGGTATTTCCGTCATGTGACAAGTCGTTGTTCATCAACTTTCGCACATAGCCCTCGCGTGTGAACTGCGGCCTTTGTTCAGCTGGTGATCGCAGTCCATTCCAGACGACTCCAAGAATTCCTAGCTATGCTGCTCGGATGGCAGAGGAATCTGTTCGAGATTCCTCTTCCAGCCCTCATTCCAGTACTATGTTGACCAGGGGATGTCATCTTACCTCTCTTACCATGTGTTACTAGTA
The DNA here is from genome assembly GCF_048455015.1 of Haemaphysalis longicornis. Taxonomy (NCBI): domain Eukaryota; kingdom Metazoa; phylum Arthropoda; class Arachnida; order Ixodida; family Ixodidae; genus Haemaphysalis; species Haemaphysalis longicornis. The sequence continues at coordinate 81,079,252 of NW_027526422.1, read as the reverse complement.
TTCTGCGGCTTCTTAGTTGGCTTCCAGAGAGCAGAAACATGTATCGGTTTAGTTTAACATTGGTTTAGTTTTGAACTAGAAAAATGTGTTCTTAGTCCTATCGGATGTCTCATCGTTGTAGTTCTGTACTATTCGCCGCGAGCTCGACATGTAGGGGGCGACAGTGTCGCGCTGCTAGTGTGGATGCTCCGCTGAGCGGCCCGTAAGAATGCACACTGTGGGCGCGCTTTGTGCCTTTTCCCCGCCGTATGTGCGCACGAAAGGTGCAAACAAGAGCGGTATGCTGTAGTTCGGTTCCTCAACGTTCAATCTACAGCATGGAAGCGGCAGTCAGTTTTCATTACTACGCCAAAAAAAGCGACGACTCATCGGAAATCTCAGTACGGCCGTAATTGTGACAATGAACTTGTACGCTGTGGCTCGTAGCAAGCTAGATCTTTCCAGACTATGGCTTTAAGCCTTCAATAAAAGGATAAATAGAAACAAATCAGGAAGCCTCGAGCTCTGAAATTCAGTTTACAACAGCAATCTCAATCGATTTCACTGGTACCATTACGCATTCTTGCATTTGTAGGATGCCCGGAAATGGTAACACTACTTAACTGCCCCGAAATTCTTTCTAAGAGCTTACGATATTTTTTGTGTGTTCAAAAGACAGCATAAAATTACTGAATTTTGATCAGAACAGAGATATAAATGTAACCGCTCTAACGAGTCTTTTAAATGAAATTTTAACGACTCTGAAGGAAGATTTAATGAATAACGGTTTCGGATCACTTATTTACGGCTTTCGTCGCAAGTGAATTTGCGAATTGAATTTTCGACGCACGCAGTACAATCAACATCTCAGGTTTAGCTAGGTTTTCGCAAAGTGACAAGCAGGTTTACAGTGTGTAAACCAAGCTTTTGGGACCTCACAGTGAGCACAAATTTTCTGTTACGGCTGCTCTGTTGACCATTTGCGTTCCTTTTAAAATCTAACATGTGCCTGCAACAGCGAGATGTGTTTGCATTCTTGCGTATAAGGTCGCTTACGAACCCTAAAGATGGCAATAAATGAAGTTGCGCTGTTGCAGATGTAGTAGAACATTTCCTTTTTATTTCTCGTTGCGAACCAACGCAACGGGTTCCCGGTAACTACTTTGTTTTCTAAACTGAATATCGCCTTTGTCTTGGCATTTAATTCTTGAGGATTGGTTAAAAAATGAAATTCTGTGCATTTAGTTTTTTTTGGGGGGGGGAAGGGGGGGGGTCCTGCCAACGGTGCAAGACAGGCGAGAAGAGAACGCATGTAACACGAAAAGCCAACCTATGGTTATCAGTATTACTTACAATCGAAACTACACTAGGCGTCGTGTTCTGTAGCGGTGAAAAAGCAGTACGTATTTTCAAAACTGATTAACCCCCCTTTTGTCCGGGATTGTCCAGGAATTGTGGCTCGCCTTTTTCAACATTGTATTGAAAGCAATCATTTCAAAACAAGAAACACAGGTCACTGACCAAGTCAAAAACAAATTGACGTTTCGGGAGCGCTACGGCTCCCTTGTTCACAATGAAAACGGCCACTGGAAGACGCCGAATTATATAGCCCCCAGTAATCTTTTAAGAGATTTGGCGTAGTCAGGATTCATGCAGCCGTCCGTCCTGTTGATTGTGGAAAAAAAAAAACAGCGAGTCATGGCGCACACCCCTCACACATGTGGAACCAACGTGCATTATATTACGCGTTTTCTCCTCTTTCTTTAAACTTAGGTCCACCTTAAGAGGTTAAGACGTGACCATATTAGGCATTTGGTTATGCTGAGTGGGACACGTTTCTGGACAAGGTGATTCATGTAGGATTTGAAAATGATATATATGAAAATGGCACACGAAATGCCACATGACAGACGCAAACTCACAACTGCTTAATTTTACCGAAAAATCCCCCCTAAATACTCTTGCGCATCCATAGAAACGCATTTTAAGTAATACGTAAAATTAGCAACTCGATACAGTTGAGTAAATGTTTATTCCTCCTCCTCAGTATAAAGAACGGCTGTCCAAAAATGGTATTTATTTTAGAAAAGGTACGGGAAGGACACGATCCCACAGGCGCTTGCGGGTGTATACGTGTCCGGTAATGTATGGGCGATAGCGCACGGGTCGTGTGCAGTGTAAATGTTTTTGTTTGTTTCTTCGTTCTATAAGGACACAGCGCAATTTTACAAGGGTGTGGAATTTGCACGCGTATGCACAGGTCTTGTCGCTTCTTACCCGTTTCGCGAACTAAACTTTTATCCTTTAAATAATCACCACGCCACCTTCAAAAAGCACCCTTCGACGTTCCCAAAACGGCAGACGACTGCACTCAACAATAAGAAAAGTGCAATGTGTAGAAGCAATGTTTATAACACGTTCACACTCAAGCGGTGACCAGGGCGAAGATGTGTCGTGGAATTAAACCAGCGCATTAACCCGCAATGGCCGCTGATTATTGCGTTTCTACAGGAAATGCGCAAGCAGAGGTAACTATGTCATTGCTTACTGTAAACGAGCACACATATTGGTTGTTTTGTCGTGTGCAGCACGCGTCTTGCGCCGCACGCAACGTGAAAAAGCAGACGACGCGAGAGCGCCATCCACACTAGTAGCGGTTCGTCCCGCCGCCGCCAGGGGCCGACTGTGTTCGCGCTCGGGGCGAATAGTAGTAGCAGATGCGAATATTTTCGCGTTGGGGAATATATACATAGTGTACCGTCACTTATGTTTCCCAGAGGTGTCATCCGTCATCTCTGTGCTTGGTACAAGACTGCGCTGCATTAACAGTGTGCGTTATATCAGCGGCATGGTTTTTTGCATTTCGGAAATCTTAGGAAAATATGATATTCGTAGTCCCAGCGCACTTCTGTCACTAAAAGCCTAGTTTTGTTTACGGTGCCACAATATCTTAAAATATTTCGTTTTCGTACTCGTAGATCCTTATATTTGATTGATATTGTTGGTACCTTGCATGAAAGTGAGTTTATTCGTTGTATTAATTGCATAAATGTTGCAGAAAAATAAATGATATCATTGATACTTTCACCCAGCCCTCTGTTGTGCCTGAGTGGTCAGCTTATGCTAGGTTCTGTACACCAGTAGTAGCGTTGGTAGTTTCAAACAATATTATACAGATTGACGTTTTTTTAAAGCCCGATTTTTCCACCCGTAAAGCAAAAAGTTACAAACTCAAATACAGTACTTCCAAAATGTTAAAAAGAAACACTAAATATATTTGATAAAAAACCATAACCAAAATTTCGTACGGGTGCTGAATACTTTCGGTTTGACAGATTTTAACAGATGTTAGTGTTTCTACCTCATACCTTTTCACTGAGCGAATCAATGTTACCAGAAACCCGAAACAGTCAGTTGTGATATGTTTGGTAAGAAAAAACTATCTATGCACAAATCAAACAGTCTGTGACAAGCTGAAAATGACAAACAGAAGTTCCACAGATATTCTTCGAAGGAAAACAGAACCTTAAATATGAGAACAATTTTCTAAAATGCAGAAAGTAAAAACAAAAACAGAAATTGAGATATATTTTCACCAGTGGAAACCAACACTCCGTGTAAAAAAAGAGAATTGTAAAAAAGAAAAAATAATAAAATTTCTGGCAGGACAGCTGCCAGAAAATTAGTTTTTTCGAAGAAACGTTTGTACAGTGTATCTGCCCGCGCTCCTCCGCCATTGGAACAATGGGGACATTATGCTCGAAAGGACGGATCATTGCAGCAGAGACATCGCCACTAGCTTAGTGCTAAACAGTCTGCTTGAAGTTCCAATCTCAGTCCACAGAATAGTGCGCCTGGGATTCTCAATGTCAACAGTAGTTTTTTGCCTTTTACCTTGAGCGCTTCTGCCTGATGATCACGACGTATACACAATCAGATGCATTGTGCTCATCATAATCATCATCATCATCGTCGTCATCGTCGTCATCCTACCTACTCCCACTACAGGGAAAAGGCATCTTCCATAAATCTCGAATAATCACGTTCCTCTGCTAACTGCGACCAATTTACCCCTGCAAACTTCGTCATCTCACCTGACCATCTTAGGTTCTGCCGCCCCCTGTCGCGCTTTCCTTCTCTAGGGCTCCACTCTGTTACCCTAGATTACCAACAGTCATCTTATCTTCGCCTTACATACCCTGCCCAAACCCATTTCTTCTCATTGTTTTCTTTTTCTTAACAGCAGACCTCTTGAAGGAGGCGGGCAAATTGTACTAGAAAAAAAGTTCTCCCACCTCCCTTCGCGGGAACCTCTGTGTAGATGCGACGCATAGGGGGTTCCGTTGTTGTTTCCGTTAGGTTGATTCTTCCATCGCGGGAAACGTGCCGTGAACCCCCTGCCGCGGCTATGACGCAACGTGGCGCGGCTATGACGCAACGCAAGTGAACACAATCCACTTTAATCCAATCCAATCCAAATCCAATCCCATTCAATCCAAGCCAAGCCAAGCCAAGCCAAGCCAATCCAATCTAATCCAATCCAATGCCCCTCGTGAGAGAGTGTTCGCTATCGGAGAGGAGAGGGGGTGAGTGGCGGAGAGCGCAGCTCGCGCGGCGAGGAGAATGGGGGAGGGGTGTGGACGGACAACAACAACGCTGTATGGAGGAACAAGGCCAGTGAATGAGATGCCGTCGCATCTAAAACTAGAAAACCTGTATATGCAATGCCTAATGACCACGAGTGTACCCGAATCTTCGAAGAACGCGAACATCATCCTAACCCACAAGAACGGTGACATAAATGACTTGAAAATTACAGGCCGATCAGCTTACTGTCAGTCGTCTACAAGGTACTTACCAAGGTAATCGCTAGCAGAATCTCTGCCACTTTAGATTTCAGTCAACCAAATGAGCAAACAGGGTTTCGTAAATGCTATATAACAAGGGATCACCATATTCAAGGGATCATCAAATAACAAGGGATCACCAAATCAATCAGGTGATGAAGAAGTGCGCGGAGTATACTCAGCGCATATATAAAGCATTCATAGAATATGAGGAAGCATTTGACTCAGTCGAAACCTCAGCAGTCATTCAGGCATTGCGGAATTAGGCTGTAAACGAACATTACATAAGAATACTAGATGACATATACGGGGGGTCCACAGCTACCATCGTCCTTCATAAGAAGAGCTGTAAAATACCCAAAAGGAAGGGCGTCAGACCAGGAGACACAATCTCTCCAATTTTACTCACAACATGTTTACAAGACGTATTCAAAGCATTTGAATGCGGACATGTGAGCGTAAGAGTTAATAGAGAATACCTGAGTAACCTCAGATGTGCTGATGACATTGCCGTGCTAACAATTTCAGGGGACGAATTGAAAATTATGCTTACCGCACTTGACAAGCAGAGTATAACCGTGGGCTTGAAAATTAATCTGCAGTAAATAAAGCAATCATCAATAACCGCGGGAGCGCACAGCCGTTTGAGATAGGTGGCGAAGCAGTGGAATTGGTAAGCGAATAGATCTACTTAGGCCAGGTAGTCACCCCGAATCCCAACCATGAGGCAGAGATAATGAGAAGGATAACAATAAGGTCGAGTGCATTCGGCACGCATTCTCAGATAATAAATGACAGCCTACCATTTTCCCTGAAGAAGAAAGTGCATGACATCTGCATCTGGCCAGTAGTACCCTACGGGGCAGAACCTTGGAATCTCACTAAAAGGGTTCCACTAAAATTGAGGACACATCAGCGAGAAATGGAAAGGAAGATGGCAGGTGTAACATTAAGGGACAATAAGAGAGCGGAGTGGGTCAGGGAACAAACGTGGGCAAAGGACATATTAGTAGCAATTAGGAAGAAAAAATGGGTGTGGGCATTGTGCTGGGGGAGAAGGAATTGCTAGCCCTGGCCTATGCGGACGAGTTGGCCTTCCATTGCACATCCGCGTCTCAGGTGGGCAAGTTAATTGGGCTTGCTTACCGCTTCCGCCACTTCTCTTACTTAGAAATAAATATGGGGTATCAGAGCAAGCCTGGCTTGGTGAGTGGGTTTGCAAGCCTCGCCCCCTCTTCGGCATTGATTGGAAGGACAGCACGGAAACTACCTCTGTGGAATTGTTACCTGGGGAAGCCATGCTTACAAAGGAGCGGGAAAACAGGCGGCTGCTAAGAGGAAACTCCAGCTACGGACGACGAGGTACAACGCCAATTTTTGAAGGGTTCACGTCTCCTGTGTCCTTGTCTCCAGTGTCCTCGTCTCCATTGTCCTCGTCTCTAGTGTCCTCGTCTCCGTGCAGCCGAGCAGCACGGAGCACGCTTCACTGCAGCCGACGCCAGCACAATTCACAAATACTGCCGGTTATGGGCCCTCTCCCTCTAGCATTCAGCATATAAACGCGTGCTTTGCTTAAACATTAATTTGATTGATCGGTTGATTGTAGGGGTTTAACGCGCCGACGCAACGCAGGCGATGAGGCGCGCCGTAGTGGATGGCTCAGAATTAATTTTGACCACATGGGGATCTTTAACGCGCACTGAAATCTTGTACACACGTGCGGTTTTGCTTTTTGCCTCCATCAGAAAAGCGGCCGCTGCGGCCGGGAATCGAACCCGCGACCTCGTGCTCAGCAGCAGAACGCCTTAGCCTCTGAGCCACCACGGCGGGTACTTTGCTTAAACATACTTTGAGTCTGGAGAAGGGAGGCGCCGGCTTTGTGAACGTAGAGTTCAAAGCGATCATGCAGCGTTTCTTGTAGTTCCGCGGCCAGCCGACACCTTTTCTCCGCGCGGCATCACAACAGCTGGGACCCGAAAAAACCCTGCCAGGGAGATCACCACAACATACGGCTTTAACGACGGTCTGAGTAACCACTGTATCTGCAACAAGGTCACCATTGTAGTCTTGACTATGGAGCAGCAGTTTTGATGGGAGCACCTCATCACCATTAAAGCACGAAGGCTTTAGTGGGCAATCCTGGCGAAAATTTGGAAGCCCCTTTTTTATAAGCCTCCCGCGAGTGCCCGAGTCACGAGCGTGCGTGTGTGAGCGCTTTTTGTGCCCATCGGGTTTAAAGAGATCTTCTTTCCGCTTCACGCGGGAGTTTTCCCGGTTATAACGCGGAACAAATCTCAGGGCTCCTTGATGCCTACAGCGCATGATGTATCCTGTGCGGAAATACACAGACGCCTGAGCACAGTTGTTCTTGTTATGCAACACTGCCCACTACTTTTGGGACCAAATAGACACGTTCTTTGGCACACGATGGGAAAAAAGCTGGTCGAGCCTCACGTACCACAATACGAAACCAGCATTTCACGTCATGTCACCCCGGAAGAATTTTAAGAGGCCCATCTGCATAACAGATACAACGACAAAATCACGACCACGAGAAGAGAAACGCTTCTCCATTTGCGCTACAACGTCCTGCCAGGATTAGAATGAGACGACTCGAATCCCGCGAGACAGCCGATAACATATCCACCTGGAACACTTACCCTTTAGGATCCATCCGCTTTTCAATCAGAAACGGCTCATGGCTCAAGCTAGCGTAACTCATAAGCACCACTGCTCCTTACCATGAACTCAATGCACAGATGCATCGCCGTTACATAAAAAAGAAAGCACATGCAGCCGGCGTCGTTAAAACATAAGCCGCAGAATTGGCAGTAATGACCATTCTTCATCGACACGGCCTGCGAAGTTGCACAGATCTTGTTGCCACAACGGGCGATGAATGCCTTGCTATGACCAGAGACTCCAAGAACACCTGCAGGAACATTTCCATTGGCCGCGTCTCACAACCAGGATTGAACCTTCTGCGAGAAGCAAAAACAATACCATGAATTCAAATCATCTGGTCACCCGACCACGAGTCCCTCGAAGGAAACGAGATGCCACACGCCGCTGCCCGTGCTCACGCACAAAGGGCCCTTTCCACAGAAGGAGAACAACACCACAGCCTATTGACGTCAAGGATAGCACCACGACACACATGCACGGAAATCTTAGCTAATTAGGAAAACCAGCAATGCCGCTTCGAGACGCTCTATTCATAATTCCCACGTGACGAATGATCCATTTTTTGTGTCTACAAACCTATTCATATCCCCATAACATGGTAATAAAAATACGTACCCCAATACCTTACTACCAGCACCTTACGCCCTGTTGCTGGCACAGAATACCATTTTAATATGTGACCGCCAGGCAAACACTACTCTTACCGTTATATCAACCTGGCATACTGTCACGAAGCCAAAGGCGACGCAGTTGGCTTGAAGGATGAATCAAGTTTATTGGGGCGAACTAGTGGTCTCCTAAACACTCAAAGAATACACAGGCGGTGAATCAGCATTCTACAGAAGCAGCAGTCGGCAAAGTGACGTGCGCAGGTGACTGATGCCGAAACGACTACCACGGCGTCTGCTCGTAGGCCATTTATCTCTCGCCGAGACTGTTTCTCGAACCGTCGATATACATAAAAAAGAATTTGTTCCAAGGAAGATTATTCTAGGATGGTGATGTTAGTTTAAAACACTCTCCCTATCAAAGGAGATAACACGTTTGGCTTAAAAAATAAAGACTGGAACACGCGCTTCACTTGACCCATGAATAACACAGCCCGGCGCAGCCGGTCGGCAAAAACAAAACGTAAATAAACAAACCCGATGCATGGTTCGCGGCAATATCAGCAGGGGGGAGCAGCTGATCTCCTCCTAAATCTCGGACCATCGCCGCGTCGTGTAACGGGTCCGGACGGCCAGCCTGCGCCGGCGTATCGGGCTTGAAGTAGAGTGAGAGGCTTCGTCTAAGTGAGAGGCTTCCCACCGGTTGGAGGCCCCAAGAACGTTTTTCTGCTTATACGTATGATACATGTCTTTCTCTTTCCCTCTATTTCCAGCTTCCCTAATTCCATATTGTGTTCTGCTCGAGTACAACAGGAGGCCACGGGTGGATGTGGTTAAGTGCGCTGTGTGCCTAAAACAAGCCTTGCGTCAGTTTGTTGACGCCAGCTGGACGACCAGTGCTCTAGAGTGATCCGACTCGTACCTAACATTGCGCAACGCGGTGGGGCAAGTTGGTTAGACAGCTATTCATTGCAACCCAACGGAGGTCATCCGCAGAGACGAACACGCCAGACGGGATGGGTAGGCATTGAAGGCAGAGACGACAAATATTCTATGGTGCGCTAATTGCACAGCCTCATATTTATCAGTGATCGTTTTTATTAAGCTGTAGCTATGCTTATCATACGACGACTCGCTATTAGGGGGGTTTTTGGTGCAATATGAGGCACTGCATTTGCAAATGTCAGCATCGAACTGAGTTTTTATTTTTCTGATGATACAAGCTTCCTATCAACTACTTCATGCCGTGACCGAGATCTCGTTTTGTATACATCTGTGTGAATATGTAGGCGCCCTAGTTCTGCGCCTTCGCGCCTGCATATTTCGACGTCACCCGCGCCCGTACTTATTCATACAAATAAACTTATTGTTCCTATAAAGGGAAGATACGGATATTTGTGGCACGCGAGATACATTACATTTCGTTTCATTTAGGTGCTCACGCCAGTCATGTCAGAGAGAGAAGCATTCGTCAACTGTGCTACCTGGACTCCCGCCGTCAATAGTCTGGGGAGACCCGACGCTACTGGCCTTTCCATCACCACCCTACAAGGAGATATTGAGTTTATACGCTCTTCGTGAGTGACAATTTTGAGCAAAGGGCTTTAAGGCTCCAGTAACAATCACTGAGCTTGAGCTCCAAGCGCTGTAGTGCTGGGAATATCAGCCTACGCTGTTGATCAAACTTTCGTTTTCATTTTGTAAGCTTTTTTATTTGTTCTATATTTCGAGTCCCCACCTGAACAGCTACATAAGCTGTAGCTAGCTTAATATTCCTTCCTCCCTTCTTTCCTTTTTGTCATACGAGTTTTGAGTGTTAAGTGCGCTTCGGCAAAGACACCCTCATGATGCTCTGGGTTCTTTGCGGGAAGATAAATGAAAATAAACCAGGTACCCCACCTAGTGCATTCACCACAACACAGTCTGCAATTCCACAAATGCAATTGCAGCATTGGGGAAGGGTGTCCCACTACTGTACCCGGTTGGCGACGGCCGCCAAAGCGCGTGCGTGGATAGAACTGCTTATGCGTACTTGCAATGCACGTAGCCGGTCACCTATCATACAGGGATAGGCTTTCTACTCTCCTATAACTGTAATAAATTATGTAGCACACAGCACCGATAGATGAACCTACGTTATGCTTTTCTTCTCTTTATATAAAATTCTCAGAAAGTCTCTGCAAGAAAAATACGAAGCGTTCCAACAGATATTGCATTTGAAGCATTGACCAAACATTCATTTATTTGTTTTTTTTTATTTACTGAGTACCCTGCAGCGCCATGGAATTATAGCAGCGGATTGGGTTGTAAATTACAAATGGGAACAAACTCAATAGCACAGTCACTTTTAGCAATACATAACTAACAAGGGACACAACTACATAACATTCAGACAACGACAGCATCACTATTCAGCAAGCAGGCGGGTGAAGGTCACAGTGCTAGCAGCAACGATGTCGGCATCTAATTCATTCCACTGCGATATAATCAATAGAAAAAAAGAAAACTTTTGTTATATTTGGCTCTGCACTTCATCTCTCGTATTTTGTTCCTATGATCCCGTGCTTCTGGTACATACTAAGGTGGTTACAAATATTTGTAGTTGCTAATACTTTTTAAGTTGTTATATATGCAATATAGAAACTTATTCTATGCTTTTGACGTCGCTCCCGAAAAAGTTCTTAGCCAATTGATGCTTTTATTTCTGTGATGCTTTCCCCACAATATATTAATTGAGTATAAACCTCGCTCTGCGATTCTGTATTGCTTCCAAGTTTTTCTATTAAATGATTTTTGTGAGGGTCCCATGCTACACTCACATATTCTAGGATGGTTCTAACCAATGAAAAATAAGCGGCTTATTTGAAGATAAAAGAACATTGCGTAGGTTCCGATGGAGTAAGTCAAGCACCCTCACTGGTTTCTTTATGGTGTTATCAATGTGATCATTGAAAATAAGCTCCGCACTGTGTGTGATGCCGATATATTTCACTTCACGTATATTTAGAGCTTCAAATTCAATATGGTTGGAGGGATGGGTGTTTTTTTTTAATTTTGATAAAAGAAAATTGGTAACACTTCGATGTGTTTAACCGCAGGGTCCTTGTGCTACGCCCCGAGTTGATGTTGTTCGAATTCTTTTGCAGGGTTGACATATCATTGTAGTCACTCACTGTGCGGTAGATGACGCAATCATCTGCCAATAGCCTGGTTGAGGACGAAGTCGTACTTACAATATCATTATATAAACCAAACATAATAATGGCCCCATTACCGATTATTGCGTAACAACGTCTCGGTGTAACTTATTAGCTGTCGCTTATCGCCTGTGATTTTTTTCCTCGCTCCTTTGACATCCTCATTATTCTTGTATTTCTTCTCCCAGTTCAGGCAATTAGAATTGGTTGTACATAATTTATGGAACTGGTTTAAGGACATTGTCAATAAATGCATAGAGTCATTTTTGCCTCCGGTAACTAAAAAATCGAAGCGAAAAAATCGGTAGATTTCTCGGGTGACACTGAGGTTAAGAAGGAAAATAAAGCTTCTAACGAAAAAACGAAGTCTGAACGTAACATATTTAGAACAAATCGCCGACCTTTCAGTAAAATTGAAAAATCAAATTCAAGCAGATAAGTAGAGTTATTTTGGGGAGTCCTTGCCGAATTACTTGACATCATGCCCCGAGAAATTTTGGAGGAGCATTTCACCCAAGTCGAAAGATTGTGACGTCTTTAATGTAGGCGGTATTCTCACGCACGACATTGCTCGAATTGCAAATGATTTCAACGATCATTTCAAATCCGTTTTTTCTTGTGACAACTTTGTATTACCGATCTTTGAAACTATTTCGCCGCGAATGCCCGATATTGTTGTTAGTGAACAGGGCATATTGAACATGCTTGTGAAACTTGATATCAGAAAATCTTTGGACCGGACAATATCCCTAACGCTTTCTTAAAGAGATACGCTGAATGGATGTCGAAGTACCTCCATGTCCTTTTTAGAAAATGGCTGCGCGAGGGCCAGGCTCCAGACGACTGGAAAACAGCCAGAGTCAAGCCTATCCATAAATCAGGAAGCAAGCAGAGTGTCAAAAAATATCATTCTGTCTCGCTAACTGAACCGTTTGTAAGCTTCTCGAACACATTATTCAGAATAGTATTTCACATTTTCTGGACGAACATAATATCTTAAACCAACATCAGCATGGATTCAAGTAGGGATTTTCAACAACGACACAATTGGTATCAACAATACACGACTTCGCTACTTCAATTAATAATGGCAAACAAACAGACGCAATTTTTATGAATTTTTCAAAAGCTTTTGACAAGGTTTTGCACAATAAATTTGTATACAAATTAGAAAAAATTCTCTGGAATGATCAGCTTATTAAATGGATATCGGCCTACTTGAAAAACAGGGAACAATTTGTAGTTTTTAAAAAAACATTCCTCTCACAGGGTTGCTGTTAACTCTGGCGCACCCCAATGGTCGGTTCTGGGTCCCCTTCTATTTATTTTGTATATTTACGACATAGTAAATGATATCCCTGTAAATATTAGGCTCTACGCGGACGATTGCGTTATTTACTCTGAAATAGAATCCCCAAAGGACCAAGTTTCGTTAAACGAGTCGCTAAACAAGGTTGGTTCCTGGTGCGAGGCTTGGCAAATGTCAATCAATTTTGAAAAAACGGTGTACATGTCCATTTCTCATAAGAAAAAACAAATAAATTTTGAATACTTTACAAACAATGGCATTCTCTTCAAGGTTCAATCCTACAAATATCTTGGGTTATGGATAACAAACGATCTTAACTGGACAAAACACATTAAAATAGTAACTTCTAAGGCTAATCAGAAACTCTTCTTTCTACGAAGGACTTTGAAACTTTCACCTCCATCCATCCGTATTCTTGATTATAAATCGATAGTCCTACCCATACTTGAATATGTAGCGGTGATCTGTGATCCATTTACTCAAATAACATTCATAAAGTAGAAAAAATACAAAGAAGAGCAGTTCGCTTCATATATAACTGTTATGGACGAACCTCGGTAACTGAACAGTTAGTCAGAGCTAACTTACCCTCAATTTCAGAAAGAAACCGCATATCCCGAATAAAATATTTATATCAATTAGTTAATGGGCATTACAAGATAGATATTGAAAAAATTATTTCATTTTCTTCAGGTTACGCCAGTAGACAACGCCATGTTCGTACAATAACTCCGTTACGTACCCGCAATATTTGCTTCAAATATTCTTTTTTCCCTAGAACGGTGCAGGATTGGAATAGTTTAAATAACCATCAAGTTACAAAACAATCTTTAGCATCCTTTGCTGCTGGTCTAGGAAAGCAGAGAAAATAATTTTACTTCTGTGCTAGCTTTGTTTTCTTTTCATAAAATGAGACTGATGTTTCATCTGTACTGTTTTGTTACGTTTGATTACGTTTGTAAAACGCAAGTTATAGTTCTTTGTTTGACTTGTGTTATATGGCTGCCTACTATGTGAAATGTAGTGACTGTTCCATTTGTGTGCCTGGTGTTATATGCTAATATTTCCGTCTTTTGTACACACCTGCGAAAATCCCTCCAGGGGATTGCAGTACCCATAAATAAATAAATAAATAACATAAACAAACGGCCCCAACGCACCGGCAGTACAGATCAACATTTCTTGGTTTAAGGATGAGTTCAAAGCTGAACTCGTAAACGGGCTCTTGGGACATCAGTACTGTGGAAAGGGCTCACTACCTAAATCATAGTGCAAGAACAACGTACATCTGAGCGACAAACAAAGTAAAGCTGCGGATGACGCAAAAGCATTTTAGCGAAGATGCCTCAAAACTGTGGCCTCGCCTCCGCCTTGCAACAAAGGCGAATGGGTTGTTGCTCAGCAGGTGCATGCCGTCAGCGCCGAAGGGGGGCTTGTCGACGGGTGTGGAAAATGCAGCGCCGCAAGACAATGCCTTCGACAGCGCAATTTACTCTGCAGCCAGGTGCGGATAGTCTTCTTCCCGATCGCTGCACAAGGCATGCCGCATTGGTGCTTTTCTGAAGGCCGTGGAAGCTCGGCGCAAAGACGTGTTGCAATAAAAAAATTCTGCAAGCCCCACGCCTCAGTGGCGTAGCCAGGAATAGTTTTTTGGGATTGTTCTATAACAGCAGCATGAACGAATAAATGAAACCTGTATTCAACAACAGCCTCTGCTGTAAGGGCAATCGCCTGGTGGTTCTATAAAAAGAAAGAGAAGCTGTTGTCCCAAACAATCTAATTCGTTTTTATTTCTGTTAGTTTATTTTCGTTTTTACTTAATATTATATCATTGCACAGTGTAAACATGGCCGAAAAAAGGGAAAGAAGCACTAATGCCGATTTAGAAAGTTTTCGAGCTGTTATGACAACGTAACACACCCCTCCGCCCCACCCAGGCTACGCTTCTGACGCCCATCTATTAACGCCCTGACGCCTCGCATGTATATAAATTGCTGGTCAGAACTAAGACGTCCACGTATAATATAATAGCACAAATAGTTTCACTAGTGATACAGTAACGCTTCCAGCTGCGTTTCTGAGATATGCGGCTGCCATGTTATTTTGTGTTGGTCCCCATTATTGCAGGTATGTGGATCTATATCAATGCTACGAAAATGCTCGTTTTAATTCTATTGATGAGAAACAATAAGTCGAATGTAGTGGTTCCTAATTTGTTCACTTTTAAGTGCATGCAGGTTTGGAAAGGAGCAGATATAGGTTGCAGTCCAAGTAGTTATAACATAAAAGGAACGTCGTAATTAGTAGAGGCAAAAATAGCAATACAATCTAATGAATGGCGATGACAGTTTAGTGCGGAGCCCGGTCATTTATTCAGTAACCTCTTTCTTTGACTTTTCTTCGTTTCAACATGCATTTACATTCGCTTCTACTGGTCGGGTTCCCTTGTTCTCTCGCAGATCAGCACGATTTCAAAAGCGCAGCGTTACTTTTTTTTTCAGTGCAAGGAGTAATGGCGTTGTATTTGTCTAACGCTGGGCATTTTTTATAGCGCAGTTTTAGAACGCTCCTGTGGTATCGCAGCGTAGTTTTCCGCACCTTGTCGTTACTGAGAAAATGAGGAAGGCACCGAAGATTCTGATAGGCGGCAAGTGGAAAATAGGAGCAGGGTGAATGTTTTTGGGTGATGGCGGTATACCGATGGCGTTGTAGCACCGCACTCCTCCTTCTCTCTTTCAATTTCCCTCATTGTCTGCCCTCATTTTTTCTTAACTATACCCCTTCAGTGCCCCTCTCCCGTTCCTCCGGACTTGGTTGTATGATTCTGAACTCCCAGATGAATTCAAAATATCCCCAGTCGAATTGTTTGTCCCTTTCTGTTTCAAATCACTCACTCGGTCACTAACGCGGCTCGAGATGTGCTCCGCTACGTCGAGTGACTACGAGATAGCGGCAGAGCAGCGCACGACGAGAGGCAAGGCACCTAGCATCCCAATGCATTGCGAAAAGTGGGGAGGAAGCGACGTCATTTTTATTGAGTTAATGCACACTGTTGCATCGTTTATTACGGCGGCGGCTGTTAAATTCGGCGAAATACCACGGACACTTTTTACGGTGCTTTGACGCCGGCTGCATCGCTACGCTGGCAACACAGTGCAGTCGCTGCGTGGTCGTCGTCGTACTCTGCAATCTGTGCACTACAGCTGATTTCACAGCGTTCCTTTATTCCGTATAATTTGGGGTTTAATGTTCCTCCGAATGTTTACACAAATATACCGGCATATTCACGTTTATCTAGTCGTAGCTGTGTGATGATATGTGTGCGTGCACACAGATACTGGCATATATTCATGTAGAATTTCATGTATGCACGCGTAAATTTATGCATATATGATTAAATAGATGCGTGCGCTGTCTGTATGTGAATATATGTTGTGTATGTATGTGTGTATATATATGTGTGTATGTATATACATATATATATGTATATATATGTATATATATGTGTGTGTATATATATGTATGCATAATCTGCAGAATTAATTTAAGTACATATATGCTGATCTGTATTTACTCTTCTCAAATTTAGTAGAATAAACCTTGTGTTGATGTTTTTTGCTGCAAACGCATTTGTATATGGACCTCCACTAGCTTCGGCAATTGGCCCAACATTTTCTTGCCTGTTTATGTACCATTTCAACAAAATAAACTCGAACTCAAACTCAACTCAAAAGCAACATCCGAAGGTTTGGGGTGTTGGCGTCATTGGCGCATGTGGTTACCGTTCTTTGTCGGCGCTGTCTCGTCGATTACGCGCCGTGTGTATCCATCATTACCATTCTGCCAGTGAGAATGTGCCCGGTGGCAGCTTCGGCAGGTTGCCGAAGTTTCCCAGAGGCGCCAGCACCCAGAAAGCAGCATTGAGACATCTTGCAAACCACTGCAGCCCCTTGCCCACGTGAAGTGTCGTTGATCGCAGCTGAAACGTAGCGCACAAAGACCGCCGTTTTGTACGGACCCGAACACTGTTCCCGTCTTCTACTTTGCCTTTCGCGAGCCGCCCGTATAGCGGAGCTGTTATCAAGACGGTTTTGTTTTAGCCGTTCTGATATAGAACAGCAGAGTTCGGTTACACTGCGTTAAACGGGTTTGTTATAACTTGTACGAAGAAAGTTCATAAAAGCGACTACATGGCCGCATGCAGCACCGAGGTGAAACTGAAGTGGGCGACAGGGCGCGTATGTACAGGGCCGTCCACTTTAGTTGCGAACGCGGCGCCGTGTGGCTTCACTCCGCGGAGCGCCAGCGCACAAGTCACGGTCGCGCATCTAAGCTAAGCCGCGCAAGCGCATAGGGACTTGAAGGTGGTCTTCGTGTGGTCTGCTGGCGCAGCACCGCCTCGTGCGTTATTTGCTGCGAAGCAGCCCTACCTCTCGGCATGCTTGTAGCGTCTTAGCACCCCGAAATCGGTTTGCGGGAAAGCGCACTTCTCACACTGCGCCGCGTTGTGTAGTGACTGCGTAGGATAACTGAGCGCTTCCTCTTTTTAGATCCACGGTCCAAGTTAAATGCATGTATTAGTGAAAGTATTTCAGGACTGGTTTCACTGCGGTTATAGGGTTTAACGCCGCAAAACGACTCTGGCTGCGACGACGCCATAGAGAAGGGCTCTGGCTAACCACCTGAGGCTCTTACCATGCGCTGATACAGCGCAGCCGACGCGCGTTCATCTATCTCGGCTTTTTTGAAAAGCAGTACCTGCTACTGGGAACGAAAATGGGTCGCCGGGCTCTGTATATTCAAGCAACCTAACCACTAGGCCACCGTGGTTGGACAGGTAAATTCCTTGCGGGTTTCTCACAACTTCACTGCACCCTCGAAGTAAAGAAGGCGAAGGACCAAAACTTTATTTTCTTCGTGTGCTCTGTCAAGCAGATAACCATATGACCAAATATGCCATCTGGCCCGCATATTTAACAGCGGAGCTGTTGTTTCCTGCCGTAAGTTCAACGTTGCAGAAATAAAATACCAAGAGAATTTTGAGCACTCGTGGGCGTGCGACCCACGGTGACCTACGTGCGTCAACGGCACGCGCCATGGATGCAGCTGAAATAAAAATACTGCCAAGAGCCTCGAGGAGCAAGATAATTCCGAGCGCTCGTGAGCAGGTGCCTCGTGGTGACCACCGAGTTCAGGGCTGGTGCAGTAGCTTTTGCAAAAAAAAGAACCTCCATCGCTGTCGTCCATCTGTGTCGCATATGTAAAACAAACTCCAGCCCTAATGCTAAAGATGCAATGCTAAAGATAAAAATACGCCCTGCTTGGGAGAGCTCACCGAGACCTCCACATTCTTTGGAAGCCATTATGGATAATTGGAGACATGGCTACGGGTGTGCCAACCCTTCCCAAGATGACTTGCAGGTCCCACCAGCGAGTCGATGATGATGAGATTGTGGAAGGATACAATGCTGAGGATGATTTTCCATCCACCACTCACTGCGAACATGACGGCGACCTCTTTAATAAATATGAAGAAGATTACTAGCGTCCCAACTATGCAAATGGGCAATTACATTCAAACTTACTCTGCCCGGCAATGATCTCCTACAACAGCATCGCCATTCCAGTCTTCTGCGTTAGGGAAAGCTTTCCTAAATTGATTTCACCGGAGTTTCAATGTACGTCTAGCTCGGAAACGCTCGCGGATTGCTCGACACAACCTGGAGCGTTACCAACGAAGTCATAGACATCGACAACAAATATAGTAAATACTAAAAGAAATCACAATATGTTCAGTCCACAATGCAAGTGTTTTTATATGTATTGCTTTGCTTGCATTATTTGGCACATTGAAAACGTATTGATCATATTGGTGATTCTTCAGTTTGTGGTGTTTAGCCAGGCAATGTCTCTGGGGAGGGAAAGAATGGAGAAGTTGTGGACTTCAAGAACGCAGTAGCTGTTCCACAATTACGTAGCATAGAACTGGCGACTACAGCTTCATTACTCACGTAGGCCCATGGCAAGGAAGTGCGGGTCATACCAGAAAGGTGGATACGTACAAGTTGGAAACAAAGAGAAGGACCGCTGTCTCCCAATAACTAGCCAGGTAGGCAGCGCAGCCAATTGCATACGCATTATAATGTAGAAGACTAGGGTGGGACGAGTACAGGACTCAGTACGACGGTTGTGTTGGGTTAGACTCATTGGCTGGTCTATTGATTGAACCACCTCGACGATGCATAATATTCATATTTATATATATATATATATATATATATATATATATATATAAAAGTGTCAAATCCACGCTGTGGAGGCTGTTATAAAGAAAAACTGTAAACGAAACCCACGAAAATTTCCCGTCCGATGTCAGTTGAATTCACACACGTGGCTCTACAAAGAGTGAAACTAGAGATTTTGCCTGCCGTTACCTAGAATTTGCAGAGGAGGCGTCCCGAACGCAGAAGCGTCAGCCACGGCCCGGTGCGAGCGGCGGACGCCACAGCTGTAGCCCCGATGTGCATCGGCAAAAAGAAGACAGCGTGCAGTGTCATTAGAAGGGTGGGATTGCGGAACCTAGCCATCCCATTGCGCTAGCTCGGGGCTACATCACCGCGCGACACAAGCGCGGACACCGACACAATTCGGCATGTGAAATTGGTGATTCCCATTTATACTGATTTAAACTGGTTAGTTTAGTAAGTTTCAGAATTGCAAGAAAGCTGTGGGAACTCTTATCATCGCAATTTATCAGAAACAGTTGCCCCTTTCGCCGTTTGTAATACCTGTTTAAACATAACCAAATGGTATTCACCAATTTAGGAAATTGAGTCCCATTCGTGGCAATCAGTGCGCAAAAGGTAGTGTTTGTTTAGTGGCCAGATGTCTGTATGTGGTCTCTGCAATTTCTTTTCGTGCCCTCCAAAACAATCTTTAACGTATCTTTGCCGTACGACCATATATTTCCGTCGGGTGCGTTGACCCAGGACGTGCTGTAGAAAAGTTTTGTAAATCAATGCGAAGGAAGCGCGCAATGGACGCGAAGTTGTGCGTAAACAGGCCCAAAATAACCGTTGCTAAACCAGACGACAAATCCGGGCCGGGCCGATGTGCCCGCCGGCGTGAGGGCGCGGGATACGCTGGGTAAATTCACCGCGCCATCCACACTGTGCTCCATGAGTGAAAATTGCCATTCCCTTTGCAGCCGCGTTGGGAGTTTCTTGTCCCGCACGCCACGAAAAAACGGTTGGGTGGTAGAGGTAGACATTTTTGCTTTAAAAATCCACCACGCATCGATACCACAGTCGCAAGATGAAAATCCACTCGCGGTGGCCAAAATTCTGGCGAGTCGATATGCAGATACCCATGTGCTGCGTAATACCAAAGCTAATTAAAAAAAAAAATCCTGGTGGCCGAAATTATACGTAGCCCTCCTCCACAACGCCTCTCAATAAGCGGTGCCGACGGCAGAATCTACAGGTGCGCTGCGCAGAAGCAGCAGCTTTCCCGGGAACACCCTGGAGGTAGGGTTGCCGAAACCTTTCTGCCGCCGCCCATACCTGTATGTCTATCGAAAATGCTTCGTCTTCACGTGTTTTCAAAAGTCAATACACCTATACTGCTCCAAGAAATTTTGCTTTATGGAGAACCGTAACCGTGGGCCATTTTTGTTTCTTTCCTGCGTTCTGCGATCGATAAAAGTTGTAAATTGCTCATTTATCGCCTTTTCGAAAAATTGGGCAGTACATCGCCAGATTTGTTGTATACGAAAATATGCATTTCTCAAGAACATTCCCCAGAACCTTTCTAAAAATACATTCCCAAAAATTGAAACCAGTGGAATTACAGTACGTGTTTTTCACAATGTAAATAGTAAAAAAACGTGAACTGCGTATTTTTCTAGTATGACTGATATAACATGCAGTCTATTTCAGCTTGTATCCCAGAAAAACAATTTGAGTACTGACAACCAGCAGTGATGATTTGTTTGTTTCACACGTATGCCTGTACAACAGGTTGTCTCAGTTTTGAAGGGAAGACCGAATGGCTAAGTGGAGCCACCCACTGACACCAACGCTTTTTTTAGTGCTTTGGGAAAGGTCATCTTAAAAGCAGATACCGTACTCCAACCTACAAAAAATACTGGCAATGAAACACTGGGAGTGCATTCAACTGAGCAAACTATGTATGTGTACTTCCTTTCCAAGGTGTTAATTGTGGCTTCCAAATTGCTTCGTAGTTTTAAAGATGCGTGTATTCCTAATTTTAGCTTAGCTTAGAAAATATCGTACACATCATATACAAAAAAGATTATCCAGAAGCTGCGCCGGCGCTACCGTACGTAGGGAACCTGAGTAGGGGTCACAAAGTAAAAACGTTATAAAGGAATCGAAGATAATAGCGAAAGCAAGAATAGCACTGAAGGGAGATAGAGATATCAGGCGCATACAAGCGTATTTACCGTAGGAACATACCTACAGGATTATAACATTTCTTGTTTTACACCACTCCCTAAAATCCACCTTTAAATATCCAATTTAAAAACCTGAAGAGCCACTTGACCGAGTTTAATGTGAGCAGGGGTATTTGTACGCGGACACATTAACACGATATGCTTGGAACCTAGCTGAACCACTCGAGCCTGACACGCAGAAGTTCTTGAATCTTTTGTTTCAAATCACACTGTTCGGGAGCATCAAGAAGGTGGGCAACCCATGTTCGCCGTGCTCAGACAGAAACTGCTCCAAGGAAGGTGGCTGTAGGAGATTTCTTTTTATAACTTCAGAGAAGTTGGCAAATTTTCTCATAGCAAATAACGATACCCCTCATCCTCATCTTGAGGTTTTTATGACTAATTAATTTTGATAGCAACTTGCCCGAGGTGCCTCATTCATTGATTATTTCTTGTATTTTTTCCACATAGACAAGGGAGTATTTCCTGCTTGTCTATGTAACAAAACACTTGACGTATATGCGTTAACCTCTAATCTTATAAAAATTGCCCCTATCTCCCCGCGAGGGAACCCTGGTGTGATGCGGCGAATGCATACGCGAAATGAGAGAGTACAGGTGCTTTAGCGACCACCACCCAGCTCTTTATTACATTTAAGAATGATGACTTTATGGTCAGTAAAGTGCACAGTGAGTGGTTGCCGCAGCGGTGGTTGAATCTTGGTTTCATCGTAGATGTTCGAGAAGAACGGGAGCGAGCGCTGATTGAACCGCCGCGGAGCGATACCCGTTTTATATTCACAGCGCTTGAAGGAGAGGAGACCGCGGGAGAGAGTCGCGCAAGCGCGCACATGCGCACCGGAGCAGCTGTTAACGCAGCGTCAATGAGGCGAAGCGCGCGCCAACCAAGCGCGCCAGCTGTCCTTATGCTAATGCGCCGGAGTGAGAGTGCTGCGCGCAGCTGTGGGAGAGACGAACGGAGGAGAGTCGCGCATGCGCAGGGGGCGTGCGGACGGACGCCGACGACGCAGGAGGGACATGCCTCAAAGCAACAGATGCGCCGCATCTAATAAACGTTCGGTTTTTTACTGCTTTGGCTGGGACTGATATCCGATCATTTCATGGTGTACTTTGAAGGATATTCGATCATTTCATGGTGCACTTTGAGGGATATTCGATCATTTTATGGTGTACGTTGAAGGTACCTAATAAAGGATTGCCTTAATGATAAATAATGATTTTAAGATACAGGTTTCTTCCGTGGGTCCGCAAATTCACTTCCCAGAAGAAAAATAAGTAACGAGCCGACACGTTTTTCTACATCGTTTCGGAAGCTCATTTGCTGAGGTAATGTGGTCTAGACAGTATGTGTGGTCTACGGCTCTTCGAAGCCTTTCGCTGTGCAGCAGGTTCTCAGGAGCGTATTAGGAAGCGCATCATCGTATTCTCTTTTCAAGCAGAAGGGCAGTGATGTGGGGCGCACTTTTAATCCTTAATGATACCGGCGCTGGTAGTAGAAAATGACGCCGTGCTGGTTGACACTGATAACGCCATCAGTGGTGGTGAGGCATGCGGAGTCATGTTGGTATCTTATGCTGTAGGCGGAGCGGGCGCCTCTGAAACTTTAAAGCAGAAGCATGGCAGCGTGAAGAATATTTTATGACGCCGGGCTATAAAGTACTTTGGTATGTAGCAGCGGTCAGTAAAGAGGCTCAGGTTATAGGTGTGCGAGAAACTAACCACTCAGATGGCGTGGGTGAAAGAGCGGTAAAATGTGTAGATACCTGATAACAGTGTTTAGGGTGCTTCAATGGAAGTGCGTCTCCACCTAACAGTGTGTAGCCACACACACGTTTACGCCTACATTTTGGGACTCTCGTTCGCAGTAGCACCAGCAGAAAGACATCACCTTATAGTTTCTGCTGCAGTGCGGCTTAATCGCGAAATTTCAGTCATGTTATTTATTTGGCGTTTCTGGGTGCTGCCGTAAACAAACACATCTACGCTGTTTTTTGCCGATCCGCTGCACAGCGGAATGCCATGGTCGGGCGTCCTGGCTAATTGTTTCTGCCCTAGGGGAAATGCTCATTTACCATAGAGTAGACCTTGCAAGTACAGCTTACCCACAAACACCGCCCCTGATACTGCTCGTACCGTAAGATTCGCCACCTACAACAACAAGCGTGGATTATGTCTATGCGTTCAGTACTTTGGCTAACAATGGCGCCCTGGGGAAGGAGCGAAAACACGGGAACGTTGATAGGGTATCTTGACCAGGTTGGTGGAACGAAGTATTTTTGGTTGTGGTTTCATTTTTGTTCCATAGAATAAATATTTTTCTTCGTTTTACCTTCGGAAAAAAATATTGTACTGTAACATTTCACAACTCTACACGTTTGCACTAAAACATTCAGAACAAAAATTAAAAATAAGTACACGAAGCGATGTTTTCATGTGTTAGGGAAAAATAGCGGTGTCAAATAGCACTCACAACTGAACATAAAACTTATAACACTACTTCTGACAGACATTTAGGCACTGGGCATGACCTCAGAAGCAGCACGTCATCAAACGTGGCCAGAGAAAGCCAAGACCTCTGGACAGAAAACAAATTTTAGCGATGAGAATGCCCGCGCTACAGTGACTTGTGTGGCTGGGACAGGAAAGGCTACCTGCAATAAAGCGTACACTTCGGGTTGCCGTTCTCTGCGCTCTTCCCGATATGACAACCCATTTTCGGTTTCTGGAAGTCGTAGCGAGTGTGCGTGACTCATTGGAAAAGGTGTGGTGCACACCAATCTGTGCTTTTTTTCCCGTTAGTTATGCTTCCAGGGCGTCTTGGGTCCTACGGATATTGCGGCGACTGCGCTAACTTGTGTAATGCTTCCATTCTGGTGCTTCCGCTTAAGGGATATCATCCATTTTCACGTTTTTCTGAGGTGCATGCATGGTTGGCTTTCTTTCTGGGCGGTGAAAAGGAGGCGATATTGAGGGTTCAGGTACAGCGCCGAAGAGAAAATATTTACACCACACAGGTCTTGCAACTTTTTTGTGGAAGTCATAAACCAGGGCCTTTACCATTGGCACTGTAATGGTGCCGCCAATCCCCGAAGGGGTATGCTTGCAATTAGAGGACAATAATCACCCGGTGCGGGAGCGCGTGAGCGGATGGAACGCGACGGGGACCACCATCGGTCGGCATAAGCTCGGTGTGTGCTTGGACAGCACCGAACGTGATCTACACCCACCCGACGGCGCCCGTGCTACCGCGCCGGGACGTCGCCAGTGAACGCCGCATTACGGAGGCCGTGCCGTAGCGCCGGTCGCTCGTACCCGCTACCACACCGGGCACCCGTGCCTTGCGCCGGGGAGTCTGGTCGTCAATCAGGCGGGGCCGCCATCGGTTCGAGAGGACCACCCGTCGGAGCCGCCGCCCCTGCCTGCCTCTCTTGGGCCCCCGGGCGAGAGGTCCGTGCTACCGCGCCGGGCCGCCTCTTGTTCCTGCTGGGCTGCGCCACCGGATCGGGCCACGTGTGGTTCGAGTGACGTGGGGCCAGCCAAACGGGACCAGCACGTCTGCGACCCTCGGCTAGTGTGACTGCGACAATCCATGTGAGCCCAGTCCAGATTGCACGCGTATGTTGGGCGTTCGCTACCCTCGCTGAACTGGGACTTGCGCGGGACTGTTAGAAGGTGCAGGAGTGAATCCCGCTTGTTGTTTTTCTCCTTTCTTATTTGCGTTTGCCGCGTTTGTACCGTTTTGGTTTCTTCCCGTTTTGCCCATAACCCATTTGAGCTGTTTTTGCCGCATAGTACATCGCTCCTACGTTTCCCCTTAGTGTTGTGGCCTCTGTCGTCATTGACTCCGTGTGCTCGTCTCGTGGTTCCCACCACCGAACCCTGAGTTCATCACAATTCGCGTCCGCGACAGGACCTCTTCAATAACATTTCGAAGAGGTCACGAGGCTTGTCCAAGAGGCGTGGTGACAGAGGACCGACATGGAGGTGGAAAAGTTAGTGGCCAGCGGAAAGGAGCTGGGACTCCGCGATGCAGAGCTGCGGGAATGGGTCAAAGCGGAGCAGGATCGGTTGCGCGATGAGAGGGCGGCAGAACGGGAAGCTCTGAAGGCCGCAGCAGAGTTGGAACGCGCTAAGCAGGAGAGCCTGAGACTCAGTTTAAGGCTACAGGAGGGCGCACAAAACAACCCACAAGCTGATGTCTCCGTGGCAGCCCAACCTAACCCCGTGCCTGTCATGTCGACGAGCCCGCATAACTTTATCCCCCCATTTGATGCGCGCAGAGAAGACCTGGACGCCTACCTCCTAAGGTTCGAGAGGGTCGCTGCAGCTCAAAAATGGCCGGAGGATAAATGGGCCGTCGGATTGAGCACATGCCTCACCGGAGACGCGCTCTCCGTCATCGGGAGGATGACGCCAGAAGATTCTCTCGACTACCAAAAAGTCAAGCTGGCGCTCCTTCAGCGGTTTCGTTTTACCCCTCAAGGGTACAATGACAAATTCCGCCAGGCGAAAGCTGAGGACGGCGAAACCGGTACTCAGTTCGCGACGCGACTTTCCGGTTATTTCGACCGATGGCTCGAAACGTCTGGGGTTCCCAAGACATTCGAAGCATTGCGCGACAAGATGATCGCGGAGCAATTCTCCAAGTGCTGCTCATCCCAGCTGGCCATTTTCATTAAGGAAAGAGACTGTAAGTCGACCAAAGAAATGGCCGGAGCTTGCGATCGTTTCCTCGAAGCACAGGATCTCAAAAACTTGGGAAAGGCCCGAGACGAAAAGAAAGAGTCGCAAGTAGACCTTCCGTCCAAGAAAGGTCCTAACTGCTTTTTATGCGGGAAAACGGGGCACTGTGCCCCAGACTGCAGGATCTCAGTACAGAATGTCCGCTGTGATAACTGCGGAAAACAAGGACACAAAACTGAAAACTGTCGGTCTAAACACCCCAATAAGAATCAGGTCTCGGCATGCATTTTTGCAAAACGCCGCTCCCAAGGGCCCCGAAAGAACGATGGCGTCAAAGGCAAACTGGCTCCCACGCGTGCAGTGCGTGAAAAGTGCAAGCTCCAGACTGGAAGTCTAACCGCAAGCATGCCTGTCGCCACCGGTCAGGTCTACGGACGACTCATTTCGGTCTTACGAGACACTGGAAGCAATATTGTCATCGTGCGTCGGGAATTTATTCCAGACAGGTGTCTCACGGGCCAAGCGTCCACGGTTCTGTTTGCGGACAACACCACGCGGCACCTTCAATAGGTATACATCTACGTCAATACGCCGTATTTCACAGGACACGTTCTGGCGAAATGCATGGCCGATCCCCTGTATGACCTGATCCTTGGGAACATACCTGGTGTTAGGGATCCGAACAATCCTGACCCCACATGGCAGCTGCAAGTCTCCGAACCCCCAAGGGTAGAGGCGGCCAGTGTACAATCCCTTCACTCACCTGCGGACAGGGAGACCGACAAAGCTGCCCAAGAAACATCAGCTGTGAAACAGGGCATACCTACGAGCTCAATCACGATCGCTGATATTACGAGCCGGGATATGATCCAAAAACAGCAACATGACAAATCCCTTGATGATTGTTTCAAAAAGGCGGGAACGGAGTTCTTCTCCCGAAGTGGAAATGCGTACACGTATGTAAAAGAAAAAGGATTGCTGTACCGACGATATTGCACGGCAGCAGGTCAACGGTTCAAACAGCTGGTTATACCTCATCCGCTGAGGGAGGCCGTCATGAAGATCGCACACGAAGGAATCATGTCTGGCCATCAAGGAACAAGAAGAACGGCGGAGAGAATTCTTCGAGAATTCCACTGGCCAGGTATTCATGCAGATGTTAAAAGATTTGTAAAGTCATGTGACGTCTGCCAGCGTACTGCTCCAAAAGGGAAGGTCGGCGTCGCCCCATTAGGAAATATTCCTATTATTGGCACGCCATTCCAGAGGGTGGCAGTGGACATCATTGGGCCGCTACAACCAGCCTCAGACAAGGGCAATAGGTATATCTTAACAATGATAGACTTCGCAACCCGGTACGCCGATGCAGTAGCTCTACCGAGCCTCGACAGTGTCCACGTTGCAGAGGGTTTACTGGAAATGTTTTCCAGAGTCGGTTTCCCGAAAGAGATCTTGACGGACAGGGGAACCAGTTTCACATCCGGTCTCATGCAGGAAGTGAACAGACTACTCTCCATGAAATCTCTGCGTACGACACCATTCCACGCCATGGGCAATGGTTTGGCGGAGAAATACAACGGCACGCTTAAGACCATGTTGCGCAGAATGTGCCGAGAAAAACCAAAATCTTGGGACCGCTATCTAGCTCCGCTCCTCTTTGCATATAGAGAGGTTCCTCAAGCCAGTCTGGGATTTTCCCCAATTGAACTGATCTACGGTCGACATGTTCCAGGACCGATGGCTGTGTTAAGAGAGCTCTGGACGGAGGACGGGTTGGACGAAGATATTCGTACCACTTACACATACGTTGTCGAACTCCGGAACCGTCTTGAAGGCACATGCAAGACTGCGCACGAAGAGCTCAGGAAGGCTAAAGTCAAACAGAAAGCCTATTACGACCGCAGAGCAGTTCGAAGACCATTGAAGCCCGGGGACCGGGTCCTGCTACTCCTTCCAAGCAGCACAAACAAGTTGTTGATGCAGTGGAAGGGCCCGTTTGCGGTTCTCTGCCAATGCAACGACGTTGACTATGAGGTGGATGCTGGAGGCAAAACGAAACTTTTTCATATCAACATGTTAAAGAAATATGAGGAGCGACAACAGGCCGCAGCGTTTGTAGCCGCTGTTAACATAATCGAAGATGGAACCGACAGCGAAGAAATACCTTTCTTCTCCGGCAACCAGGAGCAAACTTTTGAGGACATCGGTATTTTCCCCGGGTTGACACAGCAACAACGAAAAGAGGCACAATCCTTGTGCAGCCAGTTTCAAGACATATTCAGTGACCTGCCGGGAAAGACCGACCTCGTGGAATGTCAGCTCAACCTGACCAGCGCGATACCGGTAAACGTGCGGCAATACCCCGTGCCCTTCGCGTTCCAAGAACCCATTGAAAATGAGGTTCAAGATATGTTGCGCTTGGGCGTCATCGAACGATCAGTCTCGCCATATAATTCGCCACTTTTGGCTATCCGAAAGCCGGACAACATGATCCGAGTGTGCGTGGATTTTAGGGAACTGAACAAGCTACTTCTGGACGACAGCGAACCTATTCCACGAATTGACGTTTTGCTTGCAGAAATCGGACCAAAGAAGATTTTTTCAAAGTTCGACTTCACGAAAGGTTATTGGCAGGTTCCGATGGCCCCAGACTCCCGTGAGAAGACCGCTTTTTCTTGCAGGTCCGGCCTGTACCAGTTTGAATATATGCCATTTGGCTTGAAGACAGCGCCAGCAGTCTACGCTCGCCTTATGAGAAAGGTCTTCACGGGAATCCCACACACCTTCCATTACTTCGACGATGTGCTAGTCGCTACCGAAACATGGGACGAGCACCTCTCCGTTCTTCGAACCGTCTTCACACGCATACGAGAAGCCAAGCTCACCGTCAAGCCAAGAAAATCAGAAATCGGAAGTCCAACGGTATCCTTTTTAGGGCACAAGATTGGATCTAGCCAAGTAGAACCAATGGACAAAACGCTGGATAAAATTCTGGAGTCGAGACTGCCCCACAACAAGAAACAAGTGCGGTCATTCCTTGGGCTAACCAGCTATTATCGCCAGTTCATACCAAACTACGCGGAGACGGCCAAGCCACTGACGGACCTCACGCGCAAATGTGCCAAAAACTTAATCCACTGGACAGAAGAGCATGAACGCGCCTTCACCGACTTGAGACAGAAGCTATCTTCTGCACCCATTTTGCAAGCACCAGATCTGCGTAGGAACTTCGTGCTGCGCACCGACGCATCGGACAGGAGCGTAGGGGCAGTTCTGCTGCAAGAGAAAAATGGCACCCTCCACCCTGTTTCGTACGCCAGCAGAACGCTTTCCCCTCGTGAAAGCAAGTACTCTACCGTGGAACGAGAATGCTTAGCGCTCGTTTGGGCTGTGCGGAAATATCATATGTTCTTGTGTGGTCGAACGTTTGTCCTCCAAACAGACCACCTGCCCTTGCAATACCTACAAACCGCGAAACACTTAAACAGCCGTGTTTTGAGGTGGAGCCTGTTCCTACAAGAATATTCATTCACCGTGCAATACATAAAAGGTGCGGATAATGTTGGAGCAGACTTCATGAGCCGAGTGTAATGGCGGAAATCTGTGCTTGCTCCCTTATTGTTTTGGTGACATTTACGCAAGTAGCCCTTTAAGTGTACATAGCGTTTTCTTTACTTCTTCTTCTCCCTCATCACCGCACCAAAAACGGGGACACTGAAAGTGTGTGTGTGGCTCCGCCCCCCCTACAACTTTCCAAATCCGGGGGTAGTGTAATGGTGCCGCCAATCCCCGAAGGGGTATGCTTGCAATTAGAGGACAATAATCCCCCGGTGCGGGAGCGCGTGAGCGGATGGAACGCGACGGGGACCACCATCGGTCGGCATAAGCTCGGTGTGTGCTTGGACAGCACCGAACGTGATCTACACCCACCCGACGGCGCCCGTGCTACCGCGCCGGGACGTCGCCAGTGAACGCCGCATTATGGGGGCCGTGCCGTAGCGCCGGTCGCTCGTACCCGCTACCACACCGGGCACCCGTGCCTTGCGCCGGGGAGTCTGGTCGTCAATCAGGCGGGGCCGCCATCGGTTCGAGAGGACCACCCGTCGGAGCCGCCGCCCCTGCCTGCCTCTCTTGGGCCCCCGGGCGAGAGGTCCGTGCTACCGCGCCGGGCCGCCTCTTGTTCCTGCTGGGCTGCGCCACCGGATCGGGCCACGTGTGGTTCGAGTGACGTGGGGCCAGCCAAACGGGACCAGCACGTCTGCGACCCTCGGCTAGTGTGACTGCGACAATCCATGTGAGCCCAGTCCAGATTGCACGCGTATGTTGGGCGTTCGCTACCCTCGCTGAACTGGGACTTGCGCGGGACTGTTAGAAGGTGCAGGAGTGAATCCCGCTTGTTGTTTTTCTCCTTTCTTATTTGCGTTTGCCGCGTTTGTACCGTTTTGGTTTCTTCCCGTTTTGCCCATGACCCATTTGAGCTGTTTTTGCCGCATAATACAGCGCTCCTACGTTTCCCCTTCGTGTTGTGGCCTCTGTCGTCATTGACTCCGTGTGCTCGTCTCGTGGTTCCCACCACCGAACCCTGAGTTCATCATAGGCACCAATGTTGCCGCGAACAATGCATTGGGTCTGTTTATTGATGTTTATTATTGCCGACCGGCTCCGCCGGACTGTGTTATCCGTGTTATCCGTGGCCATAGTGAAGCGTGTGTTCCATTCTTAATTTTTTATGCCGCGCGTCTTATCTCTTTTGATGGGGGGCGTTTTGAACCAACGTCACCAGCCTAAAATAATCTTTTTTGATCTGCAGTGTTCTGGATCCAATTCCACGGTTCGAGAACCACTCACGATAATAAATAAATGTCCGAAGAGCATACGCTGCGGAATTCAATTCGCCGACACTCGCCTACGAAAGTGTCACTTTGTTGACTGCTGCTTAGTCGCCTGTGGGTTCTTTGAGTTGTTAGGGGCGCACAAGCTACTGGTAAATAGAAATGGACAAGAGAGACCGAGAGGAGACTTTATTCATAACACCGGTGTGAATTTACGAGTTCAAGGTGATGCCGTACCGGCTATGCAAGGCACCAGAAACGCTCCAAAGATTTATGGACAGCGTGCTAGCTGGCCTCAAGTGGCACACCTGTCTCGTTTACCTCACGACGTTGTGGTATTTGACCGAACTTTTGACGAACACCTTAATATATGTACTCGAAGCTATTCGCTCGTTCAAGCTAACCCTGAAGCCGGAAAATTGCCGCTTCGCGTACGATGAACTCAAGTTTTTGGGCCATGTCGTCAATGCCGCGGGGGTTCTGCCTGACCCGGCGAACACTTAGACATAGTGAACTTCCCAATACCAAAATACAAGAAGGGCGTGCGACGATTTTTCAGACTGTGCGCATATTACTGGCGCTTCGTCGCAAACATAGCATGCATTTCACAGCCGCTCACGCGCTTGACGAACGGTAGCAACCATTTCAGGTGGGAAAATGCCTAAGAAAAAGCATTCTCCGAAGTGCGACAACCGCGGCAAAACCGGCCCGTCCTCGGTCATTTGGACGAAATCGCCTATACAGAAACGCACACGGACCCCAGAAATATAGGCTTGTGTGCCGTCCTCGTTAAAAATCAAAGCGGCCGTGAAACATAATCGCCTATGCCAGCCGAGGTTATTAGAAGGAGGGAACAAACTACTCCTCCTCTGAGAAAGAGTTCCTCGCAATTATATGGGGAATTCTAAAATTTCGTCCATACGTGTATTGTAGACCAACAGACCGCCATGCGCTATGTTGGCTTGCCAATTTGAACGACACCTCTGGCCGTCTTGGGAGGTGGAGCATGCGCCGGCAAGAGCTCGATGTTACAACCTTCTATAAATCAGGCAGAAATCACTTTGACGCCAACTGCCTGTCCCACGCCCCCGTCGACCACCACCATTAGACTCCTAAGAAGACTGGCCGTTCTTCGGAGTTGTGATTGAGAGCGACTAAGCCGCCCAGTAGCATGCCGACCTCGACTTACGCGACATGATCGACTACCTCGAAGGACGCAACGTCGCCATGCCTAGGTCAATCAAACTGAAACTACCAGCATTCAGCATGAAAAACTCCATCCTCGTAAAGAAGAATTCCGTACTTGTGATCCCCGCAGACCTTCCCGTCTTCTGGACATCTGGACAGAGCTCACACTATTGCAAAAATAAAGGCGAAGTACTACTATCTCCACCAAACATCTTATGTCACCCACTAAGTCTGGAGCTGCCGTGACTGCCAACTACGAAAAACGCCGTCGACGAGACCCACCGGACGTCTCTAGCCAATCGCCGTCCCATCGAGGCCGTTCAAACAGATTGCAATGAACCTTCTGGGCCCGTTCTCTACGTCAATCCGAGTGCAAGTGCATTGTCTTAGGGACAGACTACATGCCGCGCTACGCAGAATCCGCCTCTCTTCCGAGGGGAACTGCACAAGAAGTCGGGAAGTGCTTCATAAACCAAGTTGTGCTCCGACATGAAGCCGCTGAAGTGCTAATTACGTACCGCGGAATGGCCTTGACTGCGGAGCTTATGCAAGGATTTTACGCTACAGCCACACGGATCACCGAAGAAGGACCCCTGCTGCGGAACCTTGTCTATTCAAGGTGACGGAGGTGGCGACACCTCGGACTCCGAGCCCGAGTGGGTTGGACGCACCCACGCCGTCGGATGTGTGTGGCTTTGCCGTGTCGGGAAAAAAAGGCATCCTATTGGTTGAGCCAAAGCCACGGTTGTTTTGGACCTGGCCCCCTGGCAGAGGCAACACTCCACTTGGGCCCCCGCTGCCTGTAGATGGTGACCTCAGTCTTACCCGACCTGGGGGGAATAGTCGCCTTTTCCTGTCGTCTTCTCCATTCTTTTGCTTTGCTATTGTTTTTCCTATACCTGTCATCTTCTCTTTTCTTTATTTTGCCGTTCTTTCTCCTGGCGGCGAGTGTTAACACTGTGCTAAGGCTTCACCTTAGATCCCAAGCCTAGGGTTATAGCGACAAGTACAGCTAGCGTGCGCTGCAAAGCCACGTTCCCTTGTGCTCGGTGGTGGGCGACTGGCCTTGCCGCCGAGAACATCAGCTTCGTTGAAGCGCGCTGCAGACACAGGTTGTTTTCGGCCGCCTGCTATGCAGATGCTGGCCGCTGGGGGTTGCGGCTGCGTCTGGTTAGTACAGCGACGCAGTGTAGCCTTGCTACTGCGCCGCCGTCTCTTCCCTCAACTGAGCGGGTACCGATAACTTTTGCAATGCCCGCAGAGGATCTGGCTGCCGCTCCTCCAGAGCTGTCTTTGGTAGCCCAAGTCCCCACAACGCCCTCGGATCCCGCGTTTGTGGCCATTTCCAACACAACTGGAAGCCATGCCGTGACTCCTGACCGATCACCCACCTCTGATATCCCTGATTGTGAGGTGAGCATGGATACTGGGGGACGGCTCCATCTGCCAGGTCTGACGTGCCGGGATCCACGCCTCCAACGCGTGCGGCCGGCCGAGTTGGTGCGCACCCTAAAGAGCCCGACGCTTCGGGTGCTCGAGGGGCAACGCTTGAAGCAAGTGATCTGGTGCCGTGTTCACCTACGCGTGAGGGGCCAAGGGAGCGGCGCCTGGCCTTAGAGCACCAGAAAAAAGCGCCTAGGATTAACTAAAAGCGCCTAAGAAATAACTAAACATAACACAAATACACAATACTCATTCCTCAAATAAACAGTATGACTGAAAGCATAATACAATGGAATTGTAGGCACCTTTTAAAAAATCTTTATGACTTTTATGAAATCCTATCAGAACGCAAAACAGATATAATGTGTCTTCAAGAAACTCAACTAAATTTAAAACAAACTTTCTTAGACAGCATACTGTTTTTCGTAAAGACAGGGATAGCTGCCCCCACTCCTCTGTAGGGGTTGATATGGTTGTGAACAAGTAAATTGCACGCCATCAGGTAAGCGTAGGTACTAACATTGAGGCCCTTGCTGTGAGAGCAATTATTTTTAGTGGATTGACGGCAACCTGCTCTTAAGATGTTCTTCCAGATTTCCATCTTTTGGCTGCTGAGTTTGAAGGTTTATTAAATCAGCTCCCACCCTTTTTCATACTAGCAGGTGATTTTAATGCCCAGTATGAGGTGTGAAGGTCTGCATGTGCAGATGCACGTCGAAGACTGTCAGAGAAATTCTTGCTGTCATCAGGCACCTGACGTTTACAAAACCCGCCCCCCGTATTACAGCACAACACACAACATATACTGGGCAATCGATCGGTCAATGGGCAAGCCTACTTTCCTTCTCTTTGGTACAGAGGAGCGTAGAAGCGAATCCCTATGGCAGCGACCATTTCCCTGTAACGTTAACGGCAACAGAGAGCCCTTCAATTCCACAAAACACAAAATGTTTCCATGCAGAGGGTGCTGATTGGAAAAAATTGAAAGAAATATTCTGGCTTTCGTGTGCATCTATTGAACATTAAGATATTGACCAAGCTACGGATATAATTACTGCACACCTAATTGATGCTGCACAATCATCCATTCCCCAAATGACCGTTACAAACAAGACCAAACGAAGGCCATCGTGGAACAAAGAGTGCAAGATAGCCCGGAAAAAGCAAAGCAAAGTGTGGGCCGCCCTGACAAGGTACCCAACAACTGAAAACCTGGTTGTTTTTAAACCTGCAAAAGGGAAAGGCAGGCAGATTTGACTTGCGGCCAAAATTGACAGTTGCAAGACAATTCTTACTTCTAATGATTCGTTCACTGACACGCACAGTCTGGAAGAGAAATAGCGCAATACAAAGACGTAACAGAAACCCCCTCCTCCTTGTGAGTACTGCTGGAGACACGCTTGAGAATCAAACCAATACTCTTGGTGAGCACATTGAAGGTGTCTACAGTTCCACACACTACACCACACATTTCTTACAACGCAAAACCATCATTGAGCGACAGTCACTACGAAAAAGGAAAGCAGAAGGAAAGGGCTACAACAGCCCATTCACTAAGCACCATTTAGCTGTTGCTCTTTCTACCCGTGGTAAACGTTTTCCAAGGCCTCATAAAATTGCATACGAAATGGTGGAACATGTCCGTGAAGATACACAGGGAACAATAGTAGTTTATTCGCCAAATATGGCAAGCTGGACGTCTTCCTAAATCCTGGAAAGAGACCATTGTTGTCCCGATATTAAAAGATGATAGAAAGAAAAGATGATAAAGAGACGCTTAATTTATTTTTTAGAATATAATGGAATTTTAGATAGCTGTACGTCTGGCTTCAGGTGAGGTAGGTCCACAACCGACAGTTTTGTAGCGTTGAAGCTTATGTAAGAGACGAAATTGTTCATAAACAGCACTGTGTCTTTATCTTTTTTGACCTAGAAAAAGCCTATGATACCTCTTGGCGTTATGGCATTTTACTTGACGATGCCGCGTTGGGCATCTGCTACAATATGTTCAATATCATGGAGGATTACCTTACTCATAGAACATTTCCAGTGCGGCTTAGATGAGTTATATCAAGAGTGTTCACCCAAGAAAATGGTGCGCCGCAGTGAGGTGTTCTGACTTGCACACTTTTATTGTTAAAATGAATAGTTTAAATAAAGTTTTACCCGGGTCACTTTTTTTATTCTGTCTATGTGGACGACGTCCAAATAAGTTTCGAGTCTTCCAACAGGTCCATTTGTGAGAGGCAAATCCAAAAGGGAGTGAGTAGTTTCTCGAGGTGGGCGGATCAAAATCATTAGAGACACAACCACCTGCGTCCTCTTTTCAAAACTACGGGGTATTGGTACAGATTCATTTGTCACCCTAGACAGAAAACCAATTCCAGTGAAAAAGGAGCAGAAGTTCTCGGGCATTCTGCTGGATGAGAAGTTAAGCTTCACACTTTACATCAAAATTCTAAGAATAAAATTTATTAGGGCACTTAACATTCTAAAGGTTCTCTCACGCCAGTCATACGGAACTAACAAGGCTTGCCTATTGAAAATTTTCAATGGCCTTGTCAGATCGAGGCTTGACAATGGCAGTGTTATTTATCAATCAGCCTCAAAGTCCGCTCTCAAACTGCTTGATGTGGTGTACCACCTGGGACTTCGTTTGCCGACAGGTGCTTTCAAACAAGCCCGATAGAAAGCCTGTTCGTAGAATCGGATATGTGGTCAGTAGAAAGTCAGCGTGCCTACACAGCCTTACTTATACGCAGTCAAAAGAACTTCATTCCAAAAGCACCCCTCAGACATCTTAATACATGATAGATCCACTGTTGGTCTGTTCCTAAAACGACCCTCTCTTTTACAACCCTATGTAATGTCCGTAAACACTTTGGCATCCGACATGGAAATTCCGTTTGAGGACACTTACAAAACCACCTTTACTGATGTCATTGCACCATAGAAACGGTTGAAATTTGCTTGTGACAACTCATTTGCTAGCATACACAAGAATAAAGCTCCCTGTGCCTTAATACACCAAC
This sequence comes from Haemaphysalis longicornis, assembly GCF_048455015.1. Classification (NCBI taxonomy): domain Eukaryota; kingdom Metazoa; phylum Arthropoda; class Arachnida; order Ixodida; family Ixodidae; genus Haemaphysalis; species Haemaphysalis longicornis. Next base: position 81,042,974 of record NW_027526422.1, on the reverse strand, counting down.
ACTTTTAAGCCTTCAACAGAAATACCATTGCAAAGACTTTTGCACAGACGCATCTAAAACCAACTCTGCTGTTTCTTATGCTCTTTGTTGACCCCAATACACGGCCTCTAAGACACTCAATCCTAACACCAGCACGTTCACAGGTGAAGCCCATGGTATTTAGATGCTGTAGAACACATACTACAACACCAAACACACCTCTCAGTAATATATACAGATTCCTTAAGTGTAATGACAGCCCTGCATTCTGCAAAGCCTCACAAAAATGTAGTGCTTAACCTTCTTTTAAACAACCTCATGTCAGCTTACGCTATGGGCCCGGAAATCACAATCTGCTGGGCACCTGGACATTGCAGAATAGCTGGAAATAAGGCTGCTGACAGAGAAGAAACTGCTGCACTTCTCCCACATGATGTGGCCATTACATCTGTGCCCTACTTGAACCTGAAACCACTCATCAAAAGAAAGCTTCGTACAATCTGGTAGAATCATTGGGTAAGCGAACAGAAACAAGCTCCATTCAATCAAACCAACAATAGGCAGAAATACTCCAGGAAAGCTACACAGATACCTTGAAGTTGCACTTTGTCGACAAAGGATTGGACACACATATGGCACACACGGAAATCTTTTAAATGGTACACCCCGTCCAAATTGAACTAGATGCGGAAAGGCTTTTTCTGTACACAATGTGATTATGGAATGTAGAGAACTTGAACGAGAAAGACGCAGACACTTCCCAGATTTATCGACAAAACACGTACCACAACACCTAGCACACATTCTATGAGACGAAGCAATTGTCAAGCTCAAAAATGTGTTAGCTTACCTTGCGGACGTTGATGTTTTAAAGGAAATCTCATACTGTGTGTAACCGCAGCCTGCCCTGAATGAGGAGGACAGTGCTGAAAAATTTTAGGTGATGCTCAGGGCCTCGCCTTTTTTTTTGCCTTGGCGAAAAGATCTCCCCGAGGCGCCCGGGTATTGAAGGCCTCACGTACTCGTGATTCCTGAATTGTTTTATATCCACTCTTCATCACTAACCATTGGCCCTATACACCAATTTAAGACAAGCACCTCCAACAGAATCACCAGCACTCCTATTGGCGCTCTTTGGCCTATTAGCCCTTGCACCATTCAACCCCACCGTCATCATCAACCGATGAACGACGCTGTTCCACCCCCAAACGAATGAACTAATAGAACGTCTGAACAAGACGATCGCGGATATGCTGTCTATGTACGTCGACGTTGAACATAACACTTGGGACGAAGCCCTTCCGTATGTCACGTTTGCGTACGATACGGCTATCCAGGAAACTGTGCAAATGACACCGCTCGACGGCGGACTACGATGCTTGACGCCATGCTTCCGCACGTAGAAGACGACAACCGCAACGCCGACGTCCAAGGATACCTTCAGCGCGCGGTGGAGGCCCGCCAGCCAGCTCGAATTCGCACAACAGACCAGCAGCTAGTGGATGCCGGGCGCTACAATCTCCGATGAGGAGACACTGAGTACCGCCCAGGGGATCGTGTGTGGGTTTGGACTCCCATCCGACGACGTAGACTCAGTGAGAAGCTTCTGAGACGGTATTTGGGACACTACCGGTTTCTCCAACGTGTTGACCAACACACCTACGAGGTGATCCCCGATAGTTTATTCGGGAACACACGACCACGCACGCGTCTTGAAGTTGTGCACGTGGTTTGCCTGAAATCTTCCTACGCAAGATGACAGAGTTTTTTGTTCCGACTGTATTTTATTTTGCATGGGGTGATGCACTCTACGAGGCGGGTTAATGCCTCGAACGATGCATTGGGTTTGTTTTTCGATGTTTTGTATTTTCCGACCGGCTGTGCCGGGCTGTGTTTTGTTTGTTAGCCGTTGGCCAAGTGAAGCACGTGTTTTATTCTTTATTTTTTATGCCGCACGTGTTACCTCATTTGACAGGAAAAGTGTTTCGAGCTAACGTCACCAGCTCATTATAGTCTTTGATCTCCAGTATTCTGGATATATTTCGACGGTTCGATAACCACTCGCGGCGACAAATTATTACCCGCAGAGCAAACGCTGCGGTATTCGATTCGTTGACACTCGCCTGTGCACGTCACTTTGCTGACTGCTGCTACGCCGCCTGTGTATCTTTTGAGTTGTTGAGGCAGCACAAGTTCGTTCCAAAAAAGTTGTTTTTCTTCCGGCCAACAGCGTCAATTTGGGTTTGTGACAATATCCTGAAGGTGTCCATGAAACACGTGAACCTTGTGCCGCAAAAGGTTCCAATTGGCTGTTCAGACTGGAGCTTTTTGTTATCACTTGCGGGGGCTTAAAGAATTCTATGAGCATGTGCATTTGCGCCGACGTGCTGTCTGTCCAGCGCACGTGTTCGTACTCATGTACAAGTCTCTACGAATGGCTCGAGCTCTATCAGCCTTATCAGCATATTGACCGTCTACATTCACCTTGTGGAAAGCCGGTGAGATGCTTCTTTAGCTCTTGCCTCCTTATCAGAGCCATAACATTTTGCATGTGGGGTTTCGTTATTATTGAGCGGCACTGTGCGATAATGTTGCATACACGCTACCCGCTAATAGCGACGCTTACCACCATTTGAAGCGTGTGCGCAGCGCACCGGACACCTAACTAGAAATGTTTGTCTGCGCCCAGGAGCTCAGCATCGTCTGGTCGTAGTCTAACAGGGAGAGATAATTGTAGGCTTCTTATGCATAGTTGTCTGCGGCGGCCCACTGTTCTGAAGTCGTGCTTCCATTTCCATTTTGAGCTTCACCAAAAAGACGCTCGCCGTTAAGCATGTGGCGCCGTTTTTCAGTTGTCACACTGTGGACCAGGCTAGCACTGATATTACTAGACGGCGTCTTTTCCACCTGCAACTTCACGTGTTCGCAGAATGTCTTTCAAAAAGCTTCTTCATGGCCAGTGGCTGCAGAATTAGTTTTCTGTTTTCCGAACACTGTAGGTCATTGGCAGGCCGGCCCCTGTCACGTCGAGACGCGCAGTAAAATTCAGAGAAAGCATCTGTTTAGCCAGGGAGAGAGACATTTTTTCTTTCTTGCGTTTGCCCTCTCCTGGGCTCTCCTCAACCGTCTCTGCGGTTATACACCGTCTGGACTCAAGTGCTTCAAGGACTTGGTCTATCATCTGGCGGAATGCCGAGCTATCGACGGGTCGAAATGGCCGTTCCTTTCCGGTGACAAGCTCGACTGTGCTTTTTATTAATCCCTCGTCCGTCATTTCAACTGAAACCCATTTTACGAAGTCGCCTCAAGCATGCTTGCTATGTCCCCTTGTCTGAGCGTTGCCGTAGAAGAGCTTTCATCCCTGGTGGATGCAACCTGCTTTGTGGACACAGCTTTCTCCGCTTGCACAATACCGTTGACCGTTGGATGAAGCCGCTGCAAATGCACTCCCCGTTTACATTCTAGTCTGCAGAAACAACGTGCTGGCCGTCCTCCGTCTGGCGCGTACGTTTGTTCGAGGTGTAGTCATAAACAAGCAATTTTCCAGCGGAATTAGCAGTTTCGCGCCTTATCGATATTAAGAGCGAATTCTGTTCCGCTTGAAGTTAAACGTGTGCGTTTAATAGAAGCTTCGTCGAAAATAGACAAGTCGGTTCAAAGAATATGCCTTGGATCGCACGTGTGATAACTGATCAGTGTAGTCGCGTGCCGCCGTGCACGAATACTAACAAGGGCTGCGCAGCTTCCCAATCTCCCTCGCAACAGCGGTGCTGAACAGGAGAGAGAGGTAGAAAGAGAGACACTTTATTTGAGCCCTTAGGTTTAGTGATGCGTGGTGGCCGCCGGCTGAAGTCTTGCGGCGACGGTGGCAGCTCTTGTAACCAGGAGTGTTTGCACGTCCAGGTCCGAGCTCCCAAGCGCACGCTCCCACTGCTCCTCACTATTTGCATACGGGAAGGGATCTTCGGGTCATGCCCACATAGAGTGGACAAGTGTAGCGGGGGCGTCACAGCGGAGGCAATTCGGTGAGGTATAATGAGCGGGGCAGATGCGGTGGAGTACTGCCCGAAAAGTGAGGGTATTTGTTTGCAAAAGTCGCCAGAGGCGTTACTGATAGTTGGTGAGCGCTGGATGAGTGGAGGATAATGGCGGTGGCGAGGCGGTAATGCACGGCGATGTCGTGACAGGTGATTAGTCGGTCCCTCGCTGATCGGGCACCATGGTAGGAGTTGAGGCTTGCCTCGGCACGGATAGTAAGCCCTAGTGCCACACTATGGGCCGCCTCGTTCCCTCCCAGACCAGTGTGCGCCGTGGTCTAAACGAGCTCCACCGAAGAGGTCGGGAGATTTTTGAAGACGATTTTGGATGCAGTGAAGGAAATTAACCCACGGGCAAAATTTTGAATTGCCGTTTTCGAATCTGTGATTATAATTGTTAGAGTGGGCCCGGTCGTTAACGCAAGTGCTATTGCAGCCACCTCCGCCGCCGCTGGGGAGGTGGTACGCACGGTGAGAGAGGTAACAGGGGGGATATCCGGGCTGTTGATGGCCGCGAGGGCATAGCCATCGTGATGGCAGTATTCTGACGCGTCAACAAACATGATGTCTGGTCGGGCGGGTAATGTCCTGGCCAGTGCTTGCGCTCGCTCCTCTCTGCGAGCCCTGTGGTATTCTGGGTGCATGTTCCGTGGGAGGGGACGAACGAGGCGATAGGCATGGGTGTTTCTTGGGATGGGGACCTTCTGTTCGGAGATCTCTGGTACACGGATGCCCTAACGTTTTAGAATGTGCTCACTCCGGGGGTAGTGGAAAGTGAGGTAGTTGGTTGATGTGATGCGTTTGAATTAGCTCCTGAGCGGTATTGTGGAGGCCTAGCCGTTCGAGACTGGCAGTGGCTGCGTTCTGGGAAATTTGCAGGGCTGCCATGTATGCCTTCCTAATTATATTATCAACTTTACCGACGTCCGCATTGGTGACTGAGAGGTACGCGAGGGAACACGTAATTTGGCCGATGACAAACGTCTGTACGAGTCGTAGCCTCTCCTGTTTTTTGAGTTCATGATTTCGACCGGAAATTCGTTTACAAAGTCCAATAGTTTGATTTACATAGGAGCTTATTTTGAGATGTCTTGCGTGTTGCCTCGGTTGCGTTGTATTCCCAGCCCTCGCACTTTAAGGGCAAGAACCTCTGCAATGAGGTGACCATCTATGAAAACTGAAATATTTGGGGGCTTCGCGATCCGAATTTAGATGGCAGAAGGAGCAGTTTGCATCAGGTGGATGAGAAAAGAAGGCCTGCCACCAGAGTTTCTTAGGCAACTTCTTGTTCCCCTTGCTGCAAGGTGTCCTTGATTTGTGCGTCACTACCACCTGTTACCCTAGGCCTTATATCGTCCGCATAGAGGCTGTAGAAGGCAGAGTATTACTTCTAGGCGTTTTGGAATTGTAAGATCGGCCCCAAAAAAAGAGTAGGGGTGATACTATCGCCCATTGCGGGATACCAAAGGAAGTAGGAGTGGCAATTTTCGATTTGAGATTTCCTACTTAGAGGAACGGCGTGCCTACCACGAAGAACGCACGCACGTAGTCGTAAGTGCATTCCCCAGGGGCCATCGACTATAGGCCGCGCATGATGGCGGCATGAGATACTTGATCGAAGGCCTTTGCGAAGTCGAGAGCCAAAATTGCTACTGTGTTGCGCTTGGTAGTAGCTGCTATTACGTCTCGAGATAATTGGAGCAGGACATCCTGGGTGGATAACCCGGGCTCAAAGCCAAACATTCAATGCGAAAGAGCATCAGTAGATGTCAGTTTGAGTGTGAGGAACAAGAGGATGATGTGCTCCATGACTTTAACTATGTATTAAGTTAGTGAGATGGGTCTGAGGTGATCGATGGTAAAGGCTTGCCTAGCTTCAGAATGACGGTGATCTGGGCGTTGCTTCATGCCTGGTGGAGATAAACAAGCTTCCAAAAGTAGGTAGAATAGTCTGTAAGAGCAGATATTGAGTATTCGTTCACATTAAAGAGCATTTTCTTGGTCATTCCATCTGGCCCCGATGCTCAACCGGGGCGGAGAGCCTGGAGGGCGCTGTGTACCTCTGCTTCTGTAATATCTGCACAAGATGAGTATTGGGTGGTCCTTTATATATCGGGAGCTGTTGGGTGGCACCAGTAAGGACATATAGAGAGCAAAATTTGTGTATTTGTAATTCATTGGTACCCGCGAAATTTCGTCTTACCATGGTAAGCCGATGGGTCTGCTCGGTCTTTACACGAGTGGGGTCTATAGATGCCTTAGGAGGTACAAACTGCGTTTCATTACGGAGTTTTCCTTCATTTGGTTGCAGATTTTATGCCACTGATCTTGGGCAAGCTGGGGCGAATACCTCTCAATTTCAGCGTTGACGCGGAATAGTTTAGAGCGCAGTTTTGTGTTGTGCTTTTGTTTGCGCCATCTACGTTCTATACTGCGATAGGCAGCCCACAAATGCTGTAGGTGCGAATCAACCCAATCCAAAAGAATTTCCCGATACAGCGTGAAACTTGTGTGCCGAGCTTCTTTAAGAATTTGCTGAGCATAATTTGATAACCCCAAAGTACTAATTTTGTGGAGATCGAGAGTTTGGCGTACTTGTCGGGAGTTGTACCAATTTGGCAAACAGGTCGGCCGGGGGCGGTAGCGCACGAAATTGGCTACTGTCACGTCCTTTTGGAGGATGAAATGACCACGTAATTATGTGTAAGGAATGGATGGCCAACGTGCGTGTTTGACATAATAAGTGAGGGTGAGATCGGGTGACGAGTCACGCTGCACTCTATTGCCTGTACTTGTTGGAATCGACGGGTCCGATGTGCTTGAATCTGATCACCGAGAACCCTGCCCTTGCGACTAACTGGCCTTGTGACTACAGGCTGTATGTGGCGCCTAAAGATCGCCTTCTATGACCAGTGCATGAGGTCCTACCTACCATCTGTTTAGCAAAAGAGAAGAGGAGATTCAATGTGTGCCGTGTTTTCTTCGGACTGCTGTACACGTTGAGGATGTGCAGCCGCTGAGCGTCTCCTTTAATCGGAAAGAGAGTCACCAAATCGTGAGGAACCGCGATGCCATCAAACTCCGCGTGCGTTCTGCCGGAATAATACAATGAACAAGTAGTACTGCAGTTGTGAGGCTGCATTACCCTTAAATACCTTACAGCCAGGGAGCTTAACTAATGAGCATACTTCTTGTAGCGCAATTACCGTAGGGCGAGTTTCCGCTTCCTGGGATAGAAGTAGCCGGGCTTGTCACTTTCGCCAATACCCACTGCAACTCCACTGCAAGGCTTAAAGAGGCCGGGGGTCATACCTATTCCCTGGAGATGTCATAATGAAGAACGTGGGGCGGATTAGGATTGCTGAGCGTAATATTTTGTTGGCGAGCTGTTGAACGCTGTTGCGCAATTATAAGCGTAAGGCCTCTATGTTAGCATGGACATTGGATATGCCGGCTTGCAGTGCTTTGTGAATATAACAGCATTCGGCTTTTCGCTCCGTCAGCGTCTGCTTACAGGAAGCCTCAACATCAGTAATCTGGTTCTAGAATTGTTCGTCTGGTGTAAGGGGGAATTAAGAGGAGGTCGACTCGTGCGAGATCGCCTTGCGCGTAGGGGTAGCAGGGGTGGGATGAGTGGGGTCCTCTTGCCTAGGGAATAATAGCGACTTGAGTGCTTGCTTGGAGTGCTTGGTTGTCGCAAAGCCTCATTCTCTTGGCAGAGGAGGGATATTTCAGCCCGGATAGTAGGGAGTTTCCCGAAGGATATCCCGTTAGGGGCCAAGGGGAGGCGGTAGGAGATTGATTGACGAGCAGTGGGCAAGCGCTACCGGGCAGCTCACGTGGTGGTCCCTGGTGGCTTGTTGTTCATTTGTAGGCACGTGCTTATGCTTGTCGTGAAGTCCTTGTAGTTGGCCGGCTGGTGGATTGAAGGGAGATCCCTTGAGGAGACCTTGGCGGTTTGCAGCAGTGGTGGGAACTGTCGTCTATCGCTTTGTCCTTGGGTTGATAAGGCTGTAGAACCCGTTGCTACGATTTGGGCGTGAGTAGGTGCCCGCCGTCGTGGTTGATATCGATGTGGCAGTCAGCCGATCCGGTGATGTGGGGGCCTTCAAACACCAGACATCGTAGGGAGCAGTCATGGGTTTCGGCCGGCTTAGCTGCGCCGCCACGCGGCCAGCAGGGAGTGTCTTGAGCATTGGGCACACATCTTGTCGGTGTCCCGTGGACCCGCAGGCATAGCACGCCTCTGTTTAGGGGCGAAATGGCTTGCATCGGCAGAGCGAAGACAGATACCGAATCCAAAAGGCACTTTCTGACGATCAAACAGGATCTGGGATTGTTTGAGGAGCCGCTTAGCGTCAAGAATGTGGACGTCCGGATAGTAGGTACACATGCTATACCCGAGCTCCACCACTGCTGCTCTTTTTATTTTTTCTGTAGAAACGTTTCACGCAGAAAGCGTGGTTGCTTATCGTCTAGCGTCGATTTTCCGCGTCGCCCTGAAACCAAGCAGCGGTCGCACGTAAAAGTACTCCTGGCCTGCGACAAACCATATTGCTCTTCGAAACTGCGTGGCGTTAGTTTCGCAGTCAGCTAGCCACACGCGGCTTTGTAAAACGTCGTACCTCCTACCTCCTCCGCTCCCGCCCCCCTCCGTCTTTCACGGTCCGCACAGGTGCGTTGCAAGCCGCTGGCGTATTCATCCTTAGCAGCTGCGACACACACAGAGCAACGCTCTGACCAGCGTTTTCATGGACGTTCTGCACGAGCCGGAAACTGAAGCGTTATTTTCCTCAAAGAAATAGCAATAAAACGCTCTTTTCGTTTTCGGTCTGGCCAAAAGTATTGTTTTTTTACACTTTTTGTTCCCGCTTCATTTTTCTTCCACAGACTGCTCAGGGAGCCTTCTGGAATGTTGTCATCGTCTCTAACGTGCTCAACGCCCGTTTAACCTCGTCTTTATAGGCCAAATGTTGTATCTCTCGAGGCAAATGTTGTCGCGGGTAACCTGAATGCAATAGTAAAGGGTTTATAATTCATGAATATCACAATGTTCGTGCACTGAAGAGAAAGCGGAAGTATTGGACAACCACAAACGCCGCCAGAAGCTGCCGTCTGCCGTCTGTGGTCTTTCTGGTCAGGAGAAAGTTACCTTGAAAAATATATGAGCGTCTGCTATCTCCAATGAATGTTTTTATGAAGTGTGGCACTGTGCGAACTATTTTCCAGTAGCCTTCTGTGTTCGTTGTGCTGCGGGTTCAGTGAGACGAAAATGCGCAGAAATCCTTAATGACATTGACCGAGCTCTATCCAGTGTGAGACCATCACAAACTGGACTCGGAAGACATTAAATCCTAAAGGAAAGCTCGCAAAGTTTGAAATATGGCTCCACAACTTAAAATGAACGGCCGCCAGTAACAACACAGGCAAAAAAAAACGGCCAAAGTAAGGAGGAATACCGTTCGACGAAAGTATTATTAGAGGGCCAATTATATTGTTGTCAATGGGCTGACCGAAAAACTAGAGTGAAGGCAGTATGACTGCACACGTTTTGCTTCTAAGAACAAGGCGATGCTTTGCATGGTATTCAAAATGTACCCGCATGAGAGGGAGGTGCTCAGAAAACAATGAACTCGCCACAGGGAATTACTCCATGTGGGTAAAAAACTTGGCCACTTAGGGCGGCGTCCATAGACAATGGAAAGGTTTTAGTGCCACTCTGCAACCCGAATCACATGCAGGTGAACTTTAATAATCGCTGATGGATACTTATGACGGTGTTCTTAACATGGGCCGGCAGTACGGGAATTTGAATATCGCTTCTTTGGAAGTGAACTTTGCAGAAGGTGGTACATCTGCTAAGGTGGTCAGTAGAAACATTTATAGGTACCCATGAGGCACCCTGACGACGTTCAAGTTGCCGCAGCCACCACAACGTCAGCGCCGCAGGATCTGCAGGCTTGTTTATGACCAGCTCTGGCAACGAGGCCCTGTTGCGCGGTAACTGCTGCTACGGCTGGATTTCTACTACTTCTTCTACTTCTGTTACTACCTCTGATACTTCGAATAATTCACTAATTTTCGTGGCAGGTACGGGCTTTCAAAAGCTCTGAAATAAAAAAAGTCTGCAATTTGCGAACACCACTGAGAAATCATTTTTTTATTGTGACTTTATAAACCAGACCATGCAGGCTGAACTCGTTTTTGTGACGGCAATCTTTCCAACAATATCCAATAGTTACTAGGAAAGCTATCGACATTTCTAGATCGTATAGAGATTTGTGCTGTTTTAAATGAATTTCTAAAGATAGAGGGCCAATTATTTTTCTCGTCCTAGGGCAAACCCTGGCAGCCTGAATGTGTATTTCAAATACCAGTGTTCCATAGCACGAGGCGTTGGCATAGATTCGTTGGCGAGTGTGTGCTATATGTATATGTGGAACCGCGCCTAATAGCGCACGCCGTAAAAGCGTTTTTGGTTTGTGGTTGTCTCAGGGCATTCATATGCATTTTTATCAGTTAAGTTTCTTAGGGCACCATTTTGAATATCAAAACATAATTAATTCACACATTTAGCGTTTTGTACCTTATATCTTTCACTAAATATTTTTGCCTGAAATAGTTTTAGGCCATTTTTTATGATGAGCATAGTCAAAACAAAAGCCTATGAGTCGGTGAATTGAATTTCTTTTGAATGAATGCCGTGACCATTAAAGAAAAATAAAACCATTTGCCTCTCACCTAAACTTCCTGACATATATTGTCCTCAAAATAGTTTCGCAGGTAGTCAAGCTTCAAGGATTCAAATGAATAATATTCTATTTGCGGCTTTTTGCGGCAGCTACATTATTGACCCAAACAGTAAACATCTGCATTCAGTTTTTGCTTACCCTATACTCTGAAAATAGAAAGTGGTGACGAAGATAGCTCAGCGAGCGTTCAGCTTCTTGCAGTAGGTTTTTTAATTTCTATACCCGTTGTTTGATGTGGATGCGATTTTCCACGCAAAGAGTCGCTAAATTTCACACCTCTAAATAGAAATGCAGAAACCTCCTGCTTGTTAAAGTACTGCTATTCGAACAGCACTGCAACAAATGCTCCACAGTGCATTTATGCTCTTCGCTCACCCCACCTCTCAAACAAGTGATTCCGCATTGAGGTAAATAGTACGGATGGCGTTTTTGGCATTGCACCATATGATCCGTATTCGGGATTACTCTTTGTGCTATTCACATTGTCTCCAAACACTGATGAGATCAATTTTTTGTACGTGAAATGACAAATAAGCTGTTTGGTTGATTTACGGCACAGATGCACGGTATATAAATTGCACGAAGTGGGGTGCCACGTTAGAATGCATGTTGTTTTTACTATCGCTGATGCAGGCTCGCAGTTAGAGTGAACGTGAAATTCCCGTAGGGTTCAGAGTAGACAAGGTTAAGGACACGGTGATATATTGTTATCCCTCTGGCACTGAACGCATCATTTGGTGAGCGGCCCATTCTGTACATAAACCTCAGTTGTAGAGTTCTTTCGGTCCTATGAAGCAGACAAAAATTTTGCTCAGGAAGAGGTGATGTAGCTAGATGGTCATTATTGCATGCATATATTATAGTACCGCAGTCTCAACTTCTCTGTACTAACATAAAAGGTTAAAGATTACTTGTTGCTCTGTCTCCGCTATACGGACGTAATGTAATTTTCTCTGAGTTTCTCCGGATTGATCCAAGTATTTCTCAGGACTGAGAAATACTTCTTTGGTTTTTAGAAAAAAAAACATCTCTAACGCTTTGTAAAACACAGAATGCTCTAAAGACAAGTTAATGCTTTGTATTCGAAAACGATCTTGGGTTTTGTTACGCCGCAGTTTAGGCTTAGTGAATCAGAGCGCAATTCACGTGCTTGGAACGCAGAGAGGAAACTAGTTTCGATGGTAACAATGGGAGCTGTGCCAAACTCCTTAAGTGACAATTTATACACGCTAACGATTACAAAGACTCGTCTTCGTCGTCACCATCATCAGCAACAGACTATTTAGGTCCACTGCAAGAGGAAGGCCTCTTCCTTTAACCTCCGCCCGCTCATGCCTATCGCCAGTTGAAACCAATCCGTGCCTCCAAATTTTTATATTTCGTCCCTCCGTAAAGATGTAGGCCTTCACCCTCTTCTAAACTCAATTTTCTGTAGGCATTCTGTTACCCTGATGGTTCATCGGTCGCTATTTCGGCTCACTACATGGCCAGCTCGTGTGCATTGATAAAATTATTGCCTGAAATATACACTGGTGATTTTCATTTCAGTTTAATGGCATCAGTTAAACTTGTTTGCAATGTAACCAGTTCGCGTCTCGTGGATTTTGTCATGAGAAGGTTGTTGGAGAATTCAGGAAACTTAGACAAGTCTTTGCCAAAGGTATGTTCTGAAAACGCAGAAAAACAGCGAAAAGTGGGTTAGCTTCATGTGGAGTTCTAATACGCGAAAAGAACTTTTGTACTGTGCAGAAAAAGCTTTTGAAGCCTCTGATTCAGCTTGCGGTCTCCAACACGGGCAACCGCATACTAGCCATGAGTTGTTTTTTTATTACGCCGAAACGAGGCCTGTGGTCGCGAAACATTGAACCAGTTAGAAACGCGGAACATTTAAAACTCTTTTGTTTCGCTTTCTTTTGTCTTCCACCAATTAAGGACTCGTTATTTCGTCCCTGAGCATACACCCACGCTGCGAGCAAAGGCCCTGGGATTGCCATAAGCATGGTAAAATGCATAAAAGGTGGTACTACATTAAAGAGACTTGCGAGGCGTGGTATGTACCGTGCGCAGGAGACGGCTTTCCCTATGCGATTTTCTGCCGGTTGGCGTGCGCGTAAGTATGCAATCTGGGATCGTTTCTCATGCTTTATTTTGTTGAAACCATTTCGTTGGTTGTACCAAAACATGTCAGTTGTTCAGTTCAAACGTTTCCTCAATTTGTGCAGTTGAAATTGTTTCGTTGTTTTGAGCGGATGGTTTCGGTAATGCTCAGAAGGGTTCAACTTTGAAACAAACGTGCAGATATCTCAGACATATTAAGTACTACGTGGTCATTTGGAGATATTTTTACCTGGGGGCACTAGATAGGACATAACACGTGTAAGAGTCAGACGGTGTTAGACTATTCACAAGTCGGCCATGTAAGTTAGCAGAGGAGGAGCGCTCGGCACAGATTCCTCTTCAACAGATAGTGTTTTTTACGTTTTTGTTTGGAGTTGGCGCTTACCCAATGAGGGGATCGGCCAATCGTCAACAGTTAGAGAACGAAACATTTGTATGTAATTATTGCACTGTGGGAAGACACTGTAGATGAGTTAGCAGTTGCTTTTCGCCTAGTTTGAAAAAGTAAGGAAAATAATTTAAAATCATAGAAAAAACAGCCGAAATGAATGCTTTCAAACAAATGTGTGAAGTTGCGACAGTCAATAAAAAAATCTTACTTATTAGAATTTTTTATGAATGGCAGGTTGGCGGAACAAGCACGCCCTGCCATACGTAAAATTAACGTTATCGCAGCAATCCCAGCTTGAGCGGCTCCTCAGGCCTGCCACCTGCCTGGCTTAAGGGGTACCTAGATACGCCCCCCTCGCTAAATTGGAGGCTGCTCAGCCGTTCGCGTCACTGTCAGATCAGGTTGACCTTCATCTGGCGGCCCAACCCACTCGTCTCCAGCTTACTTGGCATGGCCGCTTTCTTTTATCCTCACTTCATTACGAGGTATCACCCGCGATTACACCGATATTCACTCCTTGGTATCCTCTCCCTCGCGTAACAGTTCCTACCATACCAATCAACGTATCCGGAACCTCATATCCAGGACGTCGTCGAGCTCGAATATGCACTCTCCGCTACCGCTACGGTGATCTAGAAACCGTTACGTACACAGATGCCTCCTTCTCCACCAAAGACGCAAGCGCGGTCACAGTAATTGGTCATCCTGCCCAATCGCCTTTGCAGAAAAGATACTCGGACGTTCCTTCCGTCCTGTCTCTCGAGGCTCAAGCAATCAGTGACGCCATCTTATCTATAGACACTGCCGGTAATCACGTGATTCTCAGTGACAGTCAGGAAGCTCTCCGCTTGTTCCAGGAGCAGTCGCTTCCCATCAATATGATGCGTAAACTCCACACTTATCTGACCAAACACACTAGCCCTAGTTACGTGCTGGACTGGGTCACGCAGGCGTCCTGGGCAACGAGCTGGCGCATCAGCTTTCCCGGGTTCAGTCCCAACCGGGAGACTCGGAGACGCCCTGGCCAACCCCTTTCCACCCATCCACGCAGGCGCGACAAGCCCGCCTACATAGACGCCAGACTTTGCACGTGTTATTCAGCAATAGGCCGACTCCTCCGTCTCCCTATCACCTGTTACCCCGGGAAGTTGCATCTCGTATCCGGCAAGCACAAACGGACCGCCTTCCAACCCCACACATACTACATCGATTAGAAAGCCATCGCAGCCCTGCACGGTGCTCTAAGTGTTCTGGCTTTGTCAATACGACGCATAGTCTTTGGGAATGTTCTGCTTCGCAACCATCACTATCAACGCATCTTAAATCCCTTTTACCTCCTCCCTCTTCCCTCCAAAACTGGCTCGCGCCGCCGGAGGGACCAGCCCGAGTGGCCTGGTGGCGAGCTCTGGTGCCTCACGCTCGTCAGGTCCTTCCGTCTGTATAGCTATTTTTTTTCCTTTCAGAGCCCCGGACTTTGGCGGCTTTTTTTGTGTTTGTGTCACAATAAAGTTTTTAAACAACAACAACAACAACAAGCATGCAAGTGGCTGAACCGCGTTGCAGACGACCGTACTGAGAGGAAAGTGCGTCCAGATCATGTAGCGGCACCTCAAGTAGCTGAATCACGAGGCCTCAACATCACTCAGGTTAATTGACAGTAGTTCTGCACAGATACTTTAGTGCCAAAGATGGCTGGCATACCTACATATTTGACTGCTGTACACGACAGACAAAGCCTTTTATAATGACCACATGTTGCGGTAACGGAGCCTTAAGAATTTACAGGGCAATTTTAAACAACGGAAATTCGCCAAAACACAAACTAATTTTTATTCGCAGTAGACCTTTAGCATCGCCTTATACCGGGAAGCTGTTAATAAAAATGTTGGCGGAATAACGTCTACGAGACACCCGGTGAGTTCTACCCTATATAATTTCGGGTCTTTGTAATAATGGAGGCGTGAATACACCTTAGGCCAAAAAGGTATATTTCAGTGAGATGAGGCGGTAAGCGGGACAGAAACAACCGTAGTAAAGTAATGCCCGTAGCAGAAGAAAGGGCTACATATAAAGAAGCCAATGTGAATCTATGACCACCGACTACAACTGTACATCCTCTTTTCGCAGGGCCAACACGGGACGAAAAAATTACTCTTATGATGTCAGAGTTAGATCAATTCGAGGAAAGAAGGGAGCACATAAAGAACCAAAAAAATATAAGTACTCTTTATTTTTACCATTATGAGATGTCTGGATTTAAATTATAGCAGCAGCCTCATAGCAGGCCAAATATTCTCGGAGAAGACAATTCAGCAGTCTGGCAGGTAAAAGTGTGTGGATTTTGGGACGATCTTTAACAGTTGACTAATACTTGAGTACTCCAATTACAAAATCAATTGTACCCACATATTAGTTCGCACATTGAAGAAGTAAAACATTGCGCTAAAGAGCTTTGCCGTTAACGGTATCTGGGTAACTGATGCGCGAAAATCGCAGCTGGTTCCTCAATAAAGATTACCTGCACACTTTTGACCCACAGCGATATGCTCTTAGCACATCTTGATCGTAAGTACGTATATCTGTTCGAGAGCGAAAAAAGATTTGCTTCTAAATTACGTAAATCATTCCCTGATTTCTTGGACAAACTTAAACGGGCCATTGAGACAAAAGAAAAGCTTAGTTCATTCAAAACATATCCTTGTTAGAATCCTTCTGACACCACTTTTAACGCACACGTTCCTTAAATGAGCTATATAATTAGGAAAAAAGAGAATGGCCATACGACCCACTAGCTCATCTCCCGCAACAGAACCTTTGATGTCAAACCAGCCAGCTCTCCGATTAGCGGAGGCCGGCGAAAACAGACGCGAAGTATAGGCACAGCTTGTCAGCTTGCCGAACGAGCCGAACCATTTGCGAAAAAGTAAACAAAGAACATTCATCTAGGAATTCATTGGTATTCGATGTATTCGAACTAGATACTGGCTGACCTGATTTCCGGGAAATATTTGCAAGGTAAATTGACCCATTAGAAAGGTTGGTGTAGAGAGATGGCGCGCAGTGACAATGTAAGACCGTCGTGCAATTCGGCGTTAAAAGATGAATACGTTGGCGAGCGGTAGCATACTGTGAATATGAACTTAAGGTTACCTATTTTTACGCATGCCCAAAAAGTTTCAAGTTCACTATTAACGTGAATGACATAAGACTACATTGATTTCTTGATAGCAAGTAGCAATCCACCACCTCGGCGCGAATTCCGCTCACAGCGATAAGTTGAGCAGAATGATGCAGCATTAAAGAATTACTCTCATGGACATTGGAATGAAGCCAAGTTTCAGTGAGAGCCATGATGTGAGCATTGCAAGTGTCGACCAGAGAGCTAAAAGATTCGCGCTTGTTGGTGATGCTTCGAACATTTGCAAGAAGAACGGTAATGCGTGGTGCCAACAAACACGCACCAGCTCCCCTGAATGCACCCTAGCTGCCATGAACGAGTGCTTTCGGCCCATTATCGACATCAGAGAGTGCGCATGTGACTGCCTTAATGCTGGCCATTGCCCTCTCGTACATAAAACATTTATTATTCGCAACAAGCTTGTTGTGCGGTAGTGTGAACGACAATGATTGTAACCGGTTTTTAGCGAACTCTCTGAGCTCTTTTCCCCCCAACCGCGTGGCCCGTGAAACGTCATCCGAAATAGAGATTTTTTAAAGCTTTAGCTTTGGTGTTGGGGAAAATATCTTTTCTTTGAATCTAAAGTTGGCCAGTCTCATGATGACTGAACGGCATCTCATTTCATCGAACGTACCAAGGTGACGCGCGTGTGCAACTCCACTTTGGGAAATAACTTCACCAAGCAGGGATAAAAGAACCGCTACCGTTTTTTATTCCGTTTGCTGCCGCCTCTCACGCGAATCGGGAATGCCGTGCAAAATTACATTGTTCCTCCTTGAGCCGTGCTGACTGCGAGGGAAGTGGCTGACTGTGAGTGGCAGATTGCTGACTGCGGGGATAGTGGGTGAGAAAGAACTCTTTGTCCCGCTGGTCTCGGACGATTTCCATATTTCACATTTGTGCAGAGCTTGGACGCGACACCCAGCTGCCGATTGAGCCACGCTCCGAAGGAGCGCCGGTAGCTCCCATTTGACTACTTCATATACAGTGAAACCTCGATATATCGAACAGCGCGGTGCCCGCAAAATAGTTCGATATAACTAGAATTCGATATATAAACGCACGTAAAAAAACGCGTCATAAACTGGTACAAATCAATAAATGAACGAATTGTGCAGTAAATACTCATTTGGTGCTTCAAAGTGTTTATTCTTTTGGCTTAAAGTACTGCAGCAGGGTATACACGCGTGTTATACACGACTTCCTCAACGTAGTCCAAATGTTCCACAAGCGACAGGCCGGTGCCTTCTATAGCGCTGCAGTAGCGGTGCGGTAGGGACAAAACCGCTGAAGCCTCGGTCGAAGTCGGGAGCGGGGCACTATCAGCGCTTGCGGGTAGAACCTCGGCAGCGTCTTCGTTTGTGCGCTCAGTAGTAACCTTCGCTAGGATCTCCACATCCGTCAACTTCGCCGTCGTTCCGGTGCTGTCGTCACCGCCAACAGTCATCAATGCACATGCTTCGTGACTCGGCACCAGCAAAGCGCTCCAGCTGGCCCCAGGTTTCTTCAAGCTCGCATTCTTCTTTTGCACCGTCTAATTCTGCTTCGGTGCAACCGATGCGCAGCAGTCGGGAAGGCCCATCGCGCCACCGCTATCCATGAGGGTACTGCGGGATAGCTCGCCGCCTGTCAACAGAGCGCGAGCGGTCTGGGCAGTCTGAGGTGGCGGAGTTCGATATACCCATTTCATGTCCGTCCCAGTTCGAAATAAAAAATTAAAAGTGCATGTGATTTTCCGCGTGATATAGAAAGTGTTCGATATAGGCAATAATTCGATATACCCGTGTTCGATATATCGAGGTTTGACTGTACACGCTGCCTCGTCTCACGCGAGTCGGGAATGCGGTGAAAAATTACATTGTTCCACCTTGGGTGATCCTGACTGCGAAAAGTGGCTGACTGCAAGTGGCTGATTGCTGACTGCGAGGGAAGTGGCTGAGAAAGAACTCTTCGTCCCACTAGTCTCGCGCGATTTTCATATTTCACATTTGTGTAGGGATTCGACGCGACCGCCAGCTGCGTCCGAGCGACGCTCCAAAGGCACGCCGGAAGCTCCGATCTGACTCCATATGCAGTAGGTATTTCGCACGAGCTTTTCCGCCGTACCCCAGAACTAAGAACTTCGAGGAGAAAAAGCAAGGAAATGATGGCTCCGAGATTTTCTGTTTATTTCTTTCTACGAGGCCAGCTTCGAACGTCCAGGAATTGTCAGATTAACCATTACACCGATTTTTTCATTTTGTAATAATTCCAATTGGGAATCTTTTTTTGTAGTGCCTGCTCCACAGTGCCGACCTCTTCAGCTCTAGATGAAAAAAATAACATTGATTTTTGTAATTAATTACGCCTTCTTCGCTTTTGTGCAAACCAACAATGCAAAAATAGCTTACTTTTTGCCGCACTCGGTTTCACTAATCTAGTATCCCCCTTGACGTTAACGTTCTACATAACATGGAAAAGACGATTATGTTACAACAAATATATAAAAAGTAGGCTTTGATTCGGAATGCCAATTCGTCCGCTTAGCCTAAAAGCCAAGTTACACTTGAACTTTGCTATATTTTGCTGAGCATATTTTCTTAAATCTTCGGTGATTACGAACCTTCCAATTTTATACACAAAAAACATTGAAGCACCCAAACTGTTTATTTACTTTCTGTTTTTTTACTGGAGCTACATTGCCATGTGCTGTCAGTCATTAGGGTGAAAATTATGTTATTCTTATTCAAAGAAATAAAATATTTCACAACAACCAACGCCCCTCGAAGAATTCCAAAGAATAGCGGCATGACCTATGAGTGTACGGAGCTATCTACCTGATTCGTCATATAAAAATCTTACTCTGTTACTTGTACACCAGCCTTTTCCTGCTCCTTGATCAAATTGGCGGGAAATGGAATAATTTTATTTGCTCTGGGTATTCGTGCCAAATGTAAAGGCGCGCAGCTTTCGAATTAACCGACAATCTCCCAGCAAGCAGGGTCACCTAGCAACCGCAGAGTGCGTAGGAACGGCGATGCAGTGAATAGCGACATGCGTTCGAAGAGTGTCTCGTTCATGGCTAATTAGCCGCTCATAACTGGCATGCTGCGCGGCCAAACGGCGGCAACGTCCGTTGGAACGGTGCAACGCAAACATATCATCCAACAATACGAAGAAATGTATCGTAAAAACTGAGTTACGAGGTTGGTAAGGCATTAATGATACTGTAAAAGTATGGAGCGAGTTCATGATTGCTGGCAGACCTTCGATCTATTTGTCAACTCTACATAGAGGCTTGCAACTGCATTAGTGCAGAAGGCCTAAAACAGCAGGCGTATGTCTTGATGAAACACAGTTTCCAGCATTTCAAGGGAAGTGTTACTGAATGGCGCTGAAACGACACCTCTATAATCCAACCAGTAACCTATTTAGTTGGGAAAAACACGGCGAAGCTGCCACCACCAAAAGAAACGTGCAGGAGAACTCTCAGGATAGTCACCGTTAATTATCATTCATGTTTTAGTTGTTTGATATATCGGATTATTGAGTTGTTGCCACGGATTGGACTTAGAAACTTGGTTTCCTTTTTTACTGGAATCGAGACACCGTTGAGTTTGATGTCCGAGGTTGATGTGTAGGCAGACGAGTTGCAGGATTTGAAAGATGTTTTTACGGCGTCTCATAGATTTAACAGAAAATTGATCGTGACAATGCATTCGTAAAAGAATTCATTTCTACGATAAACCGACTGCAGCTCGAAACCCCACCTTCCGGCACATCATTTTCCTGCACATGTATCTTTAGAGGGTGCAGTTCCAACACTCAGGTGAAGGGTTCTTTAGAACATGTCACTGGTAAGCGCGTGAATCATGCTACCCGACATGCCAAGGCACTCCAGGGCTCTCAAGATGCTTTTCTGACAAGATGTATCACAGGCTTTTCAAGATGAAAGAATACCATAACACAGTACTGCTCGTGGACGAAAGCATCTTGCATATGTGACTCTACTGGAAGCAGTTGATCGTAGATGAATCGCTCCGTCCTAAAGCCTGCCTGGAACCTCTAGAGAACACTTGTATTTTAAGTGTCAGGCATACTGTTATTCTTCTCGAGGAGCTTGCACAGGGTGCTTCTGAGGGCGATGGGTTTATAGCTGGCGGGAGAGTTTTGTTCCTTCCCCTCCTCTGGAAAAAACCACAACTATGGTCTTCCTCCTAAACCTTGGAAGGTGCATGGAAAGCCATATTTTGTTGTGGAGACAAAAAAGTGTTCGAAGTGTGTCAGCGTGTGTGTGTTGTATCACAGCATTTACAATGTTTCGGCGCCGTGAGCTGTAGGCTCCCCTGAGCTTGGAGAATATCTTCTCGTCAGCTTATGAAGTGATTAGAGGAGTTGTACAAGGTGTTTGACTTATTATTATCCCGTAGAAATTTCGAATCAGAGGATGCTTTGTTTTATGAGAGTATTTGCGCGGTGTGCAGAACTGGACACGTGTAATGGTGTTGTGCAATTGTGTTGGTGTGGTCTCTGCGTGTGTCCCCTGGAGTGCAGACTAAGGGCAGGCTTTGTGTCTGCTGACCTTATGTTTACGTATTCGTGTCCAAACTTTGTATGTGTCGGTATACAAATTCCAGGTTTTGAGGAAGCCGCGCTTCAAGACAAACGCGCTTCCCAAGAGCCTTCGCTCGTTTCAAAAATATGAGGTTATCTCCCGTAGGCTACTTACGAACAATACCTCTCGCCTTGTTCGGGGTATTTTTCTGCGGTGTCTTAGGTGTGTGCCGTAATGAGTTGTGTTGCCTACTCTACGTGTAGGAATCTTACGGATGTGTGGTGTAGTTAACATATTTCTTGGAAGTTACACCAGCACGTTCGGGCTTAATTATGCCTCTTATTGGAAAGAGAACTGCTGGGGCAAATACAGGGTGTTTTAGAGAAGCCTTTAAGTATTTTTTATAAATAGGCATGCAGAGGCGAAATTGTTTTTCTTGTTTGAAGTAATCAGGGCCGTAGCAGACGGAATAAAAAGAGTTCTAATTGCTAGTTGCGGAAAGCATATTCGTACTTGGTAATTAACTTATTATTATTGCAGTTGGGCGTGTGATTATTTTGAAAACTGTAGAGAATTATCAGTCAAACCGATATCCAGCGTCATATTTCCGAAAATGCGTTGGACGCATAACCATGGTCAGACTACTTCAGTCCTCCAAACGCACACTTCTGGAGATCCGCGGCTTAAAAGTGCTGCAAAAAGATGTCCCCGTCCTCGCGTCCTACTTCAAACGTACGGCGCGCTTTATCACGGCCGGTTTAAAGCACAGCTGCACGAGCGCTCCCCACCCCTCTAATAAAGCGGGGAATAGATACGCTTCACGGATGACGTGAACACGGGGAATGGCTACGCAGAACTTTGCAACCGCCGATCTCCAGAAGCGCGCGTACAAAAGACTGAAGAACTCAGCACATAGTTCTGTGGGCAATTGCATTTCAGGAAACGTAACTCTGCATATTGGCTTTGCTGACGGTTTTCTGTCATTTTTACATTACAATCACAAGCGTAACGGCTATAATTCCAAAGGTAATTAACAAGTTCAAAATAATTGTTACCGTGAGTAGCAACTGGAACTTGGTTTCTTTGCCCTCCATGGCCCCTGAACACTTCCCGAAAGAAAAACCATTTATATCTTGCAGCCCATTTCAAGACTTTTCTGAAACAGCCTGTATATATTTGTGAGGTAGGGAAGTCGTCACAACTATAAGGATTCGTCCTGACACCCCACCCAAGAAATGGAAAAAGAACTGCAGATCCCATTGCCAAGTAATGGTGTGAATAGGTGTTGTGTCTAGAATATGGAATGCGCGCCTATTTTTATAGAATAGGCATGCTACTGCAGATGTTGGGAATTTTTTTAAGAGCCGACCTACGGCATCCGGGCAGAAATAGCTCGAAGAGAGTTCTCCGCATTCAGGTCATCTGTAAGGATTACCGGAGGGGTCAGCTGAGGCCCTCTAAATCAGACATCGAGAACTGCAAGTTACGAAAGATATACAGGGAGCGTACGGTTATTTTCCTATTGAAAATTATTCATCGAATGGCTTTAGCCTTAAGGACACTGTATTGAGATACTGTGAAACGCCAACAATGTTCGGCATATTGTGGCCACAACAACTAAAGATGTAACACCGCCGTCCCTGTCCTTGCTTAATGCCAAAACCATTTAAGAATTTGTGTGTTGACCACGTTGATCGCTATTTACGTCTACAAGATCCGGGTAACGTCATGCTACACCCGAGTGTCATTGTGGCACCCTGAAGTGCATGCTTTGTGGTGGTTGTTCGCGCCCACGCGTGGGAACAATAGACGAATAAGCCAAAATTTAACAAGTTACATCAGAGTGCGGCCATCAAGTACGCCTTTTCAAGGATGTCGTGCGAGTGGCCAGGTACCAACAAGGTTGAAACGGCTACCGCCGCTTCCAAGAGTGGACAAGTTTTTGGAGAGCGCTACGGAAACCCTTTGGAAGAAGGCACAAGGGAAAGGAAGGCATGGTCATGGTCTCGGTAGATCTGGAAATACCCGACCAAGACAGGAAGCTTCTGCAACGCGGACCCAAGGTCTGCGTGGAAGCAGTTCTGGAAACTTCCGAAAAGTTTGAGCTGTCCAGGACTCTGGCCCGACAAGTGAAAGGAGAAGAAAAACGGAGGTGTGTTACTAAATGTGTTTAGGATTTTGCCCATAGAAATATAAGACCTAAGCTTTCTGCTGCTTTTCGACCTTCAATAAGGTCTTTGTCGAATAGTGGATCTCGAATTGCGGTTCTTAAAAAGGCAGGCTTTTTTGTAATCATGCCAGAAGAAATGTTCCTTGAGAAGGCTGTTAGCGCTGTAAGAAATAATTTTCGAGAGGTTACTGTGACGGCTACTGTCGTTAAGCGGCGCGCTTAAACAAAAAAGTTGTGTCGAATAGTGTCCTCTGTGAAGAAGGTTAACGGTCTTCTTTTTCACGGTCAAATCCCACAAGCCCTGGTTCCCTTTCCGCCCCAATGGTTCCTAAAGAGGTTCATGGCCGCACCTGGTTTCCGGGTATTTGCAAAAGCATGTGGAATTGCTTCGACTTAGTGATCCGTATTTGATTCCCAACTCCATGACAGTTGTAGGGTACCTGACAACAGAATTTATGAAGGTTTGTGATGCTTTTTGTATAGACGTATTTGATTTGTACTACTCCATCCCACATGCTTCTTTGTTACAAAGTGTGAAGGACTGCATCCTCGAAGCAACGATGGCGTGCGTTCCGGATTGCCGGTGAGGTTTCGGTCGAAGGTTTTTTAGAGTTTCTTGCACTCTATCTTAAGTGCACTCTGGTGTGGTAGAGTAAAAAAATGCGCGAACAAAAAGCAGGCATCTGCATTGGGTTTCGTCTCGCTCCGGTCCATTACAACATAACAGTTCTCTAAAGTTTTCTAAACAGTTTTAGAGAACAGTTCTCTAAAGTTTTACCAAGCTGCCCTAATATGTGGTGTAACGATATGAGAGTTATGGTCTGAAGCCTTTCTAGATGGCGTTGGCCCGATCCTGCCAGGTCTGACATGCGTTGACACAATTAGCAAAGAATGCTTACAGGAACAGCAAACTTCAAGTCTGTCAGTTGTGTGTACGGAGGGTTGGAATGGAACAAACGTATTTCGTTCATCTCAAGTCGAAATAATGGGTGACAACTGAGTTAGCATGTAGCTGCACGCCAAACATCGTAGCCAAAAAAACGTAAAATGCGTGGGCAAGGAATACAGTTTCCAGATTGCAAGCAGTCAAGACAACGCTTGTAGGGCCACACCAATCGCTCTCTGTACGAGAGAAAATCATATCAACTAGCGTTCATATCACACGTGGTGCTTGCATTGGTGCGATGTATTTTTTAACTTCTAGGAAAATTTCAAATCGATTTTGAGAAGGTCTTTCAGAAAGTGTGTTACGAGATGCAGTTCTGTGTTTTAGAATGTGGAAATATTCGTGATCTTGCTAGGAAGGTATGCACGTAGTGTATAGTGAATATTTCTCAAAAAGTGTTTGAACCGAAATATTGTACAACGTATGTCTCTATTGCATGGGATCAGCATACATTTTGTTTGTTGTTGAATATTTACTGAAGTGTTTTTTGCGAACATTTAATGAGATGATTTGCATGGTTTTCTTTTAGAGTCCAGTTGGGCAAGACTTCTATCATACGGGCATTACATGTGGCTGTATTTGGTGACGGCAATAAAATTGTGATGACAGGCGTAGGTATAACAAAAGAATTTGGCCGTGTCAGGGAAAGGTTTCTTTAATTGAGCAAAGTATGGGTTTTTTTGCGGAGTTGCGGACAAGAGGTGGCGAGATCCTGGAGAGGGTGCGTGGATTAAAAGTGTCGCGAACTGGGTCAGATGGTACAGATTCATAGTGGTGAAACAGCGCGCAAAAAAACCAGGACAGAAGGAAGAGGACAACAACACGAGCGCTGTTGCACAAAGTTTAAAAAGGCTCGGCACAGTGAGCAAGCGAGGTCTCCAAGCGTACGAAGGACGCCAGGTTTGTGTATCCCGATATCCGTAGAAACCTGGTGCGGAGTCAGTTCGTCATAATAAATGTTGATAGAGCTTTTTTGTTGAGCGTGGCTCTCAACAATGTGTGCAAGTATATTGTTGATACGCATCTACGCTTGGATCATGGGATCACCCTATGACTTCATACGCGGTTACCCATTGAAGAGACATTTAACCTTCCGGTCGTATTCTTAGCTGTCTAGCAGCACCGTCGGTTGGTCCATGTCGGTGGAGAGGGTTACAATGCTTTCTTCTTTTTGAAGTTCGCGAGGTGCTTGCTATAGCTGTGGTTGTAAATTCCTGCTTTTGCAACGGCAACGTCGACAGGAAATCAATCAATTTAGGCCTTTCTCTGTCTCGGGAGCGTGAGTTTACATCCTGAATGCCTTCGTTTACAGCAGCTACATTTTTTGGTTGGTCGGTAGTTGTTTCTGGATTGCAGTGTTGTCCATTAACGAAAACAAAAGTGCGCTCTTGCGTGGCATAACAGGATAATATGTTTGTCAAAACTCTTTGAGCCTCGGCTCACAGGGGAAGACTATAAGTCCAGAAAACTTGTATCATAACGCACACTATAACCACAATAAACTGGCATGGCAATACGTAATGACAAATGCACCAAGCTACCCGATCAGAAAGGTGTCGGATAAGGCGACCTCACATATCTATAGTTACAGTGGAAGGGCGGGGGATGTGTCAGCATGGTATGCAGCCACTCCAATTTTCTCTATGTACCCACGTTCTACGACAACGGCAATTAACAATATATTAGAAACTTTATCATCAGACAATTTCATGCTTGACCTGGTTTAACCGACGACTTACGCGAAGCCTGCTTCCCATCGGCGGATGAATTGAAAGTTCCGCAGGCCTGTTCCGGGATCCTTCAGTTCGTCTAACCGGTTCTCTCTGGCGTAGCTCTCTTCGTCATGATGGTGAAGGTAGACGTAAATACTTAGTGATCAACTTGACTGGAAGTCGGCTAAATAAATCTTTCTATTGAGGGAAACGAAACGAAAGAAAAAGAAGCACTGACGTAGAGTAGGATTACCTAGTCCTAGTCTATAAGTTGGATTTAACCTGAACTATTGGTAAAGAGATACTACAAAAAAACTTCCTCAGTTAAAGTAAGAAAACCCAAAGAAATCCGTAGGAAAATACCTGTTGGGAACTGTCACTGCAGACGGCAGTTTCTTTCTTTCTTTCTTTCTTTCTTTATTTTCTTTTCATTTCTTTAGGGAACGTTCATTTTTTCGACACGAAAGCCATGCCAAAAAAATAAACGTTCCCTAATGAAATGAAAATAAAATAAATGAAAGTGGGAACAAACCTGTGCCAGCATTGCAATAACAGGTTAAAGCCAATTAGACCCAATTGGCTTTATTTTTAAAAACCTTGGAGTTTAAGGTTCCTTTTCTTTTATTCTTAGAGCGAAAAAAAGTAGGCCCCCAAGTAATGTGGCCTGTGGGGGGTTTTGCAAACACTGCCGTTGTGTATCGACGAAAATTTACGCTGGCGCTTGAATCTTGGTGACGGTACTGGCAATACCGCGGACCCCGAGCCCCCCAACATTAGCTGTGACCTACCGTGGTGATGTATTTTTAAGGTGAAGGGTAGAAACCTCAAACGGTGGCTGTCGGAGCCCAGGTCAAGCTCCGGCGGATGGGCTCCCTGTCTGTCTACCAGGCAGGCAGCTCCGGGACCTCTTTGAATACCAGGGTAAGGTCAAAGAAGAAAGCACCCCCGTCTCCCTGCTTTTTTCTATGCCGTATGGAAAAATCAAACCCCCCTCCTAAACGTGATCGGTCCCTGAAAAGGGGCCGCACCGAAGCCTTGTTTCCTTCACTTCCAAGCATGAGCTTCCCCAAGCCAGACAACTATTCTCGTTTCATTGTTATCGAATCTCTTACGCAGCCCACGAACTTGCTTCAATATCGGTATTTTTTATTATAAAATACCTTGACGGAATAATTGGGAAAACCTACAATGCCAAAAAACAACGCACAGGTGAAGTGCTCGTCGAGGTGGAAAACAAGCAGCAGGCAATCACACTCCTTGGTCAGACGAAAATGGTCGATCTGGACATCAGGGTCACACCCCACCGCAGCCTGAATAGCTCGCAGGGTGTGATCTCTGAGCCAGACCTCCTAAACGAGACAGAGGACGACCTTCTTGAAGGTTTAAAGGATCAGGGCGTCACCGCCGTGCGCCGCATACCGGTGCGCAGGGATGATAAGATAATCCCCACCAAACATATTATTCTGACCTTCAACAGCTCCTCACTTCCTGAACATATCAACGCAGGCTTCATTCGATGCTCCATACGTCCTTACATTCCGATCCCGCACCGCTGCTTCAAGTGCCAGCGGTTCGGGCATGGAACCAACTCCTGCCGTGGCCGTCTGACCTGCGCAAAGTGCACCCAGCATGATCACCCATCGGACAATTGTCCATCATCAACCCTCACCTGCGCCAACTGCCATGGACCCCATGCCGCCTACTCTCGAAAATGTGAAAAGTTTCAACTAGAAAAGAAAATCATCAACATCAAAGTCCCTGAAAACATCACCTTCCCAGAAGTGCGAAAGACGTTCGCCTCTTTCCCCCTGGGGAGGTACGCCGATGCGGCTCGCCGGGGGCCGGAGCGGCGTCTGGTTTCGGCGGGGACCCAGTACCGCGAGTCGGACTTGGTCCCGCCCCCTACCCCCCCCTGGGTTGCCTCTGGCAGCCCAGCCCGCCTCCGCACCGCTCACTGAGCCAGCAGCGGTTGTGGTGGCAACCTCTTCCGTCGTTGACCGATGCCGCTCCGATCCCTGCCTCCCCATCGTCCAGTGCGTTGGAGGGTGCCATGGACACCACGGGCCTCGGACCGGCTCCCACCGCCACCGCACCGCCCGTGCCACTTCTGGTGCCCCCGACACCAGCGGCGGTGGCGGCTCAAACGAAGTGCCCCCGAAGGGGGGCCAAGTCCGGGCGGCCCGGTTCAACGGGCAAACCCAGGACATCGGACGACGAGATGGACGTCGTGCCGTTTTTGCCTGCAACGCAGCGCAAGGAACGGCCTCCGACGTCCAAGCCTACAGATAGGCCGCCCAAAAAGCCCAATCCAACAGTCACAACCCCGAAAGACGACACATAAACATACACACTCCAGTAGCTCTCACACTAAATAATCAGAAGAGAAAATATTGTTCAATGGAACTGCAGAGGCCTTCTGAATAATCTTGACGGCGTGTATGAGATTCTGCATACCAATCAGCCAAGTGTAATGTGTGTTCAGGAAACACATTTGAATTCTAGACACACAAATTTCTTGAATAGTTACTTGGTATACAGGAAAGACAGGGATGGCTGCACACACTCTTCTGGCGGGGTGGCCATAATCGTCCGGAAACCCTTAGCATGCCAGCCTGTCACTTCAAACACTATCCTTGAGGCTGTAGCAATACGCTTAATAATATTTAATAGGTTGATAACGGTATGCTCCATATACATTCCTCCTGATGCTACACTTTTGAGCTCTGACTTCGAGGCGCTGGTTGACCAGCTTCCCGAACCGTACATTCTAACAGGCGACCTTAATGCTCGCAATTCTCTTTGGGGCTCTTGTCGTACGGATGCCCGGGGTCGCCTGATAGAGAGGTTTCTTACATCCTCTGGAGCATGCCTTTTCAACATTAAACAGCCTACATACCATAACATAGGTCACAACACATACTCATGTCTTGACTTGGCTATTAGCTCCGAAGTTCTCTTTCCTCTTCTCGAGTAGGGTGTGGGAACTGACCCATATGGCAGTGACCACTTCCTCACCTCACTTACATATATAGGTAAAGGCCCAAGCAGTTCATCTTCCCATAATAGGTTCAATGAAGCACGAGCTAACTGGAATACATTTACAGAGCCATCCAAACTACACCACACATCCATAGGACACCTACACGTTGAAGAAGCTACCCAACTCCTCACGGCGCACATCCTCGACGCCGCCGAAAAGTCTATTCCCCACGCCTTTGGTGCCCCGCGCAACCAGCGGAGGCCGTGGTGGAATGAGGACTGTAGGCGGGCACGAGAGGCCCAGAACAAGGCGTGGGGTATCCTTCGTCGGTACCCCACGTCGGGAAACCTCCTCTTGTTCAAACGGGCCAAGGCATTAGGAAAACGTGTGCGCCGTGAGGCAAAACGAGAGAGTTGGCGTACATTCATAACATCAATAAACTCCTACACAGACACACGGAAAGTATGGACACGTATACGCAAACTCAAAGGACAACAGACACACAGCCTGCCCCTGGTCAGTACAACAGGGGACACTCTGGAAGACCAGGCTGACACACTCGCACAACACTTCCTACACGTGTCCAGTTCAGCACACTACATAAACACTTTTCTGAGACATAAAGCTTCTTGTGAAAAGAAGTCCCTACACGACAACAAATCACAGACTTCTTACAACTCCCTGTTTTCACTACATGAGCTGAGGGCTGCTCTGAGCACGTGTAAACCCTCAGCTCCAGGCCCAGACAACCTCACATACACAATGATACAACACCTGCACGCAGACACTCTTCTAACACTCTTACACCTATATAACAAGATTTGGCTTTCGGGGCACATTCCAAACTCTTGAAAGCAGGCTATATTTGTAGCTTTCCTGAAGGAGGGAAAGAACCCGTCGTCCCCCTCAAGTTACCGTCCTATTACCCTGACGAGCTGCCTATGCAAGCTCTTCGAGAAGATGATTAATCGCAGGCTCGTGTACTTCCTCGAGTACAACGGTCTTCTAGAGAGCTGTCAGGCAGGCTTTAGGGTGGGGCGATCGACGAACGATGAACTGGTAGCTCTTGACTCGTACATCAAGGATGCCTTCGCGCATAAGCAGTATTGTTTAACTGTCTTTTTCGACCTTGAAAAGGCATAAGACACCGCTTGGCGTTATGGGATCCTTAGTGACCTCAAGTCATTCCGCGTTTCCGGTTACATGTTGAACACTCTTGTTAGTTACTTGTCAGACAGAACGTTTCGAGTAAGAGTTGGTTGTGCACTCTCAAAGGTTCACGTGCAAGAAAATGGCGTGCCGCAAGGCGGTGTTCTAAGCTGTACTCTCTTCATAGTAAAAATGAACTCTCTTCGTAAGGCACTGTCACCTACAATCTCGTATGCCATGTGTAGATATCCTATAAATCATGCAATATGTCAATCTGTGAACGTCAAGTCCAGATTGGTGTAAAGAAACTTGCCGGCTGGGCAGACAAGAAAGGTTTTAAATTAAATCCTGTAAAAAGCTCCTGCGTTGGGTTTTCCAGGGCGCGCGGGGTCCATATGGACCCAGACATTACTCCTAATGGCGTGTCGCTTCCTGTGAACAAGGAGCACAAGTTCTTAGGTGTTTTGTTCGACCAGAAACTCACATTCATTCCACACATCAAGGAATTTAAACATAAATGTCTGAAAACAATGAATATACTTAAGGTTTTCTCCCACCAATCGTATGGTTCCGACCAAGAACTACTACGGGTCTATACTGCTTTAGACTATGGCAGTGTGGTGTATGGGTCGCCGACTAAAACAGTGTTACGAATGCTTGACCCAGTGCTGCACTTGGGCCTTCGTCTTGCTTCGGGTGCTTTTCGCACTAGCCCTGCCGAGAGTCTGTATGTCGAGTGTGATAAGTGGAGCCTTGAGAACTAACGAACGTACATGGACTTGCTTTATGCTTTTAAAATTTCGTCGCTGAATAATCATCCTTTTTATCCTGTCTTTAATGATACATCAACATCTCTGCTCTTTGTAAATCGCCCATTCGTTCATTTGCCCTTTTCACTTAGAGTGAGAGAGCGAGCCGCGAATCTCAGTTCTTTGTTTTTAGATGTGTACAGGTCATCCTTTTCTAACAGTTTACCGCCTTGGCAAGTTCGCCCTGTGTCGTGCGACCTTTCTTTTATGAGACTTGACAAAAATCGTGTACCACGAGCTGCAATACTGCAGCCCTTTCTGTCTTTGCAGTTTAAATACACATGTGCAGAATTTTTTAGTGACACTTCTAAAACCTCCACTATGGTGTCGTGCGCTGCTCATGGTCCAAACTTCAATGCAGCCAAAACCATGAGCGTGCACAGAACAATTTTTTCAGCAGAAGCGTATGAAATTTTACTGATTGTACGACACATTCTTGAAAATCAAATTCCCAATTCCATCATCTATACAGATTCTTTGAGTGTTGTTCGCGCACTGTCATCGCACAAGCCCCCCAAAAACTACATAGTTAATCTTATATTCAACACTATCATGTCCGTGTATGCACAAAAGCATGAGCTGGTCCTCTGCTGGGTCCCAGGACACGCAGGGATCGCTGAGAATGAGTTGACACACGAGAGGGCCATTGCTGCTGCACTCAGGAACATTGTAGACATTACAACAATACCCTACACATACCTCAAGCCACACATAAGACAACACCTGCGCAGAACACGGCAAACACACTGGGACGAACAGACAGACAACAAACTACATGTAATAAAGCCACACTTGGGACGGTACACATCTGACTCACACAACAGACACACGGAAGTCGCCTTGGGTAGGCTGCAGATAGGGCACACCCATGCAACGCACTCGTATCTGCTGACGGGATCTTCTAGACCCCAGTGCAGCAGGTGCGGAGAGGCCCTATCCGTAGTGCACATACAATCACATGCAAGGCACTTCACACAACACGTCACAAACACTTCAGAGAAGTCTACAGACAACATATCCCACTGCATTCATCGCTGTTTCTAGGTGACGATGCCATGTTTTCCGTGAAACGTGTGTTTGAGTACTTGTCAGACGTGAAGTTTTTAAACCTCATTTCCTATTACGCATAATCAAATCTGGCCCTATACACCAGCCATCACCGTGGCCGTTAATTGATTTTATTGTTATTTTGGCTTTAGTGGCCACTATTTTGTTTTAGATACTTTTGTTTCGCGCTCTTTGCCACAGCTGGCCTTGCGCCAAAAAACTCTAACCATCATCATCAACGCTGGCGCTTGGCAATAGCGTGTGCGTCAGAACCTGAATTAGGGCAGACAGCCGTACTTAGGTCGAAAACATTGTTGGTCAAATGCATAGAATGAAGTGTCGTTCGTTGGACATACAATGCAAAGAATGGACCAACTGCTCCCTACCAAAGTAAGAGAGCTGCTCTCTAGAAACAGAACAAAAAGTATGAAATATTCACTACTATATGAGGGGACGAAATAGCAAAATGTACTCAGACAATGTGGCTTTGTGCTGGAATACTGGGCGAGTTGGAATCCTGCGGGAGGGCCGTTTCTCGGAAATCACTGAAATTGCTTGATGATCCTGAGGCGCACTTCAACAACTTCTGAATCGAGACGTCATGAGAGGTCCAATCTTTGTAACAAGGCCTCAACACGAATCGTAAAAACAACTCTTAATTATTAGGAGCAAGAGCCAGCTTCCTTACCTGAAAAGCAGTGCCTTCGAAGCAGACAAGAATACCAATTAACATGCATGTGTGACATTGAGATTGCCTGCAAATGCCGGAGGTAGCCAGAAACGTGGTTCTTTATAATATGTCTCTATGGTTTGACGAAAACTTTTAGGGTGCAGGCCAAACATATAGTTTGGCGTTTCTTAGCGCCCAACATATTTCAAATACAGAGTGCAGTTTTCCACTACGCCAACCAGCGATATTGTTTTTAGCCCTTCAAAAGTTTTCCTGTTCATGTCATTGCCCATAATAAACTTTATTATCGCGCTGTACAGTCTGGAAATTCGTAGCAGCGATTTTCATCATGCTCCTAGCAGTCCAGCAATTAAGCTGTTTATTTATGAAATCTTCATGAAACGATCTACGAGAATCGCATAAAATACATAGCTCGGCAGGAAAATATTCTACGCAAATAATGTGAAATCCATAGTTAGGCAGCGTAATTTCAACAAATAAAGCTATATTCAAGATTATTATGTTATAATGGCGGTAGAATTCGTATGTCAGAATGGTGTGAACTACGCTAACGACTATTTAAACATACCTCGCGTGTACTTTTAAGAATGCACTGGCATCTCGTCCCTCCACTCACCAATATCGCCCAGATTCTCGACGACTT
This sequence comes from Haemaphysalis longicornis, assembly GCF_048455015.1. Taxonomy (NCBI): domain Eukaryota; kingdom Metazoa; phylum Arthropoda; class Arachnida; order Ixodida; family Ixodidae; genus Haemaphysalis; species Haemaphysalis longicornis. Next base: position 81,009,838 of record NW_027526422.1, on the reverse strand, counting down.
GCTCTTACGCCGGAGCCGTAAACTGGACCTCACGTTAGGCCGAGCAAACTCGCCTGTGCAACGTTTCCTTTTTTGCACCAGGCATTTGACTGGGGAACCGGACGGTTGATTTGGTGGGCACACAAAGTGGGCGTGCCGCCACATCACTAGCGAGTCGTAACTTTCTGCGTACGCGTGCAGTTCTGCGCGTTCAGTCTAAAGTGATTGGTCGCGGGGAGGATAGTGAACGATAGAGGCAGATACCAGCAACCGGAGAAGCGCAGAACTTACCCTACACCGCCCCCCGCCACCCCCCCCCCCCCCCATGGGAACTCCACGTTTTCCACTCTCGAAGGTAGCAGTATCAAGGCGTTCTCTTCGCTCTATTTTGCTCCTTTGGTATGACCAGCTAGGAACATAATCAAGCGCAGCGACGAGTAAATTTTGCAGAGAAACACCAGCTAAACTAAAGACTTAATAGCAATTTATTGTTTGGAATGCTACGCCATTTTCATTATTACTGTCTTGGTTTTTGTGCTTTTCAGGAAAACGGATATCAGGAGAGGACGCTAGCTGACAAGATGTGCAATATTTATCAGCCTGTCAAAATTATTAACTGAAAAGACGAAAGAAGCTGACACTCGACGGAACCGTGATATGTGGTGATAGGTGATGTACTTATCACAACTAAAAAATTTAGAAGACGCAATAAAGCACTTTTTCGTACATAACAATTGCGAATGCAAATGTTTTGAATTGTAATCCGACCACGACATTGTGGTGAGCACCAGCATGTTTAGCGCTGTTGCGTTTGTTGATTGTGCAGAGAGTGTCAGCGCATAAACCGCACCAAGAAAATGCCCGAATGATTACTATATCTCATAATGCAAAATTTCTGCCCTGCATGAACTGCGGTTTTCTCCGTCACGGTGCGTACCTGCTGCGTCTCAGGAATTTATCGCGTGATCAGCGAACGCATGGAAGCCCGCTGTACTCTGTTGTTATCTTGCAGCGCGTCGCCGCCGCAGGCGAGCATATTCTTGCAATTGTGTTTGAACCTCCGGCGTAAAGGTAAAGTCCTTAGAAGAAGCCATGAACTGAGGAGCAGCGATCATGTTCATATAATATTAGTTACAGACGTTTTGTAGTGCTGGCGATGGAGTGCTGGCGATGGAGGCGAGGAGGTGGTTCTAGTCGTCGCATGTCTTGGTCATGAAGGATAAAAGTAGAGGTTTGCGCGATATTTAGGAACCCCTACTTTCTACCTGTGATCGTTAGGCTCGGAGTTGTAGGATGGAGCAGAAATGAGAGCCTGTTTCAGACTTGGGATAGTAAAGTTAATGTTACGAAAAAGGCACAAGCGCGAAATTTTCCTTCTAGCAGCAACGTAACTTAGTGTAAGAGATGATTTAGTTTACGTAATTCCAGTTATTTGTTGTAGTTTGTGACAATGAGTCTAGAAGCCCAGTTTTGAATAGCTGCCAAAGATGAAGACTACGCCTCCGTAGTAGGGTCCCAAATCAATGACGCATATTGAAGTTTTGATCCTAGAAAAGTTTATATAATAAGAGCTTAAGGACACTGAAGCAAGAGCAAAATTATGCCATAAAAACCCGAGCATGTGATTAGCGATATTAGTAACATAGATACAGTAGAATATCGATAAACGGAAATCGATTAAGCGGAATTGCCTCTTAAACAGAACAGTAGCCTGTAAGTTGGTTGATTTTGTATTCAGTTAACGTAAAGATACTCCCGGTTATCGGAACTGAATTTTCGGCTTCACCGTGTAAACGGAACCAGAATTGGAACTTCTTGTGATACCCATTGGCACTAGAACTACAATTTCACGGTTCCGGCTGTTTCGTTTTTGTTTTTGTTTTTCGTCCTCCTTGTTTTTTTTAGCCTCGTTGGGCTCGTAAGCCTCGTCTTGCAAGTGGTCAGCCGTGTTAGAGGAACGGATAAAACATCGTAGTTCTTGTTCCAGTCGTTCGGTCTGGATTCAAGACGCGGAGGTTACAGGGCTCAACTCCTGCCGCCTGGTTCGTGCCATCGTGGTGCTATTGGCGTTTCATTACCGCGTTGCCATCTTCTAAATTCGGTGGCTCGAGGGCACTGGCGAAGTTGAGGGCTCTAGCCTCCGTGAAGATGCAGTTGCAAGGACAAAAACAAAAATAATTCATGCATTTTGTAGTGCACAGCGACTCATTGTTGTCAAATCAAGTTTGTGAATGCCGTGCCTATGCCTCTTGTAGTTTTTTTGCTTTATGAAAAAACTTCACGTGCATTCAACTTCTACTGCTTAGAGTTCCATGAAATGCCGTTATGACTGCGTAGCCACATAAATTTGCACCTTTGCACATCTCTCTCAATAAACGAAACTCCTGTTAAACGGAACAATTTTTTCGGTCTCTTGAAGTTCCGTTTATCGAGAGTCTACTGTAACAAGTTCATGCCATTGCAGAATAGGGATAATACCGACACCAAGGTACCTATACGCCTCGAGCGCGGCCTGTAGGGGCACCACTGAAATCCCCCTACCGGCCCGTTTCGAAAGCAGCCGCGGGAGTCTCCGGCCCGCTCCCCTCTGTCGCCGTTGTTTTTGCGGCTCGTTAAAGACTGCGATTTACCGTTTTTACGCGTTCGAAATACGGAATAATGTGGAGCAGGCACTCTGTCTATAAGCGTGGTGTGTTTAAGAGAGTATAAACGTTTATGACGTGATCTTAGTGTGGTAAATTCGGTCTGTATGAGCGCCAGTTTGAAGCCGGCATATGCATGCAGGCATATGCATGTCTGTATGAAGCCGGCATATGCATGCAGCTGATTGCAATTCCGCTGCCCTAAAATTTAGTGGGAGTGTCTCCGTAAGCCGCGTTTCCTCCGATGGCCATGTTGCGGCCATACACACTGTGATGTAAATCGACTTTGTGCGCTTGTATAATCTAGCGGAGCACTCATACCTGACAGCACGCAAGTTACGCTTATATTAATCACTACCCTGAACAAGCCAATGCGGCATAAATTTCACAAACATTTTACGCAAGAACTACGACGGATAATGCCAAATTATACTCGGGATTCAGCACACGACGACAAATTTTAATGCTGGGGCCTCTTGTCCCGAGGTGAGCGCTCGAAAAGATAAATCTGTTACACTTATCCTCCACGAGGAGCGCAAGAGACGGGCTTAAAGAGTAATCAGCTTCCGCGAAACTCTTCTTCGAAACATCGTTATATGACACGGGGAGACTGCAGAACTTAGCATAAACCGAACCCCGCACGGGGCACCTTGAGCAATCTTGGTGACGGTACTGGCGATACCGCGGACCCCGAGCCCCCAAACATAAGCTGGATCCAACCGTGGCGATGTGTTTATAGGTGGAGGGTTAGAAACCACGAACGGTGGCCGTCGGAGCCCAGGTCAAGCTCCGGCGGATGGGCTCCCTGTCTGTTTATCAGGCAGGGAGCTCCGGGACCTCCTCAGCTATCAGGGTAAGGTTGTGGAAGAAAGTACCCCCGTCCCCTGCTTCTATACATACTCTATGGCATTTTCAAAACCCCCCCCCAAACGTGATCGGTCCCTGAAAAGGGGCCGCACCGAAGTATCTTTTCCTTCACTGCCATCTTTGACATTTCCTGAACCAGATCATTACTCTCGATTTCTTGTCATGGAGTCCCTCAATCCAACCCACCCTCTTGCATCTCAGTTAGTCTTCTTGATCGCAAAATATCTTGAAGCCATAATAGGAAAATCATATAAGTGCAAAAAACAAAGGTCTGGTGAACTACTAATCGAGGTAAATGACAAGCAGCAGTCCACGAAGCTTCTAGCTCAGACTAGACTGGCTGATCTAGACATCAGGGTCACACTCCATCGGAGCCTCAACAGCTCGCAAGGTGTGATATCCGAGACGGATCTCTTGAACGAAACGGATGCGGATCTCCTTGCTGGCTTGAAGGATCAGGGCGTCTCTGCCGTGAGACGCATCACCATCCGCAGAGACGACAAGGAGATTCCCACCAAACACATTATCTTGACTTTCGACCGCGCAGTTCTTCCACAATATATAAATGCAGGTTTTATCCGTTGCTCCATCCGTCCGTACATCCCGAACCCGCGGCGCTGTTTTAAGTGCCAGCGGTTCGGGCATGGTACGAACTCTTGCCGTGGCCGAACGACGTGCGCAAAGTGCGCGGCGCACGATCATCCGAGCGAGAACTGCTCAGCCGAAACTCTCACTTGTGTAAACTGCGGGGGGCCGCATGCGGCATACTCCCGCAAGTGCGAAAAATTTCAGCTAGAAAAAAAGATCATAAACATTAAGGTAACCGAGAACATCACCTTTCCAGAGGCGCGGAAGAGGTTCGCCTCTTTCCCCCTGGGGAAGTACGCCGACGCAGCTCGCCGGGGGGCGGAGCGGCGTCTCGTTTCCACAGGGACCCAGTTCAGCGAGTCTGACCTGGTCCCTCGCCCGCCTCCCCCTGGGTTGCCTCTGGCAGCCCAACCCGCCACCACGCCGCTTGGTGAGGCAGCAGCGGTTGTGGTGGCAACCTCTTCCGTCGGGACCGGTGCCGCTCCCGCCTCTGTCTCCCCGCCCTCCAGTGCGTTGGAGGGTACAGAGGTGATGGACACCACGGGCCCCGCACCGGTTCCCACCGCCACCGCACCGCCCGTGCCACCTCTGGCGCCCCGGACGCCCTCGGCGGTGGCGGCTCAAACGAAGGGCTCCCGAGGGGGGGCCAAGTCCAGGGTGCCCGGTCCGTCGGGCACCCCTCGGACATCCGACGACGAGATGGATGTCGGGCCGTTCCTGCCTGCAACGCAGCGCAAGGAACGCGTCCCGACGCCAAAGCCTCCCGACAAGCCAAGAAAGGCGAGAGTCACAGCCCCGAAAGACGACACATAAACAAACACACGCACTCCAGTAGCTCTCACACTAAATAATGGGAAGAGAAAACATAATTCAATGGAACTGTAGAGGCCTTCTTAAAAATCTTGACGATGTATACGAAATACTGCATGCTAATCAGCCAAGTTTGATGTGTCTTCAGGAGACGCATTTGAATTCCAGGCACACAAATTTCTTAAATAGGTACATGGTCTTCAGAAAGGACAGGGATGGCTGCACACACTCTTCGGGCGGTGTAGCCATAATAGCCCGGAAATCCCTAGCATGCCACCCTGTCGCTCTCAACACCGTCCTTGAGGCTGTAGCAATACGCACAATAATTTTTAATAGGTTGATAACGGTATGCTCCATTTACATTCGTCCTGATTATGCACTTCTGAGCTCTGACTTCGAGGCGCTGGTCCACCAGCTGCCCGAGCCATACATCATAACAGGCGACCTTAATGCACACAACTCTCTTTGGGGCTCCTCTAGAACGGATGCCCGAGGTCGCCTGATAGAGAAGTTTCTTACATCTTCAGGAGCATGCCTTTTCAACAAAAAACAGCCTACATACCATAACTTAGGACACAATACATACTCGCATCTTGACTTGGCTATTGGTTCCGCAGTTCTCTTTCCATGTCTTGAGTGGGGTGTGGGCACGGACCCATATGGTAGTGACCACTTCCCCACTTCATTAACGTACATAGGTAAAGGCCCATGCAGTCCATCTTCCAAAAACAGGTTCAATGAAGCAAGAGCTAACTGGAATACATTTACACAGACATCCAAACTACACCACACATCCATAGGACACCTACAGGTTGAACAAGCTACCCAACTCCTCACGGCGCACATCCTCGACGCTGCCGAAAAGTCCATTCCCCAGGCCTCCAGTGGGTCCCGCACCCCAAGGAGGCCCTGGTGGAACGAGGACTGCAGGCGGGCGCGAGAGGCCCAGAACAAGGCGTGGGGTGTCCTTCGCCGGTACCCCACGTCACATAACGTAATTTCTTTTAAACGGGCAAAGGCTTTTGGGAAGCGAGTGCGTCGTGAGGCGAAAAGGGAGAGTTGGCGCACCTTCCTCACTTCCATCAACTCATACACTGACACGCGAAAAGTCTGGACACGAATACGAAAACTAAAAGGACAACAGACACACAGCCTGCCCCTGGTTAGTACAACAGGGGACACACTGGAAGACCAGGCTAACACACTTGCACAACACTTCGAACACGTGTCCAGTTCAGCACACTACACCAACACTTTCATTAAACACAAAGCATCATGTGAGAAGAAGTCCTTGCGAGATACTAATAAGTCGAACTCATCCTATAACACCCCCTTTTCACTTCATGAGCTGAAGGTCGCACTCGGTACTTGTAAACCTTCAGCTCCAGGTGCAGACAGGATTTCATACACAATGATACAACACTTACATGCAGACACACTTGAAACACTTCTTCACCTCTACAATAAAATATTTCTTTCGGGGCACTTCCCACGCTCTTGGAGGGAGGCCATAGTAGTGGCTTTCCTAAAGGAAGGGAAGGACCCTTCCTCTCCCGCCAGTTATCGCCCCATTGCCCTGACAAGCTGCCTGTGTAAGCTCTTCGAGAAGATGATAAACAGGAGACTCGTGTACTTCTTAGAGTAAAACGGTCTTCTCGAGAGCTGTCAGGCAGGCTTTAGGGCGGGGCGATCTACGAACGATCAACTCGTTGCGTTAGAGTCATATATTAAAGATGCTTACCTCCATAAGCAGTACTGTATGACAGTATTCTTTGATCTTGAAAAGGTGTACGACACTGCTTGGCGGTACGGCATCCTCAGCGATTTGAAGTCCTTTGGTATGTCGGGTAGCATGTGGAACACGCTTGCCAGTTACCTCTCTGAAAGAACGTTTCGCGTGCGAGTTGGAACTGCACTCTCTAGAGTTCATGTGCAGGAAAACGGTGTTCCGCAAGGTGGAGTTTTGAGTTGCACGTTGTTTATTGTAAAAATGAACTCTCTTCGGAAGGCTCTGCCACCAACCATTTCCTGCTCAATCTATGTAGACGACGTGCAATTATCCTTTAAGTCTTGTAACCTGTCTATCTGCGAGCGCCAAGTCCAGCTTGGTGTTAACAAGCTAGCTGGCTGGGCAGATAGCAACGGTTTTAAATTTAATCCAGTGAAGTGTACTTGTGTTTTGTTTTCGAAAAGGCGCGGCATTCGGCCGGATCCAGACATCAAACTCAATGGTGTCTCAATTCCAGTCAGAAATGAACACAAGTTTTTAGGTGTAGTCCTTGACGAAAAGCTCTCGTTTATTCCACACATAAAACAACTTAAACATAAATGCTTAAAGGCCATGAATATACTCAAGGTTCTGTCCCACTCTTCATATGGGGCTGACAAACAACTTCTTTTACGTGTTTTTACCAGCCTGATAGGTTCACGATTAGACTATGGAAGCGTTGTTTATGGGTCAGCAAGTAAGACATCCCTCAAAATGCTGGACCCAGTGCTTCATCTGGGGCTCCGGTTGGCATGTGGCGCCTTCCGGACTAGCCCGGTCGAAAGCCTCTATGTGGAGTGTAATAAGTGGAACCTACAATGTCAGCGAGCGTACACAGATCTCCTTTTTGCTTTTAAAATTTCATCTATGCCACACCATCCTTTTAAATCGGCTTTTTATGATACGTCTATGACTGCACTACTCCTAAACCGACCATCGTTCTCTGCGCCCTTCTCTTACAGAGTTAGAGAGGGAGCGTCAGAGCTTTCTGTCTCCTTTTTAGACACCATACAAAGTCCTCAAACAGATTTTATAGCACCATGGCATCTCCGCCATGTATCATGCGACACATCCTTCACACATGTAGATAAAAACCGAGCTCCCACATGTGCAATTCTGCAGCACTTCTTGTATTTGCAGCAGAAGTATCAATTTTCTGAATTTTATACGGATGCCTCTAAAACTGCCACCTCTGTGTCCTGCGCCGCGCATGGGCCCGGCCTTAATGTCACTAGAACTCTTAACAGTAATACCAGTATCTTTACGGCAGAGGCTTATGGTGTACTTCTTGTTGTTAATCATATCCTTCAAAGTCACATCCCACAAACCATTATATATACAGACTCCCTAGGTGTCGTGCGGGCGTTGTCGTCAACAAAGTCTTCAAAAAATCACGTTGTAAATCTAATAGTCAAGGGTATTATGTCGGTGTATGTACGCAAATTTGAACTGGTTCTTTGCTGGGTCCCTGGCCACAGTGGTATAGCCGGGAACGAAGCAGCGGACCGAATGGCTGCTGCTGCTACACTCTCGAATACAGTAGACATAACCACATTACCCTACACCGACGTGAAACCACACATCAGACAACAACTTCGCAAGACATGGCAAACACACTGGAGTGAACAAACAGACAACAAGTTACACGTAATAAAACCACACTTGGGACCATACACCACCGACACACGTAATAGATACACTGAAGTCGCCTTGGCTAGATTACGGATAGGGCACACTCATGCAACGCACTCGCACCTTCTCACGGGGTCTCCAAGACCTCTGTGCAGCAGGTGCGGAGAGGCCCTATCCGTGATCCACATCCTCATACAATGTAAGGCACTCGACATTACACGACGAAAACACTTCCCACAACTACACACACGACATATTCCACCACACCCGTCATACTTCTTAGGAGATGAAGCCATGTCCTCTGTTCAGCAAACCTTAAGGTTCCTATCTAAAGTTCATTTCTTACAACTCATCTCTTATCACCCATAGTTTTACCCCTGGTCCTATACACCAGCCACCGTATTTATTTTTTAACCACTGACGTTCTTCACCCTGGCCCTTTACACCAGACGTGCTAATAGTATTTAACTGACTCTATCCGATTTCCCACCTTATCTAATAACTTTGTATTTGGCGCTCTTTGCCCATGTCGGCCTTGCGCCATTAAATTTAAACCATCATCATCATCAGCATAAACCGAAATCAGAGAGCTTTATCAGATACCACACTCTTCAACGAGCCCGTGTGTACAAGATTTCGGCGCACGTTAAGGATCTCCAGGTGGTCAAAATTAATTCGGAGCCCTGCACTACGGCGCGCCTCATCGCCTCCGTTGCGTCGGCGCGTAAAACCTACAATCAATCAGTCAACTCTTCTAACGACACTTCGTATAGCTTGTGAGCTGCCTACCCTGTATTCAAAAAATGCGTCCGCCGAGTGATCAGCTGTTCGTTGAAGGCGAAAAACAAGCGAAAAGTGAACACGCAGCTCGTGTGTGTGTGGGATTACTAAAACGTTCGTTCGTTGATTTCGCTCCGCCTTTGTAAACAACGATAGTTGAGCGTTCCCCTCCTCCCAACCCCCCCCCCCCCCCCCCCCCCCATGGTCTTGCGAAATATCAGTGCATTTCGCATCTTGTTGGTCTGAATACTACCTTGCTTAAACGAACGTCTTTAGCATTTCAGAAGCTGCACTGGGTTTTTTTAATTCCCGTACGACTATTCTATTTATTCCTGACTTGCAGACCACTCATTTTCCCGTGGTTTCATTAACTTATACCTTGGTGCTTGCTATAAAGCTTAATTGGGCACATATTTGACAGCCTTTGAGTGTACTAAACATTTTCGCGTGGCTTATATTCCCATAAAAGGCACAAGTTATTGTCAGCTATAATTATCACATCCCCGAAACATATTTTTCTACGACATACATATTCGAAGCAAAGCCGCATTTGTTGTCTCCTCTACAAAACGCACCAACCTCTTACCGTGCCAATATCAGGTCTAAACGAGGCGACAATAAATAGAATTCACTTGTGCTGACGTGTTCGAAGGTGACAGTGGTGATATGCTGCTGCCGTCTTCGACGCCCGCAAGAGCGGCCAAGAAGCGCGCAGAACCGTCTCCCCGGGTAGCTCTCGTTGGCGTTCGAGCGCTCTACCAAGACGCAGCTGTTTTTTTTAAGTGCCTTAAACGTGCAGTTTGCTTACAGACGTCATCATAACAAGTTGTTTAGTGCGCGGAAAGGCAAAGATAAGCGAAAGAGAACCAAAACACTGCATGACCACCAATCAGCTACGCAGCGCTAATCCCGCAAACGCCGCGGAGAAGCGGCGGCAGGCGGCGCAGCGATCGCGAAACTCGAGGCGAATAGAACGAAACAAAGAATAAATTCACACAAGTTCGTACCGAAATAGGCCAGACAGGTAATACTGCTTTACGCCAAAAGAAACTCTATTTGACATCGGTTAACATGTGAAGACAGGAGTCGCCATGTCCTCTTGACTCCGACGTGACCAAATGCGCCTTTATTCTTCTGAAGAAGACAAGATCGCTGAGTAGCAGGCACGGATACTTTTGGGATCCCACTTTGCGTCACTGTCCGAACTATGTGCGTGCAAAGCAGTTTTCCATGGGGATGCTCCTGCAGTTGCTACGCCAATAGGAGCTGAACAATCGGGTTTCGCGATAGTGCTTCGGCTTCGATGTTTTCATTTCCCCTTTGGTGCATGATATGCATATCATACGTGGCGGGCTTCAAGGACTATTAAAACAGACTGCCTGGAGGAATAAGATGTTGTTAAGTCACTGCAGCGCAGCGTGGTCGGTGACGACCGTAAATGGTTTATCGATGTAGATAACAATGCCATTTATAGATGGTGTCAATAATTGCCGAGCATTGAAGCTCGGCAATTGACTTCACGCCGTAATTGACGTCATGATGCCGTAATTGCTTGACTTCATGATGCCGTAATTGATGCCGTAATTGACTTCACGCTTGACCTGCTTGCATGAGTGGTACGCAACTGGGTGCTCCGGGCCTTCATCATCAGCTTGCTTCAAGCCGACACCAATACATTTTGATAGATGCAGCACTGTAGAACATACAAGACTTGGAGGCATCATAGATGGGAAGAATTATCTCTTCGATGGCACATTTCTCCAGCTTCGTGACAGCTAGTCGGCAATCAGAGTCCCAGTTCCACGTGTTATCTTTGCTTAGGAATCATGTCAGTGGATGGGCGAATTCACTGAAGTGGGCGATGTGCCAACGGTAAATATTCGTGGTAACGAGACAACCCCGCAGCTCTGTTGGGCATGATGGCGTGAGAAATCGCAGAATCGCCACCGGGCTGCTTCGTTTCGGAGTGCATGTGCCATTTCAAACCCAGGTACTCAATGAATGTTTGACCGCACTGGCGCTTCTTCATTTTGTACAGGACGCATTCGCTTGTAAAAGCGCCTATATTGGCGTCAAATTGATTCAGGTGGTCAGAAACCGTGAAAGAATACGCCACATTATAGTCGAAGTAGTTCGTGCCATGCGCTAAATGGTGCTTTGCCATGACGGACTTGACAGTGAGCTCAAAAGTTACGGGGGCGTTCTGGAGGACGAAGGGCATACCAAGCCATTTGTAGTGTCCGGTACGTGTCCCAAAGGCTGTTTTTGGAATGTCTTCGGGGTTCGTCTTGACGTGCCGGTAACCCGACGTGATTTCCAACGCTGAAAATTACGTCGATTTCCCGGGAGAGTCTATGTCGTCGTTATTGCGAGGTATGGGTCGGTACTCAGCTTTCCGCAATCTATGAAGAAACGGGTGCGCCCTAATTTATTTTTCTCAACCACAAGTTCCGAGGCAGCGTACGGAGACATAAACCACTACATCATGACTTCCGCGAGAGGTCGTTCACTTGTCTGTCCATTTCGGCGCTATCGGCTTCTGAATATCGATAGGGAGCCGTGCGGATAGGAACGTTGTTTCTGACGGGACTGCAATGCATTTCGCTTTTTATGCACCCAATGTCACTTTGTGATTTGAAGAAAATGTTGTCATACTTGTGGAGAACTTGCTTAAGGGCTTACCTGTGAGTTTGATTCAGCTGCTCCAATTTGAAAACTTTAGGTTCTTGCAAACAGATGTTCTGGTCAGCCGTGTGATTGGGTTGCATACCAGGGTGGAGGACGTCATTACCTTGGCGTAGTGTCAGGGTGACGATGTCTATAGACTTGTTGAAGAGATATGCACTGTCTGAGAGAAAAAATACATTGCCCTTCATGAGCACGGCTTCCTGAATTGAGGACGGTACCCATCTTCTTCTTTTTTTTTTTGCTCAATAAAACGTTTTGACTCCTTATCCTGCCCTTCCTGACTTGTAAAACATGTGCTTCAGTTTCGTTGGTTAGTTTTTCCAATCTTTACCTATACATTGATGTTACACAAAGTGTTGGAAGGTGGGGCAACTTGTTGAATGTTGGTGCACGAATGTTTCACTTGCAGGTTAAGGGCCATATGAACTGCCCCGCTGATACATGAAATTGCGGCTCCGGTACCAAGAGTAGCGCTAAATGGGTGGCAGTTCGTGTGTGCATGAAATTGAAGTGACGTAGCTTTGCGTGGCCACCTTGATTCTCTGCTCGGTAGCCAAAGCTAAAATGCTTCTGCGTCATGGAAATCCATTCTTTCAGTGCATATGTCGTGCTAATCCATCTACGGCGCAGTGCCTGCATTCGGGGATGGGTCTCGTAACAGCGTATGAGGCCCTCACGACGGGAATGGCTGTTCGGGGCATTGATCTGTGTGTGTCATCCTGGTGGGAAGTGGTGTGTCTTAGCTCGATGCATAGCAGCATAAACTTCAAGCTCAGCTGAAAGCCACGCTGCTAGGATAGATGGAGTAAGCAGAGCAAGGGCCATTTTCATTTCAGGATTGGGACCGCAGATGAGCAATAACACCAGGTGCATGTCCTTTCGGTCAGCAAGGTCTCCCAGACAATTTTTTTTTCGTTTTAACAATACTTGGAGCTCTCACGCGATTTCTGAGACACAATGATCGAATCGACGGAATGGATCCGCGATGGCGTTTGCTAAGCGTTGTGTCATGAGAGCAACGAGGTCCTCCAAAAACGCGTCTGGATGGAACACCTCGGCATGGTGACAGCGTAAGGCCTCACCCACAAAGTAATCGGAGATATAGCGAAAGAAAAAAATGTGGCACAAACCAGACGTGGACGAAGAAGACAAGGTACGACAGGTACAAGCGCCAACTTCCAAGTCCCTCAGCTTAGCAACAAGTACCAACTATCTCACCAAGAAGTTGTGTTCCGTAGGATAAATTACGCAGCTTACCTCGCTCGGTCAACACAGCAGCCGCAGTCTTCACTTCGAAGGGTGGGAGCCACTTCTCAATGGTAACATCGTCGCGGGCCCCAGAGTACATTGGGATGATGATGGCGTTCATGAATGTTGTCCTGAGGCGGGGTTGCATGGTGAATCCTATCAACTGTGTAACGCGGGCGAAAAAGTCACTGGAATATGGTAACGCAGTGTCTCTTGGTTCCGAATCTACCATACCGGCCAATTCCACTGCACCAAACCTCTACAGGACATCACTCGCACACACACACACACACAAACACACACACACACACACACACACACACACACACACACACACACACACACACACACACACACACACACACACACACACACACACACACACGTACACGCACACATGCACAAACGCACGCACACGGACAGTCCCCAAACACACTTGCGCCCCCACGCACGCACACACGTGCCCGCATTCGCACTCGCACGCCCCACAAGCACACACACAAGCACGCACGCACACGCAAACACGCGCACGCGCAACCACACACACATGCGTGTACGCACAAACACGCGCGCCGCCACGTGTATCAGCACGCACGTACACGCACACTGCACACACTCGCACGCGCACGCGCACACACACGCGCCCGCACGAACCCACGCACAAAAACACAGAGACACACGGACACGAACACACGCGCACACCCACACGCACATATACACGCGCGCGCAAACGCACGCCCACCCACGTGCGCACAAACACACACACACACACACACACACAAACACGCACACATACACACAAAAACACAGACTCATGCACAAGCACTCACACGCGGACGCACGAACGCACGCAACCAAACGCACACACACACATGCAGGAACCAACGCACCCACACACGCACACATGCACATTCCTACGCACACGCACAAGCAGACGCACACAAACGCACGCCAGCACACGCACACCCACCCTCAAACACACGCACGCACAAACACGCACGCATGAACGCACGCATACGCACACGCACGCACACAGTCACAGACGCACGCACGCACGCGCACACACTCATGCATGCACGCACACGCAGACGCACACGCAAATACACGCGCATACCCACGCATGAACGCACGCATACGCAAACGGACCTACAGATGCGTGCACAAGAACACACACACAAACTTGCACGCCCACACCCTCGCAAGCGCACACGCACAAGCGGGTGCGCACACTCACGCATGCATGCAAACGCATACCCCCGCACACGCCCGCACGCACACACACACACACCGACACGCGCACACGAACACACCTAAACACATACACACCCGCAAGCACAAACACACACGTCGGCACGTGCACCCGCAGGTACGCACACACGCAGGCGCACGTGCACGCACACGCACACAGGCACACACACAAGCACACGCACCCATCCTCCACACACGCGCGTACGCACACACACGCACAAACAGAAACACACGCCCACACACGAACCCCCCCCCACACACGCACCCGCACGCGCACAAGCACGTACGCACAAACGCACACACGCAGTCATGCACAAACACACACCCGCAAACACGAACACACACACACCCGATAGCACACACACACGCCAGCACGACCACAGACACGCACGCGCGAACACACACACACATACACACACCCGCGCACACGCTTACAGGCACTGCAAGCTATACACACGTGCGAAGACACACACACACAAACGCATGCACACAGGCGCATGCATGTACACACGCACGCAAGCGCGCACAAGCACGTACGCACACGCGCGCGCACGAACACGCCGACGCGACCGCAAGCGCGCACACTCGCAAGCACAAACGCACATATGCATGGGCACATACACACACGCACACACGCGCACACACGTGCGCATACGCGCCGGCATACGCGCACACACGTGCGCATACGCGCCGGCATACGCGCCCACGCATACACGCGCCGGCACGTGCACACGCAGGGACACACACGCACACACGCACACGCATGCGCCCGCAGGCGCACGCAAACGGACACACACACACACGCATACACGCGCACGCACCCACATATACAGGTGTGCAAACACACAAACACGCAATCGCACGCAAGCAAGACACACACTCATGCACGCTCGCGTATGCAAACGCAGTCACACATACACAGGCGCACGAGCAGACACATGCAGACGCACGCGCACACACTCACGCGACCAAACACATGTGCGCATACGCAAACCCACTCATACGTATGCGCACGCACACAGGCCAATACGCACACACACCCACACACGCTCGCGCACCCACGTGCACACGCACGCACACGCGCGTCCACTCACGCCAGCACGCGCACGCACATGCACACACACACGCACTAAAACACACGCACCCGCCCACGGCCGCGCACGCAGACACACACACATATGAGCACCCGCACAACGATGATGATGATGATGATGATGCTTAGTGGTTTCCCCTTTGTAACGGGGTGGCGTTACACAGCGGCCTTAGTCGCGACGCCACTCTACAATCACCTCGCCAAAAAATACAAACAAAGTAAAAAAAATAATGTCAAAATAAAACGAAAATTATTTTACGAAATTTTTGTGCTAGTCTGACTTCTTTGTTCATATGTCTTCCCAGATTGTTCTCTGCTCTTTTCCCTCCAACATTCTAACCTTCTTTTACTAACCTCTACTGCTGTCCAGTTCACTTTTCCGCTAACCTTAAAGCCAAGGGCTTCCGCAAGCTGGACGGCTCCATCACTGAGGACTGGACGGATACTTTTGCACTCCGTTACAATATATCGCATGGTTTCTGGCTCATTCCCGCAGCCTGCACATAGTTATTCCTGTACCGGCTCGTGGATAAGCGTTTTTGTCCGCAAGCAACCCGCTCGGGCTTCAAAAAGCAATGCACTGCCTTTGGTATTATCGAATAATTTTTCCCTTGTGATCTTCTGCTTCCCGATTCTGTAGATATCTAAGGACTTCTTCGCATCCATCCTCTTTTACCAGGTAGTTGTTTCCGTTTCTTTCACTTCATTTTTTATTGCCTTGTCGTTTCCCCTGCACTTCCAGGTTTCATATACTTTGTCCTGAGCCTTCTGGTACTTTTCCTTCATTGTGTGTTCACGCTTTTTATGTAAAGATACCGTAGCACTTTGGCCGCCCATCTCTGATCATCCAGATTTCTTAGTCGTTCTTCAAAACATACTTTGCTCTGTGCTTCTCTCACTTCGAAGGATGCCCATCCCATATCTCCCTGCATAGCCTTTGTTGTTTTGCTGTGTGCTCCTAATCCCAATCGACCTACGGCCCTCTCATTTACTTCTAGCCCTGAGTGAATCTTTGATTTGACACACGCTACTGCGTTTGAAAAGGTGAGTGCTGGTACCATTACTCCCTTCCAGATTCCTCTCACTACTTCATATCTGTTATATCCCCACAGTGCTCTGTGCTTCATGATAGAGGCTTTTCTTCTGCCTTTCATTCTTAAATGCTCCTCATGAGTTTTCAGATACGCCTGACCTTCGTTTAACCATATGCCCAGATATTTGTATTCCGTTACCCACGATATTGCTGCTTTTTGAACGAATACCGATTCGTTACGGGCGTTGTCATTAAAAACTACAACTCCCGACTTTGCGGCGCTAAACTATAACCCCAGTTCAGTGGCTTCTTCCCCGCAGATATCTGTGAGCGGTTGCAGACACTGATTGCTATCTGCTAGTAGTACTATGTCATCTGCATATATCAGTCCCGGGATATGTTGTTCCACTTCCTGTCCTTTGCGGCTATAACATAGATTGAAACCTATTTTACTTCCTTCAAGCTTTCTTTCTAGTCTAGCCATGTACAGCATGAACAGCAATGGCGACAAAGGACAACCCTGCTTTAAACCTCTATTTGTGACTACCGGTTCCGTGCACTTTTGGTCCTCCCAGGTAATTTGCACCTCGCTCTCATTGTAAATTCCCTGCAACAGCTGTATAAAGTCCTGGCCTAATCCCTCCCGCTCAAGTATGCTCCATAGAATTTCTCTATCTACGTTGTCGTAGGCTCCATTTATATCGAGAAATTCTATCCATAGTGGTCGATCCTGAACCATTGCTCCCTTTATATCGAGAAATGCTATCCATAGTGGTAGATCCTGTACCATTGACACCTCTATGCATTGGGTTAGGACAAATAAATTGTCCTCTAAGCGTCTGTCTCCTCTGAAACCATTTTGTAGTTCTCCCAGTATGCTGTTCCCCTCTATCCACGCCTGTAGTTCCGCTTTTATACAGTCAAACGCTTGTATAACGAAGCGCGCGGGACCGTGGTAATTGTTCGTTATACACGTCACTTCTCTATATGCGTCGCGCACTAAATTGACACCCTATAAAGCAGATAAGCATATATAAGAAGCAGAAGTTTACTCAATCTTACAAGAAGATGTAGGTTGCAAAGCAAAACTATACAGACGAGGGTCCCATAGTAGAGACTGCACCAGGACCCTCGGTTAAATATTACATAGAACAACAAAACACAGTGAAAGCCGCTAGAATCATATTATACGGTGACATATTATAGAGCTATATGCATTGCAAAGTAGTAATATAAATTATTAAAATATTGACAATATAGCAATACAAAATAAGTAGTATATTTAGGGCGGACTCGAAGGGGGAGAAAAAAAAAGCACATATAGAATAACAGGAAACTCAATAATATACATGTAAAACTATAGTAATATTCAAAAGAACACTAAGGAATTTTCACGAGATAGAAAACTCTAAAACGCGCATCTAGGAGAAATTTCTAAAAACCCTATGCGACAAGAAACAAAAGCAGGCATAATTACATTCAGTCAGTATGAGAAAACACGATGAAGCAAAAAAAAAGAAGAAAATAAAGTGAAATGTAACATAAATTAATAAAAACCCAGTGCATCACTACAAACATACATTCAGAGAGAAAAAACAATACGCAAAAGTGCAACAAATAATACTCAAAAATACTCAAATGTGGCTGCACGGATCCGCTTCCTTGACGGGCACGTTTTATGTTATGCCTCTTGCTCCTGTATCTTTTTTTTTTGTCCTTAAGGAACGTCGACAAGGTCGATGCGCTGATACCGTACTCCTCGGCTACGTCCTTTTCTTTTTCGGCTGCTCTGCACGGCACTGATGATCTTCACCTTCTCATCGAGGCTGAATTGTCGTCGCTTTTTAGTCCCTGCACCTTCACCTGCACTCATCGCTATTCCAGGACGTTGCAGCACGAACACGGCGCAATCGAACAACCACGCTACAGACCAGATAAGGAACAGACTCGCTTCTCTCCGCAGTCAGGCAGGCGCGCATGCGCACACTTAGCTGACTCTTACGCCGTTTTTCTGCTGCCGCCTCCCCAAGACTAGCCCGAAAACTCTCCTCCGAATCGTCATTGCCCGTTGTCTCTTCCTTCTCGCAACTGTCCTGTCATTCTAAAAAAAAATCTCAAATACACGTTTCATCCCAAATTTGCGCCCTGATCGCCCTTTTCCTTCTTTCTTCTCGCTAAAAAGTTCAAGTGCTCCGGGAACAGCAGAACAGCCAGTCAGGACTTCGGACCACGCCGGCGTACCGTGCATGTTTTGTGCCATTTCTCATTTTATTTATTACACTGTAGACCCTGCTGCGACGACGAAACTCGGTCCAGACTGCTTTTCCGCCGGCAGGAAAACAGTGATGGGAGCGGAAGAAAAGGAAGGCCACCCAACCTGGAAGTTAAGAGGCGACATGGAAATTGTTTGTCGATGTCTTCCGCGCTCCTATTTTGTCTATTCCAACGTTACTAGAATGAGCTAGTAACGTTGGTCTATTCGGCGTCTGTCGACACAAGAAAGGCCGAAGGTACAGCTGGTTCAGCTCCAGGCCAACGCCTTAAAAAAAGCGAGTAACCGCATTCGGGCCACGCCGCCATTCTGTGCAGGCGTTTGCGCCCCCGCAGTTATTGTGTTCTTCGCCCCGAGGGCCAAAGGCGCAATTAGGCGAACCGTCCCCTCTCTGGCTGCGTAAAAGGAAACATGTGGGGTTATCGGGGAGGAGTTTTGTGGGAGGAAACACTAGCCCTCGCTTACGCGCGCTGCCTGGAAAATATTTCGGAAGGAGGGGGAAAGAGGGGGGGGCTCGGACTCTCTTTTCCCGCTGGCTACATCCCTTAGCAGCAGTGCAGCGGCATTAGCGCCCTTTTTATTTTTGTAGTTCTTTAAAAGATAGCCCAGGGTGACCTTGGTCTGGACGTTTGCATTAGCGAGTGCCATCGGCGGCAGCAGCGGGCCGCGGCGACGAAGCTCCGAGCCTATATTGAGCAGCCCGGTTGCTCGGATTCGGTTTGCTGCTGCGCGTTACCATGTGTGCGACTAGCCGTATTCGTTATCAAACAACAATTCAGCGATTGGGAACGCATGATTTTCTTCATTAAACAGGCAAATTCGCTGTAGTGGTATTCGCTGTAGTGGCGTTCACAATACATAGGAAACACCGGAATCTGGCCAGGCCATATGGCATGCTTCGTTGTACAGGCCATTTCGTAGTAGAAGCGTTCGTTGTAGCGGCGTTTGACTGTAGCTTGCATTGCCAGCCTGTATGGCACTGAGGTAACTGTAATTGGCCTGTACGAATTGGCATCAGCCGTCTCCTTTACCTTTATATATCATCTTCATCCTGCTCTTACGCCAATTGTCCAGTACTTGCTTAGTTTTTATCACTTTGTCGATTGCTCGAGTCATTTGTGCCTTGCTTTTTGGGCCCAGTAGGTTGACCAGCCGAATAGAAATTTTATCCGTCTCTGTTGCCGTATTTTCTGGTACATTTTGTTCGGCTTTTTTCCAGTTAAGATTCTCCAACTTTAGCTCTCTATCTCTACGCACTTCGCTTGCCCAACTCCCTGAATGCTGTAGCCCTCTCTCCGTTCTTCTGAACTTCTCTTGTATCATTGAGTGTATGTGAAATACCGCTTCTTCCCCTTTTAGTACCTGGCCTTCGCCGTTTATGACAAGACGTTGTACTTCTTCGGCCTTTTTTCTTAGTTCCTTTACATGATTCCAAAACTTTCTCGGCGCGCCTTTATCCTTTGCCGGTATATTCGAGACCCATCGCTCACGTTGCAACACCTACACGTACAAGCGCCCTCCAACGCACACACTCGCAAGCACAGACACTCACTCACGCACACACACACAAACGCAACCGCACACACGTGTGCACGCACGCACACACACGCAAAACCAAGCACATGCACACACACGCGCCGGCACGTGAAAACGCACGACACTACACGCACATGCTCACGCACGCGCATACACATAAGCACACCCACGCATGGACACGAACACACTAGCACACTCGCAAGCACATACACTCGCCCGCAGGCGCACACGCCCGCACGGACAAACACACTCACACGCGCACAAACACAAACACACGCACGTAAACATACACACACACGCACGCGCACGCAAACACACACACACATGCCTGCATGCATGCACACACACACGCACACGAGAGCATGCACGCACGCATGCACAAACACAGACACACGCAAAAACCTACACACAAACACGCACGGAAGCACACACACACGCACACACAAACAAATGTATCTCGCCCGCACACAGAAACACACGCACAGGCATACACGCACACGCAGACGCAGAATCACACCCACACACACGCACGCACGCACACGCGCCCACACACGCGCTCGCAAGAGGGCGCACACGCACCCGCACGCTCAAAAGATTGCCGGCACAAACACGGACTCACGCACACATACACACACGTACGAAAGCACAAGCTCACACACACGCAGATGTACACATGCACACGCACACACACGCGCCTGCACACGCAGACGCACACACGCTCGCACGCACACACACGCGCACGCACGCGCACGTGTTCGCACACACACACACACACACATGCACGCAAGCACACACGCGCGTCCACACGCAAACACGCGCGCCCACACACACACGCATGTACGCGCACACACGCGCGTGCACACATACAAACGCACACTCACACACAAGTGACGACACACGCACACGCTCCCATGTGTGCACGCACACACACGCGCACGCGCACGCGCACACGCCCGCGCACACTCGCGCACACGCAGAAACACAGAGCACCGAAACGTGCACACGAAGGCACGCACACTCCAACGCACTCACAGACACACACGCACGCACACGTACGAGCGCCCGCATGCGCACCACCTCGCAAGCCAAGACACACGTGCGCACACACACTTATACACACAAGTGAGGACGCACTCACGCACACGCAAAAACGTGCACACGCAAACAGACCCACACACACGCACATGCACACACACGCGCCTGCACACGCACACGCACGCATACCTACGCACAGCCCACACACGAACACACACGCACGCGCCCTTGCACGCACGCACGCATCGGCACGAATTCAGACGCACACACGCTCACATGCACGCACCCTCCACACACACGCGCGTCTACGCACATAAACACGCGCAGGCACGTGCTCACGCGTTCACTAGAACCAACGCCCGCGCACGTACACATACACACGCGTGAAGGCTAGCACACAGGCAGACACACTCACGCAAACACGTATACACATACACACGCACACGCGCACGCATACACGCACAAGCACAATCACACGCACACACGCACGCACACAGACGCACCCACATACGCGCTCGTACGAAGACAGATATACACACATATACACACACGCACAAGCACATACACGCACACCACACACGCACACACCTCAGATGTCTGTACGCGCCCGCATACACGCGCGCCTGCACGCGCACACACACGCACGCACACACACACAAACACACACGCACGCACACATACACACATACGCACTCAAACATACACGCACACGCACCCGCACGCGCAAACACACGCACTCACAAAAGCACACACACACGCACACACACACGTACTCATGCACACAGAGGCACGCACGCACACATACACACGTGTATACACCCACGCACGGATGTGCGCGCACGCACACACACGCCCGCACGAGCAAAGGCACGCACGCGAGCATAAACACACACACATATACACACACGCACGCAAGCGCACACATGAATACACCAACCCATACACACGTGTGCGGACGCACACACACACACACACACGTGCCCGCACGTGAACACCCACGCAAGCACAAACACACATACATGCGGGCACACCCATACACGCAAACGCACAGACGCACCCGCACACGCGCACACGCAGGCGCACGCACACGGAAGCTGCGGCGATCATGGGGCGCAAAGCGGTGCCTTTTGTCTAGGTAGTAACAATGCTTCTGTGTAGGTTATCAGCGCGATATCGGAGCAGACACAGGCCTGATGGGCTGGCCGGAGCAACTGCTTAGGCGAGGTGTTCTCGTATCGCTTGCTGAAGTGTGGAAGACAAGTGGGGCGATGATTCCGCTGTGGGCGATTACGATAGAAGAGATAGTTTACGCGCATTTTCTTGGCGAAATATATCTTGAATGCCGCGCATCAGGGAAGACTCCTCGCTCCCGATGACCAATCCTACAAAGGGCTCTCTGGACTGTGACGTGGAGCGCGGAATGAGAAGCTGCAGTTTGCGAAGCTCGTCGAAGGTCTGACACCAGTTGATGTCATTCCCGGCACTCTGGGGATCTTTACTTGAAAGGCTTTGCCATCTATCCCCTTCAGGAGATGCTTGATCTTGTCAGCCTCGCTCATGGAAGGGTCTAAACGCTTATACAGGCCGATGATGTCTTCTATGTAACGCTTAAGTGTTTCGCCTGCGTGCTGCTCCCGCTCTTGCAAACGTTGTTCGGCACCGAGTATACGAACGTCTGGGTGACCAAACACTTTAATAAAATCGGCCTTGAAAGGTGACCTAGACTGCAAGTAGGCTCCGTGGTTCACGTACCACGTCTCAGAAAGTCACTTGAGAAAGAATTGAACATTGTTCAGCTTCATCATGCCATCCCCTCTGTTGTGTGCACACCCTGTTTTATGACTGCGAATCCAGGCCGTCATGATCGTAACCGCCATTGAGCATGGGTGGGTCTCACTCACGCAATGCACCAGAAGAGACGATGAGGGGTTGCGAAGAAGACGTTATTCCCCGAGGGTCGTAAGTAGACAGGGCGTGAGGGAGACGTCTTTGTCGTAACTCCACACGGTGTGAGAACGGGAACTCGCACACTCCACCAATTGAAAAGGTGTTTCTTGCCAGAAAATGTTACAGTTCCAGGTGATGGTGTTCAGGTAGATGCCGAGCGGAGTAACCAGAGCTATGGTCACAGTGCAGCGAGCTATCCGAAACCCTGGCGCGTTCTCACCAACATCACTGGTGTTTCCTCGTCGTCTTTGCAGTCCCTCTTCACTGCATGCCTATTATTTTCCATGGCCACATATCACAGTTTGCCCGCATGGGGCATAATGCGTCCTTCGCAGTGTCTAGTAGCATACTTTAAATGGGCGAATCTTTTGCACTACATATAAAATAAAAGGTTGACGTTTTATGTACGCACACATCACATATGTCGCCTATAGACCGAGTGCACCCAGTCACTACCGTTCGGCGCGTGTTAAGCATCAGCTCGCACGTTAAACTTGTTCAAACCGCCGGAGTTTGTTGTAGTGATCTCTAACTGATAAGTAGCAGATGGGTAACTGATAGGTAGTTTATAACAGCTTTTTGTATTAAAGTGAAGGCTTCATCCCCTCAGTCGTGTAGTCTCTACAATATCCAGAACGCACTTCAGGAAAGCCAACCTTGTGTGACGAAGATGCTGGTGTGCCAAGCGAAAAAAGTATCACGCTTACTCGGTTGGAATCGTTATGAAGTCGACGTATAGTCGATTTTGTTATTCCGGCGCCCTTGTCCTGTTTGATTTTGGGGGTGGATGCACGGATGCGCAAAATTCCACAAAAACATGACGCACCCTCCGTCTACGCCCATAATAATGCCCGTACTAACACCTTCAAATTCCGATTTTCTTATGAATAGTTCAAAAAATAATTTGCCCAGTCGGATGCCTTCTCGTTATTCAAAAGCATTAGTTTCAGCAATAAATACCTATAAAAGTTTTGGCTAATTTTTTTTGCAGACAGTGAATGATGACACTGTCTTTTGATTTTGCTTAAATAAGACATCGTGTTCCACCACTCTGGTTGTTGTTTATTTATTCCTGTGTGCAATTATAATTTATTTTTATGTATCGTACATACTGCAGCCCTTAATCAGGGCTATGTTAAGAGGGGAAGGAGGCAACCCTAGAAAGCACATCGGCAAGTTAAGATGTATGCATTTTCTGCCTGCGACGTATCATGTCAAAGAAACACATTTAATCAAATTTCCACACGTAAGTATTCATTAGAATGTTTCCTTTAAGATAAAATATACTCAAAGCAGTGCTAAGGTCGTGTAACGCCGCCTCACACTTACACTCCGTTAATGGGATACGGCGAATGATATAAAATGAATGCTTGTTTCACAAAAGCACAAAGCCTGGACTGCGTACCTAAATTACTGCTGTTTATTTCCACCCTACATACCCGGCCTTCAGTTAGGGCGTCAAAAATTACGACATACTACCACATTCATTCAGCGTTGTGTACAGGAATTAAAAGTGTGGGTGTCTGTGTCTGTTGTGGTTCACTTCGGCAAAAAACGATGCACAGCGTATTTTAAAAAAAGGCTGCGTTTGCGCATAAAGGTCATGGATTGCTTTTTACTTGAGTAATAGTTGTCTGTGGCCCCAAGAATGTAGCGGCTACATGTTTTCTGCTGCAGACGTAGTCGGTACCAATTATAGTACACTTGCAAATGCTTTACAGTCACTGGCAACGAGCATAAAGGGTAACAGTTGACTAATAAAGGCACCAAAAAAGTGTAGTTAAGGCAGCTGTAGTTACACCAGAAGCCGTAACTGGTTGTGTACAAATATTCCTATGAAAACTCGGGGCACTTTTTGTCGATGTCCCGTCAAAAATATTTTGTGGTAGAAAAAGTCTCCATGAATGCCTTTGACTACGGGTCGTTTGAAATATGGCACTTTCCAAGCTAATGAATCACTTATCCTTCCAGAAGTTCTCAGCACCGAAAAATGGTGCGGGTTCTTACCGCTGACTATTAGGACTGCTCTTCAATCGTAGCCAGGCTGCGTTAACAACTTTTGAAGCTGGCACTAGCTCCCACAAGTACTCGTTTACAAAGAACAAGGTATTAGCAACAGTGCTTCAATCAAAAGTCATCTTTACTGTCGCGAAGCAGCTGTTTATTTCTGTTTTCATGTATATATCACTAAAAAAGCAGTTCTTGTGCTGCGTAGAGGTGGCTTCCTGCGACATATTTTTGTGGATTAGCTCCTGACGAAAATTGTGTATTCTCAATTCACGTTTACCACCTTACTGTGTTTACAATGAAATGAAGCAGCCAGCAGTGTTTGTGCGCTGTTGCACTCCCCAGAACTGCAGGAAACCCACACATTTACACAGAAGCTGGGGATGTTGCTCCCAGTGCTGTTTGCAAGCATGATCCCTGTCAACAGCCATAGCACAATCGTCTGATAAACACTGTCATATCTACTAATAATATTTTACTTATCACGATTATTGCACCATTGCATTTCGTGCAACTTAGGTTTAAGGAATGTATACTGACCACAATTAAGCGGATCGTTTAAATTATTCTCCACCTTGACTTTAAAAGCTATGATTGGTCAGCGATGACATTTTAACAGAATAAAGCAATTCGAATGTTCGCTGATGTTCCAGACTGAATTTGTCACGCATGAAATAAAGTCTTTTCAATGAGCTCGCCTTCAAAGCTGCACATGCACGTTAGAGACTCAGGTGCAGCGTTTGTCCAATATACAGGCAGGCGCAAAACTACAGTCTGGTAGCCGCAGATCGAAACTACAAAGCGAGTAAGTGCTCGAAGACGAATTTCATTGTCTGCCCTACAGAAGTGATTTTATAAGACATTGAGATTTTTCATTCCTTTGGGGCTTTTATGTTTCAGTTGTTTGAAGTGTCGAAAGAATGCTAGCTTTTGATTAATTGCTACAGCTATGAATGTGCGTTCTTTTGCAAAGAGTAGAGGTACGTTTCAGCCTAATTTTAGGTTCTGACCTGATCATACACCACCTGGAGGATACGTCGGCAGTACTTTTTCCAGGATTCAGTTTAAACACGTTCTTTTCTGCGCAGCTAGTAAATTTGTTGACAGTAACCTGTAGTCTAATCCCTCCACCCTGAAGCCTGTCTGGCAGGCGGAAAAAAAGAGATTCGCCACTTTTACGGGCTGTGGCAAGTTTAGCATCCACCGTGGCTGTGGGAGGCACCATGTGCATTCGCGTGCCTTGGTCGCGCCGGGCACCTACCGGTAAAATAGGTACAAGCGACTCCCTGGCATGGCGCTCGGCCATTGGGTGGGACTACAATGCTTGGGAAGTTCACGTGCTTTCACGGGAAATTACCCCTACGGGAAGGGGCGGCTCCAAATGCAGGAACTTCCTTTTGCGCCGGGTGGGCGGAATTGTACTCAAGGAAGTTAATAGCCTGCCGTTTATCATCTTCTCCAAGAGCTTGCACAGGCAGTTCGTCTGGGATATGTCACTGTAACTTGAGGGTTACGACAGCTCCTTCCCCTCCTTCAAGAAATCCGCTACTATGGCCTCCCTCCGAGAGCATGTTATGTGCCCCGAAAGGCATATTTTATTGTATAGGTGTAAGAGTGTTTCAAGTGTGTCTGCGTGTTGGTGTTTTATCACTGTATGTGTAATGTTGTCTGGGCCTAGAGCTCACAGTTTACACCTGCTCAGAGCAGCCCTCACCTCATGCAGTAAAACTGAGTTATAAGAAGATGAGCAGTCGTTATCAATAAAGGCATCTTTTCGGCCGATTGTTCGTGTTTTTAAAAGTTTTTGTGCAGTGTTCTGAACTGGACACGTGTTGGAAGTGTTGTGCATTTGTGCCAACTTGGTCTTTGAGTGTCCTCGGTTGTGTTTACCGAAGGCAGGCTCTACATTTGTTTTCTATTAAGTTTATGTATTCGTGTCCATACATTGTTTTTGTCTCCGTATAAGTTTATTGATTTTATAAATTCACACCAACTATCTCGTTTTGGCTCAGGGAGCACACGTCTTCCGAACACCCTTGCCTTTTTGAATAATAAAAGGTTACCTGATGTGGGGCCCCGATGGAGGATATCCCGAGCCTTGCTCTGGTCCTCTCGCGCCAGCTTGCAGTCGTAACTTCACCACGGCCCCTTTGGTTGCACGGAGCACCGGAGGCGTGTGGAGTGCACTTTTCCGCCGTTTCGGGGATGTGTGCCATAAGTAGTTTGGCAGTTTTTTTCATGTGGAGGTGTTTTATGAATGTGTGGTGTAGTTTGGTTGTCTCTGTAAATCTATTACAGATAGCTCTCGCTTCACTGAACCTGTTATGGGAAGATGAAGTGCTTGGGTCTTTACTTATATATGTTAGTGAAGTGGGGAATGGGTCATCGCCAATTGCGTCTGTGCCTACGCGCCGCTAACGACAAGGAAAGAACTGCAAAACCAATAGCCAAGTGAAGATACGAATATCTATTGTGTCCTTGTTATGGTATGTAGGCTGTTTGTTGTTGAAAAGGCGTGATCAAAAGAACGTTAGCAACTTCACTATCAGGCGACTTCGGGCACCACTGCGAGAAGAGCCCCCCAAAAAAGAATTATGCATTCAGGTCACGTGTGAGTATGCATGGTACGGGCAGCTGGTCAACCAGTGCCTCCAATCCAGAGTTCACAAGTGACAAATCAGGGGGAATGTAAATGCAGTATACCATTGCTAACCTATTAAATCCTCCGCAGGGGTGCCTACTGCCCTAGGCACATGGTGTCCTGCAACACCACGGACCCGAGCACATGTGGGTTTGACCCACCCACGCCCCGGCTGTGCGTGGCTGAGCCGTGTCCGGGGAAAAGGGAATCCTGGTGGCTGAGCCAAAGCCGGGGTTGTTTTGGACCTTCACGGGCCCCCGGTAGAGGCAACACGCCACTTTGGCCTTTCCTTCTCGCGGACGGTGCCCCCGATCTGTCCCGCCCCGGGGGGATCCAGCCAGTCGCCTTTTCCTGCCTCCCTCTCAGCTCTTTCACCTGCCTGTCTTTGCTACCACTATCCTGTCATCTCTTCTTCTCCTCATTTCCACACATATCCAGGCGTCGAGGGTTAACCCTAGGTAAGGAATCAACCTTGCGGACTTAAACAGGGTTATAGCAGCTATGTATGGCTAATGCGCATCTAGCGCGTTCCCAGGTTGGGCTTGGTGGTAGGCGGCCAGCATAGCTGCTGAATTGATTTCACTTGTTATGGCAAGAAGATTTTCTGCATCCCATGATCGTCCTCCAAAACGGGGGCGCAACGAAGCAGTCCAGCAGTTTTTCAATCATAAAAGTTAGAAAATTTACTAAAGTTCCACGTCATGCACTGTGAAAAAGAAGGCTTGTCAATGAGACGTCTTTCACCATTCTTGGTAGCCAAAGTTCTAACAAATGAGCTAGGCGCCGGCTATAAAGTAAGCAAGTTAGGAAGTGGTGACCTTCTCCTAGAAGTACAAGACGCAGCTCAATGTGCCAAGTTGACGAAAATAACCACTGTTGGTACAACCCTGTGAGCATCAGTCCCCACTGATCCATGAACACTACCAGAGGTGTTATCTCTGATGAAGACTTTCTGAACTTTTCTAAGCAAAAACTCCTGGAAGGGTTCGAGGGCCAGAATGTTGTGAATGTTCAACAAATCAAAATACGTAGAGAAGGGAAGGAAATTTCGACCAAGCATGTAATCCTCGCATTCTCGACCAGTGTACTGCCCGAGTCTGTCGAGGCAGGCTACGTTAAAATCCCGGTCCGTTTGTATATTCCAAACCCCCGACGCTGCTATAAATGCCAAAGATTTGGCCATGGTTCATTGAGCTGCCGAGGCAAGGCAGCATGCCCAAAGTGTAGCCTCCCCGACCCCTCGTCTGACACCTGTGAAGCTCCACTCCACTGTGTAAACTGCATGGGAGAACACGCGGCGTACTCGCGCTTGTGCCCGCAATGGAAGAAAGAAAAAGAAAGAATTGCTCTGAAATATAAGGAAATTATTACCATTAGGTAAGCACGACAGAGACTGTTCCTGATACACATTATCTTAGCCGATGTAGCGCGACTGGGGCGGCGCTACACTCGGTTCGAGTTCGCCTTGGAACCCTCCCACCGAGGCCCCAAGGGACACCCCAAGCCCCCTCAGTGCCGGTGGCTAAGGCTATTGCACATGCCACAAAATAAGCGTCAAGGACCGCCCCAGCACCCCTTGATGCCAACGCTAGGCCCCTTGCTGGCACTGCAGTGCCGGTCCCTGCTGAGAGGCTGACTGCTGCAACCAGCCAGCCTAGCCCTGCTGCCGAGGCTTCACACGAAGCCATAGACACAACGCCAAGCTCTCCGTGGCATGGTACGCCGATAGGGCGTGGCAAGTCGCTTGACCGTTCAAAGCACAAGCCACCTAAAGTCACGGCTCCTGGGGAGGTGTCTTGAGCCTGGGAGCATGACAGCATGGCACTTCCTCAATCCTTGTTCAGCATAAGCTCCAGGTATCTGATAATTTAGTCCAATGGAACTGCAGAGGCCTCCTGAAAAACTTGGACGATATCAATGAATTGCTGTCACAACACCAAATAAGTATTATGCGTCTCTAGGAGACACACTTAAGGACGAACCAAGCAAACTTCTTAAAGAACTACTCTGCATTTAGGAAACACAGGGATGGCTGCATGCATCGCTCTGGTGGAGTTGCAATTATCGTGCAAAAATCAGTGTCACGCCAGTTCTTACCGCTACAGACCAGTTTAGAGGCTGTAGCCATACGAGCCATTATGTTTATTAAACTGGTAACAGTAAGCTCACTGTACATACCTCCAGACCACGGGCTGTCCAGTATGAAGTTTGAAACATTAGTTGATCAGCTGTCAGAGCCGTATCTGCTAGTTGGGGATTGTAATGCTCACCACCCACTCTGGGGTTCTGCACGCACGGATGTTAGAGGACGCCTTGTTGAAAAGTTTCTGCTATCATCTGGAGCGTGCATACATAAAAAGAAAGACCCAACATATTATAATACAACACATGCCACGTACTCCTGCATAGATCTCGCCATAGCCTCTCCAGGTCTTTTCCCTGCACTTCAGTGGAAGGTCATTAATAACCTGTATGGAAGTGACCACTTTCCAGTAAGGCTCAAGCTTTTAGACAATAAACAAGACTACACTCCATGCCTACAAAAGTTGAAGGAGGAGGCCGCAGACAGGAAAAAATTCAGAGCTCTCTGAGTGTCACTATACACTTATAGACAACCTTGGTATTGATGAAGCTGCTGAGACTCTGACCACCCATATATTTGAAGCTGCGGTGAAGTCCCTCCCCCAGACTTCTTCTAGTACGGTTGCTAAGCCAAAATTCCCCGCATTATCCCGAGGGGAAGAATGTGAAAGTGCGAATGCACGAGTTGAATTTGCGCGGTTCGGTAATGTTCGCGAAAGAGAGATCACACACACACACAACTACAAAGAAAGAAAGATGCATTTATTCACAGACACCTATTTGTGTTGTCGTTGTACTTGATTGCTAGAGCGGATCTCAGCTTTGAAATTTCGTGTCAGTGCTCCTTTAAGCGGGTGCATTAGCCCTTCTCATGCCCGATTCTTGGCCAATCCTCCACGTGGGTATGTGCCATGTCAGCGGCCAGGCAGCGCGCGCCCATCTCCCCCCGTTGCCAAGGAAGACGAGGAGCGCGCGCACCCGCAGCTGTTGCTATGCGGACGGCGGCGGACGCTTCAGGCTCGCTTAAGAAGTGCATTCGCACTTAAAAACTTGGTGGAATGATGATTGCAGGCAGGCCCGTAAGGAACAAAATAAGGCATGGGGTGTCTTGCGTAGGTTCCCAACGACTGAAAACTTGGTACTTTCCAAGCGGGCAAAGGCCAATGGCAGACGGATTCGGCGTATTGAGAAAAGAGAAAGCTGGAATCGTTTTGTGTCATCAATCACATCATATACTGACACGCGGAAAGTATGGAGGAGAATTAAAGCACTCCGAGGAAGTAACACTCTTACGCACCCTTTGGTCAACACAAATGGAGACACTTTACAACACCAAGCGAATGCCCTAGGCAAGCATTTTGAGTATGTATCAAGCTCAGCTCACTATTCAACTAACTTCCTCATACACAAGAATGCAGAGGAACGGAAGATTGTACGTGACAAACAGCAGTCTCAAAAAGGGTATAATTGCCCCTTCATTATGCAGGAAGTTAAAGTTGCGTCACTACTTGTGGTAAATCATAGCGAGGTCGAGACCGAATAACATACACCATGATTAAGCACCTGCACGACGACGCGCTAGAAGCGCTCTTACTGCTGTTTAACAAGATCTGGCGTGCAGGGTAATTTCCAAAAGTGTGTAAAGAAGCTATTGTGGTGCTGATTCTAGAGGAGGGGTAAGATCCATCACTTGCAACTAGTTTCAGACCGGCCGCTTTAGTTGCTTATGCAAGGTCTTCAAAAAAAATGATTAACCGTCACATTTATTTCCTTGAGTACCATGGTATTATAGACAATCGCCAGGCGGGTTTTCGCTCTGGTAGATCTACAGCAGACTACCTAGTGGCTATTGAATCCTACATCAGGGATGCATTTGTTCATAAGCAACATTGTTTATCAGTTTTCGTTGACCTCCAGAAAGCTTACGACACAGCCTGGTGTTACGGTATTCTTTGTGATCTGCGCCGCCTTGGAGTTTGTGGAAACATGCTGAACAGTTTGAAAAATTACCTTTCTTTGCGCACCTTTCTGGTTAGGGTTGGAAATGTCCTCTCGAAGATGTTCGTCCAAGCAAATGGAGTGCCGCAGGGTGGTGTGCTCAGCTGTACCCTTTTAATTGTTAAAACGAATTCCTTAGGAGCTGCACTGCCTCGCTCCATATCCTACTCGTTATATGTTGATTATGTGTACATTGCCTTTAAATCTTGCAATATGTTCATTTGTGACAGGCAAATCCAACTAGGTGCAAACAAACTTACAAAATGGGCAGATGAGAATGGCTTCTCTTTTAACCCAGAAAAAAGCACCAGTGTGGTCTTCTCTAGGCAGCGTGGTATCCGCCCAGATCCTGTTATTAAACTCAATGAAACACCCATAGCAGTAAAAAAAAGGAGCACAAGTTCCTTGGGGTTGTGCTTGATGACAAA
The DNA here is from genome assembly GCF_048455015.1 of Haemaphysalis longicornis. NCBI lineage: Eukaryota > Metazoa > Arthropoda > Arachnida > Ixodida > Ixodidae > Haemaphysalis > Haemaphysalis longicornis. The sequence continues at coordinate 80,977,516 of NW_027526422.1, read as the reverse complement.
CGTTCATTCATTGCACACCGCAAGCGCCTTAAAGGTAAATGTCTGGATACAGTCAGGATCCTGAAAGTCCTCTCACAGCAGTCTTGGGGTACTGACACAAGGTGCCTATTGGCCTTATTCAATAGTCTTGTGAGGTCTCGCATCGACTACGGGTGTCTTATTTATCAATCTGCCGCGAGAACAGCACTAAAGATGTTAGACCCTGTCTACCATCTTGGCCTTCGTCTGGCTACAGGCGCTTTCCGAACAAGCCCTGTTTTAAGCCTGTATGTGGAAGCCAATCAGTGGTCTCTTGAAACATAGCGGAAGTACACTGGGTTGAATTACGCTATAAAAGTGACATCCATGACCGCACACCCGTGCAGTACTCTAGGTAACCAGGCAATCAAGCTTATTGAAAAGCGACCTGCTATAGCTGAGCCATTTCTTCTGTCGGTGAAGGCACTGGCCACAGGACTGGGAATATCCTTCACCGACGCCCAGAAAACCAGCTTTGCTGACTTTTTCCCTCCATGGGATCTCTGCCCTATCTCTTATGATATCTCTTTTATGAAGATTGACAAAAGAACCGCTCCAAAGGAATTAATTATGCAGCCCTTTTTGTTTTTGCAGAACAAGTACAGAGCATCTCAATTCTACACAGATGCTTCTAATTCAGCTGGTGCAGTATCATGTGCTGCACATGGTCCAAACTTTTTCACGTCAAAGACTATGCCTGAAGCCACATCTATATTCACTGCTGAAACACACGGCCTTGTATTTGCTGTAGAATATATTATTGAGAACAATGTCCAAAAGTCAGTGATATTCACTTATTCTCAAAGTGCTGTTCAGGCTTTAGCGTCACAAAAGTTACAAACAAATCGAGTCTTTAATCAATTACTAAAGCTACTGTGCTCAGCCCACAAACAAAAACTTGAAAGCACAGTCTGTTGGGTCCCAGGTCACTGCGGCATAGCCGGAAATGAGCAAGCAAACAGGAATGCTGTAACTGCAGCTCTTCGGATTGACCTAGATATTCAAAGCTTCCTGTACGAGGATCTTAAAGCGTACGTACGCAAAAGGCTGCGCGACCAATGGCAGGAGGATTGGAATGGGCAAACAGCAAGCAAATTGCACATGGTAAAACCCAAGTTAGGTAGATCTATCCGTTAGAAGTGGGACAGGATCACAGAGGTTACTCTCTGTAGTCTGCGCATAGGCCATACCCTTGCTACACATGCTGCGTACCTATTGAAAGGTACAGAACAGCCACGCTGCTTGAGGTGTGGAGGGTCGCTATCAGTCATTCACGTACTGGTAGAATGCAAACTACTTGAACCGAAAAGAAAGCTTTATTTTCCAGAATTGTACACACGAATGATCCCTCAACACCCATTCTGTTTTTTTGTCAAATGCATTAACTTAGATGTTTCGCTGGTTGGTTGTTGACTATGTGCAGTGTAATCTTGTGTGTTTTTTCGAATCGTAATCCTGTGACCTTTGTGTTTATCAAACTGCATTTTCGGGTTTGACCTGGGCACGTGTTCTTTCTTTTGGGTATATATTTGTGTTTTCGCCTAATAAAGTTCGTTGCGAGTTAGCGCCGTCGTGTGTGTCTCCTCTTCTGTGTCCCGTCTCTAGCGCTACTTACGATGAATCAAAACCAACTAGCCCAACTGTCAATTTTATTGAACCCATTATGTTTTTATCAGACGAGCCACTTTTCTCTGTTAACCGTGTTTTTAAATACCTCTCAGATGTAGATTTTTTAAGGTATGTGTCATATCAGCCATGATCCGAGCCACCATCGCATGCTAGTGCCCGGTAAGGCCACTCATTGCTACCGCAAAGACCGGGGCAAGGGGTGCACATGGAAAATTCCTGTCATAGTGACAAATGTTTTTACTTGGCCCTCTACACCAATTTTTTTTAACAGAAACTTGAGATACCTTTTATTATACATTCTGTACTTTATATTCCCACTTGAATAATTCTTACCGTAGTACTGGCGCTCTTTGGCCTTGATGCCCTTGCGCCAAGAAAACCTAACATCATTGTCATCATCAACCTATTAAATATTTCGCAAATTGCTACAGCCTCAAAGACCATGTTCCGAGTGATAGGGTGGCATGCCAAGGGATATCCAGGCGATTATGCCATACCGCCCAAAAAGTGTGTGCAGCTCTTCCACTCCATTCTGAATACTATATAAGTATTCAAAAAAAGTTATGGGATCACAATAGAAATGTGTTTCTTGGATACACGTTACACTTGGCTTATTAGCAAGCATGATCACGTCCACATCGTCAAGATTTTTAAGAAGGAGTCTGCAGCTTTACGGAACTATTTTCTTTTCCTATTATTCAGTGTTTAGAGCTCCTGGGGCGTGATTAGTTATTCAAGGTCTTTTAGGGATTGGAGTGTTTCAAAGGTTTGTTCAATTAAAAAAAATTACATACATGCGTATAAACAGGCGAGGGTCCCAAAGTCGTAAGGCTGAAATGGGACCTTCGGTAGTTTATTACTAAGGTACCATGTAAACGCAGCGCACAGAAATGGTTGGTTTCAAATAACTACGGAAATAAATGCAATACTTAAAACATTAGCGATTTTCACAATTAAGTTGACAAGTCTATCAAGTGTATTTGCAATACCTACTTTCAAAACAACAACTACTACAAAACATCCTTTCCATTCAATAAAGGTCACTGGATGCGTACACTTCTTTTTATTATACACCAGAGGAAAATATTTGAGCAAATACACCAGTGAAAATAAAATAAAAAACATATAATTTCACACTAAAAGAAATATCTTTATGGTTGTTTTAAATACAAGTAATGACATTGATGATTTTACAGTAAGACGCGCGCTGTAACAGAGTGGAATAGCAGTGAAGTGGGTACATTTTTCTCGCAATTTGTAAGAACAATCGGGGGTAAAAAGTTATTACGTGAGGCAAACCTTGTGGGTGGGGTTTACATTACGTAGAGAATGAACGTCTATGAACTGAAAAGGAAGTTGATTCTCCAGAAGCTTAAATAACATGATTGCAAGATTGTACCTAAATAAGTGACAATGGATAAGATACCTAACTGGTTACGTAGTACCGAAACATCAGCACTAAAACGGCTGGTGGTAACAATACGTATCGCTTAGTTCTAAATGTGTTGTACCGATTTTAGGTGACAGTGATATGTGTTTCCCTAAGCGATGATGCCATAGTTATGGTGACACTGTACAAAGGAGAAATAGTGAAAGGAAAAGAAATGTCGGGCTTTAATGAGCGCACGAATGCCAAATGCAGTGTTTTTTTAGGTAGTTGATATGAAGATGAAACATAAGGTGAGGACCAAGACGTATGCCGAGAAATGCTGCAGAATCACAAGCAGGAATAGAATTTTCACCTAGTGTTAACGAGGGAAGCTGGGTTACGACCTTCTGACTTGAACTGAAAATCATGAATTTAGATTTGATAGGTTAATTACCAATTGGTTATTTTTATACCAATCTACGACATTACAGAGAGCGATATTAAGTTTAGACGTTATACAGGGTATACACTTGTCCGATGCTGAGATAGTGGTGTCATCCGGATATAAGACGCAAGGGGTTAACTGCAGGGTGTGAGGAAAGTCATTTATATAAAGCAAAAAGAGCAGGGGACCCAAAGTTGACCCTTGGGGCACACCTGTGTTACTAACTTCAGTTTCAGAAAATGTATCTGCTACATATACGACGTATTCCCTATCAAGCAAATAGCTTTTCAAGAATGTTAGTGACGGACCAGTTAGGCCGTACGCTTCGAGCTTACTTACTTACTTAATAATTCTATCGAAGCCTTTGGTAAAATCTGAGAAAACAGAGCTAACGAGCTGAGAATTATCTATTGATTGTTTGATACATTCTAATAACAAAATTAGTGCCAAGTTTGTGAAGCCTCCTGCGCGAAATTCGTATTCAGAAGCTTTTAATAAGCCGAATTTGCTTAAATAGCTGTTTATTCTATTGGCAAATAATTTTTCGTTTGTTTTGCTAAGAGAAGAAATAATAGAAATCGGCCTATAATTAGCGATAACTTCTATGTCACCTTTTTTGAATACGGGAATAATCTTGGATTGCTTCAACTGTTTGGGGAATGACCCAGATGAGAAGATAAGGTAAATTATATGACATATCGGAATAGAAATTAATCGAACTTCTGCTTTTAAAAGGCGCATAGAACCCTGATCAAAACCTGGGTTGGTATTTTTAAGATGCGAAATTGTAAGATATCTCTTCCGCGGTGGCAGGAAAAAGATAAAATGACTGGGGGGTGCGGCGCAAAGTTTCCTGGATGCCAGTTACTTGTCCCATTTGGATGGGTAGGAAAAAATATTCACAGAAGGCGTTCGCAATGTAAACGGGCTGGTGATACGCGGTGTCATTGAACTTGATTTTAGATATGGGAGAGTGTTGTTTAGATCTGTTTAAGAAATCGTTGAAAACATTCCACTGTTTCTTCGAACCATGTTGCGCTTGCAAAAAGGGGTTTTCGTAGAACAGTTTTTTGGCCTGTCTTAATACGGTGTTGAGAATAATACGATAGTTCTTATAGCGCAAGCAAGGTTTTTGTTAAAGGGTTTGCTTTTAGTTTTTTTGTGCAGTTTATCTTTTTTGCGTATGTTTTTAATAGGCCCTTAGTCATCCAAGAATTGCACAAAAACTTGTATTTCTTTTTACATCGTACGGTAGTAGTGCAAATTTTAACAGCAGTCAAGAAAGATGAGGAGAAAGAATTAAGAGCATCGACTGGATCGCGCACGTGATTGACAACAGACGAGTCAATGCCACTGATGGTTTCTATAGATTTATCTTCGTTGAAAACTGAAGTGTAGTAACATACCTCTGAAAAAACTGTTTGAGTGTCAAAAGTAACAAAGATTGGAAAGTTGTTGGTAATATCAGTTTGTACTACCCCAGCTATTGGAATAGATGGCAAGTTCTATAAGACATGGTCTATAAGGGTTTCCGTTCCGTGGGTCGCGTGACGAGCGGGTGAGGTAATCAAGGATTCGTACCCAAAACCCATGCAACAGTCTGTGTAGGTTGCATATTCATTAGAATTAACGTATGGTAAGTTAACATTTACATATCCCATAATTATCTAGTTTTTATTTTCTATGGTCCATTTATTCAGCGTGGCATCGAAAACATGAACAAAATCAGAAACCGCAGATGAGGGGGACTTATAAATACAACCTAACACAAAATTGGCGTTGTGGACAGCAAGTAATGATGAATCCGTTTCAACCCAAACCGATTCACAGTTACCAACGTCAAACGATGGGTCGTACCTGCGCGTGTATGTGATATCGGGAGAAATGAAAATGGCGGATCCCCCATAAATACTGCCTGCGTGGTTACAATATTAAGATTTCTATGAAGGAAAACCATACAAGTTTGAGTCGTGAGTGGGAAGCCAAGTTTCATATAAACAAATAAGCGAAAATGAATGACACAAAGAAGAGATTAAGTTTGCGATGCCATCATAGTTTTTTTCGGATGCTTCGCGCATTGAAATGAATGAGTGAAGGGTTTTTTTTGCAAAGTATGACTTTCAAATTGGTCGGGAAAGCGACGCCATCGAGGCGGGCAATGTACATGCACAATTTCAGCAAGTGCCTGACTTATTGTTAGTTGAAAATGCGCAGATCCCATTCCGAGGCTATGCGAAAAACGCGGCTGTCGCCTGACTGTCGTGCTTTGATTTGACAATTCTCAGTCCAGAAATATTGCCACCGACGTTTTTGTTAGTGTCAGTGCTTTTGAAAACAGCCGCTCGTTTTCAATGGTGAGATGGTCGCTTACAAAGATGGCCTTGTCGTTACCGCCGGAGAAACCTATCTGTCTGGCCTGTAGCCGAGCCTTGCGCGCATTTGTGACAAAGTTGCTCTTTTTATCCCTGCAGATTAAGCGTGCTACGATAGCCTTTTCGTTAGACCTTGATGCCACGTGGTGGGTGGTGTCGATGTCATCTGTAGAAACAGGACTGTCCAATACGTCGCCCATTTGCTTCAGGATGAAGCCGCCGTCATCACCCGCAGTTAAGGGCACTCCCTAAATTTCTATGTTCTTCATCCACGAGTATTGCTCCGAATTGGCCACCTTTTTTTCCAGGGCCTCATTCTGCGTTTTTAGTGCCTTATTCGCAGCAGTGAGCTCATCCTGTTTCGCAAGTATTTCATCAAACGTCTCGCCCAAGAATTTCACTCTCCGCCAAAGTTCCGCCGTCATCAAGGCCAAGTTCTTTACATCTGCGCCTAATCTGCGTATCAATTTCTTTCGGCAAAGATATACCGTTGAAAGTCTATTCAATGAATTCCAGCGTCCTTGCTAATTCCGCAACGGTCGGCATTTTACAGGTAAGGTTTGTAACAGGGTAACAAGAAAAAAATACTACAAACAGTCTACTGTAAGTGCAGCGGCAAGATAAGTAGGAAATTTTACCAGCAGGAAAATCAACCAGCAGCAGTTGCGGCAGAGCATGATATCTACTAAGCCGGAGATAAATAAGGACCAACATGCACGTCAAGCGGGGGGTTTCTTGTAGCTCACGCCACCGTCGCACTGCTGCTACTGCTGCTGCTATGTGGTGCAAGGTGTCGAGGTGCCCCCCTTTAATGCTCTCCCTGGCGGTGAAGACCATCGTTCGTGAGACCCTAGTCCGCGCAGCCGCAGTCGTCCTTCCCGCAATCAATAGGAGTAGCAGGGCACCTCGGGAGGCACGTGCACGAGGTCACTGACGCAGTTGATAGGGGTAGATACTGTCCAGTGCTGGCGAACCTGCACGTTAAGCGGGTGGTTACGTGCAGCTAACGCCACCGCCACAACTGCTGCTGAAGGAGTTCTAACCTTCTCTACTGACCTGGACGCCGAAGGCCGTTCCCTTCGCCGTAACGCAGCAGGAACGGTGGGATGTCCATCTCAGCTTTAGAAGTCCGGGTGCACCCCAGGGGACCGGCCCCCCTGGACTTAGAACCTTTTCGGGTGCCCTCCATTTAAGCCGCCACCATCGAGGGCGTCGAGAGTGCCACGGGCGGGGCAGGTGGTGGGGCGATGAAAGGGGCTGCTGCCGACCGTCTCGTTTCCACCTCCTCCGAGCCCTGCGGTGTCTCTTCGGCCGATGGAGCGCACATGGAGAGAGCAGCAGCACTCCCAACGGTGATCGCAGTCCCCAAGTTCAGAGTCACCACACTCATCAACTCCTCACGGCTCCGGAGTGCCAAAAATAGCCTGGTCAGAGATGGGACCACCACAGCCTCTACAGATGTTGGAGAGGTAGCAAATTGCTGCGCACCTGGGAGCCGGAACAGCAACACATCAGCAAGAAGGCTGCACTGTGATGCTGGGCTTACCAAACGCCGCCGCAACCCCGGGTGGGCAGCGTCTGTATAGGATGTAGAAGAAAGCAGGTTTTGTTTTTGGTGCGCTTGTACAAATGTGATGTTTTCTGTGGCTTTTATGTGGATGATTTATTTTTAGCTTTTAATGTTTTACGCGCCTGTGAATAGGCAGCGTGGGGTCCATCGCAATTCGGGCCCTTCAGTGAACTGCTTTCAGGGTTCTTACGAAAGATCACTCTCGGCGCATTTCGCACATGTCATCTTTCCTCTGCATGGTTGGGGTCAATGGCGGTATCGTTGCCATTTAAAGCAGCACCGCGAATATGGTACCTATGCTCGTACATTGCAGCTACGAAAGCACACTTTGACCGTTTCTGGAGGCGTTGTGCGATCAAACGTTAGGCTTACGTACTTTGTTGTACTTACATGATTCGCTCTCCTGTTTACTCTTCGTTTTACTGCAGTTACTCCTTGTGGTCGGAGAGCCTCAATAAGGTGCGCGTCTCTCCAGACTCTAGCTCTTTTTCCGGTATGACTTATGGCGAGGAGATGATGGTCCGGTGAGGTGTAACTATGTCAGTCAAGTCAGCCAGCGAGGTCTCTATAGGTAGGTTCTCACTTTATTTTTCTTTTCACTTCGACTAGTACATCACCAAATGCGAGTTTCCTAACATTATAGTCGGAACCAACTACAGAATAGATGCGTTTTGCCACAGAATGACAGATTTCAATGCAATTGGGGTGTTCTCTTCGGAATGAATGACACAAAACTTGTGAAAATATTCCGCACTACCTTTGCTAGTACTTCGGTGCGGCCCCTTTTGTGGGCAGATCATTGGAGCGGACATAAAAAAAAACCATGCGATATTGCAAAAAGCAGGGACTGGGGGTTTACCCTAATGCCGAGAGAGGTCCCGGAGCGACCTGCACGGTAAACGGAGAGGGAGCCGACCCACCGGAGCTTGAACACGGCTACGACGACCACGCTCGGCACCGGTGGCAAGAAAATATCTGTCGACTACAGTTCCAAGCCGGCATTGTTGGATGTCTCTAGTGCATTTGCCAAGCAATTTAGGTCGGGTTTCAGCTCGTCAGACAGCACACTCCAGCGGATACTTTCTGGACGTTTGGAGCACAGCCAAACATAACACCAATTCATGTTGATATCGTCTTTAAGGTTCTACGCAACACGAAGCCTTCGCTAGCACGCGGGCCTGACGGCGTTCTCATGGCCATATTAAAGGCATTTATTCCTGCCTTAGTTCCCAAGATTATCTCAATATTCAATAACCGCCTCAAAAGTCGTGCTTTTCTCCTTCAGTGGAATATCGGCAAAATTGTACCTGTTCAAAAATCCGGACCAAAAACTGACGCCACGAACAACCCTGTAAATGTACTTCTTTACTATCCCAGCGATGAATTCTAAATTTATTGTACATTGGCTTTTTTTTGTGCTAGCCAATATTCTTGCTCAAGATTGCCTCTAATTTGACTGGCACAAACTTCCTGAATTCACAGGATAACGACTTATGGCATAAACGTGGACTTAACTGCTTGAACCGAATTTTCTGTGCATCTTCGAGTACTCGTATATCAATACCAAACCATCTCTTACTCCCGCAGCATGAAAAAAGGAACGAGAATCCCAAGCACGCAGTTCCTGCAATAAATAGGTCATTGATGGGCAGTCAGCTGGAGGTGCTCGTGTATGGTTGGCTTTAGGAGCGCTCAACCGTAAGTTGGGTGCTAAGATATGAGGGTTATTAGAACTTATAAACACAAGACCGAAGTGCCGGGCTACAAACACAAATGTTCTTTCGTGTACTATTTTGGGGTGGTACGCTTTTCCCAGCTGTAGTCGAGTGGTTATTAAATTTATGCCTGCAATTAGGCCACAGTTTTGATTCTGATGGTTTTTTTGCTTGACTGGCTTTGTGACATCTGATGTAGAAAAATAACATTATGGAGAGAGCCCAAATACACAAAGGAAAACTGCGCGAACGGCCAGTATGTCGAAATATGGTTGCCAGACATGTGATGCGCGGTTTCATCACTGATCACATGGAGAGAACCATTTTGTACCAACTAATATGACGTCAGGTTATATTTGCTGCCGATGGACAGTAGCACATGGTCACTTGAGATTCTCCTACATGTTATCATTTCAAAGGCGTCTCCTAATTCTATTATAATTTAATTCTGAAATTATTTTGCTTTTAAGTTCCAAATGATCATTGAATTGTATAAAATCGGTGAATGCCAATTTTCTTAAAGAAAAATTTTCTTAAAGGAAAATTTTCTCAGGAGAGTTCAACGTAGAAGAAATGCTCCCTACAGGTTCATTTGTTAGCGATTCTTTTACATCGTTTTCGGGAAAGACATTGTCACCATGCGATGCCCCCAAAAGCAATCCAGGCCGAGAGAACCATGCTATGGCATGCACTCGTGGCATAACCAGAAGGTAATCCCAACAGGATGGTTTCTGATTAATTTGTGAAAATGTTTTCTTTTTTACAGTTTCGGTTTTTGTGCCGAAGAAGAATGGTAGCAAGCTGATAGATCGGAAGCAAGAGCCCAGACCAGAATCACTACGTCATGATATTGTAGAAAGCGTATGCATAGTGAGTATACCTATGTATTTATGTGCGAATTATTGTATAATGTTTTGTGCATTTCTAAATGACTTTTTTTCCGCTCAGCTGCCCATCCGTTCAGATATAGCCATTACGCTTTATGTGAATTTCCTGACAATATACCCAAAAGTAAAAACCAGTTTGTATGGTTAATATTTTGGAGCCCCTCAGCACCCACCTCAAAACCACTCCCATTAGGTGATGCTTGGTGAATTTTCGGACATAGTGGCAGGAAGCAGAAATATGATCCCGACAGGAATGGAAAGAGCAAAAGGGAAATCGTGAGCATGCGCCTACTTACGTGCGGCAAATCTGGTTGGCTTTTGGAGAAATGAAATCACATTAACGTTAGCATTGCGTAGCATCTTCTCTTTTTATGTCTTCATAATGTTTGTGCAACTTTTCATATATCGGCCGTCCTACCATCATCCAACCTGCCATCATCGATGCTACTGCTAAAAGCATGGAGCGATCTACCACCAGGCCAACTCCTACCAGCACGCCGACATCCACCACTTGTCATCGTACCAGAATGCTGTAGTCGGCCGTCTTGCCATCATAAATGCCATTACAATAATCCAAATCAAGTCAATCCGCATTTTTATTACAGAAGAAAGAACATTGTCCAATTTGGAGCGGGGGTCTGCGATTTGATCTGTTATGTTTTCACACCCAGGTTTTTGCCATGTACTGGTAAATATTTCAGCCGGAAGCGTGGGCTAGCATAGACAAATTTTCAATGTTATGGCATCCTCAAGTCGGAAAGCAGTTTAAAAATTTAGGGGTGAGGTAAAACTGCAGAAGAACGGAAAGTTGGGCTAGTTGGTGTGTTTTCATTTTGGTGGAATACAGAAGCACTAAAAAAAAATTCCCCCGCATTTCCCCGAAGGGGAGTATGAGGAAGTGCGAAGCACGGGCTGATGCTATGAGGGGGAGTTTGTTGAAGTTTGGTGGCATTTTGCCCGCTATTTATACGGAGCTCGACACGCGCTCGACCGCACCTGCGCTAAGCCTGCGCTCGACTAAGCCTACCGCGGTCGCACGTGGAGCCCGCCGACACAATAGGAAGGGAAGAGGAGGAGCGCACCGCACCGCAGCGCACCGCAGCTGCGAAGCGCCTACCGGAGTGAAGGGAGAGGAGGCGCAGTCACGTGAGAGAATGCAGAACTAGCGGGTTTGTAGTATCACGTGTACACCACGCAGTTATCAAGCCGCTATAACGCCGCTGAGTCGCCAACGCACGCCGCTGACGACGTAGTTTGAATGTGTTAAAGATATAAGGCGCGTTACTAACACTGATATCAGCGTCGCGTCCGTGGCTTAGTCGGTAGAGCGTCGCGCTGCGGCCGCAAAGTCCTCGGATCAAATCCTGCCGCCGGATGCTGTTTTTTTTATATAGTGTAGTGGCCTGGCTGGCGCGCCGAGAGAGGGCTTTAGGAGAGTAGGCGAAGGGGGAGAGGAGGCGCTATGCGAGCGCCCTCACGCGTCGGAAATCCGGCGCCGTTGCTAGGCACGGTAGCTAGCTCCGTTGCTAGGCTGCGGACGGAGGACGGCGGTGGAAGCAGGAGTAGGCCCGACTAAGAAGTGCTTCGCACTTAAAAACTAGGACGAAGGAAGAAGCAGACAGCACTGCGCTTACGGCGCTTGGTGGGGCGGCTACAAAAATTGTAAGGTATGTCAATGATTCAATGATTTCCTGGTGTTTGTAAAGTCTGATAGCCTTCGCCGCAGGGTTAGTGATGTTCTGAGTCTTTTTGAGCAGTATGGTCGTGGACTGAGCTTCACAGTAGAGCTACCAAAAGAGAATGAACTACATTTCTTAGACTTAAGTCTTTTTCGTGAAGAAAACCACGTTTGCTGGGCGTACGTCCCGCGCTCAAAAAAGCCCATATTAAACTTCAACCCTGGGCAGTCAAAGGTAGTAAAGATGGGAATTGCTGCTTCTTGTCTGCATTCAGCCATTACAAAATCTTGTTCTGATAGAGTGTCCACAAGTTTTCATAATCACTTAGATAGACTAAACAAGGCTGGTTTTCAAGAGTCGGTCGTTCGGAAGGTTCTTCTAAAGCTAATAAAGTGTGTGAAGTCTAATTGGGCGGCCAAGGAAAAGGACAGCGAAAAACAGCCCACAAAACAGGCAGTCATTCCCTACGTGCATAAATTGGCGCATGGGTTAAAGAATGTTGCCAATAGGTTTGATGTTAGAGTGGTTTTCTCGGCTCAGAATAAACTGAACGGTGTGTGTAGCAAAGTAGATAGGTTATTATCAAATAGTAAAAAATGCCCAAGAAAACGAAATTGCGGAGTAGAGCACAACCCCCCCTTTGTTAGTTGTGCAACGTGTCTTGTTTATTGCTTACCGTTGAATTGTGGCCATATCTACGTGGGCCAGACTGGGCGATGCTTGAATATACGCCTGCAAGAGCATCCAAGTTCTGTAAAGTCGAAGGATGGCTCTAACTTGGCGAAACACTGTTCTGGGTGTGGATGTACACCGATTTTTGCGAGGCTTCAGTTTTATAAAAATTTCGGGACAAAACCACGAGAGAAGTTATAGAATCATTCCACATAAATGGTGTGGGAAACGCTGTGTCAGCGCCCCCTCCCTCAATTTAACCGACAAGGAATACTCCTATCTGTGTCACACGTTGCGGAACTAATGCTTTGGTCTATCTAAGGTTGTGGCGCTTTTTTCGGGGTTTGCGTACTATAAGTTTGGCGTGTGTTGTATCTTATATTTTTTTCTGCCGCATGTGCCTCGACCGCTGTTAATTCTTGTAATAGTGTGTATAATGGGGGAGGGAATCCGACCACGTGTACTCTGGATGGTATATACTTGTATGTTTTTCAATAAACGAGTAGTTGCGAGTAAGCGCCGTGCTGTCTACTTCTTCCTTCGCCCTTGTTTTTTTGAGCGCTTCTGTATTCCACCAAAGTGAGGTAAAACTGTCCAGTAAACGCAATATTGCTACTTGTTACATCTTGTTATTCTTTCGGGGTGACAGACGGGTTGATGTATATTGCTATTCACGGATCTTCTGTGTGTAATTATGTACCAGCATAAAATCTTTTCTGCGTGTTTAGCTGTTGATGTAGTCGGTAAAACAGATCGTATAATTGCAACACCAGATGTGTTTGATAGAGAAGTCATCATTGAAAGCCAAAGCGCGAACTTAGACAATGAGAGAGGAAAGATAACTGATCACCACATACTACAATGTTTTTTTTCTAAGTTCTAAAAACTCATATATTCCTGTTCATGGACAATCCACCATGCACAAGTGCCAGCTGCGCATCCGGGTATAATTCTGCTTTCTGGGGAAACAGATCACTTCAAAATGAGCGGTAGTGTTATTCTTTTGTTTCTCCATGTGGAATTTCGCGCTATCGTTTCCAATCATTCATCACTAACTAGATAGTCTCTCCGATTTTCTCAGTTGCTAGCAAATGTTAACATGCTGGGGATAGCTGGATATGCTAACTGTAGCAAACGGAATGATACTTCATACTCGAGCAACATAGCCCGAGAGTAAGAAAAACACAGTTTCTAAAAGTGATGTATAGTATTGCCTTCTCAGAATTGCGATCTACCAAGTGGCCCAGCTGACTGCCGTTGTTGTAGAGGAGCAATGTACTCCTGTGATTCAGGCATAGCACATGAAGGCAATGCCCTGTTACGTTGCGTCGGAATGTTTTTATGGCACCGCGGTCGTGGCTGTTACACACATACTACATTCCCATCCCCAACAAATGTTTTCCGCCTCATTTGAAGCTTTCACTTGCACTTTTTGTGAGTTCATGTCCTGCGGGAGAAAATAATGGCTTGCGAAAAACGAACCGCATTTTGTACCTCCTTGCCCACGCTGAGCCGTAGAATTTGTGTAAAGTTGTCCAGAATACAGGGTGCCAACGTAATGCTGCAGTTGTGAAAATCTATGTCGCTGTGAGTATACCTTCTTGCCGGATATTATTATTTTGGACAGATCGCCATAATTCTAAACAATGCACGGAAGACGCCAATAGGTGTGGGAGAATAAATGAGCCACTTTATTATTACTAAAATAACTTTTTTTCTCGAAAAACACATATATATTCAATGCGTTTTCTTTCAAACATTATTTCGTCATATCCTGGAGATCACTCCACGCGAAACACGAAGACTTGTTTAGTACGAAAACAACCGTCTGCTTTCAAAAAGGACGAACAAAATGCGTTTCTTGGCGTAGGGGACAACCTAAGTATATAAAAGTAAACCAATGCTGTTATCGCATCACCGCAAACCATTGCCTCTAGGAGTTTGCTCCGACGATCATGGGTTTTCTCTTTTCTTTATTATTTATCTTTTTACATAACTATACAGTGTAATAAAGTATAATGGCTGTCTAATAAAGGTAGTCAACGCACGTAGTTCTATAAAGAGGAATTTGTGTATCTCCTTTATTTAGGTTGCTAAACCGACTGTCTAAACGTATGGAGTCCCAAAAGGCTGCGGCTTCCGAAGATTTACTATGCTTTATATCAGCTGAAAGAAATTAGTAGAGCCTAGTGGTATACATATTTAGTCATGAGCATTTGAGTCATCGTGAAAGCACACCGCTCATGATCAACCCAGAGACCCTTATCAAGCAAAACATATGTCCCAAGGGTCAGACTATTTGTACTTCCAGGCATTCACACCAATACAAAGTGCTAACGTCCAATCGGTATTTAATTTATCAAATATCTAACGCTCGCATAAAGCCAAAATAAATTAAGCGCAATTTATTTAGGCAAGCAGACTGAGGACGTGGTAGTTTATTTGCACCTTTATGTTGAAATAGCCTTTTTTGCTGCAGGACAAAACAAAACATTTGCACCCGTTTTCGTTGTGTTACAAGACGAAACGGCATGTATTATTTCCAAACGCCCCAGAAAGATATAAGCTCAGAGCAACGCGAATCTTTAGTCGATGATAAATAATAACAGAATATTGTTCATATAGCTGCAATAACAAGTTGACAAAGAAGCTTAGTTGAAAACTTGAACCGAAACTAGCTAATGGCGAACTGTTGAGCAATGCATGGCGTTATTCGTCTTTTTGGCGTTTTGTTTTCAAGTGACCGGATAATATTGACGACGTATGTGCTGTTCACGAGAGCAGAAAAGCGTTTATGCTTTCTTTTTAGCGTGACTTGCTACCCACGCCAGCTTTGGACGAAATCATTTTCCATATTGTTATTATCGGCTTTGTCTTTCGCCTATAGAGGAAAAATATTTGTAACTTGCTTGCACATTCCTCGATACACGACTGATGAGCTTCTATAAAAGAACCATGAGTGAAAAACACCTTTTTGAACAAGCAGTGGTGTGCATTTACATTTTCTACTCACAAACGACATTCCACATAATGATATAACATTACGTATGACCTCGTGACGAATTTCCGGTGGACGAGCAAGAAGAGGAGACCGAGCGCGCAGCTGCGACGAGTTCGTGAAAAAAAAACCGAATTGATCCGGTGATCAGTGGACGCCTGTGACACGCTGGGCTGGAGAGCGTGGCCTGTGATCGTGTTCGGGTGTGAACCTGGGTCGCAACCACTGCTGTGTCCGTGAGCGGTCCGCCGCTGATCACGATAACCTGTGGGCTGGCCATGCCTGGAGCTGGTGACGCACTGGGCGAGAGAGGGCGGGTCCGGATTCACCTGGAGGTGGAAACCTCCACCCACACCCGCTGCTACGCCATCGAGCCCTGACTGATCGGCAAGGTCGACGATGCTTGCCCGACGTACCGTGCCTGGATGCGACGTGGCCTAGAGGCGGTCATCGAGCCAGCCTCGCCGTGACGTCCCCGTCAAAATCGCGCACGTCGGCACTTCAACACACCTAGGGGCTGCGACAAAACCCCGTAGGACGTTTCTTTTCTTTATTGCGGACATTTTCCCGTTAGCCTCTTGCTGTTTGTAAGGCTTATATATTTCTCTTTGCGTCTTGGCTTCCGTGCCCTATCTTCTGATTCTTCTTGCGTCATGCATAAAACAACGTTTACTCGCGCACGCACTGGCCCTGACTCGTGAATCTCACGCCAATCCTGTGCCCATTGATTAAAAAGTGGCGAGCCAGCCAGTATTTCTTAACATCCTGCCTGAAAGGAGTCAGTGAGTCACGAGTGTGTCTGTAACGTTAGCTGCAACAGCATGCATCTCAAAAAGTTAATGGCAATGGGGACTCAGCTAGGACTCTCGGGATAAGAGCTTAGGGCGTAGATAGACAGATTATAGAGAGCGAGATAGAGGTTGGCAGCGATGGCGTAGAGGTAGAACACTCGCCTCGCGTGCAGAAGGACCGTGGCCCGAATCGCGGTGCCGGACAATTCCCACCGGATTTTAAAAAAAATCTGCATATTGATGGAATTGCACAAGGGGCTTGGGGTGCGGCCTGATCCCGGCGACCATTGCCGGCAAGGCACTCCCTCACCAGAGCAGGATTGGCCACCCTGGTGTAGTAACGGCCACAACCTCCCATGAATACGCCAATTAACCCTCGGCCCTCAGTCCCCAGCGGCTGCGAAGCAACTGACCACGGCGGCGGTCAGACCTGTGACGCAGCAGAGGGTGCTAAGAATCCCGGGATCCGGACAGGCGCCAATGAAATCTGAACCTGGCAACGCCTAACGCGCGAACCCTATCTAGCGAAGCAAGTCTCAAGGTGTTGTTCGAGGAATTAGAGGGCATGAAATGTGATGTAATAGGGCTTAGCGAGGTTAGCAGGGCAGGCGGAGCCTTTACGGTGCTGAAAAATGGACACGTCCTATGTTACCGTGGTCTAGAGGACAGAAGAGAACTGGGAGTGGGACTTCTGGTCAATAAAAGCATAGCTGGCAACATAGACGAACACTATAGCATTAACGAAAGGGCAGCAGGTCTTGTAATTAGGCTCAATAAGAGGTACAAGCTCTAGGTGGTGCAGGGCTACGCGCCCACATCCAGCCACGATGACCAAGTAGTGGAACGCCTCTATGAAGATGTGAAATCGGCAATGGCTAAAGTAAAAACACAGTATACCGTAGTTATTGGGGACTTCAATGCTAAAGTAGCCAAGAATCAGGCTGGAGATAAGGCAGTTGGGAACTATGGTGTGGGCTGTAGAAATAGCAGGGGGGACCCACTAGTTGAATCTGCAGAACGGAATAACCTAAGCATAATGAATACCTTCTTCTGTAGGAAGTGGACCTGGAGGAGCCCGAATGGGGAGCACAAAAATAAAATAGACCTCATATTATGCGATAACCCTGGCATCGTGCAGGATGTGGAAGTGCTCGGAAGGGTAAGGTGTAGTGATCACCGTATGGTAAGATCTCGAATTAGGCTAGATTTGAGGAGAGACCGCAACAAGCTAGTACAAAAGAAGCCGATAAATGAGCTAACAGTAAGACGTAAAGTAGAAGAATTCACGATCGCGCTGCAGAACCGATATTCCGCCCTTAACGAGGACGCCGAGCCCACGACACAGGAAGCCAACGACAACCTTACACGCATTATCGCAGAGTGTGAAGTAGACATCGGGGGCACTATGGCTAGACAGGATACTGGTAAACCTTCACAGGAGACGATATATCTAATCAGAAAACGGCAAACCATGAGAATCTCTACCGCAGCTGACAGAATAGAACTAGCCGAGCTCTCGAAGTTAATCAATAAGCGTAAGACAGCTGACATACGGAAGTATGTTATGGAGAGGATCGAATACGCTGTAAAGAACGGAGGTAGCCTGAAAGCAGTGAAGAGACGTCTTGGCGTGGGGAAAAATCAGATGTATGCACTTAAGGATAAGCAAGGCAATGTCATCACAAAAAGGGATAAAATAGTCACAGTGGCCGAGGAGTTTTATAGGGATCTGTACAGTAGCCGGGACATACAGGATAATGCCGAACGAGACAGTAGTTCAGAGGAGATAGACATCCCACCAGTAACGTCCGAAGAAGTAAGGAAGGCTTTGAAAGAAATGAAAGGGGGCAAAGCACCTGTTTAGAATCAGATAACAGCAGACCTCTTGAAGAATGGCGGCGAAATTCTACCTGAAAAACTGGCAAACCTGTATACGCATGCCTAATGACCGCAATCGTACCGGATTCCTGGAAGAACGCGAATATCATCCTAATTCATAAGAAAGGCGACATGAAGGACTTGAAAAATTACAGGCCGATCAGCTTACTGTCAGTCGTCTACAAGGTATTTACCTAGGTAATCGCTAATCGAATCTCTGCAACCTTAGATTTCAGTCAAACTAAAGAAAAAGCAGGGTTCCGTAAAGATTATTCAACAATGAACCATATTCACACGATCAATCATGTGACAGAGAAGTGCGCTGAGTATACTGAACCACTATATATAGCCTTCATAGATTATGAGAAAGAATTTGACTCAGTCGAAAACCTAGCAGTCATTCAGGCATTACGGAACCAGGGGGTAGATGAGCATTATGTAAGAATACTAGAGGATATCTACAATGGGTCTACAGCTAACATCATCATCCATAGGGAGAGCAGTAAACTACCTATAAGGAAGGGTGTCAGACAAGGAGACACAATCTCTCCAATGTTATTCACAGCATGCTTATAAGAAGTATTCAGTACGTTGGATTGGGAACAGGTGGGAGTAAGGGTTAATGGAGAATACCTCAGTAACCTCAGATTTGCTGATGACGTTGCCTTGCTAAGTAACTCGGGGGACGATTTGCAAAGCATGCTTTCCGCACTGAGTGAACAGAGTACAACTGTGGGCCCGAAAATTTTTATGCAGAAAACTAAAGTAATGATCAATAACCTCGGCACAGCACAGCAGTTTGAGATAGGTGGTGAGGCAGTGGAAGTGGTAAGCGAATATATCCACTTAGGCCAAGTTGTGACCCCAGATCCCAACCATGAGGCAGAGATAATTAGAAGGATCAGAATGGGTTGGGGTGCATGTGGCAGACATTCTCAGATAACGAATAGCAGCCTACCATTTTTGCTGAAGAAGAAAGTGTATGACAGCTGCATCTTACCGGCACTCATCTAAGAGGCAGAAACTTGGAGACTCAATAAGAGAGTTCAACTTAAATTGAGAACGACTCAGCGGGCAATGGAGCGGAAAATGATAGGTGTAACATTAAGCGACAAGAAAAGAGCGGAGTTGGTCAGGGAGCAAACTGGTGTTAAAGACATATTAGTAGAAATCAAGAAGAAGAAATGGACGTGGGCAGGGCATGTAATGCGAAGGCAAGATAACCGCTCGTCATTAAGGGTAACAAAGTGGATCCCTAGAGAAGGCAAGCGTTGCAGGGGCGGCAGAAAGTTAGATTGGCAGATGAGATCAAGAAGTTTGCGGGGATAAATTGGTCACACTTGACACAGGACCGAGGTAATTGGAGAATAATGGGAGAGGCCTTTGCTCTGCAGTGCGCGTAGATAGGCTGGTGATGGTGATGATGATGAGAGAGCGAACGTGCTGAGAAACGCACCGCTAGAGCCGCCGAGGGGGAAGCCAGCCGAGAAACTGCCAAAGAGCCAAAGAAAAGAGCCAAAGATGCTGCAGAAAGAGAGAAAAAGCTGCTACTGCTAAATATCCCACTCAAAGAGGATGGTGGTACCAGCCAACCAAATGTCGCCACTGGAGGTGAAGTTGTTGCAACTCCGCCTGCGATCAACCCGCAGAAACTGCTTCCTCTTTTTGACGAGAAGCATGAGGAGTCGCACGCGTACCTGCAAAGGTATGAGTGCGTGGAAACCAGACAGCGGTGGCCTCAGGACAATTGGGTCCTACGTGTAAGTATGTGCTTGAGCGGGGAGGCTCTTCCTATCATAGGCCGTATGACCGCCGAAGAGTCCCTAGATTAGGTCAAGATCAAACGGGCGTTGCTTCAGTGGTTTCGCTTTACAGCGCAAAGTTACAAGAAAAATTCAGGAAGGCGAGGGCTGAGGTTGGCGAAACCGGGAAACAACTAGCGGCAAGGCTTACGGGTTATTTCGTTCACTGGATCGAGATGGCAAATGTGCAAAAAACATTCGAGGCTCTTCGCGACCAAATGATCCACGAAAAATTCATCCGCTGCTGCCATCCCAAGCTCGTCATCTTCCTGAAGGGTGTAAGACGCTGAACGACCTGGCCGAGGCTACAGATCGTTTCCTAGAGGCGCAAAACCTCTCGAACCTTTGAAGGGCTTCCGAAGAGGACCGCGATACTCGACTCACGGAAGCAAGCTCCACCGAAATGCTTCCTGTGCAATCGCCCAGGACACTGTGCACAAGAGTGCCGTTACTGAATGAAAGAACCGGCAAGATGCACCACTTGTGGTCGCCAAGGCCATAAAACTGAGCATTGCGGACATGGATTGAGTGATACAGAGCTGGTTGCTGCTTGTGCCCTCACTGAACCCCTAAAAGCTCAACAGCAGTGCATCAAGCTCGACGACACGAACGATGAGTATCTTGGTATTAAGTTTTCGTGTGTCATCGTGAAGGAATCTCCTTGCCTAGCGAAACGAATGCCAATAGTCGAAGGGCGATTATTTGGACAACCTGTCACCGTTTTGCGGGACACGGGTAGTAATACCGTTCTTGTCCGACGTGACTTGTTCCCGGAAACCCAGTTAACGGGAAAGACTACCTGTTTACAGTTCTTGGACAGGTCAGTCAAGAAGCTCCCGGAGGCCAACATCTACGTCCAAACCCCGTACTTTGTGGGCGATGTTACGGCCGCTTGCCTGGATAAGCTAATCTATGATGTCGTGATCGGGAACTTCCAGGTGTGAAAAAACCTCACATACCGGATCCCGACTGGCAACTCGAAAATAAAAATGGCCTAAATGTAGCACTGGGTGCAACAGTCACCCAGCTACCCACCGATTTCCCGGCTCAGACTGTCGTCAAGCCAAGCAAGGACGAGGTTGAGTCTTTAAGTGTGCCTCAAATCAGCTGCGCTGCTATTTCAAGAGAAGAGTTAGCGGGGGAACAACGAAGAGATTGGACCCTTCGATCCTTCTTCCGAAAGTTAGGAAAGAATGTTTTATTGGCTAAAGGACAGAGGTATTTGTTCCTCGAGTCAAATAATGTGTTGTACAGCTAGTACCAGCTTGCTACAGGCACAGCATTTACGCAAGTCGTTTTCCCAAGAAACTGCGGGAGTGCATCGTTCGTGTGGAACACGAGAATTTCAGGGCGGGGCACCAGGGGGTGCGAAGAACCACTGATTGCGTTTTTCAAGACAATTTCTGGCCAGCTCTTTGGCGGGACGTACGACTTTTTGCCGGGAAGTGCGAAAATTTATCGTAATAATTCATTCAAAATAAACACGAAAGTTGGGGCACCAGCAGGAGCGATTCCCACATGCTGTACCCAAGACCAGGACGTTCGTAACTCAGGAGCTTTTGATAATAACACCAAAAAACCACCGCGCAAACGCAACGGGGCCCTTACCAAGCCGACAGTAGAACTTCAAGCATGGGTACCGGCGTTCAACAAGCTATTTACTCAGTCGCCGGCGTTTCATGACCACTCGCCTGGCTACCGGACAAGGAACCTAGAAGGCTTAAACGCGATTCGAAGGCTTAACTTCTGCGAAGATGTGAGAGGGGAAGACAAAACTTTCTCAGCACAATGAAGTGCGTCTTCGCCTCTTACGTGCCAATAAGACCGCAAACGACACCGCCTGCCTCTAGATGAAACAGTCGTCCACACCAGAGTCATCGATAGCCAGTCAGAGGGTCGCCCGCAGGAAACTAATGGCGAATTCTAAGGCACCGACAACCCAGGGTCCGCAGTTTAATCCTCGTTAGTTTTGTACATACTGTGTGGTCCTAAGTTGTTTGTACCGCGTAATTGTGGTCCTAAATTTGTTTTAAGGTATTTTTCTATACGCTTTGTGCGCGTGCTGTGCGGTTAAGTGTGCCGGTGGGACTGACTGTGCTCTCGTGGACTGCGCGCAAGAACTTTTCCGTTGGTACAATGAACTTCTTCCATCTCCACCTTGCCTATTTAACTCTTAGAATAGTTGTTCCTCCCCAACAACTTTCTTATACCTGGAATCATTGTGATGAAGTGCCGAGGGACGAGGAAGAAGAAGAGACCGAGCGCGCAGCTGCGACGAGTTCGTACAAGAACATCGAATTGGGCCGGTGATCAGGGGACGCTTGTGACCCGTTGGGGTGGAGAGCGTGGCTCTGTGATCGTGTTCGGGTGAGAACCTGGGTCGCAACCGCTGCTGTGTCTGTGAGCCGTCCGCCGCTGATCACGATAACACGTGGGCTTGCTGTGCCTGGAGCTGGTGACGCGCGGTGCGAGAGAGCGCGGGTTTGGATTTACCTGAAGGTGGAACCCTCCGCCTACACCCACTGCTACGCCATCGAGCTGTGACGCATCGGCAAGGTCGACGATGCTTGCCTGACGTGCCGTGCCTGGATGTGACGTGGCCTAGAACCGGTCATCGAGCCAGCCGCGCCGTGACGAACCCGTCAACCCCGCACGCGTAGGGACTTCAACACCCCGAGGGGCTGCGGCAAAATCCTGTAGGACGTTTCTTTTCTTTATTGTGGACCTTTTCTTGTTAGCCTCTTGCCTTTTGTAACGCTTATATTGTTAACCTCGCGTCCTTGATTCCAAGCCCTATCTTCTGGATCTTCTTGCGTCATGCATAAAACAACGTTTACTCGTGCACGCACTGGCCAGTGACTCGTGACTTTCACGCCAATCCTGGGCCCATACATTACAGACCTAAAAACTTAAGCTGTGTCTGGAAACATATTCAACACTCTGTACGCTATCATCACCACCAAAAGCGGAGTACAAAAGGGGAGCTACCTGTGCTTATGTACCACATTTGTCTAATGATAACGGGTATGCGACTTAATACCGCTACAGGGAGAAGGCAGCGTTGGGGTATTTTGTATAGTGCTGGCGGACCCTGAATAGAATTCTTCCATCAACAACACCTTGGAGCATGTTGAGCTTGTTTTTAGATATGCCAAACAATTAGAATGTTTGAAATACTATATTTTTAAGTTACGTGGTACGCTGTTTTTTAGTCGAAAGTGTTGATACACAGTGCTTTTCTTCAAGAAGGCGTCGTTCGCGCTATGTTCTTTGGTAACAAGCTCGTCAGTCGTGCATCCACCATCGTGCAAGATTGGATTACAGCTGCCCAAGATATCAGGACCGATAGATCTTAACTATACAGATCGCTTATTTATGTTTTCAAACAGGCTCCTGACTGAACTGCTATCACAGATCGGGGGATAACTTGCACGTAAGCAAATATCCACTTTGGTTTGATAGCGGCGAGATAACGTACTTTTCACCATCCAAAGAAAACTTCAAGCACGGAATAATTTTTTTTAATATAGACCGTTATTGTGAGATTGTAAATAGTTTAATGTGGTGTAAGTAAATTGGCTTGCTGCTCTGGAAGAAGCCCTTCAGACTGGCAGCAGCTATCAGCTTTTAAAAAAAAATTCCGGTTGAACATATGGTGTGAAGGCCTTTATTCGTTTGTCAACCTCCCCTTGGTGTACCGTGAGTACTACGTGAACGTATTCATTACTGAGAAGAACGTAACACCTCTTCAATTCGTTTTATTTTTTCATTTGATCTTCCAAGCTGCTAGCAGTGGAGGATATGAGGAGTTGCCTGCGTTTTGTCCTTTCAGTTTTGTGGAGGAATAGTCCCACAGATTGATACGGGGTTGATTTTTGAGGGACTATGGCTTCCCCGCCGGATGAGAGCAGTGACGTCGTAGTTGCTCCTAAATACAAAGTAGCGATTGAGTAAAACGCTAAGTGTGGTGTAATGATAGCAGCGCCGATAGTCTCCATCAGTACAAAGACCCCAATCCCTTCCCTTCTTGTGCCCATCTATCGCTGGGAGTGTTGTGGCCGCCGCCGGCGCGTGCTGCGAGGCGCAGCCTTTTGGCATGGCCTGGCCGGCGACCTTACGCGTGGCGGTGGGAAAGGATTTATTTTCTTCGCAACCTTCGGGGTTGGAAAGGTGGGCTGGTGTCAACAACATAATCGGATGTGCGTTGCGGTGTGGAGATGGCTTCACTTGCGATAGCTCAAGCAAAATTAAATGGTTGTTTTAGATCTGCCAATGCGAGCAGTCGCACGAAGACTTGTTCCTAGGGCGGTTTGCGGGCGCCACAACCCCACGCCCCTTTGCAGACACCTGTGCGGCATTTTGGCACCTTTTTGTCCTTCGGGCTTTCACTAGGGATCGTGCCACTATACCCTCATTGGTGCGCGGCGGCGCCTTTAATTTGTAACCCAGTTTTCGTTTTTTCTGGTTATGCTTCATCATCTACTGTAAATGCGTGTAAATAAACTTTTCTTCATCATCTATCTCTTGCGTCATCGCCATCGGGTATGTTCACCTCTCCACGACGACACCACCCAACCTTTACAACAAACCTAACTTTACTTGCGGGGTTTACAAGCGCTTCTTAACGGCGCAAGTTGTAGATATTTTTTTAAATCACATCAGTGTAAAACACTGATGTGATTTAGATGTGAATTCAGATCTGATTTAGATGTGAAATACTGATGTGAATTAGGGGTAAGCAGTTCCACTGTACCTGGATTTGTGTCATCGCCAATGACTACAGGAGAACGGTTGTGACGGCACTAAGCTGCGTTACTGAAATCATACCAAGGTGTTTTACAAGGGAAGCTAGAGGATGTTTATCCCTCTAAGCTTTAGAGCGATGATTGTATATGGCTTGCCAGCTTTGTCGAGATGCTTTCTCAATATAGTCATTTGATTGTTCTTAATGTAAAAAGGTCTAGTCTCTGCGCCGTCAACCTACGAATGTGTCTGAAGTGTTTATGGAAGCCATGCTGTCCGGAAGCGTGGACGGCTGGAGGGGATAGCGGTTGTGGTGCACATCACCTTCCCCTACACCGCCGCGTGGGTTCTAGGATCGACAGGTTGGGGAGCGACAGACAAAGAGTCGCTCCCGATCATGCTCGCTACCCACGCAGGCACAGGTGAACCCCATGGTGCGAAAGCTACCTGGACTCCTATGAGCAATGCATGGCATGGCTCGGGCAAGACAGATTTGTTATTTCTGCTGTGGTCGAGCTGTGCCACAAAGAGAGTTTTATTAGAGCGTTTGCTGTTTTTGCATACAGTGAACATCAATGTTTTGCGGCACGCTACATCGGCACCCCGCGGGGAGTTTTAGTACACCATTTTGTCCGTTTGGTTTCCTGCCCCCTAACGCTAATAGCGCCATCTGCTGAGATAAGGCAAAGCGACGCTCACCTGGCCGAACGAGCACTTGGAATTTTGCACGACTACCCAAACATTGGAACTAAACGCACTCCGGTTAATCATAGGAATATCCGCCTACAGAACCACACTCTCTAGCGGCAGTACTGAAGCCCCGAGGTTAGTTTTTTTGACGGTCACACAACATCCACAAAACCAAAGAAACGGGTTTACGTATACAATTTATTCAACTGAAAAACTATCCAAACCCCTTTTTCCAACAAACGCGGTATAGCGACGTAACTGCTTGTAGTACAACGCTTAAGCACAAACATAAAACGTGATCTTTTGCCTTCAGCCTGACGTAAACATAGCGCTCAATTCAGGCAAATTGTTGGATGGAACAGCAAGTCACTTCACTTTGGGGCATCCCGAGAAGGCTTTTAACAGCACACACTGGGTTGAGTCGTCCGTAGTGATCACTAATTCTAAACATAGCAAACACATTCCATACGCAGTAACAAACCGCCGCGTTGAACCATTAGGCGAATGCATCAACAACACACACCCAGCATGATACTCTAGCCTGCAGGAACTTTGTTCGGACAGTTAGCAATGACATGTCAGTTTCGCTCAACGCGAGAGAAACGTGCAAACCACACAACCAATATAAAGACAGGAGCAGAGAACTTGTTCTAAAAGATTCAAATTACCGCTATAGACGAACGAAGACACTGAGGTGCGCCGCCACCACTACCGCAGTGCTGTAAGCACAAGGACGACGAAAGGCCGTAGCGTAGGCACGCTACTTTGCTGTAATAGCGTGAGTTTATTTTACAGCCGCTAAGGGCAATTCAAACAACCCGTACTGCGCATACGTAGGGCGACCAGTCCAAGAATACTGTACTATAACTCGTTACATAGTGATAAGAATGCTGTATTGAAACTTTCTTATGTTCTAGAGAAGAAAAGATAGCGTGCTCCAGAAATGTGATATTCAGGGTTACTTTGAACATAAATGTTTTCTGTAGCTTTTGAAGGCCAGGATTAGGCTGGGTGAGGAATATTTGAGTTGAAGCGTTTGATTACATTGCTGTGGCAGTTTACTGTGGTGATTATGTTAAGAATATTTTCCAAATGCTAATTTCCCCTAAATTTATCAACGATGGGTTTGTAATGCTGTCACTTGAGGCATCAATATAGGTTTGGGAATAAGTTCGCAATTTAAAGTGAATAAAACCGGCGTTGGTATGGTGCGCCTGTGAAAGATTAAAACGATGTAATCTGCCCTATTCTCTTTTTTATATTCTGTGATGATTGTCTGCGGTGCTTGTGTGGTTGTAACACTTCCTTCGCCTGGTCTACGAGAATATTTGTGCAGAGAAGAGAGTATATAAGAAAAGTTTGTACAGAGAGGGACCAGGCACCACGCAAGATAAACAAGGCCGAGCGTGTGAGAGACCAGTGAGGATATTGAGTGGGGAAAATGATGATCGTAGTGCGTCGTGCAGATTGTCCACCTCATATCAAGTTTCCTATTCGCCATCCACATAACCATGCCTAGAAACATGACTTCCCGCTAAAAAAGCGTCGTCCCAGCGCTCAGCTGCTGTCCACGAAGGCGCACTTGATTGCTTCAGGCGGAACACATGGAGAATGGTAATGGCCAGCTTTCTCGCCGCAGGTGAAGGGATACTGGGAATCATGTGATATGTAGCGTACTTAATCTGACGGAGCACACGGTAACGACCGGTTTAGGTTTAAAGCATTTTTAGATTACATCCGGGTGCCCCAGTCTCTCGCAATATCCACGCCAAATACCACCTTGGCCGGTGGCTGCTCGAGCTCGAGCCTTGTCTGCGTGATATGAAAACCGCCTCAACCGCTCTATCGACAAATGCTACCTCCTACAGTGGGCGCACCGCCACGTAGTGTCTTTAGTTTTGCATACTGGCCCATGAATCAAGGCTGCCACTGCTACTGCAAGCACGATCGATGTCGCTAAAAGCGCCATTGCCCGGGCCGCCACTTCTCCTTCTGAACTAGTCACTATGGTCGACGATTCACACAGATTCTGCTGAAACTACTAGATCAGCCGCATTATTTTGTGCGCTCTACTCATCCTCAAAAATTGCTCCACAACTCCTGACACCTCCACAATCTGGGCTACCGAACACGCCGCCATCCCTGGCAAGAAAGCGGCTCACGCCGCGTCTCTTGGCCCGATACACCACGCCCTTGCTCGCCAGCACCTACCCCCTCATGATCAGCCCCACGCACTGTGTGGCTATACCGAGATTCTTTCCCATTACAGGCAAACTCTCCGCAGCCTCCCACCTTCACACCGGCGCCTCTCCAGACAGGAAGCTACAACTTGGCGGCAGGTCTAGACCATTGCCTACCCACATCCTACCCACCTCCACCACATCTTCGCCACCCAACAACCTTTCCTCTCTGCTTACTGTCCCCAGGCTGGCACCCTCTACTACACAGTATAGGAATGCCAACGTACCCCGCACTTGCCCCCCTCCCAACCACATCTTTGAGTAGTGTAAAGCTTCCCTGGTCACCACAGACCAGGATGCCCACCTCAAACTGGCGACACCAGCAAGGACAGCCAGCCCAAGTTAACGCATCCCGGACTAATGATGCCGTCCATTGGCGAGGCCTATACATAAGCCTCTGTTCGATAAAGAAAAATATTTACCATCTCTCTCTCTCTCAAAGACCTGCGCAGTGGGGTGGCATATAGAAAAGGATCAATAATCCCGGAGGCCGGTGGCGATGTCTTGTATCTAGTCTTCTGGGAGGATCGTGACTCATGAAGGCTCGCGGGCAACATTTTTGGATTATTAGGTTGCGTGATCGCATCTTGAGCGTATTAGGTCAATAAGGGGGCTGAAGGCGGCATTAAGGTGTCCAGTAGTAAAGCAAGCTCACGGCAAAACGTAAGTAGAACGGCGAAAACCGATCGTGTCGTGTTGGGAGGAATTTTAGGCAAATCTAATGTAGGAAGGCCGCTGTCCGAACTACAATGATCCGCCTAGAGGTAGCTAGAAAACATGTCCATAAGTGTCCGGTTGAGTTGTTTGGTGAGTCCGTTTGTTTGCACATGATATGCTGGGACAAACTTGTGCTGAGTAGAGCAGGATTGGAGGAGGTTGTAAGCAACTTTGGATAAAAAGAACCAGCCGCAATTTGTGAGCGATTTGTATAGAATCACTTCGTCTATTAGAAAATAAGCAACATCGGTCTCACAACAGGTACGCAAGAAACGGGTATGCAAAAACTTTTGCATAATCTGTCGCCATGGCCACCGGCTTGTTTCCAGACTTTTATTGTCGAAACAGGACCAAGGAAGTCGAAACGTACACGAAAAAAACCGCTGCACGAGAACTTCGACTGTTTGAAATTTACCAGTGGGCAGTGTCGCTGTCTTACGTTATGGGAAAAGGGAGAAGGCTGTCACGTACAGTCGCAGGGATCTGTATACGACGGGCCAAAATAAACGACGCCGGAAACGGCGTACGAGCGCTTTATTCCAAGATGGTCAGCTGTTCGAACATCGTGAAGCTGGTGCAAAGTGGTCGCACGTAGTTGTTCAGGTATAAATACATGCACGTTTGGAACATCACAACAGAAGTTATAATGATGGGGGCGCCATCGCGAATTGCGTTGAAACGTTGAAAGGGATCAGGTTTACGGATCCGAGACCATCAAATGTTACGCTTAAGGATGCGTCACGGTGCTGTCAATCAGCATTTCTGAGGAGGTCGGAGATTGCAAAAAGACAGGTATGAGAGATGACTCCGTTCACGTTTTGAGGGTCCACAGGATCCGTGACACGCTGTCGGTTTTCTGCTGCAGGTGGCTAAGCTTGTAAACCACAAAAAAAATTTACTTTTCAAGGCCCAGAGCCAACCGACAAAGCCGGCCCGTAGAATCTTTCAAAGACGAAAGAGAGGAGAGAGCATGGTGGCTTATAACAGCACTAAAGCGCCTACAGTAAACGTTTGAGTGGAATTTGGCGGCAGCCCGTGGAAGTGCAAGACGTTCATGTTCCGTAATGTAATAATTGCATTCGGCTGGCGACAGGAGACGGCTGGCATAGGCACTTAACATAGGTGGGCCCTTAAGCATGGTGACAGCCTAGAGAAAGCTTCATCGTCCTTGGGGCTTAGGCGTGATGTCATTCTTTTTCAGGCCTGTCAGACGACGGACAATGCCGGAAAAACTCGCAATAAAACCACGAAAGTAGACATCGTGAAGCAGGTGCTAAGTGGTCGCACGTAGTTGTTCAGGTATAACTACGAGCACGTTTAGAACATCAGAACAGGAGTTACAACGATGGGGGCGCCATCGCGAATTGCGTTGAAACATAGAGAAGGATCAGGTTTACGGATCCGAGACCGTCAAAGGTTACGCTTAAGGATGCGTCACGGTGCTGTCAATCAGCAATTCTGAGGAGGTCGGAGATTGCAGAAAGACAAGTATGAGAGATGACTCCGCTCACGTGTTGAGTTCCGACGACTGTAATTTTGGGAAATTTTGTACAGCTCGAAAATTATCGGGGTCGGGCTGAACGCCCTTGGCGGTCGACATGGTGTCCAAGCAGCCTACTTTGGCCGCTATCAAAGGGACATTTTCGTAAATTAGGTGAAGGCGTGCACGTTGAAACACTTACCTAAGAACCGTAAGCTTCTTCAGATTAGTTTCAAATGCAGAGGAAAAATTACACTATAGAGGTAACACAAACAGGCGGACCATTTTAACCAGTGTAGGAGAGAGTTCATGAACCGGTTTAAGAAAGCAAAGGCATTATATAGACCCACCTGCATCATCCAAAATTGGTAAGTGTGTAACAAACGTCGTTTTTTATGGTTGGATTCGTCAACCGAAATCTGCGAATATGGATACCTAAGGTCTATAGACAAGGAACAATGGGTGCCTTCCACCCCTCCAGCTTTTGGTCAATGAGCTGCCGTGGTTGTGCGTCCTTGTTGATGGTATGGTGAAAGCTTCGGCAAAGTCCGCAGAACCACCAGCTCCCTTCTTTCTTTTTAACTAAACTACAGGCAAATACCAGTTGCTCTATGGAATTTCGACGATGTTTTGCAAGGCATCCTTTCCATTTCATGCTGAATGATGAGTCGTTCAGCATGGGACACACGGTATGTGACGCTGTGTACAGGGCTCGCACACCGGTATCTATGGAAAATTGAACAGCACTAGGCTGACCCAAATGATGATTGTTAAAGTTGAAAATGTCCCGATAGGTGGTCACATGACAACATAAAAATGCATGTTGGCGTGCGGGAAGATCGGAGGAAATCGTCCTCGCAAAATTCTCGGCATGAAGAATTCAAGTGGTTTGAGTGACACAATTTCGGGGCGGCTCATGCTCAATGCCGAAACTTTGTGGTCACTTATCCGGCGCTGTTCGGCTAGTGATATGCCCTTCGGTAGACCTTGAGGGGATGTGCTAAAGTGGAGAATGAGAAGACGAATCTCGGTGTCATCAACTGCGCCACATAGTAAGCGGTAGTGCGATATCATGCGGTAAGAGTACTTCCATAAACAGGGAAACTATGTAGTCGTCATCAAAAATCCGTGGGCTCGACGACAAGTAAATATAGGTTGCTTCTGGCGACTGTAAACGGACATCATGCGTGCAAACGTAACATCATAAATATTCTTCAGCGTTAAGAACATCTAAAGGCAGCTGAAGATGTTCTTCAGGGGTAGGACTATGAGAAAGCAAGCGAATGCGGAGGACACCCATACGGCAATCAACACCAGCAGAATGGTTTCCTGGCCAGCAATGTGAAGACAGGCGGTACACACTCTGGCAACAGCGGACGTCCCTCTATCGGTCATCTGTACTATTCTGGGCACGGCCGCCTTGAGCACATTACGGAGGTGGTGGCGCAGGCCTGAGCTCGTAACCGAAATATGGGAGACGCTATCAATGAGAGCATTTACTGCAATATCATCAACGTGAACGTCGAGTAAACTTCACTGGGTAGGCAAAGTTTACAGAGGAATTGGCCGCCGTGCCACAGCTGCAGCGTCACCTCCAACAGTGGCACTTCTTTGCTTTCCACAGCTTAGCAATCATTCCCGCACGGGCCACCTTGAGTAATCTTGGTGATAATATTGGTGACACTGCGAACCCTGAGCCCGCCTACTCATGCTCTAACCGACCATGGTAAGGGGTTTTAAGGCTAAGGGTAGAAACCACAAATGGTGGCCTTCGTAGCCCAGTACAGGCTGCGGCGGATGGGCTCCCTGTCTGTTTACCAGGCAGGGAACTCGGAGACATCTTCAGCTGTCAGGGTAAGGCTGACGAGAAAGTTCCCCCGTCCCCTCTTTTTATGCATGCTGTATGGTGTTTTTGTGAATACCCCAAACGCAATGATCGGCCCCTTAAAGGGGGCAGCATCGAAGTATCTTTTCCACGCATTCCTACTATGAAAATCCCATAAACTGAAAACTACCCCCACTTCTTGGTAATTATATCTGTTAAACAAGCCAGGCCTATTGCTTTACAGTCTGTGTTCTTGATTTCGAAGATTCTGGAAAGTATTGTTGGTGAATTCTATAAAGATAAGAAACAAAAACCGGCTAGATCCTGGTCGAGGTACATAGTCAACAGCCAGCCACAAAACCTCTGAAGCAGACCCGAATTGCCGATCTTGACATCAAGGTCACGCCCCACCACAGCCTCAACAGCTCGTAGGGCGTGATCTCGGAGGCAGATCTTGCAAACAAGATAGACGCCGATCTTTTTGAAGGCCTATATATATCACGGTGTGACGGCTATCTCGGAGGCAGATTTTGCAAACAAGATAGACGCCGATCTTCTTGAAGGCCTGAAAAGTCACGGTGTGTCGGCTGTTAGGCGCATAACCATAAGAAAAGATGATAAGGTAGTCCTCACTAAATATATCTTCCTGACATCTGACCATTCCGTCCTTCCAGACCACATCAATGCTAGTTTCATTCGGTGTTCTGTCAGAGCGTACATCTCGAATCTGCGGCGCTGTTTCAAGTGCCAGCGGTTCGGGCATGGCACTAACTCGTGTTTGGGCCAACTAACATGTGCCACGTGCACCCAATATGACCATCCGAAAGATTATTGTAGCTCACAACATCTCATCTGCATTTCCTGTCAGGGTCCCCACGCGGCGTACTACAAAAAAGCCGAGAGGTTTCAATTTGAGAAGAAAATAATAAGCATGAAGGTCACAGAAAACATCACCTTCCCGGAGGCGCGAAAGAGGTTCGCCTCTTTGGAATGGGGAGGTCCGCCGACGCGGCTCACGTGGGGTGGAGTGGCCTTTGCTTTTGGCGGGGAGTACCGCGAGTCGGGCCTGGTCGTGCCCAATCGCTCCATCGGGTGGCCTCTGACAGCCCAACCCGCCACCACACCGCTTGCTCAGTCACCAGTGGCTGTGGTGGCAACCACGTTCGTTGGGCATGCTGCTTCATCCACTGTTTCCTCTCCACCGGCCCGAAGCACACGTGAGAACACGTAGGAGATGGAGACGGTGGAAGCCGCAGTAGTTCCCACCCCCGCCACACCGCCTGCGCCACCCTGGGTGATCGTCACGCCCTATGTTGTCGGGGCTCGAACGAAGAGCACTGGAAAAGGTGCCCAGTCAGGCGGTCCGGTCCGCCGGGAACTCCTTCCAAATCTGATGATGACATGGATGTGGGACTTTTCCTGTCTGCTTCGCAGTGGAAGGAGCTATTCCCTTCATCTCAACCTCCAGAGAAGGTTGAAAACCCCCTCCCAAGAGTGCAAGCCCCGAAAGACCTTGCGTAAATAGTCACACTTAAGTAGGTCTAACCCATCATAATGGAAAAAAATATTCTTGAATGGAAGTGCAAAGGCCTTCTTAATATTCTTGGCGGAGTGTACGAGATTTTTTATGCTAATCAGACAAGTGCAATGTGTGTCCAAGAAACGCATTTAAATTCAAATGATACAAATTTTATAAACAGCTATAGGGTATTATAAATGATAGGGTTGGTTGCCCACACTCGTAGGACGGTGTGGCCATAATTCCTCAGAAATCCTTAGCATGCCACCTTATAACCTTAAACACTGTCCCTAAGGCTGTAGTAATTCGCACAATAATATTTAATAGGTTGAGAACTGTGTGCTCAATTTACATTCGTTCTGATTTTACACTTTCGAGCTCGGACTTCGAGGCCCTGGTTAACCAGATGTCCGAAGCATATATCCTCGCAGGCGACCTTAACTCGCAGAATTCTCTTTGCACCCGCACGGGGCACTTTGATTAATCTTCGCGATCGTGTTGGCGACACAGTGTACCCAGAGCCCCCATACTCACGCTGTAACCAACCGTGGTAATGAGTTTTAAGGTGAAGGGTAGAAACATCAAACGGTGGCTGGTGGAGCGCAGGTTGAGCTCCGGCGGATGGGCTCCCTGTTTGTTTAGCAGACCGGGAGCTCCGGGCCCTCTTCAGCTATTACGGTAAGGCTGACGAAGACTCCGTCCTCCTGATTTCGTACGATGCTGTATGGTATTATCTAAACCCCCACCTAAACATAGAAAAAGACGAAGAACGGCCTAGCCGATCCACTGCTTTTACGGCTCTATGAGGTTTCATTTTTTCGTGCCATTGCAAACCTTCGCGCCCCATTATGCTGTGCAGTATGGCATTTTAAACGACTGCGAACGACGGTCACCCGTAAAAACTTAGTAAAGAGAGCCATTCACGGTGAATATCGGCGGTCCCTGCTGTTAATCGGGAGGTCCCCATCACTGGTGCCTCACGATGCAATGGTGGAGCCTTCTACCGTGGCTACAACACAAGAAAAGCATCGTACAGCGTCCCTGCCCCAAGAGGACAATGTTTTACTTAATGAACATGATCTGCCAGCCGTGAAAAAGCCGCCAACGTGGAGCGACAACGCCACACAACCGGAGATGGACCTGCAGCTGTAGAGAAAAATCAGGCTGCATATACCATAGTCAGATATGAGAAGTCTAGGCCTGCCGGCGTCGCAGTTGTGATTCAACCATTGTAACCAGGTTGTTCCTTCTGGAGGCTCAATCCCAATTTACTTGCATCGGCAGTCGTCTCGACTGCGCAAGAAAAATTTCTTACGCATTGCTTCAACAAGTACGGTGGTCTTGTCGTCGCCGTATTGTCTCTGAACGCTGCCAACAACCTTCTTGCCGTGACGGAGCTGGTTGGTATGGCGGTCCAAGCACGTCTTCTACGTTCCTATTCAGCGACGTATGGAAAGATTCATGATGTTCCTCTTGAGTACAAGGACGCAGAACTCCTTTCCTACCTGCGAGATCAAGGTGTGACATCTGCCAAAAGGCAAGTCTTTTATGATAGGGGCGAAAAAGGTGTAGTGGCAGAGCGTCACCGAAAAACAGTGCTTTTGGATTTCCCAAACGGCTCTGCATACCAACGCGCATTTCCCTTGGCTTTTGCAGTTATCCCGTTGAGGAATACCTGGGAACAGCAACTCAGTGCTTCAAATGTCAAAGGCACGGTCATGTTGCGAAGCACTGCAATGGGCCTGTCCTATGCAAAATATGCGGACGCCCATAACCGTACAAAGACTGCAATTCGCGCGTGCACCCTCGATGTGCGAATTGTGATGGACCACATCGTGCAACCTTCGGTGCCTGCCCGAGTAACAATTCGCTACTCTTGCACGCGCAGTTGAACAGCTTCAAGGAAGGGCTCCCAAACAACACGAGCCGCCACCAAATCCAGAAGTAGTTTGTGCAGCACCTCAAAAGCCGAGAAGGTGGCGGCGAGAGCGTCGAGTTCAGACGAGGTGGCACCCCACAGTCAGTGTGTCGGAGAGAGCAGCGCTCCAAGCGTACAGGTGCCCCCGCCTGCCACGGGAATTGAGGTGACATCGCAAGACTCTAAACTCGAAGAAACCCCGGATACGAGGAACAGTTTTCAGACTTAGGTGAGGTGTTTGTCCCACCCACTTCCTAGAGTTTGCAGAAGTTGTTAGGAGCAAACAGAGCTGCACTGATCGCTGAACGAAGAAGAGACGCCACGCTTCAGAACAATAAGGTGAACGGAAGCGAGGGAGTTGCAAAGGAAAATGTCCTTTCGCCGGGAGGGAATGGTATACAGTGCCGTAAGTACAGGGACAAGAAGGGAGTACAGTTTAATCAGTTGGGTGTGCCAGAGGATTATCGTACGAACCTCTCGCACCTGGTTCATGGCCACGTGATTGGTAAAAGGCACCGATGGCCTTCAGAAGCCGAGGTAGCTGCGATTCGCGATTTTCGCAGGCCCGCACTAAGACCGACATCTGCTCCTATTTGGGCGTAGCAGGCTACTACCAGCAATACATTCACAGGTATTCCGAGTTGGCCAGCCCCCCACTGTCGCCCTTCGAAAACTGAGCCCCTTACGGTAAAATGGGATGAGAAGAAGGAGCAGGCTTTCAGTGATTTCAGGCTTTCAGTGATTTCAGCAGCCTCCGCGGCGCGCCTCAACGACGCAACGCAGGCGATGAGGCGCGCCGAAGTGGAGGGTTCCGGATTAATTGTGACCACCTGGGGATCTTTATCGTGCGCCGAAATCTCGAACACACGGGCGTTTTTGCTTTTCGCCTCCATCAGAAAAGCGGCCGCCGCGGCCGGGAATCGAACCCGCGACCTCGTGCTCAGCAGCGAGGTTTTTAAATTAAAATAGAGTGTCGGATAATCCTTGGTCGAAATTAAGTGACACATTTAAAACTCACATCAAACTACCTATATTATAGGAATATTAACACCACCGGCAGCAGATTATCTGGAGATAAAGATAATCAAAAGAAACGCTCCTAGGCGATTTTTTTCAGGGAGCACCGGCCAAACTGCAGACGCCTCGAGGACATTTTGGTGCAGGATATTTCGGTGCAGAAATGTCGGTGTACAGACATATCGGTGTACGGACATATCGGTGTACGGGCGTTTCGGTGCACGCACATTTCGGTGTACGGACATTTCGGCGACCAAATTATCCGGTGCTTGCCTGTTTGCGACAGCCGTTATATTTTTATCTCCGCTTAACGTGAGTTATGAACAACAATCTGGAGCAGTGAATTAATTTTTTTAATTGATGCTATGTTCGATCTTTGCCAGGTATTTTTTGAAATTTTACATATATATATTTTTGTGTAATCCCTCTTCTTGGGGACACCTGTAAGCAGCCGATTGAATTCTTTAGCACACGTTTTTTTTTCATTTATGACAGGTTGTTAATTTATATTCGCTCTTTTTTAGCTAAGACCATTACCCGTGTTTACGAAGGTCTGTCGCCTCTTTTGTATTTTTTTTAAATTACACACCCTCAAATTACATAAATTACATGCACACTCTTAATATCCAAAAAGTAACAAACATTAGCTAGCCTCCCAGAATGAAGAAAACCTTAAGAAGAGTATTACGTAGGCTGGGCTGCCTTGCTAAAATGAATTCGCAAACACTGGTCTAGGATATTGTCGGTGAGGAAAAACGGGCCTTTTGGAAAACAGCCGCAGGTTCTAATGTCCTCAATGCTGATTGAGCGCGTACCGGTTGCGCATACAAATTCCACCCGTTGTGTTCAGGACAACCAACCTTCGTTTAATGTTTACAAGCCTACATTTACCACATTTTAATTCTTTTTTCTAGCGCCCCCCCCTCCCACCTCCCGCCTGTACGCTCGAATCTCGACCAGATTTCGCTTTCAGCCATATTATTTTCGGTTTCCCCTGAAAACCCTACTGGCGTGGGGGAGTTCACGGTCTCCGAAGCGTCACCGCAGCAATTTTTTATTTTTTATTTACATACTGCTAGCCTCTTAGTGGAGGCTTTCGCAGGAATTGGGTGATACATTCAGAGCAAAGACATAGCACACTTCGCGTTTAAAACAGAGAAAAAGCTTTACATTCACCATGGGCGCACGAAACCTCTATAATGAGACACAAAAAGCCACCCAAAAAGCCGCTGAGAACACAATGACCACTATCGTTTGCTGGCTACGCCCTTCCGCGCGTCGTGGTCATATCGACGGCGCCCCAACTTCAGGAATCGCTCTTTCTGCGCCTTCAGTCGCCCCCCTGGGAATTAACTCATGATGTAGCTCATATCATGGACACCCCAGGTATACATCGCTTCCTCCCATTATAAGGAGCAAAAAAAATGAATAGGCTAGTGTGGCGAGAACGGCAACAGTCGTCTTCAAATTTTCGAAGTCCAGTCGACGCAATGGTGAAGCACAAGTGGCACCCCTCTCTCTCTACTTAGGAGTATGATTGCCGGCAGGGCTCAGCTTTCCCCTCCCCTAAGTAACGCCACCGTAGGTGCGATCGTTGGTTTGTTAGTTTTAAGTAGAACTGACCCCCAATGCAACGAAGGCGAGATTGATTGAGAGAATAATCAAAACGAAATGCACACGTGCCTAATCGACCTCATTTTTCTGTTGTTGTTTCTTCGCGGAAGTTTTGCTGCGGGGGGGGGGGGGATAGACTAAAAGCAGCAGCGTCTTGAACCGTTGGGCTAAGTGAAAGGAAAGCGCTTTGGTAACACTTAAAGTATTAGGGTTGTTCACATGAATGTTAAAATAACACAATATGGTTGAACGGATACAAATTAACAACGCTAATTTTTGCAATCTGCTACAGAAATTGCGTTTCACGTGAAAATGCTCCGTCAGGGTTTAGCGTTCGTTTCCACGAACGGCGGCGCAAGCACAAGTCTCGAACGTAAAATCATATCAAGTCACTAAATTACAATATTAAAGCTAAAATGTTTAAAGAATGCCTTGGACGTCCCCTCGCTCAAAATGTCTGGGCCAAGACGTCATGCACCAAAATGTCCGTGCCCAGAAATGTCAACACCGAAACGTCCTGGACCGAAATGTCCGACACTGAAATGTCCGGATCCCGTCTAGCAGTCCGTCCGTATAGCTGGCTACGTTGTCACCGGGTTGACCGAGGCCGATCTGCTTTTGAGCGCGCGGAAGGGCGAGTAGGAAGGGTGCGGAGGCACGGACATGGCGAAGGCAGCCCTGCAGAACTAATCCCCCTACAGCAACGAATGCCCAAGTGTCCAGGCGGGTCCCGGTCAACCCAGTAACAACGCATACGACAGAATGGACGGACTGCTAAAACTCTCTATTCTTTCCCCGCCAGGTAACAATTCTATCTGCCCAGACGCGCATTCTGGCCTCCCCAGACAAACGATGAAGGTTGGAAAGCATTCTCGCGGCTACGCTATTCACCCGTCGATCGCCGCGTAAGCAACCAGCTTGAAAGCAAGCACAAGCTGCGGCCTGCTGCGTGGTTATTCTTCTGCCTTCGACCTTCGAGGAAGCACGTACGGCTGAAGGGCGGGCAAACTGACCATCTTATAGGAGGACAAACGCAGAAGCGATTTGTGGATTTTTGTACTCGAGCCTTGGCATCAAAAACAGCCAAATCTTAGCGATGTAATGGCAGGAACGTCGTTCCTGCCGTTCCTTCAAAAACGCAACGAGTTACCGTTACAGTTCCACCGACCCTTAATGGAACGGTGGCGTTCCTCCGTTCCTCCAAAAAGGAACTAGTTCCAGGAACGCCGTTCCTTGTAACGCCGTTCCGTACAACACTGGGTTTACTGACGTTTTGACTGGAGGACCAGTCTTCTTATATATATATATATATATATATATATATATATATATATATATATATATATATATATATATATATATATATATATATATATATATATAGATTTCGCTGAGTTTTGCAACGCGCGAGAAGAAACGTTCAAGTAAAAGTTAAGAACAACTTTGCGGTTAACTTGTCTATTATAAATTAGTCACCAGGTTCGGAAGTGGAACTTCCTTGCTCAGGGACAATCCCACAATGAACACAGAACCCTTCTCTCTTCCTCTCCCTCTTCAAGGAGAGGGATACGCCAGAGAACGTAACAAATCCGGTAACAACACGGCACTTGCGGGGCTTGGTGATGAGTGGGAGAGGGTAAAAACTAGTTCGCGTAATTTGGTGCCATTTTTGTGCCCTTAGCTGTGCCCCTAATTTGAAGGTAAGGTTTGTTTTCGAATTGGAAATAATTGTAACGAAGCACCAGGTCGAGTAGGGTAGTAAGGGCGTGCTCATTAATCTCTAGTGCCATATCAGCGTTTCGATATGCCTCCACGGTATACCTAATGCCGTCTGAAGGGGAATATTGGTGTACAGCGATGAAACATCCATTGTAATCAGGAAGCTGCCAGGGGGGATTACCAGTCAAGACATCTCTCTCAAAAATGGTTTGTGTCCTTGATATAGGCTGGAATAAGTTTTTTTTTAATTATTCACGACCACCCACAATTAGCTCACACAACGGGCGCATACCGAGGGGGAGCGCCGCCCCAAAAAACCGCCTAAGCCCCGCACTGGACGTGCTGCGCGATAAATGCTGTCGACGTTGGGACAACTAACAAGATTAAGACGAGAGAGGGAGGTGACGTTGAACGGCAGTGCCAGTCTGGCCATACCTTGAAATTGTCGCGTTCTGTTAGGACATAGCGGTGGGGTAATTGAGTGGTTTTCTGTCTCGGCCCTCCTTTGAACTTCACGCTTGTCGCGCCGTATGTGTGCCTTTACATTGCTCTACGCTGCCCGCGAGGACAGACGGGGCACTCGTCGCCTTCTCCGAATTGGCCGCGCCCCTGTGTAACATGATCTCTGTATCTCTGTCCGACCGCTGTGGGGCTCGCCGCTGGGTGCCGCTAGTGCCTTTCTCTGTCGACATTTCGCGGCCCTTCAAAGGGCAAACAAAGTAGAATTATCACCGGTTTCTTTGTAAAAGCAATGCCTCTCTGTTTATGGTCTGTCCTGGGTTAACCTACGAAACAAATTCCGAGTCAAGACCGCGTCCTTAGTTACTACACCACCGCCCCGCTCTTCCCATCTGTGCGTATGCGTTGCCTGTATTTTGTTTGTCAGTTCTGTTTCATCCCAGCCGCAGCGGGCCGATAGAAAACTTTCTCCCGCTTTCTCCCCCACCCGTGCCGTTTTCTCACTAAAACCACCGCCTCCCTTTTTTTCTTTTTTTCCCTTTGTTTTTACCCTCTCCCACTCAGCACCAAGCCCCACAAATGCCGTGTTTTTACCAGATTTGTTTCGTTCTCTGGCGTATTTCCCTCCTTGAAGAGAGAGAGGAAGAGAGACTCCATCGCATGCAGTGTGGGTAAGGGTTCTGTGTTCATTGTTGGATTGTCCCTGAGGAAGGAAGTTCCGCTTCCGAAACTGTTCGACGAATTTACAATAAACAAATAAACAGCAAATTTGTCATATATATATATGTATATATATATGTATATATATATATATATATATATATATATATATATATATATATATATATATATATATATATATATATATATATATATATATATATATATATATATACGGAAAGAAATGCTGGCTGTCTACAACGCCAAAGAAGGCATGGGGGAATGGTTAGACTGGTCACTAACAGTAAAAAATAGTCTAACTATTCCCCCATGCCTTCTTTGGCGTTGTAGACTGCCCGCATTTCTTACTGTATTTTCCTAACGAGCCCCTCATTTCAAAACTCTATTATCGTGCGAAAACTTAGCGAGGGCCTCGGTTCTGGCAGCCTTGATGCCAAGGTAGCATAAGAGGGTTTCCCGCCAGTTACCCGCTAATGACAGGCTGTAGACGTTCGTGTCGCGCCCCGGGGGTTTAAAAGAAGGTCCCCTTCTCCCCGTGTACTCTGAGTGGCGCTAGCTACCACCCTCAAGCGTCAGATACAGTTGTAGTAAATATAAATAACCCAGAAAGTACAGGAGAACACAGTCGCCCAAATAGCCGAATTGGTAAGGCATTCGAGATCTAATCGAAAGGCGTGGGTTTGGTCCCCACTCTGGGCGTGTGTTTTTCTTTCTTTCTCACGTAATTAATAAAAAAAGAATGCAACGTCACTAACAGTAAAAAATAGTCTAACCATTCCCCATGCCTTCTTTGCCGTTGTAGACTGCAGGCATTTCTTTCTGTATTGTCCTAACGAGCCCCTATACATACATATATATATATATATATATATACATACATATAGCGAATCAGAAAATGGGAAATGAGGGGCTCGGTGAAATAAGACGGCTGGCAGTCAAGAAAACCTTAAAAAGCAAAGGGGAGGTTTTGGGGGTGCGATCGCACCAGATCGGTATTTTGGAGGTCGTGGGTTCGGATACCACCCAGCGGGCATTTTTTCACCACTTTCTTTCGGACTCAAAAAATTCTTCATCTGTTTCTACGACCCACCAAAACGTCCCCTTTGCTTTCAGAGGTTTTGTTGACTGCAAACCCTTATTTTCTCTCTCTCTCTCTCTCTCTCTCTCTATATATATATATATATATATATATATATATATATACTACAAAACTGGCGCCAATTTTCACCTTGGCGCATTTGCCAGGATGACCTATTTTCCTCTTACCCCTGAGTTCTCGGAACTGCCCTAGCCACGCCCACCAAGCGTGGAAAAAGTTATTCACATAAATGCCCAGAAAAAAGAGAAGGTGCATATCTCTTAAGGTATGTTTTATATATCTTCAGACCTGTATTTTGAAGCCTATGCCTCCTAATCCCTCAAATAGTGTGTGTTTCCCTCTAATTTTATTCTGCTAAACATTTCAATCAATGTGTTTTAACAACAAAAGATGACGAGGTCCTTTCTTATGACTTTCTTGGTTCCATTTTAATTTCTAGCTTTCTTCTGCACAGACAACAGACGGACGTCTTCATCTCTACCGTAATAATGACTGTTTGGTTCAGTTTTTCGGTGACTATTGGGGATGTTTGAGAGATAAAGCGTGTTAGAGCGGTTTTGTTGGTACATACTGAGTTTAATCAGGAGCGCCTAAACAGGATAGCATCCTGTTTTCTCACTTCGTCTGTCCAGCTTGATCACTTTTTAAATTACTTTCCGAGGAGTTATTTTTTCGACCCAAGTGAGGAAAGAAAATCCGGGATTACAAGAGTTCAGCGTTTACGAAAACAGTAGTACTAGGATTTCATGCTCGGCGAACTTTCTATTTGACGGTGCCACGGAAATCACAGCAGAACATTACGTCTTTTCTGTCTAGTCCAGACATTGTGATTATATGAGACACCAATATTGCTGTCTTTGAAGTAGAGCAAAAAACTGCTGTTGGCTATTAGTATTCCTTGCACCTATTGCCAGGCAAAAAGTATGGATCATGGGTAGGTGAAGGGAAACGACAACTAATGACATTTTTACGTCTCTACTGGCAATAACGCTCTAAATGACCCACACCTACTGCCTATATTGTTTCAGATAAGTCTGCGGGAAGATAACCCGATTCTGTGTAGTCGTGTGATTTCAGGAAGGTAGAAAGGTTTCACTGGGGTATGAATTTGTGAATGTACACCATAAACTGCAGTTCACCAGGTCTACGTCTCAACTACGGCAACACATGGCGTTTTCCCTTACACTACTTTCTGCACTTTACATTGTCAGCTTTCGAAAGTGGGGGCGTTATTTCATTTAGGGGCTGGGAAAAGCCCACCTAATAAAAATGACTAAGTCACTTCGCGATATATGAGCACCGGTACGTCCACCATATCAAAAACATTCACATCCACTATGCCTCAAGTTCTCTCTTCAGCGTTCGGTCTACCTATATTAGTCAACCTCAGGATATATTGCCCCGCGTACTGTACTTCATTGTGTAATAACGAATAGCTATCTTGTAACGCTACTGGAAGTGTAGCGAAAGCTGCTGACCAGGAACCGTTACCTCGTAACTTCCAATCGACAGTTCAAAGTGTGCGTCCCCGTATTCTTCAAGCTAAATTTGATAAGGCCGGAGACAGGAGGTTTCCACAAGCCCCACCGAAAGGGACACTTGAAGATTCAGTGAAGGGCAAAAGCATAAACACCTTTCTTTAAAAATGCAACAGATTTGTACTATGAATTTATATTGGGTAATTTTTCGGTTACGCACAGTGTTGAAAATTGTGTTTTACCCGACAAATTTTTGTTTATTGTGACGTTTTTTTTTTGTTCTAGGTACGTTACAGTTAGAGGACCAGCAGCAGGAGGATAGCCGAGGAGAACGAGAAACCCCACCTCATGGTCACAGTGCCTAAGATCCGGAACTACGCATAACCAAAATCCGAAAAGGGAAACACATTTTCACAATTCTTTTGCCAGCTTTACCTAACCTTGACAGGGCCCGTCTTTTATTTTTAATAACAAACGTCGCACTAATTTTCGTCGCTAGCAGCAAAGCAACTTTTCCACATTTGTGAACTTAGCAATAAATACCTCTTGCTGCATTATGCCAGTTTTATATGAAGTGAAACCTGTAGGGAAAAGCGACAATTTCGCAATCGCTTAGATGTTTTAATAAATCCCAACTGGAGCTCATATTGACCTGCTGGAACAACAGCCAATGATGGGGTTTTAAGCAGTTCTACTATTTTTACTCCTTTACGAAAAGAAATTGAATATACCACTTTTTTGGTACACCATCGGTAAATGAAAGAACGGCTGCAATGATCATACAAAATATCAATTTTTCTTTTTGTTAACCCTAGCTATTCGCTGTTTCGACATGGGCTTCTTTTTCGGTGCACTTCCCGCGTTCACGTCACGTTGGAAGACATCACCACAAGTGGATGCGTTACTGTTGCGGTGTTATTCGTGTCAACAGTAAACAAAAATCAGAATTTAATTTCTACGCTAAGTGCAACGTAGCGCTTCCTGTAATTTCACTGGGACAGTAGAATACCACTGCTCAAATAGGCTCTCCTTCGGTCGCTCTAGCGTAAATGTAGATTTGTCTGTTTTCAAATAAAGGCGTGGATTAGGTTATTCACACGCCAAGGTGTTTTTATTATGCCAAAGGCATTTTCGTATTGAAACGTTTTGTCTTGCAATACGTCTACACCTCTCTGGTGGAATAAAACAACTGCTGATGTCTTATGGTTGAGTCAGAATAACAAAACAACGACGTGGCCTTTTGCTATTTTTTTCGAACATCAAGCACGTCGTAACATGCCTCTTCAGCATGAGGACAAATAAAGGTGTGTCGTGTAGCCCCAGTGGGGCGTGGTACTTCTTTCCGTCATGCGGGCACTTGCTATTACAACAAAACCTGCCACCCGTGCAGGCTCCGACAAAACGCGCAATACGTTCTTCTCGCGTCGCTTCAGACATCAGAGGCAATTTGGGGCCGACGACTTCTGGAATTACATGCGTACAAGCAGTTTCTTGGCGCAGGGCTGGCGAACAACCAATACGCCAGGGATATCTAGAGTGAAAGTAGGATGCAGCCAAGGCCTGACAATCCCGCACATCATTATCAAAATTTTGAAGTTGTTACATCTCATGATTGTAGCTGCAGCGACGGACCTGATGCCGTAGCCGAAAAGGAAATGGTTTAAGTGATGTAATTTATTTAGTTGTGCATACGTGGACCAAGCACGATTTTTCTACGACTTCACGATGTTTTTGTACACAACATGGCACAAGTTATCTCTGGCGCAAACACCCACCTTACACACTTCTGGCCAATTTTCGATTGATTGAAGGCCTTTTGTGTGTAATCAACAGCAGTATTTTTGTCTACAATATTGCCTTTAAAGAACAGTAGTAAATTGGAGGCATTCACCTAAGAACGTAATTAGTTCCGTTGTGCCATGGCTGAACAGTG
Source organism: Haemaphysalis longicornis (assembly GCF_048455015.1). Classification (NCBI taxonomy): domain Eukaryota; kingdom Metazoa; phylum Arthropoda; class Arachnida; order Ixodida; family Ixodidae; genus Haemaphysalis; species Haemaphysalis longicornis. Next base: position 80,932,559 of record NW_027526422.1, on the reverse strand, counting down.
AATGACCCTTCCCTAGATATTCGCACGTCACGACTGGCGGCTGTAATGCCACGTTCTTAGGCCTTTGTCATCGGGTGGAAACACGCATCAAAGAAACTATCTGCTGCTGCTTATAGATGGATGAATATTCTTACGTTGTCATCCCAAACATAGCGAAATACCGCAGGAGGAGCACTGTCGAAAATAAACGAAAGCCATACGTTTTTAGTGTAGGCAATGAAAGCATTTCAGCTGCATTCGTTACATTCACGGGTAGCAGCATACTGGCCGCGCAAAAGCATGTTTCTTCAACGTCAGAGCGAAACACGGAAAGAAGATTGATAAGATTTTTGCGAGATTCATATATCACCCGCTTAACCTTACAATGCCTCAGCAAGCGGGCGGGACCGCAAAAGGTTAGCACAAACACATTTTGGATGCAAAGCATCTCTTGCTCAGGGCTATACCCGTCGGCGTCCGTGCGCACCTCTCCCCCTCTCCCCCTCTCGCCACGAGCTGTGCAATAACGCCGCTCTCCTCCTGTCCCTCCCTCCACGCCAGCTGTGCGATAGCGCGCACGCTGCTCCTCCTGTACCCCTCTCCCCACCAGCTGTGCGATAGCGCGCGCGCTGCTCCTCCTCTCACTCTCTCCGCACACCGCTCCCTCAATTGCTCCTTGTACGATGAACTGAATGGACGCCAACAATTCTGTCAGCGAACTGGCTGGCACACCTTCAACCAGCGCCAGCCAGCTCACTCCAAGAACCGCGAGCACCTCTGAAGACAAGGCTGCGCAGAGGAGAGCTCGAGATGCAGAACGCAAATGTCGACGCCGAGCAGCGGATCCAGATGGCGTTCGGCAACGCGACGCCGCTTCGAAAAGTCGACGTCGAGCGGCGGATGCCAAAATTCGAGAAAGTGAAGCCGCTTCGAAACGCCAGCGTCCAGCAGCGGATCCCGCACTGCGAGGAAGCGAAGCCGCTTCGGCACGCTTTGCATCCCCACATAGTTCCTTTCGGGGAGATGGTGTAATTTTTTTTTCCTTCTCACTCAATACCAACGTAGTTCCGAGAAATCCAGTTATACTGAGTGCCCAAGCCATGAAAGAAAGCTACTGCCATAAATTCAAACACTTAGCTACACGAGTTCCGGCTACGCGCTCACGACCCAGTCAGTCTGTCGGTCGGTTGGTCGGCCGATCGTCATTATTATCATCAAATGTGTGCGATGTCGTTAAATATCCGCATACCAATGGTGTCTGAAATCCATATTTCCGTAAAAAATTAAAATTTCATAATAAATATTTGCAGCGAAATTGAAATTTTAGCTTTTGGATTTCAATACACACTATTTCGAGTTTCAATGCACAGTATTTCCCGTGCCTGAATAATAGTTCCGGAAAGTGAACGGCAACAAGCTTATTTGAAATTGTTCGGCAGGTCAAAAACTAGGCAACACCGAGGTTGACTAATGCGGTTTTTTGTTTGTGTTGGTTTTTTGCTTCTGAAGAATATCAAAGCGCTAAAAACGTCCGGGTGTAGAGTAATCACAGCTACTAAATCGTTGTTCAAATGATAAATACGTAATTTAGTTGTACCGGAAATAACATAAAATTATGACGCAGTCTGCACCACATATATAAGTTAGGTTGAAAAGTTTTATGTGCAACAGCAGTGCACCGAACAGTGTTTTTGTACCTTGTGGCTTTTCTTTGTTTTTACGCTGAACCAAACGCTTGGACTGCTTCATCTTAATGCTAACGCCTCTAAAAATCCCGCGAAAGTTCCTTCACTGAAGCTTGTGTTTAGCGCATAATTTGGTGTTTTGTAAAAATACAAAGCAAAGTTTTAATTACGGCGAGCACATGTTGAATGGCTTATATCCAAATCTCCGATCAACATAGCTTGAAAGCTTTCATTTATATGGGTATGAACCATTGTTATCTACAGACACTATATGGAAGTTTCTGGTGCATTCCTTGCGGCCACATGCCCGCAAAGCTTGGATACAATGTAAATATCGGCACGTTTAAGAGCAATTTTGACGGCGTTATACGAATAACTCGCAAGATAAGTGCTGTAAATCGTGAATTGTGACTGACATGGTTGATCAATAGAAAAAGCAGGATGGATTCAATACAATTTTGCGATATTTGCCCTGGACGTACTTATGGGTGGCGGTAAAGTGCAGTCGAAAAAACAGAGAACAATTGCCTGCGGCGGTAGTTAAAGCATGGACAAAGTGTACTGCCTCACGGGCAACCATTGTCACACTTTCAAACATTGTTTGAGACACACTACGCTCAGTTAACATTATCTCGTAGAATGGCTGAAACTTGCGCCGAAGCTGGACCTGGGCTATAAGGAGCGCCGTAGGGGAGGGCTCCGCAATAACGTTGACCTTCTCGTGATTAGTACGCTCGCCAAAATCTCGACACACGTTGGTGTTTGCTTTTTTCCCTGCGATGAATTTATCAACGGCTGTCATTGACAGGGAAGAACTCAGCGGACCTTCGGAATTTAAGTGAATGACACATGTGTACTTGAATCATGTAAGACCATTTTTAAAAAGTAAAGAGCTTCTGGAAAGCACAAAGACGCAACTCACTGCCGACAAAGATCACTTAAATTTCGTAATCAAAAATGTTGCTCCGTCTCTCTCAAACGCATGAAAACTAGTTGATACATTTTAAATGTGGTTCTCCTAAAACTAATTATTATTATTCTGATGGATTACCCTAATATCTACGCATTACCTGCTGTTTCTCCAAACAACACCGCGGTATCTCTGATGTGTTTCTTCACCAGATAGTCCAGCTGCTCTGTGCACCTAAAGCCTTGCCCTAGTACCATCTATTTATTTTTCTTTATTTTATTTGTTTGTTTTTACCCTCAAGGCCGAGAGGCATTTCAGAGGGGAGTGGGTTACAAGGCCATACACAAAACTATAAAGCGGCAACAAAAGTACCAAGCAGGTAAGTACAAACAAAGATGGGCTCTAATCATACAATGTCAGCTAGTGCTGTGCGAAACTGATTGTTGGCTTCGATTGCGGCGGTCAGTCCGGGAAGCCGGTTCCAATCTTGTGACGTGAGACGAAGAAATTACTGAAAGCAGGCGTTGGTGTTACATGATAGTGTTCCTAAATTGTGTCGGTGGTCAATACGAGAAGAAATATATGAAGGAGGAGTAATTAACTCGCTGCATACGTGAGAATTATGGTAGTCAATTTTGTGAAAGAGACACAGGCGAACTTATTTGCGGCGTGTAGCTAGAGAGGGTAATTGAAGTAAGTTTTCATGGACGTGACACTTGCCGCACGGGTGAAATTGCCGAGAATGAAACGGGCTGCATTGTTCTGAACGAGCTCAAGTGATGTCAGAAGATAGTCATGGCTTGGGTCTGTAAGGGATGAAGCACATTCTAGTTTAGAACAAAACAATCATTTGTACAAAAGTACTTTTAAAGAGGTAGGTGCAGAAAAGAAGTGGCGGGGAAGGTAGCCAAGCATGCGATTGGCATTAATAATAACGGTATTGATATTAGGCGACCAGGTAAGATCAGTTGCTATGTGAATTCCCAGGTATCGGTACGACGTCACAAGTTTTAGAAGAGTGTTGTTAAGGTAATAGGAAGATGACGAAGGGGCTGTTCTTGAAATGCGCAAGACTTTGCACGTAGTAGTATTAAGGTCCAGTAACCATTTCTCACACCAGTTAGAAATTGCAAACACGTCCGATTGTAGTGCCGTAACGTCGTTATCGTTGTAATTTTTTGGAGAAAGAACATAGTCATCTGCAAACAAGTGAATATAGAGAGAACACAGTTTGGTAAATCATTACATATATAAAAAAAGAGGTCCCAAGACAGAGCCCTGGGGAACACCGGAATGAACAGAACTGGATGAAGATTCATAGCTATTGACTGTGATGAACTGAAAACGAATAGAAAGGAAATATTCAATCCATGCAAACAGCTTAGGATCTAGATTTACCTTCCTTAGTTTGTAGAGGAGTAGCTTGTGAGACACTTTGTTAAAAGCTATCGATAATTGGAGAAAAATACAATCAGCGGTTGAGCGGCGATCTAACTTTAGGTGCAGCTTGAGGGTTAATGATAGTATTGGGTCTCGCACGGGAACTTCTTGCGAAAACCATGTTGCGCGGGTAAGAAGAAAGAGATAAATTCAAGAAGTGAGAGTAGATTGGAAAAAAATACATGTTCAAGAATTTTGCATGGAATGCTTGTTAGTGATATGGGTCGGAAATTGTTAGGCGTGTGTTTGTTACCGGACTTATGAAGTGGCACCACCTTCCCGACTTCCCAGTCCGCAGGCAGGATGCTCGTGTCTATGGTCTACTGGAATATTTTGCACAAAATAATAGAGGATTACATAACAGTACTTTTTAGAAACTTCGTTTTAATAAGGTCAACACCGAGGCTCGAAGAAGGTTTTAATGACTGGATTATTTTACTTACACCAACTGGGTCAGTAACATAACAATCGGTTCCATGGCGAGATATTTACATTTGTCAAGTTCAGGTAGTGAGGGGTTAGAAGAAACAACAAAGTTCTGGCAAAACACTGCATTGAGTGGGGAAGAACATTCTGCACTGGGTATATTAGAACCATTTGGTCCATTTAATCTAATACTATTCGTTTTAAAAGGAGTGTTGACAAGCCAAAAGTTTTAGGGTAGTAATAAGCATAGAAAGAAAGGTGTGCTGAAGGAACTGTGATTGGGCAAGTTTTACTGCTGCAATGTATGCTTTGTTGGCGGCTGTGTATGCGTTCTATTGGACATCGCTCGGGGATATTTTATTCAGACAATACCACCACTCGTTTAGGTTAGATAGCCCTTGTTTAACTGCTTGTTTTGCAAAGGCGCCTTCGGGTTAGAATTTATTGCGCACAGAAGGGGTGCATTTATCAGCCAGTTAGTGAACTTTTGTTTAAATAGGTTCCAGTTTTCTTGAACGGTACGCGTGTCAAAATGCGCCAAGAAAATGTCCAGAAAGCAAGCTAGTCCATTGTTAATAGTTTCAAAGTCAGCTCTTGAGTAGTCGTGAATTCGCATAGTTGAGGTCCTAGTCTTGTGTAGTAGAATGTTTATATTAAATAAAAGGAGCGAGTGGTCGGTATGTATGAAATCGGCGAAGCAAAATTAGCGTGCGTAGTTAATATCAAATCCAGTATATTAGCTATCTCTTGCGTGGTTCTAGTCGGTTCAGAAACGAGCTGGGAAAAGGAAAATAACGAACAAAGATTCAGAAATTCAGTCGTTTGAGATTAAGGTGGTTTGGATGCGGGGGTATCCGAGGACCAAGAAATATGTGGGAAGTAAAATCACCCATTAGAAATATAGGAGCAGTGGGGGTCTTGTAGAAACAATATTCTGGGCATCGGGTAGTTCAGAGACAAATGTTGGGGGATGTGAAGGTGGACGGTAACAAACGCCAATAAACAATTTCCTGTGCCTATCACCAGCCTATCTACACGCACTGCAGGGCAAAGGCATCACCCATTATTCTCCAATTACCCCGGTCCTGTGCCAACTGTGACCAATTTATACCTGCAAACGTCTTGATCTCAGCCGACCATCAACTTTCTGCCGCCCCCTGCTGCGCTTGCCTTTTATAGGAATCCACTCTGTTACCCTAATGACCAACGGTTATCTTACCTGCGCATTACGTGCCCTGCGATGCGATGAGGCTTTGAGGGGGGGGGGAGGTAGGAGGAAAAGGCCCGAAACTGTCTGGCGAAGGGTGCCGACACCTTATCAGGCCTTTACGTGCCCTGCCCATGTCCATTTGGTCTTCTTAATTTCTACTAGTATGTCCTAAACAAGCGTTTGTTCCCTGACCCACTCCGCTCTCTTCTTGTCCCTTAATGTTACACCTATCATTTTCCGCTTAATTGCCCCCTGAGTCGCTCTCAATTTAAGTTGAACCCTCTTAGTGAGCCTCCAAGTTTCTGCCCCGTAGGTGAGTACAGGTAAGATGCCGCTGTCATACACTTTCTTCTTCGGGGACAATGGTAGGCTGCTATTCATTTTCTGAGAATGTCTGCCGTATGCACTCCACCCTCTTCTGATCCTTCTAATTATCTCTGCCTCATGATTGGGATCCGGGGTCAGAACTTGGCCTAAGTAGATATATTCTTTTATCACCTCCACTACCTCGCCCCCTATCCCAAACTGTTGTGCTGTCCCGAGGTTATTGATCATTACTTTAGTTTTCTGCATATTATATTCAGGCCCACGGTTCTACTCCGTTCGTCTAGTGCGGAAAGCATGCTTTGCAATTCGTCACCCGAGTTACTTAGCAACAGAACGTCATCAGCAAACCTGACCCTTACTCCCACATGTTCCCAATCCAACGTTCTGAATACTTCTTGGAAACATGCTGTGAATAACATTGGAGAGATTGTGGCTCCTTGTCTGACGCCCTTCCTTATAGGTATTTTACTGCTCTCCTTATGGAGGATGATGGTAGCTGTGGACCCACTGTAGATATCGTCTAGTATTCTTACACAATGCTCATCTACTCCCTGGTTTCGTAATGCCTGAAAAACTGCTAGGGTTTCGACCGAGTTGAATGCTATCTATGAAAATTATATGTAGAGTTCAGAAAACTTAGCTCACTTCTCTATCAACTGATTGATCGTGTGAATATGGCCTATTGTTGAATAACCTTTACGGAACCCTGCTTGTTCTTTAGGTTGACTGAAATATAAAGTTACAGAAATTCTGTTAGCGATTACCTTGGTAAGTACCTTGTACACGACTGACAGTAAGCTGATCTGCCTGTAATTTTTCAGGTCATTCATGAAACCTTTCTTATGGATTAGGATGATGTTCGCGTTCATCAAAGATTCCGGTACGCTTGCGATAATTAGGCATCGCGTAGACATGTTTGCCAGTTTTTCAAGTACAATTTCTACTCCATCCTTCCAGAGGTCTGCTATTATCTGATCCTCACCAGATGCTTTGCCCCGTTTCATTTCTTTCAAAGCATTAATTACTTCTTCGGTCGTTACTGGTGGGATGTGTATCTCCTCTGAACTACTTTCTCGTTCGGCATTATCCTGGATGTCCCGGCTACTGTACAGATCCCTATAGAACTCCTCGGCCACTGCGACTATATTATCCCTATTTATGATGAGATTGCCTTGCTTGTCTTTAGGTGCATACTTCTGATTTTTCCCAACGCCAAGACGCCTCTTTACTGCTTTCAGGCTACCTCCGTTCTTTACAGCGTATTCAATCCTCTCCTTATTATACTTCCGTATGTCAGCTGTGTTACACTTATTGATTAACCTACAAAGCTCCGCTAGTTCTATTCTGTCAGCTGGGGTGGAGATTGTCCTGGTTTGCGGTTTCCTAATTATATCTTTCGTCTCCTGGGAAAGTTTACCAGTATCCTGTCTAGCCATCGTGCCCCCGACTTCTACTGCACGCTCCGTGATAATGCGTTAAGGTTGTCGCTGGCTTCCTGTGTCGTAAACTCGGCTTCCTCGGTGAGAGCTGAGTATCGGTTCCGCAGCGCGGTCCTGCGTTCTTCTACTTTACGCCTTACTGTTAGCTCATTATTCGGCTTCTTTCGTACTAGCTTGTTTCGGTCCCTCCTGAAATCTAGCTTAATTCGAGATCTTACGATACTATTCTCACTATACCTTACCCTTTCGAGCACTTCCACATCCGTCACGATGCTAGGGTTATCGCATAATATGAAGTCCATTTCATTTTTAAGGTCCCCATTCGGGCTCCTCCACGTCTACTTCCGGCTCTCCCGTTTACAGAAAAAGGTATTCATTATGCGTAGGTTATTCCGTTCTGCAAACTCAACTAGTAGGTACCCCCTGGTTTTTTTACACCTCAGACTATAGTTCCCAACTGCCTTGTCTCCATCCTGATGCTTGCCTACTTTTGCTTTGAAATCTCCCATATCTACGGTATACTGTGTTTTTCTTTAGTCATTGCCGATTCCTCATCTTCATAGAAGCGTTCTACTACCTGGTCGTCAAGGCTGGATGTGGGGGCATAGCCCTGTACCACCTTGAGCTTCTACCTATCATTGAGCCTCATTACAAGACCTGCTGCGCTTTCGTAAATGCTATAGTATTCTTCTATGTTGCCAGCTATGCTTTTATTGACTAGAAATCCCACGCCCAGTTCTCTTCTGTCCTCTAGACCACGGTAACATAGAACTTGTCCATTTCTCAGCACCGTAAAGGCTTCCCCTGTTCTCCTAACCTCACAAAGCCCTATGACATCCCATTTGATGCCCTTTAATTCCTCGAACAACACCTCTAGGCTAGCTTCGCTAGATAAGGTTCTCGTGTTAAACGTTTCAGGTTCAGATTCCAATGGCGGCCTGTCCGGGCACAGGTATTCTTAGCACACCGTGCTGCGTCTCAGGTCTCACCGCCGCCTTGGTCAGTTGCTTCGCAGCCACTGGAGACTGAGGGCCATGGGTTAATTGGAGTATTCCTGGGAGGTTGTGGCCGTTACTACACCAGGGTGGCCAGTCCTGCTCTGGTGAGGGAGTGCGTTACCGGAAATGGTCACCGGGGTCAGGCCGCACCACAATGTCAACGCAAAATCATACAGACTCTAGATCAGTATGAATGTGAATTGAGTGAGATGGATAAGACTTTTTTACAGGAGGTACTACGTCAAGGCCTGTACGCAAGGTGCAATCGCAGGAATAGACGTTAAACGAAGATATGCAAGATTTGGCTAGTATAAATATGTGTGGGCAACCATATTTTAGTGAGTGCTACGATGTCTGCGCTAACGGTGTTAATAGAGAGTTACGGAATAGAGTTACCATGTTTACGTTTCCGTTAACCGTGTTTGCGGGAGTCGACTGCGCATACGCGAGAGTTACCGTGAACGGTAACTTGGTTGCACAGGCGCTACCGTGGCCAGAGAGCTTCCTGAGCAGACTAAGGGTACTGTCGCATATTGAATACAGCAAATGCAGTGCGCTCGTCACGTCATGTTTGGTACTGCCGATAAAAGTAATCTTACTTCATGCTTTTGATTCCGTGTTTCACAATGCTTAGGAAAGCGTCAAACGACCATTTTCTCAGACATGCTTTTGATGGGCACGCAAAATGGCCGCCCCTACTCGTGCTAAGCCTTGCCCGCATTAAATAGTTCAGATATGTTTCTGAGCTCCCAACGTGCTTTTAGTCATCCAACATTGTGCGGGGAAAGGTAGTGTAGGGTGTTGAATAATAACTACGACATATTTTACTGATTTCTTGCCTTAATACTTAGCGCGAGGGCTAATCTTTTTTTACCTGGATTCTAATTTTACTCGGTAGATGGCGCCACCAACACGCTTTTTTATAGCACTACAGGTGATGGCTACAGTGTTCTCAAAACAACTACAGTTAGTGTGAATGCTTCACCCGAAAAGTGAAATATTCAAGCTTCTTTAAACGAATGAAAATTGATATGAGCAACAAAAGTATGCGTGAGTTGCTTTGGGAGTAATTATTCAGATGTCGCTACCTGGACCACAACCGCCGGAATATGCAAACTGCAAACGGTGCGCTAAAACGTTTCCTACCGTTTTCAGCGGTAAAAGGAAACTCCGGCTTCCGGTAACACAATAAACGGTAACGCAAACGCGGTAACGCCTATTTAAAAGTGCCTAATGAGAGAGTTAAGAAATTCACGTTTGCTTGTTACACTGCGAGTGTTTGTTAGAATTACGGAGACAAATGGCATCGGTGCACAAGCTCCCCTCGCGTGTTCCTACCTGGTCGGGCGACCGGGCTGAGCAAACGCACAAGCCAAAAGCGGTGCTGCGGACGCAGTTTTGGAAGCCGTGCCGTAGGTGACGCCCGTATGATTTTTTTTTACTTCACGGTATAGTACATGAAGCAACAGTCCTTTATTAGTCGTTTGCTATAGCGCAACTGCAATTAGGGAGAGTGTGGTTGGCCTTCGCCGAAATTTAGAAGTATCTTTCTAGCCTGCTTAGTTGCGGCTGAGTAATCTTACAATACCGGAATGTCTTTAGTTTTTAAAATAGCACTGGCCGAAAGAATCGCTTCCTTCATCTTGAAGTGGCGGAATTAAATGATGAGCGGACGACATTTCGAGCTGGAAAAGGTACCTATGCGGTGAATGCGATCGACATTGTTTCCAGTAATGTGTTTTCCCGTCGCACTTGATAACGCAGCTAGCGTCTTCTCCTCTGTGTCTTGCCTCGATTCCCGCGAGTGCGCGATGCCGTGAACAAGCAGGTTATTTCTCTGTGACCTGTCGTCTGGGTGGTCCACGCGAGTTTGCAAGATGTCCTGCTGCGACATCAAGTGCTTTGCGGCGTCGCTGACAACCGCCAGGTCATCACCCATTTGCTTTATCGCTTCCGATTTCGATTCTAAAAATTTAAGACGGCCGAAAATGTCAACCAGCTTTGTTTCAATTGGCGCCTGGCCAGACTTTATTTCTCTGATACCAGTTTTTAGATCTGCTTGCCCTTTAGTTAATGCAATTGCACATTCGTTGATGTCTTTGAGTATGTGGGGCATGGTGCTCATTTGCTCCGTGTGCGCATCCGAAGGTTCCTTGTGAGCTGCGTCTCGGTTTCGGGGTTTCGGCGGACCAGGGTTAGTCTCTAAGTCGCCTGACAGAAGCATCAACAGCGTGACATCAACACAATCGAGCAATGTTTTACAAAGAACTTGTGGGCATGGGAGCAGTATTAAAAGGCGATTGTTCGATCGCTGTGCGAAAATTAAAAGTTGATTACGCACCTGCGGGGCGTAGAGAAGAATTTCCGCCGTGGTTTCACGTACGCTGCTCCCATGTCCACTAAAGGCAAGTGGTCTGTGTGGCTTGTTTATATCCGTGCCCCACAGTGCTGCCACCGTCACATTGGCCGTGTTCCGGGTGAACGTTGAGTTGCTTAGTCGAGGGTTGATACCATCGCAGCCACAATTGCAGATATCTAGCGCGTCATCGCCAGTTGACGCTTGAAAGGCCTGTTCAGGATCAATGCGTGAAGGACAGAATGGCCAGACGAAGAAGACGGTCAGCAAAACTTGCGTGCCGTAGAGAAAAATTTTCGGCATGGTTTCACAAACGCTGCTGCCATGCCCACGCTTCTCCCATCGCAGCGCGTTAGCGCCTCACGTCATGCAGCCCATTCTCGGCTGTAAACATACTGAAGGTTTGAACTCAGCGAATGAACACAGAGACGCAGCGCATCAACAAACATTTGTAGAGCTACTGTGAATATGTTCAGACTTGGTAGTAAACCCTGCCCAGCGTGGTCTCACGTATATGAGAGGGGTTAAATTGCAATGGACCATGTTTGATCTACGCACATGGGACCCCGGACAAAAATATTGACGTTATTTTGTGATGAAGAAAAAGCACGCCAGTGTTCCCCCATTCAGAAAACAGGCCCTCTGGTAAAGTTAACGCTTCAACACTCTTCGCCTTGTTTCTACCTACTAGCAGTACGATAAAATTTGAGCATGAACTTCGGTACAGCGGCGGTCACGGACTGAGGTCCTGCTACGCTAACACTATGTAACTGTCAGGTTATCCCACCTGCCATACATTTAATTAACGCTGCGGGATGACTCCAGCGAGGCAAGCTACTTTGGTGGTTCAATGCCGCAGATTAAATTGCCCTGGAGTGCGGGCTACCCAGCGAAAAGTACTGTATCCTAACAATTCGTGACAACGCCTTCGAATCGATGCTCTTTTGAAGTGGAGTGTTATGTTGCACAAGTACGCTACATTGTTTTCTTCAAGATAGGCGGCGTGCCCTTGTTAGTTGTTAACCCACTATGGAGGCAAGTGAACTGACACATCGCGCAGCTAAATCGCCCCCTACCTTATAACTTGAGCTATTTTGAAAACCATTAAATCTCAGGTATACAATCGCGCTGACAAGCACCGCGGTAGTCAATTTACTCACAAGTGGCAGCGTTCGTAGTTTTTGTGAGCGCTTTTCCGCGTTTCTTTTTTCATGACAATAAGCTCTGAGGCAACACACTTCCGATGAACTTTGTAGTGTTATTTTAATAATTTGTGTTGGGCCTTGGTGACACGTTTTTGTAATTTGAAATACAGCGGTAGTTCACATCCACGCTGGTGGACGCACATAGGCCCAGATATTTGTATTATTGTCTTTTTATATAACTGATTTATTTTTTATTCAGAAGCCTTTACCGAACTATTTTTAACCAATGAATGCCTTTGCACATTAGTGGCAATGGCACCCTTTGTGCTAAGCATTCTTCCGAAAATATTAGTACTAGCTACTATACTTCTGTGTCACTGTTATGGGGGCATTTGTCCCTACAGCGAACAGCTTAGCATCCAACGGTATGCAGAAAAAATTCCAAGCAACCTTGATAACTTCAAGAAATATATCAGTCAACTATGTCAAAATCCTTGTGTACCGGTATTTTTTGTTCTTTCTTAGCAGCATGCCAACGGCACTATGCGTATAGTTTCAATAACGTGCGACTAACATTCCCCGTTGAAGAAAAGAACACAGCCGAAGCACGCCTATGTCCTCTATATTGCTTTTATAACATTCATTGAAACGAGAGTATTTTAGGAAGCCACCATTGGAGTACTGCTAACGTATCACGCCACTGCGTTACTGTGATATTCATTGAATACTTGTTAGTCTTAGGTGTCACACCTGGCTGGAGTGAATAATTTGGTAGACTTTCCTTTAGGTATTTTATACGTACAAAGAAACGACAATATTTGTTGATTGGATGAAGTCCTTGCAACATGTTACAATGCACGTAATTTGTATCTGAGGTACGTATAATTTCTATGCTCAGCACTAAGTTACCTAAGAGCGAAAAGGCGAAAGGTGTGTTTTCTTCAGAGGAGGTGGATGATGCTTCCCCTCTACAATATTACTGATTACACCTTAAACTTTGTAGGTACGTAGAAGATAAAGAAACCAGAATACAATGTGTAAGTACGCAATTTACGTGTTGTCATGAGTGTACCACCTAACAAATGTTGCCTGACGGATAAGCATTGTGAATTTGTGGATGCCAAAGTTATTACCCAACAAACACCACGACGTAATCTCTCGATAGTTGTAATTGGACTCAGCTGTCAATGCGAATTAGAGAACTGGGAGCTACCATCCGAGGACAGCTATCGTCTCGTTTAGGCAACCCTCCATAATAAGTATGCGAGGCTTTTTGTAGAGTAAGCTATGTCACACCCACATGGGGATTCGTTAATCGGCCCTCATATCTGAATCGGCCATAAGCTTAAGAGGGTAATCGGAATTTGCCAATTCCGTTCAGCGTGTATAAAAAAATTGGGTGGAAAGATAGACCTTGCAGCCTAGCGGGAATGCGAATCACACCTATGTGAGAATAACGTTTAGCCGAAATTTATCATTGAGATGTAATTACAGCACCATCGAGCGGGTTTACATGCCAAACAAACATGATCGGGACGCTCGTCACTCAAGCGGCATGCCCATGTTCTCAATGGTACTAAGCGAAAAGCTACAATACGTTCACTAGAATACCTTTATGTCAGCTGCCACCAATTTCAGCGCTGGGGATGCATGTTTCATCCAGAATTCAACAGCATCGGGGTTGATTCGCATCCAGTCTCTAATTTGCTCAATTGTTTCACATTACTACATAAGTTATCTGTTTTCGCGTGTTGGGCCATTTCAGAAGTTGCTCGGCTGCTACAGATTTTTACGCCTCATTGTACCTCTTTCACTCAAATGGCGATTTGATTTTTGGTTGTGCGCATACTTCTGCAGTACTATAACAGAATGTGTAAGTGGGAGAGTTTAGTTCTTTATTAAATACCTGCTATCTTGCCTTATGAAAAGGTAAGGTGCTGCAAAGAACAGGTACGTAGACAAAAGCAATGTAACACCCTACGTGCTAAGGCTTATGTACTCTTTAGCAGCTGCCAGCATACCGTGACGTTCCATAAGCCACACTTGACAGGATGCACAGGAGAAAAATATAGGCCATCGAATGGTGGCCTATAATGGGGCTTCGGATTATTAGTTCAGCGGAAATTTTTTTAGCTGGAAATTCGCAATAATTCCACGAAATATTTACAAGTGCTTTTCCCCAACTAACGTTTTCGGCTAGGGAGCGCGGCTGCGAGAGTGAGGAAGTGGGTGAGTCAGTTCATTTTTCTAACGGACCATCAAATGATCATACCAAGGCCACCCAAATAAACACCTGAGAGCGCCCTCGACAGTCTCTCGAAAGCAAGGGGATCAGTCTACACTCCTAAAGGGTTGTTCTTTTAAGGGACAATTAGGGCTGTGTGATATTTGGTTCTAACTACAGCATCAAGCGTTTGGTAGAAGTATTGGTGTTAAGATAACGATCAGCTTTCGCTTATTTACTGCAAGATAAGTGGTTACACATGGAAGTTTGTGCTAACATTATTCTTAAATTTTTTTTCTTACGCAGACGTTGCCGTATCGCAAGTTAAATCAAAGCACCGGTGCTGTCTACAGATCAAGAAACATAGAACTCATCTAGCAAGAACCTTAAAACAGCTTTCAACACGTTGTAAGCATTTTAAGACTGACGGCGGAAGTTCCTCTACCTCCGACCCATGGCCAAACACCGACCACTTTGCTCTCACCGAAGAGGTTAGCGTAGACTTGGTGTTTTTATCCCGAACGAGTCAGCAGTGATTTGGCATGCTGGAGGGGCTTGTGTCCCTGTGGACGCTAGCCATCCAGCTTCATTGAGCCGGCTATGCATGAACCCTCTCGTGAAGCTAGAAACCATGGCACTGCTGTCTATGCCCCGTAAGACCACAACAACTCATAAGCACAGAATGGTACGAGGAGGAGCAAACTTTTATTGAAAAATAAGACTTTTGGTGCCGCCAATGGGTGGGGTCTCTAGTCCAGGCCTCCGCTGACTCTGGCCTTCTCCCGCGCCAGGTTCACCGGATGGAGCTAGTCTTCCACGCTCTAGCCGGCCACGGCTGCCTCCCGTAGCTCAAATTGCTTCTCTGGTGTTGTGTCTTCACGCCAATTGCTGTTGCTTTGCCAGGTGATGTGGTTTAGTGTGGGAGTGCTGATGGAGGTTTGAAATTCTGGTCGGTATTTGCCAGGGTAATAAGGCTGTACCCGTGTGCAATAGGATACGTATTCATTTGGATGTGTCTCCAGGAGTGGCTTCCATTGCATTTAGCTTTTTGGGAGGGGAGGGGTAGAGTGCCCTGCCTGGCCTGAGTTCTTGAAGTGTTTCCCCATAGCCATTGGGAATTGGGGTGAAAAGCGGTGTGCTTTCACCCGCCCGATTCGTCAACAGAACATCAAAAAACTAAGGCATCAGTTTCAAGGCACGAGCAAAAAACTACTGAAAGCCCTGTAAGGCAAATTCCTGGGCCCACAGAAGACGGCACCCTGCAAGCTACTCCATGAAGGAAACATGAATGAAGCCCTGGACGCAGAAATGACTAAGGAAGAAGTTAGGGCGGCAATGAGAGCAGCACAGAAAAACACGGCCGCGGGTGCGGACCGCATAACAAATGCAACGATTAGAAATTTAGGCGAAGACTATAAAGACGCATTAATAATGTACATAACTGAACTCTGCACAAATGGAGAAGTACCACAGGATTGGAAACGTGCCGAAATAATATCGATCCCCACGCCAAGCTGAAGAGATGGAAATTGCTCTCGCCCTCACGCACGGAGGCGTGCAGACGATCGTCACAGACTCAGACAGCTTACGGCAACTACAGCAAGTGGATCGTCTCCCACGCGGCCCTAGAAATTCTCGCACAGCGCAGCCCACCGGGACGAGCCGTAGAGCTCGTTCGGGTTCTGGCACGCTCTACAGTGGAAGGCAACGCCCTCGCCGGCCACTACGCCCTTGAACTAGCAGACCGGGCCCAGGAATAAGTCGGAGCTACCGGAGCTACCCAATTAAGAGCTACCGCGAGATTACCCGGCTGTACAGGAGCGCAAGGTACAGGCTTTCCGGGCCGCACCAGCAACTCGAACGCAAAGAACAGACGATCGTAGCCCGGGTGCAAGCGGGGTCACTGGCGCACCCGGCTTTGTTGCACAAGATGTTCCCGGCAGAACATGAACCCATCTTCCCTTTCTGCAAAAAAGGCTGAAGGTACCCAGCCTGGCATACCCTGCCTCTTGAGTGCACTCAGCTCAAGAATACCATACCTTCCCTCTCCCTTGCCCCCCTACCCGAGCGGTGGGAGAACTTGATGTCCAACCCCGACCTGCCGACGCAGCAAGAGCTCGCGTCCAGGGGCGAGGAGCTATTTCACTCGTATGGGACTCGTGAATAGCGTTTCACACCTTCTGAAGCCTGCGAGCATCACCTAAAATGGGCTCAGCAAAAGTTGTTTCTCTCTACAAGAGCCAGGAAACAAACCAGAATAGAAGCATTAGACCAATCTCACTGACATGATTGTTTGGGAAGGTCTACGAAAGAATATTATAATAAGTTCACTGCGGCATGATTCTTGGTCTGGTTTTAGGTGCGGAGTGACCCACCAGTCGGTCATTGGCTATATGCCCAGGTGCGTCGTGACCCACCGGTAGGACACGCGGCTAGGAATCTTGTTTTAGTCGTACAAGATTGCGCTTCCACCGTTTCAGCGGGCGTTTGGCACGTTTATTTCAAAGATGCAAACTGTTTTCTACCTTTTTCGCGTGAATCTATGTTTAAATACAAAGTTTTTGTTACACAAAAACATGAATTTATGCTCAGTAAAAGAGCAGAAAAACACAAGACATACGGAAGAACAACACAGGACAAGCGCTTACAAGCAATTGAGTTTAATGAAACCAAAAGTGGAAAATGTCGACAGAGTGCATCCTTCTGGCGCAGAGTGCACACAAACCCTCACGGAATTAAACAACAATAGGGAAGAAATTAGCAATCCCACATGCACTGCAACAGTTCGCCAACGTTCTGTGCGGATGTTGGCCGATCGATAGCAGCATGACCGACAATTGTGAAGCGGAGAGATTTACCGTGTATTCACTGAAATCTGTCTTCAAGATTGGCGAATTCCTCATTAAGCAGGGACACGGATGGCGCACTCACACAAGTTCCATTTTAATTGTAAAAAAAGATGAAGTAAGCCTCCGCCCCTTCCCGACTACGTTGCTGAGAGTGCCTAAGTAGGACTTCTGTTTTTTTTTTCAGCAGAAGCACACACCGATGCTTCCTACAGTGGTGCGGTAGATTGGAACACGGCGTCCTTTCGCGCAGCACCTTTCGCGCAAGTTATGTATTGTTTTCTATGCTTGACCCCGCAGACTTCTGCTCGACTTTCTTTTTTTTTTGTTGTCTTTTCTGGCAAAAGCCCCACACAAAAAAGACAATTTGTTTAGTTCCTAGAACACAACATTGACATCCAACCTCCCAGCGACTGTCTTCAACCGGTTAGTTACGCGAATGGTGTAAGGTTCAACCACCATCCTCTCACTCTCTCCTTCAGTTGGTCTACGCGGACGCTTGATGTATTTACAACGCCGCGCGCTGCCGAAACCAACACTTCTTCATGAAACCCAGCCTGCATTAGGCGAATCACCTGACATGAAAAGCTGGATTGCAGTCTATACGGGCACGACGTTTTGAAGAAAGACCTGAGGCAAGGCACGGCTAAACCATTCTTAAATGTCTTTGAGTACCAGGATAATAAATTCAAGAGGGTTTTTGCATGCACTAATCGGGCTGAACTTCCAGCAAACGTGGTCCGAACCGAAAATTAGAACCAAATCTAAAAACCTGATAGCGTTATCAGTAGGGATTTCAGCGGTGAAACTCAGACCCAACCTGCACTGCTTAATAACTAAAGTGCTTAAAAAAATCAATCATGTAACGTATGATGTCCGCTCTGCGGCAGAAGGCTATGTAGTTGTCAACATATCTACATAATTTTAGACCTAAACCCTCAAGCGCATGTTCAAACGACCTGTCCATTGATTTGATTGAATGTAGGGTTTAACGCGCCGACACGACGCAGGCGATGAGGGTGCTGTAGTGGATGGATCGGGATTATTGTGACCACCTGGGGATCCTTAACGCGCGCCGAAATCTTGAACACACGGGCGTTTTTGCTTTTTGCCTCCATCAAAAAAGCGGCCGCCACGGCCTGAAATCTAAACCGCGTCCTCAGCAACGCAACTTCTTCCACTGAGCCACCGCGGCTGGTAAAGGACCTGGCTACATAACCTAGAAAAGGAAACTGTGCAGATAACTTTCACTGTGGAGTAACCAGGCGAATGACCTTACAGAATTTTGTGGAGGATGTTGTTCCCAATGCTTCAGAAGAAAAAGCGGCAGCTTCCTATGGATGGCGGTCTAAGTTCTTGGTGACTCAGGTTCCCAACTGTTTTCACAACGTTCCTCAGCACGGGCCAAAATTCTGCCTTCCTCCGGACCTCACGCTGTTGGACAAAGTTGCCATCACCCGCTCGTGCTTGCACCTTGCACCGGAGTCAGATTTCACCCACTGTCAAAGGGAGTGTGTGAAGGTGTTTGCAAGCCCGGAGGGGAGGTCACAACCATGTACGAAGGTGGGACCGATGGTGAACTTTTTAGGTGCGAATGCACTTCTTAAGCGACCCTGAACCTGCGTCCACCGGCGATGTCCGCGCACGTGGAGATGGGCGCGCGCAGCCTGGCCGCTGACATGGCACATACCCACGTGGGGGATTGGCCAGGAATCTCCTCGTCTTCCTTGGCAACGGGGGGAGATGGGCGCGCGCTGCCTGGCCGCTGACATGGCACATACCCACGTGGGGGATTGGCCAAGAATCGGGCGTGAGAAGGGCTAATGCACCTGCTTAAAGGAGTACTGACACGAAATTTCAAAGCTGAGATCTGCTCTAGCAATCAAGTACAACGACAACACAAATAGGTGTGTGTGAATAAATGCATCTTTCTTTCTTTGTAGTTGTGTGTGTGTGTGTGATCTCTCTTCCGCGAACATTACCGAACCGCGCAAATTCAACTCGTGCATTCGCACTTTCACATTCTTCCCCTCGGGGAAATGCGGGGAATTTCCGCGACTAGTGGTATGAGAGCCATTGTGTCTGACAAAGAGGTTTTTTTTGTAGTGTTGCCGTAGAGAATGTGTTCTCAAAAAGCCAGTGCTGCTATAGGGAGCAATTTTGTGCCCGTTACTTTTAAACCGGAGGCTTCAAAATAGCAAGTCCTTGAGCTCACTAAGAGGCTGAACCTTCTTAGCCTAGCAGCTTCTGTAAAGAAAGTCAACGGGGTGCAGCTGCCCATGTTCTTCACAGCCAAGTCCCACAAAACAGGCATTTCGTTCAGCGCCATTTTGTCTCAACGCCAGTCTTGGCAGCATCAAGTTTCGGGGTTCCTTCTGATGCATTTGAAGTCATTGAGCCTTGATGACCTATTTTTTTACCCTCTTCTCAGCAGCTGGTAGAGTTTTTGGTAACAAAAAGCCGGGTCACTGCGCTGGCTTCAGTGTAGGCGTTGAGGATTTACTGTATAGTCTACCGTATGCTCGGCCTAGGCAATCCGTGAAAGATTGTATTACTGTACTCATTAATGAAGTTGCTTTTTCAAGTCGCTGTGTGATTTCGGTTGAGGGATTTCTTGAACTGTTGGGCTTTATCTGCGGGCCGCATTCGTTGAACGGCAAAACAAAGTGCATGTTCAAAGATCCAGAGTGTTTTGGACCAAGAGCGGCGCCAGCTCTAGGCGACATTTTTCTAAGTTATGTGGACAGGTCCCTGGTCGTGCGCTTGAGGGTTTAGCTCTAAAAGTATGCAGATATGTGGCGACTACATAGTCTTCTCCCGCAAAGCGGGCATGATGCGGGACATGATTGATATTTTGAAGCAGTTTAAGAAGAGCGGGATGGGGCTGAGTTTCACCACTGAAGTCCCTACTGATAACGTTATCATGTTTCTAGATCTGGCTCTAATTTTCCGTTCGGACCACGTTTGCTGTTAGTTCACCTCGATCAGTGCAAAACGCCTTTTGAATTTCTCATACGGTAACTCAAAGCCAGTTAGGAATTGTTTAGAAGTAAATTCCCCCAGGTCTTCCTTGAAAGAGTCATGCCAGCACACCTGCAGCCCAGATTTTCATGTCCATTGACTCGCCTATAGCAGGCAGGGCTTGCAGAAGACGTGTTGGTTTCCGCAGCGCACCGCATTGTAAAATACATCAAGCGTCCGCGTAGACTCACTGAGTGAGAGGGTGAAGTGGCCCTTCGTGAGGAGAGAATGGTGGTTGTACTCTACACCAATTGTGTCGCTCACCGATGGAAGAAGGTCGCCGGGAGATTTGACGTCATTGTTGTGTTCTCGGCCCCCCAAAAATTCATCTCTTCGTGTGGGGCAATTGCCCGAAAAGTCAACCAAAAGAAATAAGTCAATAAAAGAAATAAAGGCCAGACGGGCAGGTTCCTGAGCATCCGTCTTCGCGAAAACTCCTCTTCCACGAAAGGGAACCCATGTTCCCATCTTTCGGACGACTGTAGGAAGCATGGAAGTGTGCCTCTATTCGAAGAAACAAAAGTCCTATTTAGGCACTGTCAGCAACGTACCCGCGAGGAGGCAGAGGCTTACTTCATCTTTCTTACAATGAAGAATGAAACGTGCGTCACCGCCCCATTCGTGTCTCATCTTACTAACTTTCAGTGAAGCGGTAAATCTCTACGCTTCACAATGTTCGGTCATGCTGCTATCAATCTGCCAACATTCCACGTAACGTCGCAGAACTGTTGCGGCGCATGTGTGATTGCTGATTCTTCCCCATTGTTATTGTTTAATTCCGTGAGCATTTCTGTGTATAATGCTCCAGAAGGGTGCGCTGTGTCGAGATTTCCCGCTTTTGGTTTAAATAAAATGTAGTTGTTAGTAAACGCTTGTGCTGTGTAGTTCTTCTCTTTGTCCCGTGTTTTTCTCGGCTATTACTCAGAATGTCCCTATACCAACTTGCCCAGCTGTCGGGGCCCCTAACGTGATGTCAGTTTCTGTAATAAAAATATCTGTATGTACATAAAAGTATAAATTTAGAAGGAATATTAGCCATTTTATAAAGTTTATGTCCTCTGTGCTGCGCTTTCTTTTGACCACCTAAAAGTCGCGAGGCTTTATTAGGCGGGCTGAAACGTTTTGGAGCAGCAGGGAAAACTCATACACTTGGTACAACAGCCCGTATTTCACAAGCTGGCGGCAAAGTTTTCAAGGAACAAAATGAAGGAACGTGCCGCCACTGGGCTCCTTAGAAACAATCCCGCCACCTCAAGTCGAATGCAATAGACAATGTATATATTAGTTGCAATTTCGAACTTGAGACGGCAGCAGAAAAAAAAAGTTCCTGCGTCTTTGCAGGCGCCCCTTTCCATATGGGCGATTTCCCGTGCAAGCCGGGTGAACTTCCCAAGCGTTGTAGTCCCACACAAGGGCCGAGCGCCAGGACGGGGTACAAGCGGCAGGAGCGCTTGTACCTATTTTACCGGTAGGTGCGCGGCGCCACCAAGGCACACGAATGCACATGGTGCCTTCCACAGCAACGGTGGACGCTCAGCTCACAACCACCTGTGGCAGGACATGCCACCAGACTCTTTCACTCCCGGCAATGGCGCAACGCGCCATGAGGGCCGGGGGCCCCGCCACATTAGCATGGGTCAGTGGCACCTCGCAAGGGTAAAGGCAGCTTTCCAGGCGTGGATACCCCTTTCAAGGGTCCGCACTCGACCAGGGAAGCCTGTACCCGTTAAAGAAACCGGTGGGTGCCCGGCGATACCAGGATGCGAACCCAGTACCTCCCGCAGATGAGGCGATTGCTGCACCTCTGAGCCATCGCTGCGGTTTTAAAAAGTTACCTTCCCTTCACCGGGGCATTTCTCGACAAAGTCGCGTCACTAGCCAAGAACGAGATCCCCTGTGCAGGGGGTGCTTGTACCAATTTTTACTGGTTAGTGCCCAGCGGTACGGAAGTAGCTCCCACATTCTCGTACCCGATGGTACAAACTTACGTGGTGCAACGGTTTCCGGTACACTGGATCCCCCGTACAGGGGGCGCATGTCCCCACTTTTATTCTGGCGGGTGAGCAGTGGCTTCAAAGGAACCTACCACGTCTGACGCAGTGGTAGTGCGTGTCCAAGCCCTTCATCCACCGCCGAGACAGGGGGCGCTTATACCCTTTGAACTGGTTGGTGCTCAGTGGTCCCAGACCCCGTGCGAAGGGGTGCGAGGGATGTACTACATGGCCTCCGATGGCTGCTTGTGGTCAAGCTCCAAACTTTTTGTTCCACCGCCGAGGCAAGCTACGATACGGGGATGCTCTTGCCCTTTAAAGAAACCGGTGTGTATCCGGCTGCCCAGGATACCCACGGCCCAGGCAACGGACGGGAATTGAGCCCGCGACTTCGTGCTGAGTCGCGGACCAGATCTTTGGCCGTGGCGGTCACTTTTATGATGGAGGCAAAAAGCCAAAACACCGGTGTATTCGAGGTTTCGGAGAACGCCAGAGATGATCAGGTGGTCAAAATTAATCTGGAGTGGTCCACTACGGCACGCGTCATCCCCTACGTTGCGATGGCGCGACAAACACCACAATCAATCAATCAATCAATCAATCAATCAATCAATCAATCAATCAATCAATCAATCCATAAATTAATAAATCAATCAATCGATCAATCAATCAATCAATCAGCCCTTCCAACCTTTGAAGAAGGAAGTCCAGCGAAGCTTCCCGCCGTGGTGGCTCAGTGGCGAAGGCGTTGCACTGCTGAGCATGAGCATGAGAACAAAATTACCTTAGGTAACGTTGCTTGCCATACAGGGATTTAGAGTTTTCCTAAAGGGTACACAAAGGCCGTTGTGCATGTATGTCATGCTTACCTGCATCTGGTCACTTAAGTATTGCGCCGCATCTGTCGGGTTTGAATGACGAAGGAGCCATGCACTGTGATCACTGTTCCTGTTTTCTGCCACGGTATTTAACAACTTCGTCTGGCTTTTTACATGGGCAGTCTGCGGCTGTGCGTGCGTGTGTGCGAAAGTGTGTGTCTATGTGTGTGTGTGTGTGTGTGTGTGTGTGTGTGTGTGTGTGTGTGTGTGTGTGTGTGTGTGTGTTTGTGTGTGCCTGCATGCGTGCGTGTGTGGGTGTGTGTATGCGTGCGTGCGTGGATGCGTGGGTGCGTCTGTGTGTGTGTGTGTTTCTTGCTGCATAAATCTCAATGCTTGAGATTTTCTTCCGGTAGTAAAATTTAGTCTCGTGTTTGAATATTCCTGCGACTATGTATCACGCATTATTTTCGGGTGCAACGCATATTCTTCTAAAGAATTGATTTCTTCTATATTAGGTGGCAGGCTGCTACTTGGAAACCACATTTCTACATCCCCATCCATCCCCTAACCTCACCTCCTACAATAATACTCAGTCTTTTGAGCATGTGAGACTTACCTTTTGTGCACCTGTTTCCCTCTTTTAGCAGCAGTGATTTGATAGCCCGCTGAAAATTTATGCACAGTCGTATCCTTGCGTCCCTCGTATGTTATGTGTATGCAACAAAAACGTGCTAGTTGGAAGAGTAAGGGCAGGAGTACATTTCCTGCTGTCGATGGCACCTCACTCATCACGGTTGAAAACAGTGAGATCATGTTTATTTCATATCCGTTCATTTGATGAGGGGGGACAATAAAAAAAGCTGAAAAACCAGCTTAACAGGCTCCCTCCACCTCACATAATACAGGATAAAAAAAGGCACACAGAATAGCCCGGAACAAACCCTTTTTGGCATAAATACATATATAAGTACTCATATATACATTTACACATACACGAAGACACATAAATATTCATAATAAACCTTAATGAATAATTCAACACACCAAAGAACATTGATACAGTACAGTGAAAACAGCGCCAAACTTCTAAGCACAACTAACCATCAGAAAAAGTTTTCCAACCATACAGGCAGTTTTGAAAAGAAGCATCTTCATTTTTCCTAAAAAAATAGGGTAGAATTTGCTCAAGTAAATATACTATTGCTTGTTCACACAGAATAGTTCTTCAATTAACGTTGTCTTCAATTGTTTCTTCTTAAGGGTTGCTTCACATCAAACACATGATGTTTTGTATGACTTTGCCTTGATAACTGCAGCTCATCATTTCTGAACTCTTCCCGCACCGCCCAATTTGCATTCCCCAAACATTGTGAGGGCCTCACGAGTGTGTGTGTGGGCGGGTAAGCAAATGAAGGTTCGCCACAATGAGGCAAGCACACAATATTCCCTGCAAAGCAGACAAATTTGCGCGGTTTGCACTAGTTGTATCAGATGAATGCCCTTAAAAACAACCAAGACAATATCACACAAATAGGGACAAAACTGTTATAGTAGCCGAGGAGTTCTACTGAGATCTCTACAGTAGCCGCAACGTCCAAGATGAATACCGGACGAGGAAGCATTTCACAAGAAGTATACATCCAACCAGTGAGGAGAGAAGAAGAAACAGAAAAGGCTTTCAAAGGTCTGCAAGAGCACAAAGCACCCGTTCAGGAACAGCTAACCGCAGACCTCTTAAAGGATCGCTGCCAAATTGTACTAGAGAAACAGGTAAACCCGTACACGCACTGCCTAAAGAGCGCGAGTGCACCAGTGTCCTGAAAGAACGCGAACATTATCCTAATCCATAAGAAAGGTGACATGAAGAACTTGAAAATTACAGGCCAATCAGATTACTGTCAGTCTTCTACAATCTACTTATCAAGGTAATCGCTAACAGCATTTCTTCAACTTTAGATTTCAGTCAACCTAACGAACAACCAGAGTTTCGTAAAGGCTATTCAACAGTGCACTATATGAGTGTGTGGAGTGCTTGGACTGTGTGTAGTATACTCAACCCCTATAGTTATCCTTCATAAAATATTAGAAAGCATTTTACTGGATCGAAACATCAGCAGTCATTCAGGCATTGTGGAATTAGTGTATAGACGTGCATTACGTAAGAATAGTAGGGGCTATCTGCAATGGGTCCACATCTGCCGGCGTCCTCCACAAGGAGAGCAGTAAAATACCTATAAGGAAGAGCGTCAGACAAGGAGACACAATCTCTGTAATGTTATTTACAGCAGGTTTGCAAGAAGTATTCCGAAAATGGGAGTCCGAACAGGGGGTGCAAGAGGTAATAGAGAATACCTCAGTAAACTCATATTTGGTGATGACGTGTTCTGGCTAAGTAACTAGGGGAATGAACGGCAAACCATGATTGCAGCTCTGGACAAGCAAAGTAGTATCCTGGCTCTGAAAATTGTTATGCTCAAAGCTAAAGTAATGCGCAATAGCCTCGGAATAGCACAGCGGTTTTCGATAGGGGGTGAGGCAGTAGAAGTGTTATTGAAAATATCTACTAGGTCAAGTTGTGACCCAGTATTCCAAACATAAGGCAGAGATAATACAGGATAAGCATGAGGTGTAGTGCATTCGGCAGGCATTCTCAGATAATGGAAGGTAGCCTACCGTTACCCGTTAAGAAAAAAATGCATGACAGCTCCATCTTACCGGTACCAACCGACAGGTAAGAAATTTGGGGGCTCACTAAATGGGTTCAACTCAAATTGCGGACGGCTCAGTGAGCACTGGAAGCGAAAATAATAGGTGTAATGTTAAGGAACGAAGAGAGAGCGGAGTGGATCATGGAACAACCGTGTGTTAACGATTTATTAGTAAAAATAAGACAAAACGGGCATGAAGCAAGGCATGTAATGCGAAGGCAAGATAACTGTTGGTCATAAAGGAAAACAAAGTGGATCCATAGTTAAGGCAAGCGTGGCAGGGGCGGCAGATAGGTGGGGAGATGAGATGAAGGAGTTTGCGGAGATAAATTGGTCGCAGTAATCTTAATCCTAGAATAATGGAGCTGTATGGACCAGGCCCTTGCCCTGCAGTGGGCGTAGAAATGTTGATGATGCTAATAATGATGATGATAATGCACTAGTGCTACAAGGCAGCAGAAAGAGCAGAGCTAGTCGCCCATCTACCATAGTCGGAGACTCGGATGTTGCACCTCACATTTATTTCTGAACTTGCCGCTGAACGATCTCCTTGGCTGGCAGGGCCGTACAGTTTCGTACAAAGCACTCACATCTCACCAAACGTAGACCGCTTTAGCACGCCCTCGAACCATCGGCAAAGTCCATAGCGAAAGACCGCGGTACGAATCCAAACGAAACGCTGTGGGAACGAAGTGCGATTATATCTCAATGACTTGACACCGTTTTCATAATGCGCGGCACCAAGGATTGATTCGACCACTGTTTTAAGTGCGCAGGGCTTTGCTTTTGCGACCGCTACTCTGTGGTTTGGCATCGGCGTCGGCGTCTTAACCGAGCGAACGAAGATACTAAAAAAACGGCGGAGGAATGTGTGGCGAAAGTTTCAGGAGGAGGCCATTATGCCGAGCGCGCGCGAGATCCTCCTTAGCAGCGAGGCATGGCGAAATGGTGAGGGAGATGCAGTTAGACGTGCCGGGCAATGGCGACTGGCTGCGATATGACACCCTAAAAGCGCGTGCCACCGTGCGCACGACGATCACGCGTTCTCGTTCTGCGACGTAGTTTGTGCAGCCGAATCAGATGCCAACCATTGCTCACGTTGGCGCGGGAGTCTCAAACATCATTTAAAGGGACACTGAAGTGAATTAGTCAAGCTCCCGTTTTTGGTAGCACTACGTCGACTTGCTCAAACGAACACACGTTTCATCGTTTATCCGGTTGATAGGTCGGTGATTATTTTATAAAGCCCCAAAGAAAAAAAAGTACTATGCGCGGTCTGCTACTATGCGCACCATACCACAACCCTAATTTCTTCAGCCTATGCGTAATGTCATCAAGGTAGGGAATGAAAGCAACATTTTTTGTCTATTGGTGTCAACGTCTGCATCGACATTCTTATTTACAAAGATAAACAATTTCACAAGTTTTCCACATGTCCAAGTTAACAGAGCTTCAGGGAATCCGGCCAGCCTTAACTTCACCACTCGGTCTTCGAAGCTATTTTCTATTTTATGAAGACATGACTTTGTGACAGCAGAACGCAAACATGATAAAGCGATGGAATTCTTCACTAGCCTTGAACGACCAGACGAATAATGCAGCAGTGGCCTAACCGACCGTGGAGCGCACATCCACAAAGTGTGGCATCTGTTAAACTGAACAGACAAGTATAAATACTGACTGCAACCTTCTTTCAGTGTTTCGACCGTAAAGTTAAGGCCAAGAGCCCTCTCTTTAAAAACCTTTTAAATGTCTACCGTAGACCTGAGGCTGCAAGCCGCGTCGACAAAATTACACCCATCTCCCCGAAGGGAACCATGAGTTGTATGCGGAGCGTCATGGGCGTTCCCTTTGCGTTTCCATTATGTTTGTTAGCCAAATTTGGTGTAAACGTAGTGAACCCCGTAATGCTCATATATCCTACTCATGGTTCCCTTCGAGGAGATGGGTGTAATTTTTCCTATTGTATGCGTATATACGCGAGTGAGACGAGATTGAAGTGGTATCTAAAGGTCTTTATTTAGGTTTTCACGTCTTTTTACTTTGAGTATGACGGCCTTGTGGTCGCTGAAGTGCACAGTCAGTGGATCTCGTAGCAGCGGTTGTATGTAGTCGTCACCGTTGCTGTTGGTAAAGACGAGATCGATACACGTTTCATGGATTGTAGTTGGGTGTAATTGCTGTTAGTGTTTGCGCTGATGCTCGCACCTAATTGCGTCAGCTCACTCACTGACGGGGCTGTTGCTTCCATCCTACTATATCTGAAGAATCACGGAGTCAAGCGCAAGCACAACCGCAGTTGTTGTTGTTGTTGTTCCTATTCTATAGCACGTGCCCACGAGGGGGATTGGCCAAGAAACGGTGGTGTGCGGACGCGAGACCTCCGCCGACGCCGCCAGACATACCCCCGAGTATAAGACGTGTGGGTTGGCCAAGAAACGGTGGTGTGCAGACGCCAGACCTCCGCCGACACCGCAGGACATACCTTCGAGCGTAAGACGCTCCGCATCTAAAACGGTGGTTTGCGGCATAGAGTTTCATACTAATATATACTAGAGGGAAATCTGGCGCCACTATCTAGGGAAGCCGCGCTTCAGCGAACGTTCCGTCATGTACCCGGCAGGTACGTTCCACTTGTCCTTGGCATGGCTCATGAACAGGCTGAAGCGTTGGCTATGGCTGCAAAAAGCAACAATATTACCGTAAATGGTTCATGAAATTTGTTTTGTTATCATAAAATTGAACCTACAAAATGTCAGTAGTTTTTTAGAAACTTAATGTACGATGAACAAAAAAAATTTACTTTTTTTGTTGACTTTGGCTTCGAGACAAAAAAGAAGCCGTATGGCTATCTAAGCCAAGCAGGCGAGGAACGTCGCTAGCAGCAATGGCGCCGCCCACGGCGGCCCACGACTGCCGCGACAGATTTCCCTCTAGTATATATTAGTATGAAACTCCATGGTGTGCGGACGCCGGACCACCGCCGACGCCGCGGGGCATAGCCCCGAGTATACGACGTGGGGGTTGGCCAAGAAATGGTGGTTTGCGGACGCCGGACGACCGCCAATGCCGTGGGACATACCCCCGAGCATAAGACGCTCCGCATCTAAAATAACCATAATCGTCCACATAACGGAAAACTTTCTTTACCATAACTCCTAAATCCTTTTCAATGAAGCGGTCAACTTTTGCAAGAAAGTTAATGTTTAGAATTCGGGCCACTCACGAACCAATACACACGCCGGACTTTTGCCCAAGCACCTACCCTTAGTGATATATTACCAAAGAATTTAAATAAAAACACAACAGCTCGATGAAGGACGGGACGGCAATGCCGCTCGCACTCTTGAAAGCCATTTCATCATTCTCTAAAGTAATAAACTCTTTAACAGCTGGCAAAAGGTGAACATGAGGAACCGAAAACAAGAAACCTTCTACATCAATGCTAATGGCAGTGGTATCTTAAAGGATATGCGTATTACGATATTCCGCTACCGCGAGTGAATTGGGGAAAAGAAAAGGATCTTCCACGTGCAAAGCCGATGAACACTTCTAAAGAAAACCACAAGCACAATATTGCCACGCGTCTCGCTCTCTAGTAATGACATCAAAATGAATGCTAGGCTCCGGCGTTTTAGCGGTCAAGAAAACATCAAAGTGACACCTGTTGGCCCTCTTGAATGCCTGAGCTAATTTTGTTCAAATTCATATCAGCCAACAGAGAGCAGCTTCTTTTTTTTCCTTGCAAGCAAGTCAATATCAGTTTTCGTAAAGTTTTTCTCGACCACAGCTGAGGCCTTCTCACCAAAGAGAACTTCCAGCATGACTACGAAGGAACCTTCCTTGTCCGACTCCAGCACACGTAGCTTATTGGATACAAGGTGATACAAGGTGTCCTTGTTCCCAGTTTCCGACAAAATAGACCACAAAATGCGACCTTCCTGCAACGGTGGAGCGCGAACGGAGCAGTGATACACTCAGAAATTTTTAAAGTGTTCCATTCATCGATGTAACACTCTGTATGTCCTGGTGCTGAGTCTTTGCTGCTGAGGGCATCGCTCAGAATACTAGCCAAATTTCAAGTGTTGCAGCCGGATGAGGAAAGAAAATCGATGAAAAAGAAGATGGTTTTTGAAAAGTTTCGAGATCTGAAAAATGAATACTATGATCATTCTAAGGCTTGAAGTTGGTATTTGGGCTTGCTCTTGTGACAGCGTAAAGCGCAATAACATCGTTTGTATAAGTGGACGCGAACTTAAAACGAATTTCCAGAAAGGAAGAGAATAAAGTTGGGTGTTTTATGACAAACACTGATTAATATGTAAAATCCTGGATGACAAACGACACATAAAATTGGCGCCTTGATTTGACCGAACTGAGAATATACAACCCACATCCGCATCGACCGCTTCTTATGGGCTGCGAGCAGTTGACGGACACTCGCGCGCGTACGCAGTGTCAGCCCTCATTCACACAGCCGTTTTCCACCCCATCATGTCACCGTCTTCCGTCATTGGCCATGGTTTCTTAGGAGATTTTTCGCCGAAAATGGTGCGACGGTGACGGGAAGCGGAGCTCTAAGTATCCGTTCCGTCAACGCGACGGTAGTACGCCTGTGGTAAACCAGCCAATCAGAAAACAAATTTTTACGGCTAAATTTCGCAAGAAGGGAGCACACGTAAAAATTGAAGCCATTTTCTTTACTTTTCAGATTAAGCACGTTCAATTCAAGGCTAAACTGATTGCTAGGCAGACGACCCTGTACTCTGACGGAGAGCTCCAGTACGAACGCTACTCCGTTTACAACTCTGTCGCGGTTTTTTGAGCTGACGGTGCCGTGACGGTGAAGGTGATGGCTGTGCGAATGATGGCTCAGGCGATTGTCGTAGCACCCTCCTTTTTTGGGTAAAACAGCACTTGACTTTTTCCTTGTTTGTTTAGCGTTCACGTTACTGCCATGCGCATAAAGCTCGGGAACATTAATTTATCGCTGATATTATCGCACACGAAAAAAAATTAGAAAAACCCTTACAGTTGGCACGAATAATAAAACAGGTCCGAAGGAAAAAACTGATGTCCTATTTGGGTACTCTCAGCAATAAACAATATTCGCGACCAAGCTTGCTTTAGTCAATAGCGTTGCAAGCTGACTGAAATTTTACGACAGAAATCAGAGGTCCCAGTCTTACACTTCACTTCAAATTATGGTGTAATATTTATAGCATGTGAAAATGCAAAAGGTCCCACAACCATATTATGGTAGAGGTAATTCAAGGTAACTCTAAAGTGCTCCGGACATTCATTTAATAGTGAGAGCTTGAATGTCCAACGAGACGAAAAATCCACGGAGACGGAAGGTCCAATCGAGCCTGAATGTCCAACGAGCCAAAAGATCCACCGAGTCTGAATGTCCAACGAGGCGAAATATGGACTGTTCGACCTTTCGTCTCGTTGGACCTTTAGACGCTGAATCTGTATGCACCTTCCTTTCAATTCTTCTGCGCGGTCTTCCGGCAGCTTTCCCCCATCCTTCACTGCTTCCCCTGCGTACACTTGAGCGGTAGGCTTGTTAGTCCCAATCGGGTTCGTTTATCAATTCTCTCTCGCTGTCTTGCTGTGGCTCCACCCACTCATACTTAATAACAGTCATCATCTAAATTACCTTCGTGCTGTAATGGCACCAGAGGTGGCCATTACAGTTGTTCTACTCTTTCTTATGTTGGTTCTAGCATTCATCCATCTCAATCGCTCCTCTTATGTTATAATTCCCCATTCCCTTCCAAGTCATATCTATTTTCCCTACTCTGTTATTTTATTTTCCCCATCTCTTCGCTTCTATCTCCCTTAGCCCACTTCAACTTCTTCAACTTCAACTTTATTGAGCATTTCGTACATAGATATGCGAGGACAAACACAAAAAGCTGCGAAACTGCAGCTTGACGAGGTGTTTGCCCCTTACGGTTGGCATGGCAGAGTGGGAACAGGAGTTCAAAGCATACGCACAGAAAACAGTCCTAAAGAAATAAATCTCGCCTTAACATGTCGATATTACATACAAACATAAAAGAAAGCATTGAAAGGCACTATATATCACATTTGTAAAAAGGCTTAATAAACGATATAAATACACGCATATAGACACTTATGGATGCATATATGCATATAAGGTTAATAACAAAACGGGTACACAGGCACCTAAAAAGAGTAATATTGGATATGTACAGAACTTGTGTCATGGAGGACCTGTGTACACAGAGAAAAAGAAAAAGACAAAACTTGAAGAAAAAGCCATGTTATATACAGGTATGCATACACACATCAATATCTGCAAAGCAGAAGTATCCACATAATGAAAAACACACTATATCGGCATGAGCAGTGTACGGTACTTTTTATAAGCTCCACGGCGCAAGGAATGAAGGCAATGCCGCTGAAACCGTTGAAAAATATTACAAGTAATTTTCGCCAAACCCAGGTCGCCACGAGAGACAACGCTTGATATATTTTCAGCGGTAAACGTTTCTTTAAGTCTCACCTAGAATTCGTATTTACAGCTATGCGACTTTCGGCTAGGTTATTTAAAATACCACCATAGACATTTGTCGTGCAAAGTGTTGATTGCCCGGAGTACTTGGAAAAAGATTGGATTTTGTTTTTCTGTTTTTCGGGCAGCGCTGTTACCACTAGTCGCTGCGTGCTGATATGTCGTTTTATAATAAATTCTCTTCTCACACATTTAAACTGCGGGCAATTTGGAATAGCAAACTATCATTGCCATCATTTGATTTTGAAAAGGGCACAAACCGTGTATTTTTCCTTGTTACATACAGTACATCCAGCGGTTTTCTGAAACTACATAGACTTAGATAAGCGGCACCGTTATGTTGCAAGCTATTTTTATATTTTGTTAGAAGTTGTAGATACATTGGACAGGAAGTATATTATACTGAAGAAATAGATCGTTAGTGTTAGCGTCATACGGTACAGTTGGGTATGTCGAATGTCCTTACTCTGAAATAAATCCAGCCTAATATATTTTATGCGGAAGAAGGTTAACCATACGATGCTGCAGTTTTTGACGTGAGCTGTGAATATACCCGCCGCGGTGGTTCAGTGGCTAAGGCGTTGCGCTGCTGAGCACGAGGTCGCGGGTTCGATTCCCGGCCGCGGCGGCCGCTTTCCTGATGGAGGCGAAAAGCAAAAACGCCCGTGTGTACGAGATTTCGGCGCACGTTAAAAATCCCCAGGTGGTCAAAATTAATCCGGAGCCCTCCACTACGGCGCGCCTCATCGCCTGCGTTGCGTCTGCCCGTTAAACCCCACAATCAATCAAGCTGTGAATATAGCATCATAAAGAATAAGTTTAATATTTGATGCAATCAAATGCCGTAACCTACAAAGCACCCAACACGCTCGAGATAAATTAGTGCAGACTTGATCAACATGAGCATGCCATTTTAAATGTTCAATAAAAACAGCGCCTAATGTTTTTATTTCGCTAACGATACAAACCTTTTCAGGTGCGATATACAAACTAAGGTTACTTTTTACAGACCTTTGAGCTGGTAAAAGTTACACTGCTTTCGTTTTCTTGGTATTTATTTCTAAAACATTTGCTTACGTCCATTTGTGAAGCATTTGAAGGGTTATATTTGGTGAATGCTAAAACTGAGTAGCATCACGCGATTGAAAAAAAATGCTGGTATCATCGTCGTAAATATTGAAGTGTGCAAAGTCCGTAATTTCGACGATATTATTGATATAAATATTGAACAAGATTGGCGCTAAAAGACTGCGTTGCGGAACTCCAGCCCTTACTTCTAAAGCAGAGTGGTGTTCCTTTATTGCTACTGCCTGTTGCCGGTTACTTACATACGATTGCAAAAGAGAGAAGAGAAGGCCTCGAATCCATAATGTTGTAATTTTTCAAGCAATGTATATGACTAATTCTAACAAATGCTTTGAAAAAGTCTATAATTGTACCCAACGTTAACTTCTTTTCTTCAAATCCCTGGAGTATTAATTCTTTTTGGGTTAGTAAAGCTAATTTTGTTGACATATGTTTACGAAAACCGAACTGTTTTGATGATATAATAGAGTGTTTGTTAAAGGAGGACACAGCGCGTTTCGCGATTACCTTTTCTAACCTTTCCGGAATAACTGGAAGTACAGAAACTGGTCTATAATTGAAAAAATGCGTTTTTTGCCAGGATTTAAACAGTAGCGTGACCTTAGCTTGGTGCTTCTTTTTTGGAAAATCACAAGCAGTAAGGCATAAGATAAATATATGTGTAAGCGGCGATACAAGAAGATCCAGTACAAACTTAATATGTCGAATCTGAAGTCCATCGATGTCTATGGCCTTGATATTTTTAGGGACAAAAAATCGAACAGGTTTCTTTATTATTACTTGGTTACGCATATATCTTACTACCCATTTGCCACTTTATCTTCTCCCCGCCCTAGTAGGCTCCTCTTGCCCTTCGCAATAGCTTACCCACTAATACGCACTAGGCCATTAACCTACTGGCATGCCCACCGGTAATATTTATGGCTTCTCCTTACGGCGTACGTAGACAGACAAAAGATTCCAATATGGACCGCACAAAAATAAATGCAGCCTTTAAGGTGTGTGGATTTATTATAATTTAGGCAGTAAATTTCACGCATTTTGTTGTCAAAGCTCAAGTCTTTCGAGAACACAGATTCTCTTTTGTTTCAGTCGCCAAAACATAATAAAACAAGGAAAACTGCTGTGTTCACGGCCATGATACGATGTCAGAAAGCAGCAAGCCTTCACACCATGTCTTTTTATAGTCGTACCCCATCTTCACAAAGACAAAGCCCGAAGAGACACGGAGAACACACCAGTAAACGTTTGTACAAGGTCTAACGATTTTTGTTCGATAGAGAAAACGAACTGGAACCATCAGCTTCCATATTCACGGCAAAAATATGCTTCCGTTCCCGGTTTTCCTCGCCTTCCTAACAACAGTAGCAGGTAAGTGACGTACAAAATAATAACTGAGGCGTGGTTTATCATTTGAAATTAGATGGCCAAAGAAAACTTCAACTGCATCAAGTTGTCCGTTTGCTATGAAATTTTTAGCTTCTCCATGTGAAATCAAGTTGGACTTTTCGACCCCATATTTAGCATATGAGGGGAGTGATGTTCATCCCTTGGTTAGTCTTGACGCACTAGGAGTAATTCACCTGTAATATTCGCAAGCTCCCTACTGAACGTCTCTCCCCCACGACTGGTGTTTGGTTATCACGTATAATCTCCAACCATAACTATACAAGTCAGTGCATCAAAGCTAGAGAGGTTTGTTTAATTTGTTAATGTCGCTTTAGTATAATATTCCTGATATTAGAGCATTTCGTGAATGTAATATTCGTGCATACTAGAACATAAACATGCATACGCTTTTCAGCAGCCGCACTTGCATCATTGTTGTGTAGTTGAATGGTAATATTTTTATTTATTCACTCGTCGATATTGTCGCCGCTTATACTTACAAACACATCCGTAATGTCGATAGACTGGACTAGCTGCACACCTTTTTTCGCAAATCATATGGCGCCGTTAGAGGATGAGTGGTCCCGCGACGACGGGAACAAGAGACCACGCCGACACGGTGACTACGCTCCTGCTAGAAAGAAAATAACCCACAGTATGATGCCAATGTAGTGGTAGAGTTGTACGAGGTGCCACTCACACAGCATCGCTGGCCCGTAACCTTTACTGCGTACAATGGCTGGCAATTTTCTTTTTCACTTGGGTCCGCTATATCTTTCTACTTCACTTTAGACTAGGTATAATGAGGTGTGTTTTTCCTGTGTTTGTGATTAAATACCCCCTACTCTACTAACAATTAAAAACCTGATATATATTTAATTAACGTATTACTAAAGAGAGGGACAAAAGTAAAACCGGCGTGTATAGCGACCGGTATGCACATTGCATATTAACAGATTTAGTTCTTATAAAGGCTTCATTTTTATTGTTACCAAGCTTACAATGCCTTTGAGGTATAGTTAGAAACTTTGCTGGGTACAGTATACATCCTGCGTAATACTACTCACCATATACTCTCATCACCTGACTGTGGAATTGGGGCGGAAAGCTCAAAGATGCTGTGATTTAGGTTATGGCTGCAAGTAAGTATGCCACTATAGATGTACTCTATGTTATCCCGCTGAGTAAGTGAGATCTTTTGCAGTCGTATTAGGCTGCATGCCATTTAATTTCGCGAGAGTAGTTTAGAAATATTTCTGTCGTCATTCCAATTGAGGGTACAATAGTGTTAATGGAAACACTGCCACTAGCAGCCTTCAGGAACTCCGTGCAATAAAAAAATTTATCTGTATAAAAAAGATAGCTTCTAGGACAGGTTTGGCTCAACAAAACATTCCACTATGATATTTGTCCCACAAGTGGTACGAAAGAAACTGCTGGCGTACGTACCAATCTTTGTGAATGTTGCATAGATGTAAATTATTGCAACAAAGATTAGAAATATAAGGAGGTGCGAAAAAGTTAAACACGTGCAGGTAATATTTCGTGGAGATACCCTTAAGCGTTGTAAAGTAGCCCGGCAGCATTTTGTGCACGCTTGGTGCTGTAATAACTGTGGATGCTATGTCAGGAGTTGATGACGCGGCTCTCCCGGATTACAGAAACGGCCTTTTGGTGTTATACACTGAAGAGGTTGCTTTAGAAGAATCTACACAAGGCATGCAGACCCTGCAAATGGGAGGCGCGGACAAATTGATGACCCGCTGCGTTTGCAATGCTACACAGAGGAATACTCATTTTATGCGCTACAAGTGCATCTATGCCTGTGATCCGCGGTGGGATGTGAATCAGAACACTGTGCAATACACAGGTCACCTCCGAAATTATCGTCAGTGCTGCGTGGGTTATAATACAAAGTGAAATGCAGGAACTTCATCGGTCGATGATTGCAGGAAAAGGTAGAAATGTAAAACGTAAAAGAAGCCAACATGAGGACGATTGAAGAATACGATTGTTTCATAACAGTTTAAAGTATTTAAAATCCCTATATCTATGGCTTCTATGCAATCTTATAAATGCGCTTTGTTCTTATAGAGATGAGCTACTAAGGCGTTTATAGGTTTGTACATTCCCATAAGTGATCGTTATTAGATGTTTTGCTCTCAAAAGAACACTAGTAAGCTATGTTTTGAGCTGTAAGCTCTGAATATTGACAATATATTGCGACGTCTTTGATACACTTGGGAAACATTGTTAATCTGCGTTGTTAAAAACGTGCACCATGCCACTATTTATCTTTGCTACGCAGACCAGCAGCAAGAAAACACCGTGGATATATATAGTGCCAGGGCATGCTTTCATAAAGTGAACTGCTCGCCTTCTACAACGAGCTTCTAGAATCGTGGGCTCTAGACCCTAGGCTCTACTTGCAGCAGCGAATTTCCAGTATATCCACCCTGTTCCCATTGCAGTCTCGCCTATCTGTGCGGAAATACTGGCTGTCAAATGGCAGTAAAATTTTCAAACGGGAATTTTGCTGTAGATCGGATATTGAACTTACAGATAATCTGATCAACAATGCCTAGAGTCTGGCTCTTGAACTTTTCGTGCATTGGTCTCTCCGGCACGGCAAAACGACTAAGCTTTACTGAGGTAGCACTCGTACGGTGGTTGTTCAACTCTAGAATTCAATAAGGAATTCCAGTTGGGCTGTATATTCAGTAAAACAGCTGCAGCCCTAGATGAGGTTAACGGCGTGTACACTATAAAGCCAGCTGCTGCAGCTGGCTTTATAGTGTACACGCCATTAACCTCATCTAGGACTGCAGCTGTTTTGCAGGGTATACAGACCAACTGTAATTCCTTATTGAATTGTAGTGTTTAACAATCACTGTACGTGACCTGTGCCCTCTGTCGAGAGGCAAAACTTCGACTTGTAAATATTTTTCTTTTTATAAACACTTTCTCTCTGCTGCATTGCACCAACGGAAGAGGGTCACTGCCATTGTAACTTCAGCCATGCCCGGCTTGATTATACAAATGAAATGCATCGGTAGTAACAAACGCTGTGTTGAATTTTACGTGTGGCACAATTTTATTGTTTGAATTATTCTTTCTTTATTCCCCGTGCCGGGAGTTGAACGACCACCTTTGCGAAGTGCCACCAATCTTTGACCTTTCCTACCATGGTTGCCCGGTTTACATAATCAAAATAAAGTAGGAATAAAAATCAATAGAAATATCTATTTGCATTTGCGGAAGCAATAGCACTGTAAAAAACAGAAATTGTTTGCGACACACGTGTACCTAGTTTGTACATATATGTACCTGGTACCCAGAAAAAAAAGAAAGCTTTTTCCAGACATTGACAACGATGGACCACAGACTAAGGAATAGTGTGGAATTTAGCTTATAGAATAGCTCACGGAATTTCAATAAATATGAGTGAACATCAGAAAACTTCAGGAACTTCAGAAAATTTCAGAGATTTACGTGGAACAAAGGAACTCCGTGAACTTCTGGAAACTCAGGAACTTCAGGAACAAAAGCTTGCTTTCAGCAGCCGAAACTCAGTGCTGGTCTAAATAACGGCCGCCAAAGTGGCTGTATCATCTAAATCTTTGACGTCATCAGTAACACGATTGACATATAGAAAAACTGGACCCGGAAAGCAATCACGCATTGAATAGTTTTTTTTTTTATTAGCGGTAATACTACGTAATACCCGGTTAACTCAATATACCACTCTGTAAAACACATATTCAGTTATTTTTTAGACGCCATGATTAGTTCGAAGATTAGTTATACACAATTAGGAATAGTATGAGCTCTTAATGGAATTGCGCGGTGAAGAAAACTGGTGGACCGTCTGTTTTGTTGTAATAATTACAAAGCAAATTGTGCGTCTATGATTTACTCCTATCACTACATACCCATTAAAATTGCGAAATAAATGTGATGAATGCTGATCAGTCACAGTTGTTTTAAAAAATAACTTATGCTTCTTGTTTAATGGTACAGATAACATATTTTTCGTATTTTGGGAATGTTTGCCTATAGTGGAAGTCCGGCCCGTGCCTATTCTGCGCCATATTTCTTTCTCGTGATGGGAATCAACACAGGAGACATGACTGAAGTACTTAAAATTTTCTACTTGTTCTGTCGCTTCGTTGCATATCTTAGAAAAAGCGCTTTGAGCATGTTCATTCACGAATGCTGTGGATTCATTCAATAATAATTTAGCCCTGGAGCCTGTCTCCTTAATATAGTTTATCAAATGTTTTTTGCGGGTGTTCTGCAAGCTCAAGTATGAGGTTTATCCTGCCCGTACATATTTTGTGTATGTTGTGTAGATGTCTTATGCAGAACTCCTCTATTCCCGGGTATTTCAATGCTTACAGCACTGCTGCGGCGCCCACTGAATCACTCTTTTTCGTAGAGTATGAATGTCATGTAAACGGGTTTATTACACTCAGAAGATTTTCCAATCACATGATTTGCGACTTCAAACTGATCCATTGTTGAGTGTCTTTTTTCTAAACCCAGTAGGCTCTTTCAGTTGGTTGCTATTCCGGCTGGTAATTATTCGGTTTACAATTACTATGGTAAAGATCTTGTACACAACTGCAAGTAGACTGATTGGTCTAGTGTTGATAAGGTCTTTATAGTACCCCTTCTTGGGAATTAGAAATATGTTGGTGTTTTTCCACGCTGTGGGCACGTTTAGAGTCTTCACAGATTTGAAACACAGTGCAGCAAGCTTTTCCACTGCAATAGATCATCCTCCTTTAAAACAACTACAATTATGCCGTTGTCACCTGCAGTTTTTCCTCTTTTTGTGCCTTTGAGAACATTCTGAACTTCGTCTTTGTTTATTAGTGAGTCTTCGCGAGCTAACGATGTACGCTTAGTAGTCTTCCCTTGTCTAATGTCGCAATCGTATAGCCTGGTGCACAATCTTTCCGCTTCATAGATTACCTCGCACATGGTTTGTGTAATGTTGCCGTGTTCCTCTCAGTGCGTACATTCGGTCTTTGCCTGCAGCTAGCTTCCTTTAGTTACTCCTACATTTACTCCTATTGCCAGTGTTCCTTCGATTGCTTGTATGTTGTACGCACGAATATCATTTTTTTCGGTTAGCCTATTTGGACTGCTCGACTAGTTCAATTTGTCCCACCGTACTCCACTGTTCCTTGTTCTAATGTTTCGAAATTATTTCCTCCGCTTCTTGTGTTAGTCTTAGAGTTCGTTTCCTTTTTGCTGCTTCTTTCACAGCTGGAGCTGACTCCCTGACTGCCGTGGCAAGCTTGTCCGTTATCTTGGCTACACTATCCTGGTTCTCCTCGTTTATGACATCTAATTTCTTTTCAAGGGTTACCTTAGATTCCTGCTTCCTTGCCCTGACTGAGCAAATGCTCGGAATCTGGCTTTTGACTAGTTTGCTTCTTTTTATTCTGAGGTGAAGCCTTACTCTGCACGTGCCCATCCCATAATAGCTACTCAGAATATTTCTTAGCACCTCCACGTCCTCCAAAATACCTTGGTTGTTACTTAAAATGAAGCCAATTTCCTTTTTCGTTTCATTGTTGGAATTTTCTGTTTGTTTACTGTTCTTGCACTTGAAACGAAATTCGTTCACTGCGCTCAGGTGATTTCTCTCTGCAATTCCCCCGTGTTTATCTACCAGGCTGTTGCAACAGCCTCTTCCAAAGTTATCGACTGACCTTTCTCCCCTTTGGTTCTCAACATCTTTTGCCTTAAGTTCTCCCTTCACAACCGTGAACACTGTTGATTCCTTCTTCATTCCTGATTTGTCCTTCTCGTAGGAACTGTTAACGGGCTCATCACAGTAGCCGGCTGTTGCACGTAAGTTTGTATTGTCGTTAGCCTGTATCACTTGCTTAGCCTTATCCGACATTTGTAAAGGTTTTGTGAAAGCTGTTGTTAGAGCTAAAGAATTCCTCCATGTCTTTTTCTTTCTGCTGTTGATTAAAAAGTTTCCCCCACGCGCTCTTTTTTGATGTCATTTGTGGTAAATTATGTCCGCTAGTCATTTGCACGACGTTTTCTCCTGTTCTAACTTCTCTTAATCCTATAATTTTTATTTACTGCCCGAGAGCTCCTCTAAAAATACAGCTAAGCTTCCCTCGCTATACAGGGATTGAGCATTAAACGTCGCCAGGTTCAGGTGCCCAAGACCGCCTGTCCAGACCAAGAAATTTTTCGCACCCTCTACTCTACTCTGTCCCGTCCGCCGCCCTGATCAGGTACTCTACCAGTTGCTAAGGACTTAGGGTCGGGTATTGGGTTATTACGTCATGGGAGGCGGAGGGGGTAACTATTGCGCGAGGGTAACCAGATCCAGCTCTCGAGAGGGAGTACCCTTTGTGTTGTCTCTAAGGTATCAAGACTGGTTGCGCCTTTCTATTTCACCCTCATAGATATCTGGGAGGATGGGTACTTCTGGAGCAGGCAACACTCCAAGCCTGCAAATTTAATGCTGAAGCTACGTGAAACACCTAATGTCTGCATCTGGGTCGTCCAGACATAGTGCTGGCGGCTATGCCAGTACTGGTACGCCACTAGGCCAGTACGTATTGGCGTCGGCTACTGGCGGACTACGCATATTTCACGGCCAATGGCAAAACTCGTGCACTGCAGAAATTCTAACCCGTTGCGGCTTCATAAGCTGACTGCCACAGCGTCACCGATGGAAACACACCGCGCACTTTGGCAGATACAATAGAGAAAACATTTAGGACGCCCCTGCAGCCCACAGGACGAAGAATGAGTGGAATAACATTGAGGGAGAAGGAATGAGCTTCTATGAGCAGAGAACAAACTAGAGTGAAAGATGTCGTTGCAAATAAATAAAAAAATGAACTTGTGCTGGCTGCGTTGTTAGGCGAAATTAAAACCTTTGGAGTACCAAGGTGACAGAGTTGATACCGAAAGACACGTCCCTAAGAAGGGGAAGGTCAATTGATCGATGGAGGGACGAAATAATAAATTACGGAGGCAAAGATAGCAATCGAGTGGCGCGGGAAAGGAGCGGTTGGTTGTCGATGACAGAGGCTTTTGTCCTGCAGTGGACCTAGTGAGGCGTAAGCGTAAATTGATGATGATGACAAACATGCGCTAGTACCGAAGGCCTGTGGATGCAGAAAACGCCGTGCTCTGTTGCAAATAATGACAAACCAGGTCTACGAATACGGAAACTACAATTACAAAACTCCACTGCATTTTTGTTGCATCCCTCCCATTAGTGTTTTGTAAAAGCGTGGTAGCGCGGGCTTGTTTATACATACTTGATAGAGAACAAAAGCGCTTAAACGGGACGAAAGAACGATT
Source organism: Haemaphysalis longicornis (assembly GCF_048455015.1). Lineage (NCBI taxonomy): Eukaryota > Metazoa > Arthropoda > Arachnida > Ixodida > Ixodidae > Haemaphysalis > Haemaphysalis longicornis. The sequence continues at coordinate 80,890,667 of NW_027526422.1, read as the reverse complement.
GACAAGACAAGGCGCTGAATATGAACAACAAGGTTTATTCCGTCGTGGCCGAATATATCCTCTCGAAGAAAGAAAAAACGCAGAATTGAGGGAACAGATAAAGATAAAAAGATTGTAAAGAACGTATATTTACATACATAGACACGTGCAAAAGAAGTTGTCATCATTGAAGATAATCGTGCTCATTTTGTAGCAAGTCAATAGACGGCTTGCTGAGGGATGAACCTTTTTGCGTGTGGATGATGCGTGCCTTGAAGATCTCTCTGGCGAAAAAAAGGTCAGTGTAATTGGTACCTAAGTGGCTGGATCCCTCGCCCCAACCACGAAACAGACGTTCATGTCGCTTTCTGAATAGTTCGTACAGCATAAGGTTACTGTTGATGAAAAATTGGAAAAATTTTCTGAAACTCTGGATGCGCTGAAACTTGCATTGGCTGACTGCAAGGCTGCTAAAATCAAGGTTCTCCAGCGTGAACTAAACGAGATGAAACTTTTCCTGGATTTCATGAGTAAGATAGTTGAGGCTGTCAAGACGGAAAGTGCCACCCTTTTTACCAGTAACAAGGCGCAGGGAGAGTGAAAGGATCCGCTTTCCAAAAAAGTGGCTCAAGTCGAGCCATAGTCACGTTTAAATAACGTCGACATTTGGGGAGTTCCTGTAACTCAAGTCGGAAGCTTCTCCGAGATCTTAAAACTAATGAGAGGTAAAGTAGGCCGCCCAGTGACTCCTGTTGTTCTTGATACTTTGCATGGGGTTCCCAAACTTGTAAAAAATAAACTGAACATCATTGCCAGGTGTGAGTACCGTTACAAGCGTTCCCGTTTCCTTTCGGAGGCCCGCAAAGCACGTCGTACTGCCTCATCCCTGCATTTCAATTATCGTGACGATAAAGACATTTTTATCAACGAACACCTTACCCCGGAAAACAAGAGATTGCTCTGAAAAGCGCGCGCGCGAAAGAACGAGAAAAACTGGACGTTTGTGTGGACCCCAAACTACTTTATTGAGGCACGGAAACAACCAACAGTCATGTATTTTGGATACTGACTTACCATGACCTTGGCAGTTTTTAGGAGTAGGCTACTTTCCTTGGCTTTGCAGCCTTCGCTCTTTTTCCGTTATGGATTGTGCCCCACCAGCAAAGGTAGCTAAATGTTTAGGTAACGGGGATATTTTTAACGCGTTCATTTAAACGCTCGTAGCCTTAAGAAGAACTGTAACAACATTGTCTCACTTCCTCATACTTAGACCCATCATTTTTCTATAATCTGCTTCTCTGAAACCTGACTTACCTGTGAAGATCGCGTATTTATTGCTATACCGACTATGGTTGCGAATGCGATAATCGTAAGGGTAACCCTTACGGAGGCTCTTCCATTTTTGTTTCAAAACGGCTGACATATTGTCGACGCAATGATTTAATTATCAATGTTCCCAAAAACCAGTCTGTCTAGGTTTAACTCGATCGTATTGATTCTTCCAATGTTAAAAGGACAGTGTTTGGTGCCGTTTACCGCTCTCCTTCGTCTAATGCAGCTGATTTTGGCGATGCGCTATTTCTTGTGCTTGGTAAACTGTCTTCCGCAAACAAAAATGTGTTCATAATGGGTGACTTTAACATCAATCTTCTTGATTCTGCAAATACAAACACTTGGCACTATACCAGTGGCTTCTCTAGCTACGGTTTTGAGTCACTCATAAATACGCCTACACGTGCTGTAGATCATTCTTGCCGTTCCCTCCTTGACCACATTGTTTTCAAATCACGATTTTCTATTGCAAGCAGGCACTATCGATTGCAATATTACGGATCACCTTCCTTATTTTTTTACTTGCACTAGCAGGCAATAAACAAAACTGAAATCTACAAGCATTCTATCTTTGATCGTGAAAAATATCTGAAACTTGCATCAGAAAAAGACTGGTCCGTCATATACAAAGTCTCGAATCCTGACATCGCCTTACAGATGTTTCCAGATGCAATAATTATTTTTGCCATGACCGCACAACATTACCTTCCAATAGGCGTTATGCCGCCCCTCGGTGGCCTTGGCTTACAAACGCCCTTCTTCTTGCATTGCGTAAAAAAGATAATCTATACAAAAAAATGAAGCGTAAAGCTTTAAATTCTAATCGCGAGCACGTTCTAAACGCGACTCGCAAATTCTGTGTTCGCTTCCTAAAGCAGCCAAGCGCCGCCATTACGACAACGAATTCGATAGGCGCGATAACAACATAAAGAAAAAATGGAAATTGGTTAAGCAATTCCTGAATAAAGCTAACTAGCATAAGCCATTAGGGCCATTGTCCATGGCGACTCATCATTTACAGAACCTGCAGATATTACTAATGCTTTTAGCAATCATTTTTAGGCTGTTTGCTCAAAACTTCTTTTGGTTCCTCCTTCTTCCGAACTTTTGCGTTGCCCCCAATCTTTTTTTCTTTATCCTACTTTTTGTGATGAAATGAAAGCTACTATTGCAGGATTAAAGGCAACCGGGCCTGGCTTAGACAGTATTCATGGATTCGTATGAAACATGTACATCAACTTGTAGCGCCAATTTCTTTAGGTATATTTAGCTTAATTTTTAAATCCGGATCATTTCCACAGGCGTTGAAAATAGCAAACATTATTCTTGTACTCAAAAAAGGTGACCCCCTCTTTATGGACAATTTTCTACCATATCTATTCTTTTCCTTTTTAGATCAGGTTCTAGAAAAAATTTATGGAAACCAGGCTTTACCGCTGCCTTAAAAAGTTTAACTTTCCCACCCCTGCTCAGTTTGGTTTCGTGTTGCGCTATCTACTAACATTGCGACTGCACGCCTAACAGACAAAACTAAATCTTTCATTGATCGCGGTTGCGTTGCTAGTGCTGTTTTCATAACTTTCTAGAAGGCATTCGACGCCGTTGACCATAACATTCTGTTTATTAAACGTGAGCGTTATGGCATTAAAGGTCCTGCTGTCGCTTTGTTACGCAGCTTTCTTTTAAATAGGCAACAAATAGTTTCAGTTTCCACAGCGAGATCATCTCCGGGCACTGTTAACAGAGGCTTTCCACAAGGCTCGACCTTGGGTCCATTGCAACTTTTAATTTAAATTTATGATCTTCATCTCTGTTTAACTTCTTCACAATGCATACTGTATGCTGATGGCACCACCATCTTTTTAACTCCTATCAAAACATGTGTAACTTAACGCAAATGCTCCAAGCTGACCTGTTTTCCCTCGAAAGATGGCGCCTTCTCCATAAGTTATCTATTACATACTTAAAACTTGCTTTCTGCTTTTTAGTTCCCCTCAAAAAAAAATTTCCGCCATTCCTTTCCGCTATATTTCAGGTGATAAAATTGAACTTCGTCGCAGCACTAATTTTCTTGCGGTAATAGTCGACTCTCACCTTAAATATTATGATCAGGTAACCTTCATTTCAAAGAAAGTCACGTTTGGTATCATTTTTGATTAGAGCTAGACCATACTTCAACCTACCAACTCTTCAAACTTTGTATTATGCTTTTGCCCGCAGTCACCTAAATTACTGCATTTCTTCCTGTGGTGGCACTTATCACACCCACATCGCACCGTTAATAACCAGTTGTCCACCGCTGGGCGTCAGATATCCACTAAAAAGCCATTAAAAATCCGCCAGATTCCGCTAGATTCTTAAACATATCCGCTAAATTTCCCGCTAGGGTCTATTTTATTAGACAAACAGTGCAATTTCGTATGATAAATACCTATATCATTCTTAGAGAGCTGAAATAACATATAAAAGAGTCTTCCAAGGAGTCTAACTAGAACACTTGAGGCTTCAGTGCGGCGGTGGTCGTCATTTGTCAACCTCATCACAGATGAGGCTAAAAGTTCTAAATGTTCACACGGATGAAAAAAAGAACTCACAGGTCAACAAAAAACACATCGAGGTCTTCGTCGCCGCTGTCGTCGTCTGATATCATCTCTACAAGAACTTGTTCAGGTACTTGTTCAGGGACCAGAAAGAAGACTTGGTTGCACATACGTTGCAGATGTCCCGATGGCACTAAGAACTGCCGCGGGAAGTTCGTAATTAAAACAACGTTTCTGGTGTCGCTTCAGCCCCGCTCTTACGACGAAGATGGTGTTTCTAGTTTCAGGCTTCATCTTGTTCCGCAGCTTGGATTTTACTATTTTAAGCTGACTAAACGTCCTCTCTACTTCGGCATTTGAATACGGCAGCACGAGCATCGACATGGCAAATCTGGCCAGCTCGGCGAACAGGTTTTCGCAGCAGGCGTCCTTACAGGAGTGAACTTCACACCAGAACGACTGCGTGGATGATATTTGCCTCCAGTTCAGGAGGGTGATTTTGCTCCACTGGTTTTAAATTTTTTCTATTGTCTCAGGGGGCACTGCCATTGCTTCCAGCAGAGGAATCAATGGCTCCTTCACGACGCACAAAGCGTTTTCCATCGATAAGAGTGATGTTTCCTGGAGAACTGTGATCTTGTAGGGAAGTCGCTGTCTGATTTGATCTACTAGCGTGGTAATAAAGCTTATGCAGCTTTCTCGCACCACAGCTTCATCTGCGAGAGAGAACCCGTCGGTCTTCTGAGCTTTCACGTTGTTAACGTACGTCTCCAACACGTAGCCGGGATATGGCTTGGGGTTCAAGTGGACCTCAAGTCTGCACGTAGGAACGTCAATCTGCTCTGTCGGAATTACGACTTTTTTAACCAAGCTTGAAAGCAAAGTCATAAGGTCTTTCTTGCAGGGCGATTTTGAATCGGTGCACTGCGTGAGGTATCCGCCAGAAATCCGCTATGTATAAAAATTGTCCGCCAAAAAATCCACTCGCCGCTAGACTAATTTTTTCCCCGTCAGAACAAAATGAAATCCGCCCGATTTTGCGGAAAATCCGCTCAGTTGGCATCACTGTTAATAACACTGAAGAAGCAAGCGTTACGCATCATTACATTTTTCCGCCGACAAGCATATTCTTCCCCGTTGTTCTATCAGCTCCGTGTTTATCACCTACATCAACTTTATAGCTGCAGCATTGGTATAATCTTTTTTAGCATTTTTTACGATAACCTTGATTTACATATTTTCCCTCAACGCATATATTCTAATATCAATTCAACCCGCTTTTTCTTAAGCCAGAATCTGCTACGTCCTTGTATATGCATAGTAACCACGGCAAATATGCAATTCAATTCTACGCTATTGCATTCTGGATTTCAGTAACCCCTGATAATAAACCTTCTATTTCACTGCGCGTTTTTATATCTAAACTAAAACCTTTCTTGTTGGGAACTCCTGTATGATTGTATTTCAACTGCAGTATTATGTACTTTTGTGAATGCGGCATTGATATCCCACTTTGTGATTAGACTGGAGTTGTATTCATTGTTTTTGTTAGCGTCTTGCTTCTCAGTGCAACGTTTGTTTGGTTTGTGCAGTCAATGTTCTCTGGTTTATGCTTAGTGTTTACTTGTTGACATTGTATTATAGTGTTGCTTGATATTTATTCATTTTTTCCTATTATTTTATATACACCATGGGAGGTGCCGCCTGGGGTTCTTACCTTGAAATCTCCCAGTGCGTCGGTACCATTTAAGTTTCATGTTCACGCTTTGTAAATAAAAATTCAATTCAATAGCATCGTCGGATAAATACGTCTTCCACCTGAGATTATAGTCAAATACAAGTTTCACGCGCATTGGCAAGCGATACACTTCTTCCGAGCTTTAAACAGGAAAGACTTGGGAACCCTATTGTGTGAAAAACGGGCATCGTGGTAATAATTTGATTGAAGCGAAAACGGCTGTTTCTTAAGAGTAAATAAAAACTGCCTGAGGAGCAGTGACCCTTGCTTACGTCATACAAAGGAGAAAGCTCTATGGTTTAATATTAAAGATCGATTTTCTGCTACCGCATTTGTGCGCAACCTTCATCGCATTCATTTTTTATCATGTGGTGCAAAACACTATAACAGACAGATTGGTGACACTTTGGGTAACAGCTTTCCTAGAATAGAAGTTCTACGTGGCCAGTGGGCATTTTTTGATTTGGAGTGCCTTCACGTTTACTTGTTACGCAGCATGCGATAAAATAACGTTTGCTTTGTCGCTGACAACGTGCAGACAGGCCGCGCCTGTAATGTACTGGGCTCCTATACTTAAGGTTCTGGTTCAATTACCTTCCGACCAAAAATATTTTGGTGGTGAGGAAATTGAACCTGTTTCAACCAGCTCTACAGAGTAAGAGCTGAGTTCATCATTATCCCATTACCCAAGCGCGTTTACAACTGCGCTTTCTGAGATGCTGAAGTTCTATCGCGAGACAGGGGAATATGACCTGACGAGTACTGAACAGTTCACTTCCATTAGGGCACCTGTTATTTTGGGGACGCTATGACGCCTACTGTTGCCTGTATGCCTGTAAAAGCCATTCCCGCCAAAGACAATAAAAACTGGCATCGACCAAGAATGTTTAAAATCCAAAAAAAACGTTTCGGCTCCCGTACGGGTGCCTTGTTCACAATCCGAATCTGAGTGATGGCGGGATGGCTGTACGCCCGGCGTAAGTTGATGAAATCGAGGGTTGGATGGAAACCTGTCTGGTCAGGCAAACACATGACAATAAAAACTGGCACCGACCAAGAATGTTTAAAATCCAAAAAAAGACGCTTCGGCTCCCGTACGGGTGCCTTCTTCACAGCAAAGACGCAACAAAATCACAAGAAATAGACGGAAACAAAATGGTGTCCAAAATGAGCCTCATAAGAAGTACTGCCAGGCGAAGCCAGTACACGTTCGCTTTAGGCGTGCGTAAAACGACTTAAGTCCTGCGATATATTTTTCGCGAAACTTTTGGCCAAGAAGGCAAAAGAATAAAATATTGCATTTGAAACCCGTTGCGCGCGAACGTTCATGAATCTTTGGGAACCTGACATTTTACTGCCGTAAGGCATACGTTAGGCGTTACACATAAATACACGAATTACAATGTCGAATATGTCGAAATTACACGACATAGAGGCGTACTCCGCTGTAAAAGTTAGTACGTTCAGAAAAACTGGTGAATGAATTTAATCGATGATTTCAACAATTTTCATTACCGTTTATGCAGCTTTTATGTCATTGTGTCTGGGCTGCGATTGCACACAAAGGGTTAACAACTGTCAACCCCGAGGGGATCAAGATGTCTTCAAGTATTTTTACAACAAAATCCAAAATAGGTGCATTTTGACTCGAACTCAGAAGGAGGAACACTGCCACAAGAACCTCTACTCTTCACATTGGTCATGTTCTGTATGCTGCGTGTGAGTACCCCGGTTTGCACATTTCTCAATTGTTCAAATTACTACACATATCTTTCAGATGCACGTGTGGACTGCAAGAAAAGGCGAGAGCCATTACGCTGGTGCGAGAAGAAATTATTGCTGGGCTAGTTGGTGAATATTTGCCGTGATTTTAAGCACCACACAAAAAATACGGACGACGACAATATTTTAAAACTACTAAACAAAAGCAAGAACAGGCAGGCGAGGTAATTCGACAAAGCGTGTTATATTAGTGTGAGAGAGAAAGACTGTATAACTGATAGCTCGATTGCTCTGTACAATAGCGAAATGGGTTTTTTGAATAAACGTTTGTACACATATCTGTTTTTAGCGCCTGTCTCGTTTAATCTGTTCTTCCTTGTTTTTTGTGTGGCGCCTAAAATCATTGCAACACTTGTGCTGATTAAGATGTGGGAGGGGAGGCGTTATCCATGCCCTTTATGGTTTATTCCTTGCTTTGCACAGTGGCTACGGGTATGAGACTTCATATTTTGAACTAAACGTTTCGTCGGCGAGACGTAGAGCCTATCGTGGAGCTAAGAACGCCAAACTGGTGTACCTCAAACTGCGGGGACCCCTTAATAACATTAAACTTCCAAGAGTAATGTTATGTTAGACGCTTTGCAATTGCCAGGAAGTAGGTGCTATTTCCGTTGCGTATTCTCCTTTTCTCCGCGGCTATGCCAAGGAAACCCATCTATTTGTTTTTGTTAAACCTACCTTTAGGCCAACATTTTAGAGTTCACAATTTCATGTAAATGATAACAAACGTATTGTGGAGGTGGCTGTACGTAAAGCTAAAGATAGCAATTGATGCCGCAAAACCCCCAAGCTTAACTGCAGCTCAAACGGCCGGGCCATACGCTCTTGTCTTCCTCTCTACTGAGGAACTGATAATCAATGCATTTAGTTTAATTTTACTTTAATGAAGCTGCGAGCCACTTTGTTTTGATAAACTTTAGGCAGCAGGTACTGGTTCAGGACTAAGGACGTTAAAACAAAACGTTAATCCTAATCTCTGGCAGAGCCGCATAATGCGGCTTTAAACAGTTTCAGAAGTCGGTGGAGCATTGGAGAACCTCAGTAGTGACTATACTCTGGTGAGTGTGGCGGCACTCCATACGAAAACTGCGGGGAGTGGTATGTTATCTTCGCTCCACATACGGAGAAAGAGCAAATGTTACGGCGTACTCTCTTCTTGTGGCAGAAAGTTCTGCCCTAGTTCTAATCTTACTCTAGTGTTGTGAAAACCAGCGCATGAACTCACTCTAGCCGGTACAAAGATTAGAATTAAAGTTTTGTTCTTGGTCACTTCGGGAGTACGCATGGAGATGCAATCCAGCCATCCAGGCATACAAATTCTTCAGCGACATTTTATTTGCATAGGTATGTATAATAAAACTGAGTGCTATAGTAACGCACCCGATTAATTACGATGCCAATTTAAACTTGAGCATATGAATTCTTATAACGACTGGATGCAGTATTCAGTCCCACGAGAGGCACAAGCTTCAGGAAGTGCAAAAATTCAGATCCGGTGTCCGTCCGAACAGGCAAAGCTACATAGCTCGCCTGAAGGATGGCGCCACAACGTGGACAGCTGTCTTTTGCGTAGAGGTGCAGGTTACCAGCTTGGCTGACAGATGGGCCCTCTAAGCTGTACATTAAAGGATCTCGGCTCGCGGGCCCAACGTTCATGGGCGGTGATCGCGACCACGGGCGGCGCTGCGAAGTGCGCCTCCATGACGTCGGCTTAGGGATTCTCGCATTTGTCGTCTGCTTTATTTGGGCTCGCTCTCCCGGTTGTTCCTTCGCTCTCGGTTGATGTCTGATACTTGTCCGCACAACTCTTTGCCTGTGCGTAATTTTTCATTGTAACAATAAACTTAAAATCACATGCACTATCTCAAGGTGAGAGTAAAATGTTGTTTTGGATACCGCTACGGAAGAAACATTTCCGGCGTACCCCTTTCCTCGAGAAGGCGGTCCTGCGCTGAGCGCCGAGAGTCGGAGCTAGGCGTCAGCTCCTGTATCAGGCAATCTTTCGAACAATGGGAACATCCAGCTGCTAGTAGCGGAAAACAGTGAAAATACGAGGCCTAAACAAATTCCTTGCCTTCTGGGCTGTCTTATTTGGCAGAAGGTATTACGTTTCCCGGTAATCATATGTAAGAAAAAATATTTTTTTCAACTTTTCTGAGTTCTGGTACGTATTGTATCATATAAGTTCACGTTGTCGTAACCTAAAAGCATGCCGACATGCTGTATGGCCTGCAAGGACTGTAGGTTCACTTTTGTACACGTGCGTGCTGGTTTTATACCACGCCTCTAACCAGTATAAAGGTTTATTGGGCACACCGACTCACGTATACGGTAGAGTTACTGTAGCACTATTGCCTGGAAGGATATTTCGGCACATTTCCCACAGTCATACCTTCCCAGTATTCAGATATGCATTTTAGGAAAACTGCACTCTGGAGGAGGTAGAAGACAGGGCTTTTGTAACAGTAAAATTGGGCAGATTAGTGCGCCGGGTCCTCAGCTAAAGACAAGAGAGTAGGAGTAATTTTCTTCAATTCATAGAAGGCCATCACAAGTAGACGAGGATTTGTTCTTTACGCCTTGAAGTGTTGGAAAACAATAAAGAGCTGCATGAAAATACTGATCGGTTTCGATTGTTGTAATGTGTGCACGTGTACTATTTATTGCGCTCTTTAGAAAGTATATCAAGCCTTCAACACCGTAATCATGTCATAATTGTTCGGGTTCAGCGTCGCTTTGTTATGATAACGTTTGTTACCATAGAAATTCAGAGCACAAAGGCCGCCTTCGAGTACTCTTGACAACGTAGTCGGGGCGCTATCGCGGTGGCGTAGCACAAACCTTCTCATTGTATTTTCATAGGAATAAGCAACGAATGCCGCGGATGTGCAGCTTCGTGCGCGCAGCCACAACAAAAACCAATTTGTGAACGAGGTAATCTGTGCCATACAGCCTGAATAAAATACACACATGATCTCTGTGAGCCTCCCAAACAACTCCAACCGCACTAATAGGACGTTTATGATGGTGCAGAAAAATGAATGTGTTGGGCACAAAAAAAAAATATTCATCTGGTACAAGTTAACAACCTAAAAGAAATAAAAGACAGCCGCTTTATTTTCTGCTGTGCGATGCGCGTGTAAGGTCCCACTGCTTGGTGCGTAGCATTAAACTGTGAAGTCTTCATAAGAGCACCTAAAAAAACTGTAGGGAACCCTACGCATTTAAATACTTATCCAGGAGCTGTGGCCGCTGAACGTCACGAATAAGCTAGAAAGGACGAGTTACACACAATGTTCTGACCGATGCTCTGAAGAAAGTTGGTCTCCCTACCGTGGGTTGCAAACGTGTCGGGGATGCAGCCTGAAAATATTAAGACGTGACAGAAGCTGGCAAAAATAACTGAAGTACTAGAAAAGTACTTTTTAATGCATTACAGCATCAAAGCGGGCGATTTCTAGCACAGGCACTGCTACCCCTCAAAATTGGAGTGTAGCAGACGACAGCGGCACGAGTTCCTAAGCCGACGTCAGAACCAGGGGGCGCCACTAAAACATCTCACCCCCACTTAATAAACTTTGCGCAAACGAGATAGGGGGCAGGACGAGCGGGGACGAAAAAAGCATGTGAAAGATAGCCCAGCCACTGCGCTGACCGGTGAATGCTCGCCGCGACGCACCACGAAGTGATTCCACGAGAGAACAAATGTACGGGTACACGCGCATTTGTGCTTTTTTTTTTTTCAAAATAATAAGCGTTATGTGGTGAGCCAGAATACAGCTTAAAACTGCAATTCAAGGTCATCTAGGGTGCGGTCTTCGCGAAAAATAAATTTGCACATGTTGCGCGGGTGGCGCGCGATTTACGAAGGCTGCTGTTTTTTTTCAACTTAGGAGCTTTGCGCATGCAAGCTTTCATCGTTCTGTCTAAATTTTTTATTAAAACGGCGACAGTAAAATGTCAAACTCGTCAAAACCGTTTTTTTTTGCGTTTTGCCGTAAACAAAAGAAAATAAGAAAAAAAACTGTGAATTCGTGCCATATTTTAAATAACCGCTATATTTGACGCCCGCTATCCGTAAGTGGGATCTACTTCTAAGTGATAGCTAATGTCCATGCGATATTTGTAAACATGTTTGTAAAATATGATTTGTCTATAAAGACTATAAATACATGCAAAGAAAATGATTGACTGCTGTGATTTTATAAAAATAGGTGAGTTTAAAAATCAAAGTTTCAAATTGCCAGTCTCGTTTCTGTCAAAATTGAGGAAAACAGACTGCTTCAACAGGGTCAGGAATACTGCTAAAAATGCGTTGCATCATTTTAGATGCAACGCATCTCTTTCACTCGCCTTGTCCCTCCGCCATCGTCCGGCGTAGACCGCATCCCTCCCCCATTCTCTTCGCCGCGCCAGCTGTGCGCTAGCGCCGCTCTCACCGCAGCGCCATCTGCGTGTTAGCGCTCGCCGGCGCTCGCTCCGTCGCCGTGCCAGCTGTGCGTGGGTGCGGGTTAGCGCGCAGCTTGCACGCAGCTTGCGCTCGGTTAACACATGCGCATGCGCTGCTATGCGCTGCTCTCGCTCATTCCGCTGCATAGAAACGCGGTAACTGCACCGCTCCGCTCAGTCGTTCCGCCGCCGCTCCGCCGATGACATCCTCCGACGAACACCGATGATTTGAATGGAGACTAACAGGCCTGCTATCGCGATGGTCGGCGCAACCGTAAAAAAATTTACACCATCTTCCCGCGAGGAGAACCATGGGGTAGATGCGACGCATCGGGAGTGAACATGCTGCGTAAAATATGGACACACAACAACAATATACACGCTAACATAACGGAAATGCAACGGAAACCCCCGATGCGTCGCATCTACCCCATGGTTCCCCTCGCGGGAAGATGGTGTACATTTTTTGGGGGGTTCTTACCGTAGTTATATGCGGGTGAAATCAGACATTCCGGACGGGTCTCCGTGCCGTGAAGTTGGCTACTGCTGCTGCTTTTCAGGCTTCGCGCTTTAATAAAGACATGTCTGTTCACAGTCTGAGGCCACACAAGGAACGTGTCAACCTTTTGTGTCCTGTTAAAAAGAAACTCCGGTTTTTAATCTTTTTCAATTGAAGTATTTAAATGAATAAGGGCTAGCACCTATACCCGTGTGGCTAAGACTCGCCAAAAAGCGCGCATTTGTGGGCTGAACGTTTCTTTTAAGAAAATTGAAAAGGGGGGTTATTAAATACAGATTTTCCTTGTTGTGTCGACTGTCGGAACTGACTCCGCGCCGGCCACGTGTTAAAAAGGGGGCACTTGCTTAAAAATGAAGGACTTGTTAAAATAACTAAAAGTAAAAAAAACGGTAATTGATTTCGATATCGGAAGAACGCCGACATTTACCAGAACGCGCCTATAGTGTGCGCAACCCCGCTAGGCAATTTCGTTATAACACAGTCCCCACTTGCATCGATTGATTGCGGGTTTAACGTGCCGACACTGGACAGGTGATGAGGCGCGCCGTAGTAAAGGACTCCTGATTAATTTTGGCCACGATGGGATATTTAACGTGCGCTGAACTCTCGCAAACACGGCGTTTTCGCTTTTCGCCTCCATCAGAAAAGTGGCCGCCGCGGCCGGGAATCGATCCCGCGTCCTTGGCCACAGCAGCACAACACCAGAACCACTGAGCCGCCGCGGTGGGCACTGACCTTTATCATGGAAGCGTGTGGTGTCGCAAGGAAACAAACTTCTCGTGAAAAAAAAAAAAACATTATGCTCCACGTCAACTAACGACGGCCATTGTTGAAAGCGTACCTTTGTTGTGAGGAATACCTTGGTCGTCGTCCAAGTTCAGACTTTCGCTCACTGAGCTTTTACTTTTGCTCACAGGCTGTTTTGAATCTTCATTGCAATGGCTATGACTTTGACCCTTCGGGATTTGATTTTGCAGAAAGAAAACTTCGCGTTCAGCCATTGCCGTCATTCGACGTAGGGCTGCATTACTTGAATGTGCAATTTTTCGAACACTTGTGCTCCTCTGCAAATTAAAACATCTTTAACTGTGTCCGAATAGCGCAATCGAATAGACATTAGCTTCATACCGCGAGGCACCCGGGTAGTATTTCGGCCAAGGGAACGTTTGTTTCTTAAAGCGCTTGACGCGCCTTTGTGGAAACCAATTGCCGAAGTTGGCTTTCCTGCAGCGTGCTTTCGGCGTAATGATTTGGATTTTGAAAATTGAAGACATTAGCTTTCTACAACAGCAATTTTTGCGCATCAACCGTCTTTCACTTAAGTATGATCATTACCATCGTCTGAGACATATTCCTTTCTTGGAGTGCGCTGTGTGCTCCACACGGACGCCATTACTGTTAACACAAAAATTATCCTCAAAATGCTTTATGTAGAACAAATCAAACCTGCGTTCCTCATGCTATGAAAAGGACGTCTGTCCAACTGTGCCATTCGGAAACGGCATTAATCTAAAAAAAAACTATATGGTAGTCCTTGCTCCGCGTCATTGCCATGGGCGGCGCCGTTGCTAGGCTGTACTGCACGCCGTCAGACGACAGGCTTATTTGAAATCGGTCCACTGCAGACTGATCTCGCTATTTACAACAGCGCCGTTGGCACATACACTGCTGGGATAACGGCCTAATTATTGTTGCATCATGGCCGCCGTGGGGTAAGTCATATTGATTTCACCCAACCGGCATAACCGCTTCGGCTCACTGACTAGCCAGTGTCACGCGTAGCGTTTCAGCAGGCGTACCCGTAAATTGCCCCCCCTCCCCCTCCCCGGTACATGAGCGGTGGAAGGTGGTCGCCAGTTTATTTGACGCCTTCGCCTAATGTACAGAGCTTTTTTTTTATTTATCTTCGTTCGTCTCCTTCTTCCTGCCGCTCTCCCTTCCTCTCCCAATATTTCTGTCGTCCTGTCACTGCCGATTCCTGTCCGCCCGACTCGCCGCGCCGAATGCGCGGGCATTTGAGGCCTGCGTGCGCGCGGCATTCGCTGTGTGTATTTTTTTTTGTTTGTTTGTTTTCATCACATTCGTGGTTCAGTAAGAGGTATGCGCACCGGTTACAGCAGCGGCTGTGTTGATTAGCTCGCATCACACATTCGCTGGTCATACAAACGTACTGGGGCCCGCAAAAGCCGCGGATATGTCAGTCCGCCCTGGTAACAAACCCCCTGGTAACAAACCCCCGGGCTTAGTTCTTTACACTGCATTTCTCACAGCGCACACGTCCAGCTTTAGGAGGGCGCTCTGTCGTTTCAGTTAGTTGTGATGTATTTTTTTCCCGCAAACGTAATTAGTCTCGCTGATTCCCACGGCATCTGCGGAGAATTGCAACGGATGAAAGATCCTTTATTCGTTCTACTAAAATACTTCGCCCCATGAAGTGCCTGTAACCAAATTCAAGATTTTTATTGTATTAAAGCATGCATTTGCAAGAAGGATGGTATCAAATTTATGCTTCAGTAAGGTATCGTAGGACATGTCAATATTAAATTCACCACCACAGAAAAACGTGTAATTGTTTTCGTTGATGTGCTGAATAAAACTGTCTAATCACGCAAGAAAAGCCCGTTCATTACAATTAGGAGGCGTATATATTACCGAATATATAGTGTTGCTACTAAGATCACATAAGACCTCGCAGTAATCAGATGCGAAGGTAAAGCCGAAAGCGGCTCCCATATGATAGAAGAATGAGAAAGTCAGGACACACCTCCGCCTCTGCGCCCACATTTCCGATTAACAAAAATGTTTCATACATGGGCAGCTGAAAAACATTATCCTCATCATACCAAGCTTCTGATATCATGAGTACATCAAATCAAAACAGAATTTATTTATTAACACAGTCAAGTCATCAAATTTATTCCGCATTGACCGAGAATTGCATGGAACCATTTCCCACCTGTACAAGACAGAAACTGAGAGCCGAGGTACACTTTTACGTCATTACGATTTATATGATTATAGCTACTTCTAACTGGTATAGAAAAAAGGGCAATGCTTGACGTAAGCTGCTCAGATTAGGTTGTAGGTGTCATTCAATATACATCAGTGAGCGATGCGATTCGAATGATGAGCGTTGACTCCTGTGGCGTGCAAGAATTTTTCCATTACTGCTCCAGACGAATTTTCACGAAACGACCGTCTTGCGTGCGATAGCTGCGCCCAACAGTTTGTGTTTTGCGTTAGATGTTCAATGGCGAACACAGGCTTCGAAGCACCATGAAATCCTAGTGATTGCGTACTCAGTCGCTCTTTTCATGATTTTGCAAGAATATCGTTCCGCTTTGAGCGGTGAGTGAACCGTGCAAACACATTTCTGAGCGTCGAGTTCGGGGTATGAATCATGGAAAATATCGATATCTGACTCGTCGATGACCTCATTGAGCTTTTACCGATTGCCTTAACAACGCCTAGCTCATCGCAGTCATTGGGCAGACCTTTGATTTCAAGATTGTTGAGTCTTTGATACAGTTCCAACTCGTTCACTCCAGTCGCCCAAGTTCAACGTTTTTGACAAACAGTCTTTTCATGTCCCTCTTCAGTTCCTTCAAGTCTACCTGGATATCCAGGATACTATCAGTTGTTTCGCAGCAAAACTTTACGCTGTCCCTAAGAGAGCGCCTTTCTGCGCCTAGCTTCCTCCGGAATTTATGTAGTTGCTTCCCCACTTTGTTCACGTCTTTGTCCATGTACAAGTTCCGTGCAGTCAACAACTTTCAACAAGAACAGCAATGTCGAAAATCCGAAAAACACGTTTGCTCTGTTCGGCAGCAGTGAACATAAGTCCGGCAATATTTTCTACAGAAGTATGCCCACCTGCCAAAAATGCAAGGCTGCTTTTAGACGGGCTGTTCGTGCACCGCTGCCGAACTGATCAGTCAGAGCCACGTGGCGTCCCTTTTGTAGGCCGGGGCAGATCTCTGGATACGCTGTTGATGCAGCTTGTGAAGATAGCCAACTCGCAGTTGCAGACGGCGTTCACTCAGGCATCTTCTTGCGGCGAATTACTGCACAAAATGCAAGTTTGGGTTTAGAGAGACCCTTCGCGCACCGCTGCCGATCACCGTTGAACTTCGTGATAATTCTGGTATGTGGGAAATAATTGTCATAAGCGAATTTTACTCAAACCAAAATGCTGGACCTTTCGGTTAACCAACACATACATAGGTGGTCGATCCCACGCACATAGACGAGTCGACATACAGCGAACCTTGTAATAAAAGTCTTTTCTTTAACTTTCTGGGTGTTTGAACTGCGCAATGAAGGTCAATGAGCTTATTTCGACATTATCACAAAATTGCCGTGCATTAACCACTTTGATATCAAAGTGATTGTGTCGCCATTCCGCTTGCCGCTTCGGCTAAGTGCACAGAACCCTCGTCATATCGTCACGTATTCACAAGCATGTGAACAAACTTTTAAGGCATACAAAGACCTCCTCCGCATAAGGAACAAAACAGCCCAAATTAGAAGGCACACGAAACAGTTAACTCGGCAACGGTAGGAGGAGCACTGTGCGTCCTTCGGAAAGGACACGGGACTCCGCAGACTCTGGAGTACATTTCACGCCCGCAGTGACAAACGTAAAACGCAAGGTGTCGTCGAAACAGTGCTCCTCACTCAGGTGATCTCCCAGAAGGAGTTTTAAAAACAGGCAGCGAACGTATTTTTACCGCAGCCCGTACAACCTCCATCACCCGATATATACGAGAATGAGCCAGTCGACGAAACACTCAGAACACGCCCCAAGGACAGCGGCTCCTACTGCATGAAGACCCTCAGATGCAAGCCATACTAGAAGATGTTCCACCCCACATTCCGCCGTGGCAGGACATCCAAATAACAGATCTCAAGCCACGATCGCGCAAGACAAACGTACAGAAAAAGCCCAGCACCGAAAAACAATAGCACAGGCCCTTAACGCACATATACATGACCCGGAGGAGCTACGCATCCATACAGACTGCTCATGGGACCCCGACACCCGAATCGCAGCTATGGCAGCTAGAAGAGAGGACGGTGCCCACCGCTCAGAAAGGTTCCTTCTAGAAGAGACCCCCTCAACCACAGAACTCGAACTCCGAGCCATTCACCTTAGCCTCCTATGGGTGCTTGTATTCTTGTCTACAGATGGCGCCAAGCAAGTACGACGGATCAGGGTTTTAATGGACAGTGCTACGGCACTCAAAAACCTGGTTGGACCCCCGCGAGTGACCTCCACGGAATATGCCATAAAGCAGACTTGCCGCGAACTACGACGGAACAGCAATATTGATTTCAAGGTCCTCTGGGTACCCGGACACTCTTTCCAACACGGGCAATGAGACTGTGCACAAGCTGGCCAGTGAGGCTCGCTCTTCCCACCACTCGCAGCTTGAGCTCACTCCTCTCAAAGCCCTGAGTCATAGCCCTGAAGAGAAGCGAAGAAGGAACAAGCTTCAAATGTCCAGAGCTCATGACCCACGTACCACCCCTTGAGGATCCCCTACCTAAGGGTCTTCCCCGGGGGACCCAAGTGTTCGGGGTGAAAGCACGAAGTGGCTTTGCCGTCACGGAGGACGTGGTGGCAAGGTGGAACTACGCACAGAAGTACTCGAAGCAGCCGAACCCGCCACCTTTCTCGCCGCCCCAGTGTAGTGTGTGCTTGGCCGCCGAGCCAGCCAACATGCGTCACCTGGTGTGAGACTGTGAAGCACTGAAGGACGCACGTGACAAACATCGCCCGTCACCCGTATCTACATACGAGGACTGGATCCGGCCAACACACGACCACAAGAGAATTCTACTCTCACTGTGGACATTTGCGTGTAAAGCCTCCATAGTGCGACTCACTTAACCCCTTCGCTTTTCCCCCTCCCACTGCAACAGGCCTAGTGCCGTCCTATTCATAATAAATTTTATACAAAAACAACAATTCGTGACATCGCAGCCAAGACGACGACGAACGAGTGCTACGCGGAACGCATCATCATCAGTGGCTTGCTCTGCCAGCTCGAGTGCTTCTCGGTCTTCTACTAGCTTCTTCAAAGTAAAGCTTACGAACACCACCCAAATGCGCATTTGGTGTACGCGTCCTTGGTATAGGTGCTGGGTGAGACTGCCCGATGTCCAGGACCCATCCTGCAAACCCGGTACAGCCCGGCCATGTTAAAACACCGATTCATCGGAACCGCCGCCGCCAACTCAACCTGTCTCCTGAGTTAGGGCTTCTCTGCGACGCGCCAGGACACTAAACACTTCAACCGCAAGCAATGGCGCAGGCTGTGGCCTCTCAGGTAACGTTCCAGCAACCGCGCACTCCTCCCACATTCCGTGGTGATGTCTTCGAAGATGCCGAATACTGGCTAGAGCAGTTTGAGCCTGTTGCGTGATTTAGCCAGTGGGATTCAAATAAAATATAAGAAATGTGTACTTTTCGCCGGACGAGGGTGCTCAGACGTGGTTTGAAAACCGCGAGGCCCACTTGTCGTCGTGAGAGAAATTTCGCCAGGAGGTGCAGGAGTGTTTCGCCAGCACCGACCGCAGTGACCGCGCTCAGCGGCTTTTGGGGTCTCGCAACCAAAAACCAAAAAACTGAAGGAGACGGTGGCGATATTTCCGGAGTTCATGGCATGCCTCTTCCGGAAAGCCGACCATGAAATATCAGAGCCGAAGAAGTTATGGCATCTAATGCACAGTGTGAAGGAACAACTGTTTTCTGACATTGTACCAAATCCACCCCGTACAGTGAGGGATTTTATTAGGGAGGCCACAGCCAGCGAGTGTGCCCTGCAGGAAGGATGCCAGCAGTATGACCTGTTTACCGGCGGTTCTCCAAGCGCTACTGCTACAGCGCCTGCATCCAGTGACAGGTCAATGCGTGAGCTCGTGCGATCGATAGTTATGGAGGATAGGCTCTCCGCAGGCTTCGCATGCTTCTGTCGCCGACGTGGTGCGTCTGGAAATACGGAAAGTCTTGGCCATTCCCGAACACCAGCCACAGCAGCTCCACCAAAGCTATCTGTCAGTTAACCCGCGTCACCCACCCGTACTGACTATTCCAGTGCCTCAACAGGTGCCTCAGACCGATTCCTGGCTTCAGGGAGTGCACACCAGCCTCATCCTCGGCCTCAAATGGAGACTTCAGCTGGACGACAGGTGCGGAAGTCCGACGTCTGGCGCACAAGTAACGACTGGGCATTATGTTTTCACTTCGGCAAAGCAAATCATATCTACCGCTGCTGTCCGTACTGCGAAATTGGGCTGACCGGATTCGCTGCCTAGGATTCGCGTCCTAGCTGTGGGCAAAGACCTCCTGCTATCGAGGAATACCTTGCTGCGAGATTAAACCATTCGCTGAACTGTCGACCACGTTCACCATCCCCAGCGAATGATGCTTCGCCTAGCCGTTGGAACTTAGGAGGGATACTGCGAGGCTGATCGCCAAGCCCTAGGGAAAAAATTAAAAGCAGCAACTTCTGAAGGCAGGGTTTCTCGTAGCATACCTACACAAGACTTCGACATCTCCGACGGAAAAGGATACCACTAGAATGTCTTTCGCCGAAGCTGGAACTGCCGACCTCGTCATTTGTATAGATGGACATAAAACGGTTTTCTTATTGACACCGGTGCAGAATACTCCATAATTAGTCAGACCCACGCCGATCGGTTAAAAAAAAGTGAAGTAGCCCTGATCTGAACTTCAGACTCGGTCAGCAGGAGGCCATTTAATGACGCCAGTGGGAACTGCACGGCGAGAACCACCATTGGTGACGCTGATTTTGCCTGCAGTTTTGCGGTCCTCGTGGAGTGCTGCAGGGGTGTTATTTTAGCGATAGATTTTTTAAGGGAGTACAACGCTGTGATCTACGTCGGTGAACACGTTAGAACATTCTTGTCCAGCCACCGCATACCAGAACTCAGAGCAAGTCGAGCGCCGTTGCGGGTTATTGAAGAGGACGTGAACATGCCACCTCGGTCCTGCATGCTAGTTTCAGTTCGCTGCGACATGTTTAGCACTTCTGACGGCATAGCAGAGCGAATCGATAAACTTTTTTTCCGTCATTGCATCGCAGTTGCTCGAGGCGTGGTGTACATAACCGATGGCCGTGCAGGATTGCTGCTTACTAACTTCAGCAATGAACGCCAACATGTCGCCTAAGGCATGGCAGTTGCCTGTTTCAAAGATATAGCTGATGGCGTAGACTGCTTTGCGTTACAAGGCGCCGCACCAGGCGAAACCGGCTCCGATACCATCATCGATGTGAAATCCGGCTTGCCTTTAAGTGAACAACAGGCACTTTTTGCGCGGCTGACTACCTTTAAGGACTGTTTCTCTTCGACACCTGGCGTCCTTCAAACTCCGCGCACAAAACATCGCATCACTGTTGATGACAATGTAAGACCACTTCGTCAAAACAATTATCGTGCATTTGCGAAGGAACGGGATGCAATTCGCAGCCAAGTGGAGCAGAAGTTGCGCGACGATGTCATTCAGCCTTCTCGAAGCCCGTGCGCATCACCCGTTGTTTTGGTCATAAGAAGGACGGCACATTGTGATTTGGGGTAGATTACAGAAAGCTCAATCAAGTGACAAAGGAGGACGTGTACCCGTGGCTCTGGATCGATGACTCCCTCGACAGGCTTCGTCATGCTCGTCACTTCTTATCGATGGATTTAAATAGCGGGTACTGGCAGATGGGTGTATGAGCTCAACCGCGAGAAAACAGCCTTCATAACGCCGGACGAACTTTATGAGTTTAAAATCCTCCCTTTTGGTTTGTGTTCGGCAGCGGCAACATTCCAACGAATGATGGACACTGTTCTGTCCGGTCTCAAGTTGCAGACGTATCGAGCATACCCTGACGAAGTTATTATGTTCTCGTCAACCTTTGCAGAACACCTAAAAAGGCTATCCTGTGTACTTTGCGCCGTAAGGGCAGCTGGTCTAACCTATCAAGAGGAAAAGTGTCATTTCGGGTCACGAGAACTCCATTTCTTGGGCCACGTTGTCAGCCACGCCAGCATCAAGCCCGATCCTGACATATTATCCGCCGTGTCCAACTTGCCTACGCCTGCTTACAAATAAACCCCTCACGCCTATCGGCTTGCTTCCCTGAACATGTCGTCTACAGACGATAGTAGTCTGCCACCCCTGCCACGCAACTCCGCTCTGCGCAACCACCCCCGCACTGTCCTTACCCCCTTTCGCTAACCTCGAAATGAGCTATGTGCAGGTTTGTTCAAAGTAATTAAATTTTCTCCCATCCGCACTGTCCACCCGCCCTCTGTTAGGCCAGCGCGCATGTTTTTTTTTAACAGCACAGCTGTTTAGGCCGGCACAAATCCGTCCGGCGTAGACCGACAACCCCGACCGTCCGTCGACGTCCAGGCTGGAGTGGGGGCTTACGCCACACAAGGAGCTCCCGCCTTCGTCTTCGTTTAGCGAGCGGCGCGCCATCCGCCACGTCGAAAACGATAGCAACGAATCTGTCAAGCCATCCCTTCACAAGACACATGCGGGGACGGCCACCGGACTAGATGTCGAAAAAGTGGAGGTCTACCGAGTCGAGGACAGGCTAAAACAGCTGTTAGAAGCATTCAGTTTCGCAACTGATCGCGCACCGCCATTCTTAAGTAAAAAGACATCCCCCTCGCGAGGGGCACGATCAAATGCACAGCATTTCCGAGGGGGTGCGCCGGCAAGTCGTATCTCTCGATCGCGGGACCCGTGTCGCCATCTTTTGGAGGCGCGGGACAACTTGTGGCGCTTTCGAAACAAACGAGAAATGAGTGAAGGATATAAGGCGCGTTCGGTGCATCGAAATCTGTGTCGGTTTCGTGGCTTGGTGATTCTGCTTCCGGTAGCGCTAGCGAGCGGACGCAGGATGGCGAGCTCCGTCCAAGGAGCGGCTTCGGCGGGCGTTTCGGCCCGCGGTAACAGGATTTCTGCCCAGGATACCGATGAATATCAAGTTCTTTTGCCCCAGTTCCCAACAGGTCAGTCAGTGTTAAATACTGTGTTTCTTCATGCTGATATGCGTGCCCGCCCCTATCGCGTCGAGGACTTCCGTGACACTTTGGCTCGTCTGTCATTGCTCCCCGATGTTGTCGCATTGGGGGCATACCAGATGAGTCACGTATGGGCAGTGACTTTCAAGTCGGCCGAAGGAGTGAAGAAGATTTTGGCCGCGAACGACGTAAAGGTAAAGGACCGGCGCTGCATCGTCGTTGATCCGGGAAACCAGGAGGTTCGCCTAAAACTTCACTGGTTGCTCTATAACGTGCCTGAAGACGCCGTCCGCGTTGCGCTAGCACCTTACGGGCGCGTCTGCGAGGTGCGTAGGGAGCGATGGCGCGTCGATGGCATCCAAGATAAAGGTTCAACGCTGCGTTCGGTGACCCTGAAGTTGAAGGCGGGTGTGACGGTAGACGACCTGCCACACAAACTTCGTGTTGCGGGAGACAGGGCTCTCGTTGTTGTCGCAGGCAGGGCCCCCCAGTGCCTGCGTTGCAACACCAAGGGGCACATCAGGCGTGAGTGCAAGGTGCCGCGGTGTTCGTCGTGCCGTCGTTTCGGACACGAGGCGAGTGCGTGTGTGAAGTCCTACGCGACTGTCACCGGGCCTGTAAGGGACGAAGAGCTCCGTGAAAACCTTATGGACGAAGAGGACGCGGAGGAGACGGCAGCTGGGACCAGTGACGAGGTGGTGACAACGCGCGTCCCGGAGGTGCCGGTCGTGGCAGACGCTGGCTCTGGCGTTCCTCCGAAAGACCAGCTAGGCCAGCTGAAGACGCCAACCCCGTGCGCTTTGTCGAGCCAGGCCAGCAGCATCGAGGTGAAGGAGGTGATGACGACGACGACGCCAGCTCCTGTAGCGGACGTCATGGACATGGAGCTCGGTGGTGCTGTCGCAAAGCGGCAACGCGAAGGCAACGACACCAGCCGAGGCACCGAGGTTACTAGCGTTGAGGAGCCGCCTACGAAAGCGGTACCCGGGCGTCGTTCGGGCTTCAAGTCGAAGCCTAACGTGCCCCCTGACCGACGGACGCCACCGGGTTTACCTTCATAGCACCACTTCGGGGTTTCCAAAGGAATGTGTACTGAAGCCCGTAGGGACGCTGGCGTCGGTGAGGACTATGCTCTTGTGTTGGCTCGGTCTCGCATTGCTTGGTAGAAGCGAACGCGGGTGGCGTTCCAGTTCTTAGACTGGTTTTGTGTTTAGGGTTGATGTAAGTTGAAGGCAACGTAGTGTTGAAGGCAACCGCTGAGCGACAGGTTTGTTTCTCCTCTCAACATGGTTTTTTTAAACAAGCCTATGCGCATTGCCACGCTAAATGTCAGGGGACTTGCTGACCGTAGGCGTCAAAACCAGTTGTATCGACTCGTGACTGACGGCGACCTGGACATTGTGGCCTTGCAAGAGACCAAGGTTGAGAGCGAGGACCAGACCGACCGTATGGTACGGCCCTTCATGGCTCGCTACGATGTTTGTGTTTCTCATGCCGTCGGATTGTCTGCGGGCTGCGTGCTTTTAATAAGGCGTAGTTTAGGTGCGACTCTAAAGGCTGTCACTGCGTCGGAAGCGGGCCGGTTTGTTGTGTGTGACTTTGATTTGGGTTTAAAAGAATGGCGTGGTATTTGCGTGTACGGGCCCAACAACGGTGCCGAAAGAAAGGCTTTTTTCGAGGATTTACGAACATGGTGCAACACTGAGCGGCCGTTGATTGTGTTGGGGGATTTTAACTGCGTGTTTTCTGCGCGTGATAAAAGCAGCCTGTCCAATTTCCGAGATGCAAGTACGGCGGTGCTGAACGACATTGTCACAGATTTCGCGCTGGAAGATGTAGGAGACAGCCTTGGTGGCGCTGGGACAGTACAATACACTCATTTTCAGGGCAATAGTCACGCTCGTCTGGATAGACTGTATATGTCGCTTGAGCTTCTGCCTGAGTGCGACGATTACCAAGTGTCCCCGGTGTCGTTTAGCGACCACTGTCTCGTGTCGGTATCACTTGGTAGGATCGGAAAGCGAAGAAACGCTTTCTCTTGGGGGTTGTGGAAATTTAATAACAAGTTGCTCAAGGATGAAGAATTTGTTGAGGCCGTCGTCGTATGTGGACGGGAGTATTTTTGCAGTAATGACAACGTTAACTATGCTTCTAAATGGGAACATTTTAAACAAAGGGTTAAAATGAAAGCCCTTGAAAGATCGTCTGCAATGAAATATGAGGAGAAAAGGAAAGAGGCCTGGCTGCGGAGTAGTCTAGACGTTTTTGTAAAGGAAGAATGTAAATCACCTGGCATGTTTAAAGATGATATTCTAACTCTAAAAGCGCAACTTGAAGTCATCGACAGGGAACGCTATCACGGTGCAATTGTACGGGCAAGGGGTGAACGTTTCTTGCTTGGCGAAGCGCCAACAAAAAGAGCACTTAGTTCGGAAAAAAGATACGCTCGTAGGAATGTGATAGCCGAAATTGTGTCCGATGGGGTAGTGTACAATGACCAGAGCAATATTGAGCGCTGTTTCTGTGAGCATTATGAAAAGCTATTCGCGCGTCACCCTGTTGACGTGGTTAAGTTTAAGGAGGAGTTCATATGTTTAATGCCAAAGTTGGCTGAGGAAACCATAGAGTCCCTCGCAAGGGATATCACCGTAGAGGAGGTGAGGAGAGCCATCGACGAGCTGAACACTGGAAAGACACCGGTCCCCGATGGTTTATCCGGAGCCTTTTATAAAAAGTTTAAAGAAGACCTTAGTCCGGTGTTGTGTAGAGTGTATTTGGAGTCTTATCAGAATGGCGTGCTTCCGCCTTCATTTTTAGAGTCGCATACCATTTTCATCCCGAAATCTGAGGATGACGCTAAACTGAGAGAAATCTCTGGGTATCGCCCCATTAGCCTGACGAATGTAGACTACAAGATTTTGATGAAAATATTGGCTTCCCGTATGCAGACTGTGATCAAAGACATTGTTGGACCGCACCAAACTTGCGGAATAAAAGGGAGGTCGATTGTAACGAATGTTCACACGGCCCGGAGTGTTTTGGAATGTTGCGATAGCGTCCAGGGAACTTTAGCAATGCTTCAAATTGATCTGGCAAAGGCCTTTGATCAGGTTTCGCACGAACTTCTTTTAAACATGTTAGAGCAAGTAAATGTAGGGTCTGTTATTCTTGATGGTGTGCGCATGGCGTATACAGGGTGTACAACTAAGCTCGTTGTCAACAAAACAATTGGCAAACCCATCCCAGTTCAACGGTCTGTACGCCAGGGTTGCCCGCTGTCGCCGTTGCTTTTTTGTGTCTACATTGAAGCCTTTTGTTTGAGTATTATTAAGAGTCAAAGGTTCAATGGTTTTCTACTCGAGTCATGCGAGGTGCGTGTTTTGGCGTATGCGGACGATATTGCTCTCTTTTGTGTCGATAGGAGCAGTATAAGCGTTGGTGTAAACACGCTTAAGACTTTCTGTAAGTACAGTGGCAGTGGCGTAAACTGGCAGAAATGCTTGGGTTTTTGGCATGGCTACTGGGACACTACACCGAGTGTGTTTGAGTGTATTAGCTGGCAGACGACGCAAGCGAAGTATTTGGGAGTGCCGTTGGAAAATTATGTTGATAGTGATCCTTATTGGCACAGGCAGGCTGCTGAACTGCGAGAAAAGGCCGAGAAATGGAAAGGCTCTGGCCTTTCAATGTTTGCCAGGGCCTCAGTGTGTAACGTGTTTTTTATGAGCAAACTCTGGTACGTTCTTCAGGTACTTCACTGTTCGCGTAAGAACGTACAGGCTCTGCATCGTGTGTTTGCAGTGTTTATATGGGGGTCCACGTGGGAGCAAACGAGCCGGACGAACTTGTTTCGGCGGGTGCGCGTCGGGGGTCTTTCTCTATCGCATTTGTTTTTGCGACAAGTTGTCAATCGGTTTTTGTTTTTGCGTGACGTGAATGATCCTTTCTTGCGAACTGTGTGTCAGATGAGGCTAGCTAGGGCGCTACCTGATTTTGTTGTTTCTTCTGCGTTTTTTACTTTTGGTGCACCCAGAGGATATTTTCGGGAGGTGGTACTGGCAACAAAGTTTTTACGGGCCCGCTTCACGCTTGAATACTTATCAAACGTGACGCGCAAAGGACTGTATCATGACCTTGCGGATATTGTTTTGCCTGAGCCGATGTACAGATCCATGTACCGTGCAGGGCCTGGGCAGGACGTACTTAAACGAGTAAAGAGAATGGCAGTGCCGCCATGGGTTAAAACGTTCTTTTTTTAAACTTCACGTGGGCGTCCTTCCAGTAAAAACCTGGCAAAAAGAGAAAGGTCTATACATTCCATGGGGGGTAGACTGTTACCCATGCAAAAGACCCGAGACGGTTGAACATGTTTTCTTGGAGTGTTGGGATGGGGTCTTCTTTTGGGATGTGCTTCAGCGCACATTAAAGAAGGACTTCCCCCTGGATGCCTACGGGATCAGGTTTCTACCCATTCAAAGCGAGGATGGGGTACCATATGACCTCGTCATGGTTCTGGCCCTGCACGGCATTTGGAAATCGCGTATGGCCATCCGCCATCGCGACATCGATGCAAACGGTCCAAAGAGTACTTTTCGGAGTCTGTTCGTCTGATTATCGAAGTGTGGAGGGCTCAGCCCGAGCCTCCGGAATGGTTGCCCGTGTTTGAAACTTTAACAAACATGAAACAATTTTAGCCATTACTGTGTTAGTCAAGTGCTGGCTAGCGTCTTTAAGAGTGTAGTGTTTTGTTTGTGTGTCAAAGTATGGCAATAAAGAAAAAAAAAAAAAAAGGTTTCGTGGCTTGGTCGGTAGTGTGCCGGGCACCTTGCGTTCCGCCCGCGGCGTCATGGGTTCGAAACCGGGTGCCGGAAACTGTTATTTCTTTTATAGTGTAGTGGCCTGGCTGCGGACTACGACAAGGCGCGCATGCGGACTACGACAAGGCACGCCAACGCCGCGTGACATTGTGAGTTACTAAAATGCTATGCATTTAAAAGGCCGTACGGCAATTTTTAGGCCTGTGCTCCTATTACCGGCGCTTTTCCCACAAACCCTAACTTTTGCCACATCACGGCTCCGCTACAAGCCTCACTCGTAATGACGACGCCTTCGTTTGGACCAATGAGCAGCAGGCTGCTTTCGAGATCCTGCAGCTTCACTTACAAGCGCCGCCTGTGCCCGGCCACTTCGATGAAGATTCGGCCAACACAATCCATACAGACCCCAGTAACGTCGTTCTTAGAGTAGCGCTCATTCAATGGCAAGATGGCGCGGAGAGAGTTGTCGCTTACTCAAGCCGAACACTGTCCCGTGCGGAGACTAACTATTCAGCGACAAAGAAGGCATACCTTGCTATTGTGTGGGCAGTTTTTAAATTCCGGCCTTACCCCTACGGTCGCCCATTTGGAGTTGTTAGCGATTACCACTGCCTTTGTTTTTTGGCCGGAATGGCGATTTTCAGGAATTGCGAACTAAGCACAAGCCAAAGCTGTTCATACGGAGCTCCAGTTCTTTTTCTTTCAGAAACAACATCCTCTACAAGCTAAAATTCGCCCCGAACGGAACAGTCTTCTCGTTGTTCCGACGAGCCTTAGACAGGAAATACTACAGGCCTGATACCACGACCGAACTGCTGGTCACCTCGGTTATGCGCGTGAGGTGTCCCGAATTAAACACAACTACTACTGGCCTATACTTCATTTTACAGTGAATCAATACATTCATACCTACCGTGACTGTCAGTTTCGTGAAACACCTTCGGGACGCCCAGCCAGTTTACTTCAACCTCTCCATATACAGGAAACACCCTTTCAACAAATCGGCATGGGCTTCTTGGGCCCCGTTCCTACGTCTCATCCCGGCAACAAGTGGATACTTGTCGCTACCGAATATCTTACACGATGCGCCGAAACGAAAGCCCTGCAGCGTTGCACCGCTCGGGACATGGCTACTTTTTTCATTGAAAACATTGTTTTCCGCCATTGCGCTCCGGCAATTGTGATTACGGACTTGCGTACCGCATTCAACGCAGGTTTGGTGCGCGTCATCATGAACCTCACCGGTACTTCCCACCAAAAATCGACAGCGTACCATCCGCAGACAAGCGGACTGACCGAAACGTAAACAAAATACTTGCAGACATGTTGAGCATGTACGTCGACGAGCAACACAAAAGTTGAGACCAAGTTTTACCATACGTGATTTTGGCCTAAAATACAACCAGGCAAGACACAACGGGCATGACACCATTCGGTCTTCTGTACGGTCGTGAGGCAACCACAATGTTATATGCAATGCTCCTTCACGATGGCGGGGGGGACGACTCGTATGAGCAGGTTTGCCCATCGCGTGGAAGAGACGCGTGAGCGTGCAAAACACCAAATCATTCAACAGCAGCTGCATGATGTTGCTGCGCTACTTTGAACCGTACACAGTACTACAGCAACTGAGCGACGTCACGTGTGCAGTTACTACGGCGGACAGCGTTTCCACAATGCGCCGTCTTCGTCGGCCTGAGGTCGACCATTCTTTAAACCATTCTTCGCGAGGACATGACGGGTTGAAAAGGAATTCCGCTCCTTTGCCTCTTAGCATCGAGAAGATACTTTCTTTGGAGGGTAGGTAAACTGTCACGTATTCACAAGCATGTGAACGAACTTTTAATTTGTGACATCGCAGCCCAGACGATTACGACGGCGAACGAGTGCTACGCGGAACGCATCATCATCAGTGGCTTGCTCTGCCAGCTCGAGTGCTTCTCGGTAAAGAGCGTTCTTATCCGCCGCTTCTTCTATTAGCTTCTTCTAAGTAAAGCTTAGGAACACCCCCAAACGCACATTTACTGTGCGCGTCAATATATTGCCGCCACGCATCGTTGCCTTGACTTGTTAGTAAAGCCACCATACCCCGCACACATTCGCGGCTTGCAGCAATTTTCGCTGCGTAGCGAAAACGTTCCTGTTCTGCGTGACTATTCCTTCACTCCAGATATCTTGGACACTGAAGGGATGCTCTTCAGATATTTTGATCGAATGTGTCCCGCGCTCCTGCATACGTAGCCGGCACGTGTTTCCGAAACACGTTTCAGCCGCAGAGCAACGCACAACGCTTCGCGGTGGCGTAGCAATAGTAGTAGTAGTAGTAGTAGTAGTAGTAGTAGTAGTAGTAGTAGTGGTAATAGTAGTAGTAGTAGTAGTAGTAGTAGTAGTAGTAGTAGTAGTAGTAGTAGTAGTACTAGTAGAACATTTATTGTGAGAAGAAGGGGGGAATGGGATATGGGTGAAAAGATGAGAGGGAGTTCATGGGTGGGGCCAGACATCAAGGGGCTCCAGATTGAACGGCTCCCATCTGGGCTCTCTGGATGATACGTAGCTGATCTTCGAGAGATGAGCTGTTAAGGGCTGCCTCCCATGTCTCGGTAGGATTAATCTGGGTACTAGTGTTTTCCTGGGGCCGGATGAGAGGGCACGCCGAGGTTGCGTTAAATAGCGTGGATATCCCTCCGCATTTTGTGTGCATTTCTTGAAGAATTTGGGGAACATTTTTCCAGTCGTGATTTGTGTGGGTATGTGTTTGTTAATATTTGACTCAGGATTTCACCTTCTAAGCACTTAATTCCTTACGTGGGGAAGGAAAAGTACTCTTCTTCTGCGCAATAAGCGAGTCTTTCTCCATATTTTTGTGAGAGGGGGTGTGATAAGCCTTTCGCTTGTTTTTTAGCCGAGTGCAATTGCCATTACGACGGCGCCGGTCTCCGCTTCTTCTGTGTTTGACTGTATAATTGGTTTTCTCACATCTTCCAGCATCCGTATAAACTGTGTTTTCGTAATCCTTGAATTTGTTCTGAGGTATTTGACTCTCGCTTGCCTTCTGTGTTTCCGTACAGTGGGGTCTATGTTTTTCGGTAGAGGAAAGGTTTTGGTGCGACTGCACTGTTCAAGTTTTAACTCTGTCATGGCGCCTAATCACGTTCTTTCAGTGGGACTACCTATCTTCCAAAGAATGAATTTCCCAGTTTTAGTGGTGGCAGCTCTTTCTTTTTGGGCGATTATTAAGCACTCCTTGATCTCTTCGAAGCTGTTGTACACTCGTAACTGAAAGAATTTTTCCGTGGACGTGTGCGATGGTAGGCCCAGGGCTGATTTATGTGCCGTCCTGATAATACTGTTTATTCGTTATAATTCATGTTTGTTTAGTTTATCTACGGTAAGCTACACGTCAGCGTACTCGTGATGATGGCTTGTATGTTTCTTAGTGTTTTCTCGTCCCTCAATCTGGCTGTACCTTTAGTGATCCTATTCACTATTCGGGCTAGCTCGGTTAAATATTAACCGATATTGCGAATAGTGGGATCGGTGCTTCTGTTTCTTTGTATGGTCATTCCCAGGACGCCAGTGTGGCCTCTTTCTGCGATTACGGATTGGCGAATCTTCATAGCTACCTTCTCTTCCTTGTCGCTGCTTCGGTGTGCGTGGATTCTTACTATGTCTGATTTTTCCGGGGCGCACTGGAGCCTGTTCAGGCCTGCCAGCTTTGCTACCCAGTTTACGGCGTTCTGAAGATAGTTGACCCTTGCGTCGCTCATATCGTCCATAAACCTGCATAGATGACTTGTCCAATGTTTGGCAGTTCTCCCAGCTTGTTGGCGATCTTTATCATCGAAATGTTAAAGAGGAGAGGGGATATCATGGATCCCTGCGGCGTGACAGCATCTGACATCTGAATTCATTCCTATCTGAGGTCGCCGATTCCTACCGTCAAGGTTTTGTTGGATGGGAACGCCGTGACGAACTTGAAGGTTTTTTTGCCGCAGCTCATATCGCTGAGGGTTTCTAAAATGACTGTTGGAGACGTTATTAAATACTCCGTTCAAGTGCACGGCTAAGATAAAGTGTTCTCCCTGAGCAACCTTCTTTATTACTTCTTCCTTTATGAGTAGGAAGGCGTCCTCTGTCGATAGTCCTGCACGAAAGCCTATCATGCTATTTGGGAAGATGGTGTTATCTTCTATATAGTTTCTTCGCCGATTGGTTATATTTCTCTCATAGAGTTTCCCTACGCATGACTCAAGAGAAATAGGTCCAAGGTTTTCAAAATAGGGACACCCATCCAAACACATACAAGGAAAGTAGGTACGAGTATATGGACAGGGAGATATCAAGAGAGGAAGTCGTGGATGCATTATTGTCGGCAAAAAAACAGTGCCCCAGGAAAAGATGGAGTCACAAACGCCATGCTAAGAAACATGGAAGATCAGCAGGTAAAAGAAATCACAGAATACATAAACAAAAAAAATTGCATACCGGGCGTTGTACCAGCGGAATGGGGACATTCGGATATAGTATCTATTCGCCGTGGCGTCAGGGGTGCGGACGGGCGCCATCTGGTGATTTGAAGGGCACCCAGCATTTCTGTGCCAGGAAGTTTCACAGGAAAGCTTTAATAACCTAGCCGAACCGAGTATCGCCATCACAAACAATTTGACCGCAGCTGTGTCGTAACCTTGACAACAATCTCATGACTCGGCGCGCGCTATTGCCGCCACCGCTGGCTTGACGCATGCCCTTTCCGCAGCTGGGTTGCCGCCTGACCACGTGGCTCACCGCGCGTCTGACTGAGAGTAGCGCCGCGCTCACCTAAGACAGTTGCCAGTTCTGGCTATAAATCGCCGAATTGGGCCAGGCAGTTTTGTGGCTTGCGGGAAAAGTTGTTGGGTGACTATTTGGCTTTTTCTGGGCTATTGGGCGAGCGGATTGTGAGAGCCATTTAATGCATGTTTGAGCTTGCCAACTGGGAAGTGATTTAAATGGAAGCTTTATTCACCTTAGTGATGCTATTGTAGGCCATTGCGGCCTGCAGGAAAGCGAACTTGCTCTGACGATGATGATAAATGATCGTGGGTGCGTTGAAAGAAAATAATCAACTACCCTTCTGTATAACGACAATGACGAGAAAACACCAAGCTTTATTCGTTGAGAATGTCGTTTGATCGTCGAGTTTAATCGCAACAATGGCGCAAAGCGAAGGTTTGTTGTGACGAATGCTTTGGTTGGCCAATCTCAACTGAAGTTGTGCATGCCTCCGCCGCAGAAAATACTGCTGTGCCCACTCGCGCTACCGTGCAGGCTTCTCTGGGCGTTGCGCAGGAGCGCGAAGCTTGAGCCGTCGTTCGCAAGCGCCGTCTGACCACCCCGCGGATTTCACTGGGCCAGCTGCTTTACTGCAGAGGGTCCGGAATTCTAAGCGCGCGAAGCTGGCGTCGGAGCCTGCGGAAGACCGAGTCGTTCGTCTCGGAAAACTGCGGAACGGGATTTAATCAATCACTGGAACGACTTCACGTGAACAATGGCCGAACATTTCAAGTATTTGGAAAATCCCTATCACCAGCCTTGCGTCACAAAGGGGCTTACAAGATCGGATGCAACATTGCTGTAACGCATCCGAACGAGCTCAGCGAAGACCACAGCATGGTTATTCAAGGTGGGCCTCGCGCGATCGTCTCTGTGTTCGTCATGTGCAGTTATAGGGGATGTACACCACTACGTAATGTGTTGCCCAGAGCATGATGTCGAGCGGACTGCAATGCTCTCAGCGATTCGAAAGCTGGCAGCACCACACAGCACTCTGGACCACATACTCTTTCCAAGAGCACATTGGATGCTGCGCAGAGAGGTGTCACGCCTTCTCCTGAGCTTCCTTGAGGAGACGGAGCTGGCAAACTTGTGGTAAAAGGACACTACCTTTGGCTAATTAGGAGGAGCTTGGGCGGAGCAATTGCCGGCATATCCAGCCAGGCTAACGCCGCCTGATCCCACAACAACCACCACCACCAAGCTAAAGCAAGCTTTCGCTTTGAATATACACGGTTAGCTGAGCTAGTCGCCAGCCATTTTTTTCTCGCCAGAAGAGCGATGAAAGGAAGAAGTGGCGGGGACTCAGTGGCCCATTCGGAAGTAGCAGCGGCCTCACGCCAAAATCTTGAAAACAGAAAAAAAAACTTTGTTGTAAAGGGCTGCAGTGTACCCGGATTTTGCACCGTAAAGGGAGGCCAACTTCACTCAAATTTCACATCGCTGAAATTCATTTTATATTTAGAGTACTTACGATCAAAGGAACTGGGACGTGACTGGTAGCCCAGTGATGAGCATTGTTAATACGTTAGAAATGTTTAAAATGTATCCATCGCAAACGACCCCGCACCTGCCGGCGGATCACGTGAACGGTAAAGAGCGCAAATGACATGGCGGCCGGCCGCAGGCTTTGTGTTCCGGGAAGCCAGAAGAACCGCTCGGGTGCCGCTAGGGCCCTTCTTCTTTGCAGCCCGCGCAAAGATGTTGCCCGCAGGCATCCCACAGGTTTCCTCCGGCCGGCCCCGGCCCCTCGCCGTCGGCTGCTGCAACGTCAATTCAGCTTTCACGTAATGGCCGCGCTCTTGTCAATTTCGGTTGCGCAGTGCACGCGTGCATTACAGCTGCCATTTTTTGTATCTTGCAGTCTTTTCAGGTATCATACTGATGTCAATTCTTCACACTACACCGGGGTGGGGTTTTCAAGGGGCCGATATTTTGAGAGCAGCTGGCCTTTAGGAAACACATAACACTAGTCTTTGGATGTCAGTATATGGGATTTCATGGATGTCAGTATATGGGATTTCAGATGCAGCGATGGCGTAGAGGTAGAACACCCGCCTCACGTGCAGAAGGGCCGTGGTTCGAATCCCGGTGCCGGACAACTCCCACCGGATTACAAAAAAAAAAATCCGTGTATTGATGGAATTGCACAAAGGGGCTTGGGGTGCGGCCTGACCCCGGCGACCATTGCCGGTAATGCACTCCCTCACCAGAGCAGGATTGGCCACCCTGGTGTAGTAACGGCCACAACCTCCCATGAATACGCCAATTAACACTCGGCCCTCAGTCCCCAGCGGCTGCGACGCAACTGACCACGGCGGCGGTCATACCTGTGACGCAGCAGAGGGTGCTAAGAATCCCTGGATCCGGACTGGCCGCCAATGGAATCTGAACTTGCCAACGTTTAACGCGCGAACCTTATCTAGCGAAGCAAGTCTCGAGGTGTCGTTCGAGGAATTAGAGGGCATTAAATGGGATGTAATAGGGCTTAGCGAGGTCTAGAGGACAGAAGAGAGCTGGGAGTGGGATTTCTAGTCAATAAAACCATAGCTGGCAACATAGACGAATACTATATCATTAACGAAAGGGCAGCAGGTCTTGTAATTAGGCTCAACAAGAGGTACAAGCTCAGGGTGGTGCAGGGCTACGCGCCCACATCCAGCCACGACGACCAAGTAGTGGAACGCTTCTATGAAGATGTGGAATCGGCAATAGCTAAAGTAAAAACACAGTATACCGTAGTTATGGGGGACCTCAATGCTAAAGTAGGCAAGAATCAGGCTGGAGACAAGGCAGTTGGGAACTATGGTCTGGGCTGTAGAAATAGCAGGGGGGACCTACTAGTTCAGTTTGCAGAACGGAATAACCTACGCATAATGAATACCTTCTTCTGTAAACGGGAGAGTCGGAAGTGGACCTGGAGGAGCCCGAATGGGGAGCACAAAAATGAAATAGACTTCATATTATGCGATAACCCTGGCGTCGTGCCGGATGTGGAAGTGCTCGGGAGGGTAAGGTGTAGTGACCACCGTCAGATCTCGAATTAGGCTAGATTTGAGGAGGGACCGCAACAAGCTAGTACGAAAGAAGCCGATAAATGAGCTAACAGTAAGACGTAAAGTAGAAGAATTCAGGATCGCGTTGCAGAACCGATATTCCGCCCTTAACGAGGAAGCCGAGCTCACGACACAGGAAGCCGGCGACAACCTTACACGCATTATCACGGAGTGTGCAGTAGAAGTCGGGGGCACTATGGCTAGACAGGATACTGGCAAACTTTCACAGGAGACGAAAGATCTAATCAGGAAACGGCAAACCATGAGAATCTCCACCGCAGCTGACAGAATAGAACTAGCCGAGCTCTCGAAGTTAATCAATAAGCGTAAGACAGCTGACATACGGAAGTATAATATGGAGACGATCGAATACGCTGTAAAAAACGGAGGTAGCCTGAAAGCAGTGAAGAGACGTCTTGGCGTAGGGAAAAATCAGATGTATGCACTTAAGGATAAGCAAGGCAATGTCATCACAAATAGGGATAAAATAGTCACAGTGGCCGAGGAGCTCTATAGGGATCTGTACAGTAGCCGGGACATACAGGATAATGCCGAACGAGACAGTAGTTCAGAGGATATAGACATCCCACCAGTAACGACCGAAGAAGTAAGGAAGGCTTTGAAAGAAACGAAAGGGGGCAAAGCACCTGGTGAGGATCAGATAACAGCAGACCTCTTGAAGGATGGCGGAGAAATTGTACTTGAAAAACTGGCAAACCTGCATACGCAATGCCTAATGATCGCAATGGTACCGGAATCTTGGAAGAACGCGAACATCATTTTAATCCATAAGAAAGGCGACATGAAGGACTTGAAAAATTATAGGCATATCAGCTTACTGTCAGTCGTCTACAAGGTATTTACCAAGGTAATCGCTAACCGAATCTCTGCAACCTTGAATTTCAGTCAGCCTAAAGAACAAGCAGGGTTCCGTAAAGGTTATTCAACAATGGACCATATTCACACGATCAATCAGGTGATAGAAAAGTGCGCTGAGTATACTGAACCCCTATATATAGCCTTCATAGACTATGAGAAAGCATTTGACTCGGTCGAAACCCTAGCAGTCATTCAGGCATTACGGAACCAGGGGGTAGATGAGCATTATGTAAGAATACTAGAGGATATCTACAATGGGTCTACAGCTACCATCATCCTCCATAGGGAGAGCAGCAAAATACCTATAAGGAAGGGTGTCAGACAAGGAGACGCAATCTCTCCAATGTTGTTCACAGCATTCTTACAAGAAGTATTCAGAACGTTGGATTGGGAACAGGTGGGAGTAATGGTTAACGGAGAATACCTCAGTAACCTCAGATTTGCTGATGACGTTGCCTTGCTAAGTAACTCGGGAGGCGAATTGCAAAGCATGCTTTCCGCACTGGGCGAACAGAGTAGAACCGTGGGCCTGAAATTTAATATGCAGAAAACTAAAGTAATCATCAATAACCTCGGGACAGCACAGCAGTTTGAGATAGGTGGCGAGGCAGTGGAAGTGGTAAGCGAATATATCTACTTAGGCCAAGTTGTGACCCCAGATCCCAACCATGAGGCAGAGATAATTAGAAGGATCAGAATGGGGTGGGGTGCATATGGCAGACATTCTCAAATAATGAATAGCAGCCTACCATTGTCGCTCAAGAAGAAAGTGTATGACAGCTGCATCTTACCGGTACTCACCTACGGGGCAGAAACTTGGAGGCTCACTAAGAGGGTTCAACTTAAATTGAGAACGACTCAGCCGGCAATGGAGCGGAAAATGATAGGTGTAACATTAAGGGACAAGAAGAGAGCGGAGTGGGTCAGAGAGCAAACTGGTGTTAAAGACATATTAGTAGAAATTAAGAAGAAATGGACGTGGGCAGGGAATGTAATGTGAAGGCAAGATAACCGCTGGTCATTAAGGGTAACAGAGTGGATTCCTAGAGAAGGCAAGCGTTGCAGGGGGCGGCAGAAAGTTAGATGGGCAGATGAGATCAAGAAGTTTGCTGGGATAAATTGGTCACAGTTGGCACAGGACCGAGATAATTGGAGAATAATGGGAGAGGCCTTTGCCCTGCAGTGGGCGTAGATAGGCTGGTGATGATGATAATGATGATGATGATGATATGGGATTTCGCCTGGGGGTCGCAGTAGTGTTGGCGGTGCTGGTGAGGCAAATTACTCCTAATATCTTTTTTATAGGGTGTCTTTTCTTTCTAGGCTTATACAAGACTGCCCATGCCCCCCCCCCCCTCCTTCCGCCCTTAGCCCCCCTCCGCAGCCTATCAGGTTGAAATTAGGCGGCGCCCGACAAGGATTTCTATACAGGGGATTGGTTTCTGGCTGTTCGATGCTTGGTACCTTCACTCTGCGGAATCCGGGTCACGATTGACAATCGTAGACAGGTTTGGGGGGGGGGGGGGTAGGAGCAGGGATGCCCCAAAGTAGTTTGCACTTGTGGGTGGTGGCTCAGCTACAAGCTGTAAGGGGCAGGCGATGGTTTACCGGGTTGAATCGTGCCAGTGAGTTTGGACCCGCGGCCTGGCGCGGTCGCCAAACACCTCGCCACCAGATAGACTCCGAGCCCTAGAGACACTCGCATTGATCAAACTTTGTGGTTAGACCCTTTAAGCGTGTGGGCCTCTGTTAGTCATTTTGTGATGATACACATTTCTACGCTGCGGCGTACAAATACGCATCCTTCATTGCCGTGAACACAGCAAGCAAGGACTGTGTTGCGCCCTGCATTTCCAAAAAATGCCCATTTGGCAAAATTGATTGATTGATTGATTGATTGTGGGGTTTAACGCGCCGACGCAACGCAGGCGATGAGGCGCGCCGTAGTGGAGGGCTCCGGATTAATTTTGACCACCTGGGGATCTTTATCGTGCGCCGAAATCTCGTACACACGGGCGTTTTTGCTTTTCGCCTCCATCAGAAAAGCGGCATTTGGCAAAATTAACTCATCTATCCTTATAACAGTATAAATAGAGGCAATTTCAATTAGAGGTAAGTTCAAATTGAACTTTGAAAAACAAAAAAAAAATGAAAAAAATACTAAAATAAATTTTCACAACAATCATGCGGCAAAATCAGGCAAATGCGTCTTATAAACCTCCCCGAAAAATCCAGGACTTCTAAAATGAAGTTCAGGACAAAACTCAGAAATGCGAATAAAAATAGCGAAAATGAGCGAACTGTGCGCCCCGCTGAATTTTCACGGACAAAAAAATAAAATTTCGCGGAAGTAATACCAGTGTCGTTTAATTTCGTTTAAATAGTGATTATGAGGATCAGACAATTTTACAAAACCAGAAAACAATAAAAAAATTGCGTACCTAACATTTTCCTTGAAAGGATCTGACAAAATCAAAAATATGCATCCAATACATCTTTTCACAAAACCGAAGACTAAACAAAAAGCCTGAAGTTAAACTTTGCAAATGCAAAGAAATATAGCGACGACTCAATTGTGCACTTGCCTTTGCATCTTCAAACAAAAACATACTTAGAGGGGTAAGGCACTCCATCCTTGTAACCGTATCGTTAACGAAGAGAAACGAAAAAAAAAACACAAAGAAACGAGAATAATCCGACATTTTTTCTACTCGTAGCCTTATTTGGCTGTAAAAAACATACACTTTAGACAAGCGGCAGAAGAATGCTCCGCATTATAGACAATTCTCTGAATTTGTGCATACTTGTATGTTTAGCTCGGTGATCTTGTTCTCGATAATATTTCTTTTGTTATTCCCTTTTCAAGGTAGAGTTGCTCAAGCTTTAGCTTGGTCAGGTGGCGTTAGCAAGAAAAAAACACCAAGGAAAAAAATTACCCCCACATCCCCTCGCGGGAACCCTGGCACTCGAGCGGCCGTGACCCTGGTGTAATGCGACGCTGAGGGGGGTTCATGCGCAACGGAGAGCAACCGTTGACCGAATGGCCGCCGGAGAGCGGCACACCGGTTATATGCGCAGCGCGCCCGAAGGAGAGGAGACCGCGGAGCGAGAGAGAGTACTGCACATGCGCAGCACCGCGCGCAGTGCCGCCAACCGGCGCAGTGAGAGCGCGCTGGGCCACACACCCGCAGACGTTGAGAGAGATTGTTCGCTCTCACCTGGCCACGCGCCGGCGCCAGTGCGTCTGCCGCGGCTATGACGCAACACAATCCAACACAATCCACTTTAATCCAATCCAATCCAAATCCAATCCAATCCAAGCCAAGCCGAGCCAAGTCAAGCTGAGCCAATCCAATCGAATTCAATCCAATGCCCCTCGCGAGAGAGTGTTCGCTATCGGAGAGGAGAGGGGGTGAGCGGAGGAGAGTCCGGATGCCGACGACGACGGACGCACGCAGGAAGGACAGGGTCGCCGACAAGAGATGCTCTCAGCGTCGCGTCTAAAATTCATCTGGCGTGTAGCGCACGGCACGACCTTCGCGCAGCTGCCTAGGCAGAGCTAAGCCTCGCCTAGCTATGACGCCTTAGCGCTCACACAGCGTGCGCCCGAAAACACCGCGGAGCGATGACGTCATTGTGTGCGCCAACACCACTTGACCTTCGAGAGCAATGCGCAGCGTTCGTGGCTGGATCTTGCGCTTGCTTTTCTTCTGGCCACTTTACGTGCGTTCGCACCTGAGGTGGGAAGCATAGATAAACTAGCGCTGCAGAGGCCGAGTGCTTGCCGAGTGCGCGAAGCCGGTTGCCGGTTCT
Source organism: Haemaphysalis longicornis (assembly GCF_048455015.1). Taxonomy (NCBI): domain Eukaryota; kingdom Metazoa; phylum Arthropoda; class Arachnida; order Ixodida; family Ixodidae; genus Haemaphysalis; species Haemaphysalis longicornis. Next base: position 80,850,903 of record NW_027526422.1, on the reverse strand, counting down.
AGTTGCCGGTTCTAGTGCATGGTAACGCAGTTAAGTTTGGGAGAGAGGTGAACGCCTGCGGTCAAAATGATCGTGGCCCGGGAGGCCCGGAGAACGTTCAGTGGCAAGTTCTGAAATCTATGTGAAATGGAACAGCCGGGTCTCCGACAAAAGGGGAGAAGTGGCGATAGAAAAGCGTAACTGATGAAGAAGAGGAAGCGCTGCGCTAAAGCAGCTGCGACGCTACTCGAGAACGGATGCGAAAACAGTGGTCTATCCCAAAAATCGCGCCTGTGAAGCAGCGGCAAAGCGTCGGCGAGTTGCAGAAGATCCTGAGGAACGAGATCCCGTGTATTTTTCATATTGTGAAGTCCAAGTGTTCATTTTTTTTTGGAGGGGGAAGGGGAGGAGGGGTGCTAACAGCGGCGCCGCGCAGAAATCCTGACAGCACCTAGAAGCATGATCTTGCAGAAAACTTTGCCGGTTCTCCAAGAATAGCCACGTATACACTTAACCGAACAAAAAATAAGCTAAGAGGGTTCATGCAGTTTCATCGTTTGCCCAATTTTCGCGCCGCTGAGCAAATCCGCTCCGATTTTAAAAATTTTTTTGTTATTAATTTTTGAGAGCAGATTTATTCTGCTGATCTCCCTTCAGCGCTCGTGATCATCAACACGCGGATCTGCCATCTCAAAACCCGCGCCTACCTTACACGAACGAAACTGCACACTCACCTCGAGTTTTCTGCCAACTTCCGCTAAAAGATGCAGTTTCTCTAACGTAAAACAACTGAAATCACTTTGAAAATGTAGGACGCTGTGGCGAGCATGCCCGTAATTTTCTGCGAACACGTCAGAATAAATTGGGAACGCCATCGTAGGAGGCCGGTAACCCAAACTAAAGGCCGTGTCATAGAAAATTCTCGCAGGTTCCCGTATCCATAGTCTATGGTTGTGTCAAAATAAACACTCTATTCATGTCATGCCTTCCTGCTTTTAGATAATCTCAAGATTTTTTCGCTGAAAACGTGATATCAAAAGCTAAACGAGGAGTCGCGGTCTCATCGGTAGTAACCGACTGGCGCGTGGGGGGGGGGGGGGGAGAGGGGGGGTTGCGGAAGACGGGATGAAACACTGTGTAACTGTTCGTTTTGTTTGCGTGACACACAAATAATGTTTGCTCCAATTAAGAGCCATCTGATAGCGGCGAGTATTTCTTGTTGAAGTATATTCCACAAATATCATTATAATTCCAAACAGCCTGCCCCTCTGTACCCAAACTGACTAACATTCGAAGTTCTACATGCTAACGTTGAAATTTACCATGCCGTCCTAATGAATGTTGAGAGAAGCGCGAAGGCTTTCTAACATAAACGTTTCGCCAGAGGTGCATCAAACCCTTCGCTGAAAGTGCGTCCTACCTTTGAAAGTTGCAAGAATAACAAGTTGCAAAAATTGCGCCGTTGTGGAATCTCAATAAACCATACTTGGGCAGAGAAAGCCAAAAGTTTTATTTTTACGCCGGCACACGAATTGAAGGCGGACAAATAACTACCGGCAAGACTCAGCAACCCCGCAAGAGACTGAACGACACAATTATTGCTGTAGGAGGAAGCCGGACCCTCGTTTCAGGAGCTCTTCCTGTTTCCCTTGTCATCCTTCCTTTGTCACAGAGAGCGATTCAATTCTGTATCTCATTGGTTTACTTTGACGGTTATGAGATGTGAGAGTGACGCTACGAACCATGTTATAGTTCTGCACCGTGATCAATATTCCCTTTAAAACCCACCATCTACGCCATCTACCATTACTTGAAGGCTTCGCAACTGCAGTACATAATAATAATATTATAATATTATTGCTAATGTTTATTTCTTCCTCAAAAAATACAGAGAGAGAGAAGCTGCCGAAAAAGCGGTCACGGCACATTAACCACGCCGCAGCCTCCGTTCAAACAAGCAGCAGCAATGAACAGCGAAGCCATCAATAACAGCAACGAGCAAAATTACACACGTATAGCAGCTTCATGCGTTACAAAGGGGTGAAGGAATAACGTATTCTTGAAACAATAAGTAGAAACCAATACAAATATTTAGAACATAGTAGTACACAGAAAAATTATACAGGAATACATTATTTGTACCTGTATTGCAGCTCCCGGTCCGTACATCTGAACAAATCAAAACTGACATGGCTGTGCATGTATAGACGAGAAGGCAGAGTATATTCCAAGCCCTCCCTGCCGGTATTTAGGCACACTGCTAGAACAAAAAAGTTTTCTGGCATTCTGAAAGGGTAACTTGTTATCTTTTGTTGATGATTGGTCAGATTCGGTATATAATATATATACCTTTTAGTTTCTATTTAAAATTAAACACTCAGCCCGCAGTTGTAAACGCCATATATTACAATTACACCTGTTTCGAAACGAGGCATTTGCTTGACGCGCACTACTTCACTGAAGATTAAAACACATAGCGCAGAACCTTTCATTCCAATAGATTGAGTTGATGTATAAGTGAGCGCGTTGCAGCGCTCGATACAAGCTGGCACTTGTTAATATGAGAGTACAATAAAGAGTTATGCAATAGCAGCTTTAAAGATTTTGAAGAATATATCGGATACAGACAACGGTACCGGTTGTCCTGTCCAAGCGCGGGACCACACGCTTCACAAGATTTTCTGCGCCATAGTGGGCGAAAATACAACACCCAGATACTGAAAATGGTCTACCATTTCTATCTGTCGAAAGTTAAACATAATGAATTCGTGTACGGGAAATGGTTTGTTTTCGAACTGAATATTATTGCTTTTGTGTTTTTTTTTATTTACGCGGATGTAATAAACGTCGAGCATTTTTCAAGCGTAACCATCAATGTATTACACGCACGTATCAGACCCTAGAAATCTCCACCAGAGGAGAAAACGCTGACGTCATCTGCAGAAATATTAAATCTTGCATACCGGTTGATATTTTCAATGTTGTTAAAGGAAACATTAATTCGCAACGGACAGGCACGCTTCTTCCAGTAAATTGTGTTCTGAAAAATGTTTTTTTTTTGTCTGAAAAAACAAAGCACTACGATACCACCATATCCCCGTTTTTCTGGTAATATTTTGGCTCAAAACTGTTCACAATAATAATATGTTTGATTCATTTGTGCCCCTATCTGTCTTTTCAGGCAATTAAGGGGCAAGTAGCACCGGTAACTGAAAAGCTGCACACCACTACGATTGTTTGTAGAGCTACCACACAGTGACAACCAGTATCCAAAGAACCAGACCTGGTGATCAAACTGAGAACGTTGTAGATCAAAATGTTAAATCAGTATTTGACGTCAGCTGTAACTTAGACCAGAAATACTTCGCAACGTTTTGCATCTCCTGGTATTGTTATGAGCACATATATTGTGAATGATCCAATAAACGCTCACAAGAATATCGAGTGCACATTTACTGCAGGGTGGACAGCAGTGCTTAAAATAAGCGGATTTGGGATTTTTTTAGTGCGAGTCGCTTGGGGTTTTTATTCCGCTTGTCGCTTTTTTGGGACTGATTTGCGGGTTTTGTGAAAATAATTTCATCGGAGCACTAGCCACGCTCACTAAAACGTTCCCCGCCAAAAAGGGAAAACTTTATTGCTTGAAGTAAAGATTTCACTGGTGCAATTATTGGAAGCATGTTTCTGAAATAGCAGAACTCGTTACGCGGTTGGTGCCCTCTCCATCAGCGATATGCGTACGTCGAGCATTGGTTCTCGCAACTAAAAGAAATGAATAATAGAAAACTTCGCTTTTTCACGCTATAACGGGAGTGTTTTTTTAATACTGAGCGGCAGGTGCAAGTACGACACTTGAGAGAATAAGGAAAAGAACACGCTAACCTACACGCGCACACACACACGCACACACTCATACGCAACCACACACACGTACCCGCTCGCACACAGACAATAAAATTATGTATGATGTGGGCACTGTATGTTGGCACTGTATCACTGCAGGGCGCACACACACACAAAATAAAACCGAAAAAATTATTGGTATGAGCGAACAAGCGTATCGATGAACATCAAAAATTTATTTTTCCACACAATCGTAATGTCACCAGGCAGCAATTTCAACTGTTTTATAGTTTCAAAAAGAAAAATACATTTTAATGAAATGGTTTCCGCACATGAGGTGTGGTTTAGGGCATAATTACGGCGGGTTCTTGTTTGCATTGCATACGTCGTATAGTTCTTGTCAGAAAAGGGATTAGCTTTGTGAACGTTATCATTAAGGAATTTTAGAGAATATAAACCGCTCCGCGTAGCAAGTGCAGTGAGGATTAAAAGATGAAAGGGCTTGTTTTGGCGAAAGGTCGGCATCAAAACAGCGACAAATCAAATAGTTGCTTTCTTTTTCACAGATTAAATTTGTTTAATGTCTCCTTTTAGACGCACACTAAGCGATTAAGGCATGTTTAACAACGGGACGTATTCTATTTGTGTCATTTGGTTACCTGTGGTGTTGTTCTCAGGAACCGGACGAATTTCTGTATTAGGACTTTGGTTTTCTGTCGTTCAGTTCAGAGAATGCGTCGTAGGTAGCCTATTTTATTACGAGATTTGGTTACGACTCAATTTATAAGAACAGATAAGGAAACCATTTTAGTGAAAACAACGATAATTGCTTCATATGCAAAACACGTTGTTGTACTAAACCGTTTGAGCATATGTGGCAGATTTCCCAATTTTCTTGCGACTCAATTTCATAAAGTTTGGAACATGGGTTCTCAAGTGTTGCGTTACAGACATGGCTTTGCTTAAACAGAAAATAACCTTGCAGAAATATATATTTATATTTTCACAGTACGTATCTACACACGAATCCACACCCGCAGAAAGCAATGGGTTCGTCGGTCGACGACAATGTCGAGGACTCCACATCGGGAGTAGGGAGCCTGCGTGGACTAGTGAAGAACATGGAGACACTTCTCGGCCCGTACGGCTGACCTGCCGGGTACTCCTGTGACGAGAAATTAGCAGCACTAAACCACGTACTAAACCATTCCGGATCTCGTTTCGAATATTCTGAAATTATTTCAAAAAAAGCTCGTTCTGCGGAACATAAAAATCCCTGGACTCAATGTCCGCCCATGCCTGGTTCTTGTTAAGATTTCGTACTTTAATACGCTAAAGCAATCACTACTGTCTAATGCGCGTATTAATGTGTCCAGCATATACCTAATCGAAATGCCAGCACCCTTTGTGGCGATGGACCCACCGTTCTATTGGCTGTGTCGGCGTGATGAGTTTATAATGGTGAGACAGCGCAAAGACGACGAACTTTGGAAAAGAAGGGAAACATCTAGCACACGCCCATAGAGAGAGCGCGTGTTCTGTCTCCCTTCTTTTCCAACGTCCGTCGTCTATGCACTGTCTCACCATCATGAACAAGTAGCTAGCCCAATTGGCAGTCCTTCGGCGTGATGAGTGGTCGCCATAATTGACAGGCGTAAATACTGCAGCGCATAATCAATCAAATGTTACGAAGCCGGTACTTTAGTCCGTAGAGATATATGTGTTGCCGGCAGTTAATTCTACAGACCCCTGCTGCCGGCCATGTAAGGCAGTGCACTCGCTTTCCCTAAAAAATTCCAGCTGCCGGCATAATTAACTGGACCAGAAAATGCCGTTTTCTGGCATAACTCACAATGGTTGAATAATGCTGGCAGCTAGCATTTTCTATTCCAGTAATTTTGCCCGCACTCTGCGAGTTGTGGCGGCAGCGCCATCGTTGTGCCGGCATAATTCACGTGAGAACAAAATGCCGGCAGCCGGAAAAATATCCACGTATAGAGCTTATTTAGGGGTTCTATTCATTACGGATAGCACACAATCCACAGTGTCAAGCCAGAAAAGTAACTTGCTAAGAGCTTTGAGAGTAATTGCTGAGAGTTAAAACAAATGATACTTGCGCCGTTTACACTAAGCAACAAAATTTTCAGATAAGGCAAGTAAACACAAGTAATTAAAGACGCTGCACCAAAAACTGTTTTTAGTGCAGCAGCGCAACTTTCTAGCCTGAGCGTGCGCTTCTATCTGATAATTTAATTCCTTACGAGCGGCCAAGAGTTTCTCAACTGTATGACCAGCAGTGCCACCGGCAGCATTCCTGGCGGCCAAAGCACAGGGCGGCCTCTGCAGCATCCACCATGGTCCCGCGTAATTCGCGCCAACAGCGTTAAATCCTGCCATAGTGGCACGTGGTATCTGAAAAATAGTTGCATTAATCGTCATGGCAACAAGTGGCGAGGGGAGAAAGAGGTCGACGCTGTCGAGGGCACTGCTCAAGTGTCCTTTTTCCGCGGCAGCCAGGCCGGCCTGGCCGAGCCGTCTCGCGCCGGCTGCCGCAACTGACGCCGGCCCAACCATGGCCTCCGGCGGCCACTGCCGAGCTTTCGTGCCTGCCGCCGGTCGCCTCATGGGCCGCTCGGGAATGAAACCAGGCACGAAAGTTGGGCTAGCGGCGACAAGTGCCTCGGAATGGCTGCCGCCCATCGTTTGGCATGTGTGCAGTAAAGTGGGTCATAATTGAACAAAATAAACATGCAGGTAATAGTCTTTTTCTGGTGTCAAATTGTTGCCATTGTCGCGCTAATAATTGGAGTGTTACACCAACATTCCTTTTGCTATTCTTTATTCAAAATTCACATGACGAATTCTTTGATTCGAAGACAGGAAAACACGTACAGTTATATAGATTGCATATACATTTTATGTACACATTATTGACATATATGACATATATGACATATGGAAGTTTAGGCATGCAATATTTTACAATAGGAAAAACGTTCTATATACACATTTAGATACACAATAATTGATTACGAAAGAAGATCTTAGAATGTTCTAGTCACTACATATATTTTTTCTCCCGCACGCCTCGGCGGCAGAAGAAAAGAGCCTGAAAGTTTCGTTGAATGTATACTTATTTCTTGGGCACGCCTCGAGACAATAATGTTCCTTAGACGTTCACAAAATTTCTTTCAGTTCAGAGACACAATAATCTGAAACCTATAATTAAAAAAACAGCATGTACAGGTATTCTTCGAGGCCTGCCCTTTTGCCAGTTTACGCTAACTATGAAAGAAATTGTTGATTCGACCAGTAACCTGCATACATTCTGAGAAACCATGTTGACGCTAACAAAATGCAGCGCGAAAAAAATCACGCCAATCCACCTTGTGAATGCGGTTGCGAAGCAAAGCTGTAAACGGCACCCACAACAATTACCCTTGCGACGTCCCTTAAAGGAGCCATGAAGAGAAAACACAAGTTTGGTTCATTCGAAAGATTGCCTCGTTAGAACCCTACTGACACCACTTTTAACACAAACTTCGCTCAAATAAGCTACATAATTATGATAAAAGGGAATGACCATGCGACCCACCAGCTCATTTCCCGCAACAGAACCTATGATGTCACACGGGAACGCTCTGCGATTGGCGGAGGCCGGCAAAAGCAAACGCAATAGGCAGGGCTTACTAGTTTGCATAGTGAGCTATATGCCCGTTAAACATACTGCACATTCCTTTTATGACACTAAGAACGGTGGAGTAAACGGTTGAAGTTCCGAACAAACACGCAAGCGTGTACGCCAATGCATACGCAACTACCGCCAGCCGAACTCGACATCTCGCCGTCGCCACCGTCGCGCAGACGAATATTCGGGTTCGAGGCTCTTCGGGGCCAACGAACCGTCCCAGCACGCACAGCCGCGACCTTGCTTGGTATCGTACTCCCTTCACAGGAGGTTTGCTGTCATATCGCCAACCAACAAAGGTAAAAATAGAAACGAGGGGAGTAAGGATCAGCGACGAGATAGTGACAGTCGTCGCAGTTTCGGAATGGTGTTGGCTTGCTGCTATTGTTAGGAGCTCGTTTCCAGTTTACAACCACTGAAAACTTCAGTTTGTTCGAGTACTTTACAATGAAATTTCGTTGCTACGTTTTGAAATGCCCATGTAGTACGGGCAAATAGTCGAGGGAGTGCGACATCACAGCCGGTGAGGAGATCTCCTTTCATGTGCTGCCCAACAACGAACCTCGGCGAAGCAAGTGGCTACGTTTTGTGAACTTTGCAAACGGAGGAGAAAGAGAGCTAAAGGAAGTACGAGTGTGGTCGCTTCATTTCCGAGGAAGTGATTACGGCACGGACCCTTACGTTAGCTCACTCCTGGGACATGCTGGCGCTCGTCGCCGACTTCGTCAAATCGCCGTAGGAGTGCTCTGACCTTGGCGGAAAAAAAATGTAAACACCGCGCATTGACGCTCGTACCTTTCTGGTCGAAGCAGAGAGCTCGCGCGAACGGCTTTCCGTACACGACACCGGCCAATTGGCATAAGCGATACTGGTACTGAAATTGAACTATCATTAACCGTAATAAAAATACGGCACATACGTACCAGTCTGTATTCGTCCGTCGCGACGGGGCTGACGAGGCAGCGGTTGCTACGGCTGGGCGTTCGTCTGTTGTGGCTATCGCGGAATGGTCGCTTTCCGGTCCATCCGCGTATCCCACAACTCCTGCCGCTTGTGCGCTTAGAAGCAGTGAGCGTTCAAGTGGTGTTAGGTCGTTAAATGCAAGCCCAAGCTTCTCGGCGAGAGTTTTGTTCGCCGGATCAGGCGATTCCATGACTAGGGCTGCGGGTGCACTAGGTTTTACTAGTATTTTTAAAATGGCCGCCCGGTCCCTGTTTGATTCCCGCGTGCGGGTGCAATATGGAGTCAACATACTAAGTATCTGTTTCATGAACCGGATCGTATGACGCCATTGTTCAAGTCACGAGAAGTGCAATTTAGGCGGGAGATTTAAAATTTTGGCTTAAATTGCCTTATTTTTCAGTGAATAGAGCATCATTTGCTTCTGGGAAAGCGCTTAGGGAATACGAAACACCTAATCTTTCGAATAAAACAAACTTTTGTTTTCTCTTCATGGCTCTTTAAATTCAGTCACATCGCTAGCGACTACAACGAATGGCCGAGACGGTGGAGGAGAACGAAAAGGAGGAGGATGAGGAGGAGGGAGATGAAGCACTTCCAGTCAGATTTCTGAACCGCCCACAGTGCGGCCCAGGGGAGTGGTTCTTTCTTCACTGGAGCCCATATACAGTCCGCGCCGCCTGTGCTCTGTCCACAAACAGAACCTAGGTAGGAACACAGGGGCTGGACAGCAGTATCTCCCATTTCTGTAGTTGGGTTGTTGACGGAAAGAGAGAATGGTGCTCAAGGCTAAAGTCGCACACCCAGATTATGTGGCGGAGTGTTCCTACTTCTGAGCAATGTTTACATACAGCGTCGTAGCGATTCGGGTACATTAAGTGAAGACGCGTCGGGTGTGGGAATTAGCCGGATTGTAGTGCCGTATGGTAGTTTGTTTTCTCCTGAAAGATCGGGGTAAGGCAAACGTAGGGTATGTCTCTGAAGGCGATAATGCTGGGTATGTCCCTGAACGAGACAAGCGGCAGCTCTATATCACGGGGGGGTAAAAGCGCAGGCTTATTGGTGGGCGTATTAGTTGCCATCGATGGAAGCGTGGGCGGGTGTCCAGATGAGCTGAATGAAACCGTTTGGGGAGTGGGTATGCTCTAGGGACAGTGGGCATGCTAGGGACAGCCCCTAGCACGTGGGGCCATGGTGGATGCTGCAGAGGCCACCCCGTCCTTTGGCCGCCGGGAACGCTGTCAGTGGCAAACGCAGTGCACGTCGGGACACCCAACCCGACTGGTAATTCCTGCAGGCTTGTTGGGAATAGGTTACTACCTTCCGAACCCCTGGTTGAGTGAGAGCCAAGACGATGGCTGCCTCTTCTGCTGCATCATGTCTTGGGTCTTGAGTGAAGCGCACGTAAGGAGGATGATTCTGGATGTAGCCACTGTAGCGAAAGGGAACTAGGAGAGCAGACGCCGGGCTATCCAAGATGGCTACGACCGGCTCCCACGAGAGCCACGCTCGTGGAGCGAGCCCCCACTGCCTGCCTCGTGGCGCGCTTCTTTCTCTTTATTTAACACACTCCCGCGGCCCCCAAGTTCAGCAGGGACTTGTTGCACCATAACATCTGCGGACCCTGTCGCCGTATCTTAAGTCCCGATGACAGGCAGACGGAAATCCACTGGCTGAAGGAGCATGGTCGCACAACTCCGTCGTGACCGAAACCGGTGACGATGGTGATCTGATTGTTAGACGACAGGCATCGGCTTGTCTTCTAGAAGCACGACGTCCTCTACTTCGAGCTTGGCTGGCGGCTGTTCTGTTACCTCGTGGGTGAATCGAAGCAGCAGGAGGTATTCCCATATCGGGCGGTGCCACAGGCGATACCCCTTGGCGGCTTGACGGTGCTGTCACAGTATGCGCAGCTCGCTGCCAGTACACAAGAGTTCTAGAAGGCAGATTTTCTGCTGGAGGCACATTTTCCCTTTGCTTAGCCAGGAGTGCGCTTGGAACAGCGGGCATGGCTTCGCTCTTTGCCTCAGGCTTTTCCGACACAAACGTGGTGATATTGTGCTCCCTCAGAACAAGGCTGTCTGAGCCCTCCCACTGCGTGCCGAGCACTTTCATGATGCAGGGGTCACCTCTCTTCGTTTTAAAATCAAGTTTCACCTTTTGGAAGGACGGATGGTTGGCAACGTCGCGTCTTGGCTCTTCGTTGCGGAGCAACGCGTTATCCCGGTGGTTTTCTTTGCGATCCTGAAGTTCGAACGGTTGGACGGCGGGGTCGTTGAACGTGGAGTTTTCCGTAGTGCCCTGAGCTTCGCTGACATCCAGGCGGCACATGTACGATCGATCATTGTCTACGGCAGTCTCTTCCGTGGACGATTCTCCAAGGGAACGAAAGAGTGCACTCGAGTGAGCGGTCGAATAGCTTGAGCTGTCGAGTTGAGGACCTTGAACGGTCCAGCCCAGAACCGTCTCCACGGCCATCAGAGTTGGGGAAATTCTCGAAACGTTTACTGTTGCCACCTTCCAATACGCGTCTGAACCGATCAACACGCTGACCTGGTTCTCTCGAAACGTGGGCGCAAGTCGGGCATCCGCAGCAACTTGACCCTGATCGGCCATCGCACGAACGATTTCTTCGCTGACGGGCAGGCTTGTGATGGTGCAGATGCTGTGAACTTCCAGGGCCTCGACTGTGATGTTCTGGCCATCGTGCTGACTTTTAAGTGTCAAAGAGACTCTGTTGCACGTAACAGGTGCTCTCGGGCGAGTGTCTCCGAACGTAGAAAGTGTTAGACGTTCGACACCGTTGACCGGACAACAAAGTGCTTGTGACACGTCGCGTCGAATGAACGTTCGCTGGCTCCCGGTGTCCAACAAAAAGCGAACGAGCAGTTGGTGACTCTTGCCGAGGGCCCATGCACGTCCTGTCTGGAGAAGCACCGACATGGGTCCTGCACCACTGGTTGACGCGGATGTCACCGCACTGGCATTATTGATTGCTGCCCCTTTGCTGCGACTTTGCTCCGACTCTGGACTGGTGGGCCCAAACCCTTCCGCAGGGAGCTGGATGTCGCACAGCGACGTGAGGTGGCGACGGGAACAGTGGCTGCAGACAAGACTGTTGGCTGTTCTGCAGTGTCTGGCGAAATGGTTGTGCTTTCCGCACTTGAAACAGCACCTGTTTGCCTGCAGTCGCTTGCGCTTCTCCTCGGGTGATACCGCCGATGTGCAGTGGGCGAGGACGTGGTCCTGAGCGTTGCAAAGTTGACACCTGGGCGGCCCCGCAGAGGGACATTGGGTGCTCAGAGTCATTGCCGTTGGAAGAACGACACGCGGTGGCGACGACTGACCCCCTCCTAGACGCGGTGCGTTGACGGCCCAGAACGATCGGAGGTGCTCTCATCTCGAATCTCCACCTGGACGCGGAGAAAGTCCAGGATCACCTTGATTTCCTTGGATCTGGCCGAAGGGGATGCGGACACCTCGGATGCGTCCTGCTGCGCCTCCTCCAGCCTTTGCCGGTACAGGAGGCGCAGGTCGTGCGGCAAGGTCCGCAGTAGTACGCAATGGAGCACGACGGAGTACTGGTCCGGGGAAACGCCCAGGCCCTCCAACGCATTTATGCGAAACGTGACCGTGTCGTAGAGGACCCGCAATTTGTCGATGTCGGCCGAATTCTGCACCGGCTCCCAGGCGAGCAATGTGTCCAGGTGGTCGTCCAGTAGTAGGTCTTTCTGCCCAAATCTGTTGGTAATGATTTTGACGGCGAAGTCGTAATTGTCGTCGGCCATCCTGATGCCCTCGATTGCGTCCTTGGCGGGACCGGTCAAGTACGAGAGAAGGTACTTAAACTTCTCGATGCATGGCAAAGTCGCGTTCGAATGGATGCTTGACTCGAACTGGTCCCAGAACCCTTGCCAGTCGCGTCGGTCGCCCGAGAAGTTCGGTATCTGGAGCTTCGGGAGTGCGGCGAAGCGGGTCCCCTGCGTTGTCTGACGGGTGCCCGGTCGAGGCTGAGAAGGTGCGCTCCCGCACGGCTCACCAGACTCGGCTGTAGCTGCGCTGGCTGAAGGGGCCGGGCTCGTGACGGAGCGCACGCGCGTGCGAAGGGCGCAGATGTGCTCGTCGTAATCAATAGCATCCAAAACGTCGGCGTCAAATTCCTCTTCTGTGAGAGTCGCCTGAATCTGGCTGTCCAGTTCGTGCAATGCTGGCTGCTTGTCGAGAATTATGTCCAGCAGCGTCTGAAATTCGAGAGTCGGTGCCGTCGGGTTTTGCAGGAGCGCGTCAAGTGCCGTCATTTTCTTCGTGACGGTGGTGCGAAGAACTCCCCGGCGGCGACGAAGCGATTCCATGGCGCGAGTCGGCGGGACCGGACGGCTGGGGGTTTCGGCACCAGAGAATTGTGTAGCGAAAGGGAACGAGGAGACCAGACGTCCGGCTATCCAAGATGGCTACGACCGACTCCCGCGAGAGACGCGCTCGTGGAGCGAGCCCCCACTGCTTGCCTCGTGGCGCGCTTCTTTCTCTTTATTTAACAGCCACGATGATGGCGTACTAGTGCCCCTGATATTGGCAGGCGTCAGTGTAGGTAACTGCATGATCCCCACAGAGGGTGGTGTTTGGCGCTTGGGCCCGTGCTTGTCGGCGACCCTCGTCGTGTGAGGGGTTCCTATTTCTAAGAAAAGGGAGCATCTTTAGTTCTTGTCGCTAAGAGTTCGGGAGTGCATCAAGTGGAGGGACATTCTGTGCTGCCGAGCCAATCTGGTGACGAATGCGGCGACCTACCGCAGTTCTGCTCATTTGGAGCTTCTGGTTAGAAAGATGGCCCTCTATCACCTCTTCCACCATGTTGTGGAGCCCTGTGCTAAGCAGCCTCTCTGTGGACGCACTCAGGAGAAGACCAATAGCCTGCTGAACCGCCTATATCTTCATTATAAAATGCATTTATGTCCTCCTTGCCTAGAGAGAGAGGGCTGACGTAAGTGATTATCGAGAGGACTGAAGCTTGAATTGATGGATAGGTATCGGATTCCTTGAGGCCTCGCTTCTTGGTTGCAACTCGCCAGAATATGTGTATGATTTGATTAATGCTGTGTTTGAGGCGCTGGACATATACGTCACTCTTGGTGTTGGCCTGTAGATGTAGGCCCAGGATCTTGATGCTGGGGCTTGGAGTGATGGCCTGGCCATCAAGGATTATTGGAATGTGTTCCTTGATGTGTCGTTTGGCGTGAGGGCGGACGACAAGGAGCTGTGATTTTTTACTTGAACAGTGGAGGCCACAGGCTTTAGCACATTGGCGTACTAGAAGAGAGATGCCATGCGTTGGTGTGAGCTTCCTTTATTTTTGAAACTCCTAACTCCTAGCACACGCACAAGTCGCGAACAGGGCCGTTAGATGTGCCGTGGACGGAGCGCACAGTGGCGCGTGAGGTTGTGTGACGCTATCACGTGGAATTCAGCAATAATGCAGGGGGCAAACCCGTAGATGTGCTTGGTGAGTCCACCAGCTGTGTTCACCGTCTCCGCGTGGGCTCGTAGCTAAATCGGTAGGACAAAGGGCTCTCGCTTTGTTCGCTATTAGTTCCAGGTGAGATTCCTGGAGGTGCCAGTAAATTCTTTTATTTATTCGCGGGACTTTTCTGTTCACACCAACGGTCGCGAAAGAACCCTTGGGAGTAGAGGTATAAAGCTTTGCTTTAAAAAGGGTTGCAACGCAATACCCTCACTATTGACCACTCATTGCTGGATTCTATCTACATACAATATTAATGCGCAACCACGTCGTATTTCCGCACAGCACACATCGAACGCACCCGTCTTTTTTAATGGTGCGTGAACGCATCTACCCTGCTCATTTCTTGCAGATATCGGCTAGGTTGTCAGAAGCTACCCTCTAGGTGGTGTCTTGACAGCGCCTCTTATCTCATACTGTCGGATGCGGCGCGATGGTTCTAACTTTAAAATTATGGGACCGCAAACCCATTCGCGATAAGATAACAAGGAATGGGCGTGCCGATTAGATTGAACTGCAAAGCCGGCAATGCTACTTTGTTGCTGTTTATTAAAGAGCGAAATGATTGCAATTGCGGCTGCAGACAACGCATGCATTTTGGGTTAGCATTCGACTGTTCCCTGTGCAAATCGACTGAAATTGAACACCCCGGCATTACGTATGATTTTTCGGGGCACTGAAACAAATACGCTTGGCAGCAGTTTCGCCGCAAATATACGTTTTGGAGCAAGATGGCGCAGGAAAAATTTGTTATGGCGCAGCACCTCGACGCCACCAATAGCCGTGGTAGTAGGTATGCAGTGAACGGCAAGAAGAGCGTACAGTTGAGCTTGCTTTCTTTGTGAGCAGTTGCGCCGTGATTGATGACTTTGGAGGGGTTGAGGAGAGTCACCGGAGGAAACGTCCAATGAAGGCTCAGACCATCCTTGACTTGGGGCCCTAACCAAGCCTCAACCTTGCTGCACAAAAAAAATACATCGATAAGAAACGTGAATCGACGTTTAAGCAGTTATTGAGGCAATCGTAAAACGATAATGCCGTGACAATTCACCTTACGAGCAAGAATATGCGCACCGAAGGTACTTTCACTTTTGTTAAAACTTCGTGCACCTGCAAGTTTGGATATATTTGCACATCAGAGTCCACTACAAAACAGCTGACATGTGTCATTAACTTCACGTAACATACGTGAATTATTTTGAAAACAAAAGAGTGGCGTCCGTCGGCTGTTTTCTTTAATTCGATATAACTTGTACAAAGCTAGTTTGCTGACCTGTCGTCTATGTGGAAGACGAAAAACTTTGACGCTGTATCGCCCTGTTTTACTGCACCACAGACCTGCGTAGGAGTGGTGACTCCCCTTCCTCCGTGGTCCAACGCTTCGAATGCATTCCTATATATTTATTAATGCAGTGAAACGTTTAGCACATAGAGGTGTTTTGGCAGCCCGAGTAATCGTTCCCAGGCCGTCTCGCGTGTGCACGCACCGAACTAGCCCACCCTACACGCCGAAAGAACAAAAAAGAAAAAAACATTGGCGCCGGTGAGCTGTTGCGCATGCGTCAGGAGGCGCAGAAGCATGGATGGTGTGGAAAGAAAGAAAGGCCCAGGGAAAGGAAAAGGAGGGCCATGCCGCAGCACCCTGCCGCTAGGATCGCCGCAATGACCGAAACCGAAACTAGACATGGTCGTCGACCAGTGGCCAAAACACCCTCTGTAACGGCGGCGGCCAAAACCGCCGACAACGACAACCTGATCATGTCAGGGTGGTCGCGCACGCGCACATGCACGCGATCTCGAACCCAATGTCGCATCGGTGCCGCCGATAGGCGTCACCGGTGTATCACACGGCACGCTGCTCGAATGTTATAGACAGGGCCGTTGCGGTCTGTACCAATCAGGTACTCACAGCGGAAACGCTAGAAGAAATCGGTGCGGTGGTGGGTTTGACAAAAAGAACAAAGTCAAACAATAAGTTTCCATACACGTTCAATTGGTTGACACAGACACAAACCAAATTTTCCCTTCTGTACCATCGAACAAACGATATCACCTTTAAAAGGGTCCAAATTTCTATGGCGAAGACTATAAGGCCTGGAGCTTTCATCCTTTCCACGGAGCTCAAAGCGTTGTGGATGCTACGAGCTGATGAGCTCGTAGAGGCACCTAGAGGCACTTTTCAGGGCGCTTGTCCTCCGAGGTACGCGCAGCCAATGCGCTCAGCGGTTGGTCTGACTTTGTCCGACGGATCATCGCGGTTTGACAGCCCGCGCGCATGCACATACTAAAACTGGCTGCGTGGCACTGCTTTTCGCGTCGGTCGGCCTAGCGACGGCACGTCCGTTCTAGCGTAGTGAAAACGCCAGATCAGAGCGCTCCAAAAACAACATGCTCGCTCACGATAATAATTGAAGATTTCTGCCTGCCAGCGGACCGCTTGCGTTTCTTGCATGCGGCGCTGTCGCGGCGAACAGGTGTCTCCGAGGCCATGTCGCGCAAAAGGCAGCATCTCCGCAATTATTCTGTCACCGCTTGATGAAGCCGCCATGACTACTCATCCTAGAACGATTTCACCGCACTATGACCCCTTTTCACGCGTTTGTAAACTGGCTTCCAGCAATAGTGCGGATCTGGCAGGTGGCGACGACGAGTTCTACCTGCTGCGGTGTGTCCCCCATTCGTACGCGGTCTACGTCCACTATGTCCAACCACGTGCTGTAGATAATACAACATAGCAAAACAAACAAATTGTCATTCTGTTTAAACCAGGTGTATCTGCCACTGTTTGAAAAACGAGCATTAGGTCTGTACGCCTTCGGGCGGGCATTACACTAGCCTATATGTAAACGCTGGGAAAAGAGAAACCAGAGAACCACCGATTAAAGACTTTCTAGTATTGAAAAACTACTGGTTGTAAGAGAAAGTATTGTTAACTATAACAGCCCGTAATTTTCTTCTTGTCTCACCGTAAAAACGTAAACCGCAGCAAAAAGAAACAAATACTTCTTCGAAATTTTGCGCTATTTTTTACTTTGTAAACAAAATAATCAATAAAAAATGTACTACAATGTTAATACATGTCATAGAATCTCTGTCGGGATGTCTGTAGAACTGTTGAAGTAATTTTCAAGCAAAATGTTTGTTATGGTAGCGACAACAGCAGCGAAACTTAAATGACAATATTATGTTGTACAACAAGCTCAAGCGACACTACTCCGAATCCGGTTTGTGAAACCGGCGAGTCAATTGCCACGCTTGATTCACAGGTGGCAGTATTATTTCACGAGCAAACACTTCGTCTAGTTGAGCCAGTTCAAAGTCATAGAAACTGTTATACCTGCATTTGATGCGCAGTTGGTATTTTGAAGCAATAAATTATCTACAGTAGTACCCTAATTTGTGCAAGTTTGTGTACGTTGAATCTGGGAGGCACGTTGTTGCAGCAGGGCTAACTCCCATATAAATTCATGGCTAGAAATAGTATGTGTTATAACTTTGCTGTGGCATCCGCAAACCTGTCGTAAATTTGGCATTCTCGCACTGCGGGTAAATGTAACACTTCTGCGTTCTAAGTACTAGAAATGGCACCCTTATGGCTTGGTTACTACTACTGGCATCTTTGTGTTTCGCGGCATCAAGTTTACGGTGAACGTCAGATTGGCTAGATTTGCAAAAGGGGCAGTAACGTCCGCTCCACACAAACCTATAGTTTCACGCAGCACAGGATGCATTCGTAGACGCGGGAGAATATACTACTTTGCACGAGAGTGTTTGAAAAACCTCCAACGAGCCTTGCTCTCGGCAGTACCATGTACGACCATACGTAAAGATAAGTGTTCCAGATTGGGTAAAGAACAACCCCGAGGAAGCAGCTGTTCAACTTTTTAAGTTGTTTTTTTTGTTAACTTGGCGTAGCCTCCGTAATAAACAGTTTCTAAAACCTGGAGGTGAATCGCTACGGCATGCACTGCTGCTATAGGACGAAACTTTGATAAATGAACAGGTGTAGTGGCAAAGTTTCTCAATAATCTTCACCAGCTCGGGCGATTCCTCCATATATCCTCCTCAATTTTTTTATGCTATATGTATCACCTATTTATATAATCACGCTTCCCCCAGTAACAAAAACCGTCTCAGGCATAATTCACACTCTCAGAACGCCCGAAGTCATAATCCAGATGTTCTTCCACTATTAAAGCAATTATAGGTACTCGATGAAAATGCATAAATGGGGTATGACCTACGAATCTCACGCAAGTGCTCTAGCGTTGCTCGGTCAGGTAAATTGTTTTCGAAACATGCCGTGCGGGTCAGACCTTGCATGCATGTTTCGGTGACATTCGACTCCAACCACACATTCTGGAGCGCCTATCATCAAAATAGTTTGAATACCGTGCAACGAGTGTCTTTGAAGACTGATACATACGACGCGCTCCTAAATGGTAGGGAAAGGGCGATAAGAAGTCTCAAGCCAGTAAATAGTGGACAGTAAATAGTGCATGAGAGCAGCCCAATGTTGGCCGTGGCTTTACAATTTCCGCGTTAGCCATGGCTACTAATTCTCGAAGTAGATGAAAGGACAGCATTTGCAGAGTAACTCAGGCCATAAAAAGTTGAATATGGCCTTTATTTGCTTCATCAGAGGGTGAACTCTCTTGCATTCTACAAGTGACCAAAAAAATCCAGCGATAACTAGCAGGTTGGACGTCTGGGAAGCTTCCCAACAGTTTCCCCAGTTGGTGAGGCTGCCTAGGCAAACCCCTCGCAGGTGGCAAAATGCCCGCTTATTGTACGTCAACTGAAGATTTAAAACTGCGCTAGTAAATTCATTGGTGATAATATCGAATACGGTAGCACTGTTCCAAATTTTGTTACCCTCGCAAGGTTACAAATTTATTAGATTGAAATGTATTCAATTATTTGCTGGAAAACATAGGGTCACTCTACTTTATGTGCTATAACGATCATTAGTCTCTTCAAAATTTGAGAATGTTTAGCATCGGGTTCAGTTAATCCCCACACATCAAGGATTTTGCAGCATTTGCCTAATGTATTCTTTATTTGATGCTGAAAACAGTTGTGAGGAAGGGGCAATGATACTACCCTCTTCAATCAAGACCCCCACGGAGCTTCTTCCTTACTGCTAATAGATAGGTGCATTTGGTATACACATCCTGAGATACCGACACAAAAAAGTACGACCGGAGGTCACGCGCCTCAACACAAAAATAAAACGACACTTGGATGCGACAACTAAACCCAAGCAAACGTTTGAATCATAAACGAACATTTTAAAACTATCCGAAAAGAACCCGCTAGTGTGTGGCTCTGTGTTACCCTTAGAGGGCGTGAGGTGATCACATATTTCTCACCCACCTCCAGCTGGATCGTCAGTTAGCGCGTTGCTGACCGCATGCAAAACGTGGGTTCTCAATGGTACACGAAGCAGTTCTTATTATTCGCGAATCATCCAGTAACCCCAATTTTCAAGGGCGCGTAAAGAATTCTTCCAGCAGTCCGGGGTGTTGGCACTTTCAATTTTTCAGGTGATTCAAGAAGGAACTGGATTTCGAAATGCACTTTCCAAAAAGACATGCTGCCGTAATCGTCAAGGAACGCCTGGTGAGCCTTTTGCTGGACCTTTTAATGGAATCAACCACCATGTACCAACGTGTTCCTCTCCGTACTGCGATGCTGGCAGCCCTGTGCATTTTTATTTGCGCGCTACGATGCTTGTACCACCGCCAATATTACTAAGCTGCATACACACAATTTGCGGACCACGGATTCGGAACCACGGGCTTATTGCTCATTCAAAAAGGTATCTACGGCTCAAACACTTTGCTAATAAGCACTTGCACACCGGCAATAGGGACATAGAAGCTTTCTTTGAAGTTAACTATGACTTACAAAGCAACGTTATCCTGCAAACGGGCGTCACAAAAAAGTATTATTTAAACTCCCATCATAGGTCAGCCGCAAATTCTAAGCAGAAATGCACGGAGTACTCGACCACGTACTGTAGGACTGTCAAAAATGGCGCGCATAAGTCAGAACCGTCCCGTGGCCCTCAATGTAGACAATATGTAGACAACATGTACAGATAATGCTGAACAATAGACATCATATTAGACAATAGAGGTAATAGAGAGCAACACGACAAAATGTAGATATAGTGCTGAAAAAAATTCGTAGCCATTCTCGAGTATAAAAGTGGATGTTCAGCGAAGCTTTGTAGCACGAGACATAGAGGTCACACATTATTTAGCCGAAGAGTACTAAGTATCTGGTGCATAGGCGATGGTCGTTCCTAAGAAAGGGTTATGCGCCCTGGTCACCATGCATATCTGATTGAACCTGGTTAAGCCACCTTTGCGCAGCGAAAGCTCCAGGTTTTAGAACGCACAGTGGACGCAAACACAGTTGGCCACCAGGACAAACCGTCTACGCTGCTCGGCAAAACGCCACTGCAGAGACAAACTCACAGCGAAGATTGAGGCAGCCTGCGCCTTCTTGTAATATTTTTTGATTGATGCTCCCGCACTCTTTCACTCTCTCTCATACTTCGCAGCCTTCTTAGAACTAATGAGCAAATATGCGCTTAAAAGAGAAACCCCTCCTTTGTCCGTGGCGCCTCTGTCAGTGTGCAGTGCCGCACTTGCATGATATTCACATCTATTGCACACGGCCGTTGCTTGAATGTCGGAGGCACGCTATTAGGCGTTTTCTGTGTCTGCGCCTGAAGCAATATTCTTCGCCTAAAAGTCGTAATGGGTCGTAGAGGTGAAAAAGCAACAAAGGGCATTACGCTTTTGCGTGGATTGTCGCGAGCTTTTCGTTGCAGTATTAATATTGTCGTAAAAACAGTTTTCAATTGTAGCTTTAATATATGCGTAACATATAACTTACTTCGTGAAGTAATTTTTAATGCTGGGAATGGTTGATCCCAGTAACCTATTTTAGGAGAAAAATATTATTAGTTCTAAAAAAACATTTCAAATCCCCGAAATGGGTAGCCTCTAAATAAAGAACACATTTAACTGTGGTGGTGGTAGCAGTTTTATATGTTCGCTCGTAGGGTTTTTCCTTTGGAATCCATGCCTTCAAATGAAAGGACAGCCCCAAACCACTGCGTCTCAGATGCAGCATAACAGACGCTGAACGCCGACGTGTTTTAAATAGGGCTGGCAAACGCTGACGCCCGTACATCGGCAGGGAGCATGGTGAAAAAATGACCTCGCCATTTTGACCCACGGGAAGCTCCAGCATTGCGCGAAGCCGCCAAGGCGAAGGGAGGTAATTTTTGCGGGACGCAGGGGGTCACGCTTCTCTCTTCCATTTCTGACCATTTGTAGTCCCTTGGGGGGGGGGGGGGGGATGACACACTAGGAAATCTAATTTTCATCAAATTATTACGACCGATAAGTTTTTTTGTATCGCAAGCCACTCATGAACCACACACGGCTGCAGCGTTGGTTCTCACAAGGACGATCAGTGGTTTTGCATATTGTCATGTAGTCAAACGAAGGAGGCAAACACGTCAAAAGAGGCAAACGCAAAATAAGGAGGCAAACATGCCCTTCGCTCAAAAATAGACGAGACAACCTGGGGCGGGCAGAAGGTGACCCCAAAAAACGCACGTAATCAAACCAAAGGTATAGTACGCCGCGTAAACACCCTTCCAGAGATGCTTTTCGAATGAACACAACATCCCTATATGCGTTGCAAGTCTCAACTGGCATTGACAGGCAATCTACTGCCTCCTCCTAAGTGTTGTATATTCGACACTCGCCTCTCGCGATTTGCGGGCACGTACAGCAAGACACTTAACTCTGGAGAGCGATCCCAGGAGGCTTCAGCCACGTGCACTGTACATACCCGATGAGAGATTGAGTCGTACGTCACTCGAGAAAGACAATCCCATGCATGGCTACACTGTCCACCCGCAGAAGCACAACGTCGCATTTCATCGCGAAGCGAGCGCCCACAACATACATGCAGCTTCCATCACTGGCCGGCTAGAAAGCTTCGTTCAGGTACTCACGAATCTCACGCCGATACAGAGCTCCGCGAGAGCGATGTGCGAGCCGCGCGACGTATTTAAAAACACAGAAGCAAAGAACTTGGTCCATCGGAAGCGAATTACTTTCCACAGAAAAGCGGATCCGTGGATGGTTCCCGCGCTACTTTCCGTTATGATGAAAAAGCAGGTAGCCTCGCGTACGCACGCTATTTTGCTGAAAATAGCGTCCGCTCGTAGTCCGTCCCCTAAACGGAAAACCGGCTTATCGTACGGCGCATACGCAGTGAGGAGGACGCCAAAAAATAACGTTCACTGACTTTTTGCGTTCGGCTGTGTACGTTATTCTAAAACTCTCTATTCTGGCGCACCTTGCTCTCGCGTTATCTCGTGGGGCATCGCCGCCGGTATCCCAAGGCCGTGTCGGGATACTCCCTCCCCTCACCGGTTTTGCATGCTTTCCTGCCCCGCTCCACTGCTCTGTCTATCTTCGGGATACTCTTCGTTCTATCGGTGACTACAATACCCACGGCGTTGGGAAACCCAGGGAGCGGTGACTTAAGAGCTCCACAATAAAAGTCCTTCATCTGACATAGGAATGTTTCACGCAAACCACCGCCGGAGCCAACCTCGTTGATGAGTTGGCTAATACATCGTTCAACTCTGTAACTTCCGAAATACCATGCGATAAACTTCTCACTGAAAACACGCCGTCAAGGGGAGTACACACCCACAAAAGATCACCTTGATAATAAGCGAAGTCTCAACGTTTGAGGTTGTAGCGTCCACCAACCGCAATCTCCTCTCCGTTGGACAAACTCGAGCATGCTGGCGGGCCTCCTCCGCACGTGGCACGTGCCGTTGGGCATCGCCGTTGGGACCTTTTTCCACGTGCGGAGGCATGGCACCGAGCATCGTCGTCGCCTCTCGTCCTTAGACAATGTTGGATGGAGTCATCTGCGTAGTTTCCCGCATAGCTGTTACCTACGCGAACGTGATATCAGCAAGTATTTCGTTCCGGGTGTTATGTTTAACGTCGATGTTTATAGACAGCATACCCGCGATCATTCCGTTCCGACGCTCGGCTAGTCCATTATATGAGGATGATACTCACTGGCTCTTCTTAGATTCGCGTTGCTGTAGCTTCAGACGTCTTGCATGAGGTCTGCAGTGAAGGCCCTTCCGCGGTTAGTGATTAGAACTTCCGCGGCTTCATGTCAGATCACGACTTGCAAGGTGAAGCATTTTACCACTTCTTGTTCAGTATCCTTAAGAACATCGGTGGTCTCAGTGAAAAGCGTCATTCAGTTTCTGATTACGACAATCCACTTGTTCCGAACTGATAACATGGGGAACTGGTCAACAGTGCCCAAACCGTTCTGTTGGAAGGGCCTCGGTGGTACCATGGTCGGAAGCAGAAGTCCAGCGGCTCTTGTAAGCCGCGTGTTGCGTCCTAGCGGTCACGGCAGATTCTCAAGTAGTGTGTGGCGTCAAATGTAAGACGATGCCAGTAGTGTTTCCTGTAGACCTTCCAGAGCGTGCGTGCATGCATGCGGTGCGGACGTGGCATCATGCTTGTTTTTCATGGCACGCTTGCAGTATTTCATCGCGGAGGCCATAGGGGTGGTCCGAAGGTTCTGCGTTTTCGTTGTTGGGTCAAAACCACTTGGCACCACCATGTTGCTACCTTCGATGTAGTCGATGAAGACCCAAAACTTGGTGGTTGTCTCGCTGCTCGTCGGCTAGGTCGCTTTCCGTCACGAAACCAAAAACCGCAACGTCCTCATCGGAGTCTTGTGGCGGCGGGTCGACCATGGGCGCGTCATCCGGAGTCGGCGTCTGAATTTTTCGTGCAGGATTTGTAAACGATTGTGACATCAAGTTCTTGAATGCGCATGCTGCATCGCCCTAGGCGGCCACAGGGATCCTTCAAATGTTAGAGCCAAAACAGCACTTGCTGGATTGTGACCACCTTAAATGTCCTGGCGTAGATGTTCTACCGCAACTTTAAATAGCCTATATATTGCAACGGAAACTTTTTCCGAGGCGGTATGGTTGTTTTTTTGCTTCATCAGGCCACGGCTGGCAGAAGAGATGTTTTAAGAATAAGAGTCTTCCTTGGGCTTCCTAGTCCCGAAACAGCTCTTTCGATTTGCCTGTCTGTCTATCTGTCTGTCGATTGTCAGTCTATATTTGCCCGTTGATTGGGACTTCCCACCCAGAGGTGAAATAACACTTGGACGACTCGTTCTATTAGGGAACACTTTAGCAAATCACTAAAATCTGAAACACACTCCGTATTCGAAAACATTTTTCTCCAAAAATAAAACTTTGGCTTAATGAATGAACACAATTTTGCACAATGTATTCACAATGTCTGTTGAATAAATATGAACGAATGCTCCAGTTTGGCGTAATGAAAAAAAGTATGCGTTGAAACAAATGGCGAGCTTGGACTAGTTGTAAAGGCTGGGAAAAAAGCACATCTAGCGGCTCCTCTCCATGTGTGGGAGATCCAGCTGTTGCACCTCACCTTTGTTTATTAACTTGCCGCTCAAAGTTATACATAACTGGCAGTCCGGGATAATTTCGTCCGCAGGCTTTCACATCTCTCCAAAGTGGATGGCGTTAGCACGCGCTAGAACCCGCGGCAAAGTCCAAAGCCAACGCCACGGCTTCCAACCCAAAACCCAAAGAAATGCTATGTGCCGAGAATCCGAGTACTGCTCAATAGGATATACCCCGGTTTCCTAACACGATGGTCGAAGCTTTGATTCCGATCAAGCAACGTATTTTTTTCTTTCCAATTGCAAGCACATGTATATGTTCCCGCCGCCTGCTCAAACCCGTAATCTTCGGGCCTTTTGGTGGCCCAGCGGATACGCTGCGGGTTTCATGACGTAATGGTCTCGGGTTCAACTCCCGGGACGTCCACAAACACATTTTTTTCTTGAGGTTCGAGGTGTTTTGTTGCTTTGGACGGATGAAGTTCGGCCTAGCACATAGCCTCTTACAATGAAAACATGTTGATTCGCCAATACAACAGCGATCGCGAGAGCCTGGATCTCGAGGCAGTGTTCGAAGTTCTACAGTAACAACTTGTTCCAGTATATGGCGCAAGCAGCGGAAAACAGAACATAGAATTGGTCTGCAAATGTCCTCAACATTGGCCTTTGCGTGTCCAAATGGAGGGAAAGAGCATGAAAGCTGGGAAACGTACAGAAGAGAAGCATTTACGTTCAGGGGCGGTAGAATGCTATTGTCGTTTGATGTCGCTCGTAACAAAGTGAGCATTAGCGCACCCGATTCTTTCGCAACAACTTTGGTTTTAGACGAGGGCTGCATACAAGCCTACATCACTGTAGCCTGCGTTTATTTACGTTTTGGCATTTTCGTCGAAATGTGCAGACATAGGGTGACTAGGCAGGCGTCGTTGCAGCTCGCGGAATGATTCCTGTTGAGCTTGTTCCTGGCAGGAAGGGGGCTATCTTTCGTTAAGAGTGAGCGCCGGCAGTACGCGCAAAGTTTGAGGAATGTTTTCACGCCGTTCGTATTATTGGGTGTCGAGATTTTGGCAACTGCCGAAGTTTTTGACTAGTCAGCCACACCTCCCTGCGCGTTGACGACGTGGCCCAAGAACTTTAGCTTTTCATGCGCAAAGTGGCATTTTTCAGACTTCAGTTCTAATCCTGATGTTCGGATAGGTTTCGTTATAAACTATGGCATCCTGTGGCCTCGGATGGCCATACGGCCTATGGGCTTGGACCCAACCATAGCCTCGGATAGCCTCCGGTACCCTTACCGACTCCGTTAGTGCTACGGCCTCCTTTACCGGGGCTTAATGCGAAGACAAATGCAAGGTCAAGGTAGACGAGCCACTTGTGCCACTTTACGCTGGCTAGCACAGTGTCCATAACTTTCTGGAACATTGCTGCTGCCATGCGCAATCCGAGATGTGTCACAGTCAACTTGTTAGTCTTTCCGGAGTTCAAATGCAGCCTTTTCCTGTTCTATCTCGTGCACCTGAATTTGCCAGTACCAGGTTTTCAATCCCATCAATGAGCAGTGCTTTGCGTACCAAAGGTGGTCGGTAGCTTCGTCGATTTGTGTGAGAGGGTGCTATCGTGATACATTGAAATACGAACAACTGACCTCGTGGCTTCTATTACGTGACGCACATACTGGCGGCATGCCGCGTGTGCCAGGTGTGAACAAGTTGGGAGAGCTTGTGTACAACGTTGATATGGCAACACCGTCGCTCGGTGTGTGGCGTTTTGGTTTGTCATCGCATCGCGTTTGGCGCCAGCTCACGCAAGTTTTATTTACTTGTTGCTGCGATGAGTGAAAATGGCGCGCGCAGCTGCATGTCTTTATTTCTATTTCGTGTTGAGCCCCAAACGAATTATGGAAATACGATGGTCTTTCCATATAAAGGTTGGTCACAAACCCGCGTAACTTGCTCGACCTGCGCGTACGGGACCCGTAACGAGGATGCGTGGCATGTACTGAAAGCCACGCGCTCCGTTCTTTGTATTTCAATTTATCACGATAGTGCATGCCGCGCACCTGGCGAGCGGCGGCCTTTACGGCGTAGGAACAAGTCACAAAAGTTCCTGAACAATGTTGATATCGAAACACCATCGTCTTTCTATCGTGAGTTGGACGCTCAGCACACAAAAAGAGGAATACAGCTGTGAGCGCTGTTTTCACTCAGCGTAGCAACGCAGTTAGATAACGCTCTCGTGAGCGTACGCCGACCGTGACGGAAAGGCAAACCAAACCGGCCGCAGGCCGAACGATGATGTTTCCATACCAATGTCGGACATACGTGTCAAGTGCACCATTATGTCGAGCACAACACCTCTAGTGGCGTCAGTGCTTCCCACAAGAACTTTGAAGATTTCGGGAGGTTGATGCAGCAAGGACTCTAAATCGTCCCTATCATAACATTGAGCCGACGAGATTCAGGTCCCGCGGTGTCGGTCAGCATCAGAGACACACAAGAGCACAGCTTCTCAGCTGGCTATGCACGACGAGCTGCCTTGCCTAAGGCCTTAGAATAATGTGAGTGGCGCCTATTGATTCACACAGTTAGGCTCTCATTCCTAAATTTGTCTCGAAACATTTCAGGTGGAGCATACTTTTACGCACTGGAAGTGACAGTCCCAATTAAAAGCTTTGATCACGTATGCGAAAGCAGTAGAAAATATAATTCAATTATCTCTAGGTAAACAAAACACATTTTCTCTCCTTTTGTATATTTTATCTTAATAGCTCCTGCGTATTTTGCTACGACAGCGCCATTTCCATTATGTCTCGGCGGCGCAGCTATAGTTACGGCGAAATCAATCCCGTATTAACCTGCCTGAGTACTCGCCTGTGTTGATGTGCTCGCTGTATGGTGCAAACTTTTTTAATACTATAGTAACAATTTGCTCCTTACGCCTTTGTCGCAATAATAATGTTCCCCGCTATCAAATTCAGTCGTTTTGAACACTTTTGCGAAACCATTCCTATTAGTGGGAAACTTAAGCGCTCACTGTGATCCATAGAAATGTCCATGCGGAGATATCGTAGCACGCTGGATTGAAAGCTTCTTAGCATTGTCCAAAAAGTACCTTATCAATTTGGAACCATAAACAAACTACTATACAGCACCATATCCCCACATTTATTAGGGCATAAGCTTTATATATCTTTTCATTTCTATAAAATGGAAGGCGGTGGCCAGCTTTTATGGAAGTGAATATCTCTCAGTAACCCAGTCACGCCAGTCTGTTACGCAGAAATCAAACGTCACATCAGAACTTTAGTGAAACTACTGCCGATGGTATACATTTGAAACACATATCATAATATTTATACATATTCATAAACATTCAACATAAAGCTTTTGTCGGTGTTGAGGCACGAATCCAATGTATTGCACCAAGATGGCAAGCTGGGCGAGTTGGTATTGGTTCATGGTGAGTCTGTTAAGGTGAGTCTACCGCGCTGGGTCTGTTACCTCCCTTGTCCTCGTCTTTCTTGCGCTGGCTATTTTCTAGCACGAATCCAAGAACGTGCCACATAAAATATTACCCAGACCTGGTCATTACACGTAACCGTTGGAGGCACAGGTGGAGTGAAGTGTCTCCAAATGCACAAGTGGCTCAGGCTAAGGCCTGAGGTGTTCTTCAAAAAAGTACCATAAAAAAAGCTGTAGGGGAATTGCACAGGAAAGCTCGTTCCCACTGAGGCTCAGACAAATAGAGTGGCGTCATTCGTGTCCCAAACAATTTGCATATGACATGCTGCAGGGTTTTAAGAGAATAGCTGGGTAATTGAACTGATTTCACAAAACACCAGCGACTCCTAAGTATAACTAGTAACAGCTTGAATTAGGCGGCGAGCCCACTGGGGCTAATCATTTAACAAGTAAGGCACACAGCACGAATGCATTCACGCAGTACCTAAAGTCCACCCAGTGGTACTCGATACGTGCCTCAAACAACAAAACAATTCATACGGCACTAATTTCTTCTCCAAAGCTGATGGTTTCTAAAAGCTTGTGGACGGCTCCATTCACACGAGCGAATAACGTTATTTGCACAAAATTACAAGATGAACATGCAGGCACCCTTGGACACATTTACAACCATTTTCTAAACACATCATGTTGTGTAAGATTTCACAGGACGCCGAGCGGATTGTCATTGTGCCCTTACCTCTTCAAAACTCTACCCCCCTCACTCGCACTCACACAGAAAAATATATTTTTCCTCGATGAAATTCCGGATCTACATCATGCATTTTATGCAGATGACCTCACTTTATGGACAAACAAGGGTTCTGCCGGGCACCAGCACGACAGTTTACAACAGGCAATTGATACGACAATGACGTACCTTCCACTCGCGCGCTTACGTGCGCACCTCAAAAGTCTGCACTTCTTATCCTTCGAGCCCGCACTAGAGGACGCCCCCTACAACCTACTCCGTCTCCGACAGCTTTCATTCCATGCACCCCTGCACCTCAAGTTCCGACACTCCGAATACTGGGCGTACCCTTTCAGGCTGACGGCTCTGGTGCTGCTCTTACCCCAACTACACCGTACAGTCACACAGCTTATTCATCTCATCAAGTGAATTTGCACCCACCAGCACCGTCTTCGTAAGCAAGACACCTGCCGCCTCATATGGTCATTCTCATCAGCCGCATAAAGTACGGCACCCCACATGTGCAGCTAAAGCCTCAAGAACACTCCAAGATTGATGCACCCTTCCATCGGGCGTACAAAATCGACCTCGGTCTTCCTGCCTTCACACCCACCCAGAAGCTACTGCAGTTAGGAGTGCATAACACTCCTGATGAACTCCTGGAAGCACAGCAGGTAAACTAACTCTCCCGCCTGGCCCTGACACCTACCGGCAGAACAGTCCTCCGATCTCAGGATCGACCAACCCCTCCACCAGCCGAGACACTCCAGCAACTCCCGCAACATATACGTAGCTTCATCTGAGTAACCCCCATACCGCGCCACATGCACCCAGAATACAACAAGGGACGCCGTGACGCTCGGGTCAATTACCTAAACAAACGTTATTCTGGCCAACCAGAAAGCAGATACACCGACATAGCGCACTACATTTTCACATCTCGTGCCAACCTGGCAGTCACGGATTCTGCAGGTGCTATACTCACCTCGGCCAGCTAACCTAACACCACAACCGCAATAGCAGAAGCAACCGCCATAGCCCTGGCAGCCACCACCACTACCAGTACGGGCCACCTCACCATCTTAACAGACTCTCAGCAGGCCTGCCGCTACTACCTTCTTGGCCGCATTCTCTACCACGCTCTCAAGATAATTCAATCCCTCACGACTCCCCCAACAATCCAGATAGTGTGGACACCTGGGCATGCCTTCCTACCAGGGAATGAGGCGGCACATGCCGCTCGCCGTGAACTCATTTTCCCGGATTCCCGGCCAAGGACAGACGACTTGGCACCCGCACCATCCCTCCACCCTTTGCCGCTCAGATACACCGACCTGCTTGCCCACTACCGCCACACTCGTTTCCATGCCTCCCTCCCCACCCGTCCCTAACTACAGCAGAGGCCCGGACGTGGCGCCGGCTACAGACAGGCACATACTTCAACTTTACCGTACTGTCGCACATCTCCCCTACCCCATTCTCCTACTTCTGTCATTCCTGCAACCTCCCCGCCACAACAGCCCATCTTGTATGGTTCTGCCCGCACAATCCCGATACCCTTCCTTCCCCATCCCTTGAGCGGTGGGAACGCGCACTGAGCAGCCTGCACCCGGAGGACAGGCAACGCCTGATCAACCTTGCCACCCGGGCTGTGGAAGCGCGCGGCTTCCTGAACTGAGGACGCCACCCACCTTCTTCTTTTTTTTTTGCTCAATAAAACGTTTTGACTTCTCCGCCTCCCGCTGTCACTCACACTAACGCTCACAAGCCACCCTCAGCAGCAGCACTCACGCCCACTTGCGCTCACGCTCAACAGTGGCCGGGACCACTTGCACTCACTCGCGCTCACGCACACCACTCGCCATCACCGCGCGCACTCACTCACGCTTACAATTCACCGTGACCACTCGCACTAACTCACGTTGTCGCTCAACAGTCGTTGTCTCCCCTCGCACGAGCGTGTGTGCAGCAGATCCTTCACGAGTCATGAAACCTAACAATATTGGTGCATTACGGCGTCAGAAGGTCATGCAAATCATATTGCTAAATAAACACACTACCAGAGTATTAATTTTACGGTGACCCATAGCAGGGGCTCAGTGACTAATTATTTTCGAAGTTAAAAGCAATCGCGCCTTTAACAACCATCATAGCGAGTGGCTCCTGTGCCGAATATCCAACCGGGAATACAAGCGCCATAGTGGCGCTCACCGCGGTAAGCCCCGCAAATGGCGCGAGTAGCTCGAGTGCACTAGCGAGTGGTGATCGGGGCTCACGGCGCGTGGCACCCGCACTCATGAGAGGTGAGCGAGACTCCCCGCGAGGTGCTGTCGCACTCGCAAGTGGTGAGGGGCTCACTGCGCGTGGGGCTCACTCTAACGCGCTCTCAGACTCGCCAGTATAAAGCGATGGCGAGGCGTACTCACCGCTCACTCACTCATGAGTGATGAGAAGGGCGTGTGTGAGTGCACTCGTGAGTGAACCTGCTCACCTATGACTGTGCCTGTACGAAAACGAAGTACGCGTTCCTTCCCTTTTAGGAGTTACGGAGCTATGGCTTTCACCAGTTTCCGCAACAACCTCTTTTTAAAAAAATAAAAATAGAACACTTCTTTATTTCTTAGAATATGACAATATATTGGAAAGACCCAGAAAAAGATTTCTCCAGTTCTGGTTGATCCAGAACGAAGCATGACTTCATTGGCAAGCAACCCTGTATGTATATAGTTTTTACTCAGTATTGCGCATGACACCCACAAAGCGATATGAGATTCTGAATATTCTCAAATCTTAGGGTTTACTGGAAATATGCAAAAAACAGGGCCATTCAAACATGCTACAGATAATAAACGCCACCGTAAATTTTAACCCAGTAATGGGTATGGGTTAGTCCCATTTTATTGGTAGGCCAAACACGTTAGGTGAGGCACTACCGCCCACTCGTTCATACTCCTTCCGTGTAGACGACATGGATTCCAGTTATAAATGTTTTTAAATGTCCAAATGCGAAAGATAAAAGGAGGCGTAATAATATAAGGAATTATTCTTGTGGGTGATGCTGGTTGCCACACAAAAACTAAACAGAACCCAAATGTTTGGATGAAATTAAAATTACATATCCCGTAAACTTCATCGAGTCACCTAAAAATGAATCACCACGTAGAATACTCAGCTTTAAATGTTACACGATACAGGAAAATGTTTGAACGGAACGTTGTGGTGAATAGGGGTTCATTATAGGTGGGAGGTGAACTTTCATTTCAGTTAATAGTCTTTAGAGTATCGCACTGCTCTATTTCATACCGTTTGGATGCGTTGGGAAATGAAGGTTGAAATCTGGCTTTCCGGGCTTACCAAGCACATTTTATTTTGTTCTGTCAAACGACAATAAAATTCAAGGCAGAAGCCGGACAATGAATGTCTTCACGTCGCCTTCACCACTAGAGAGCGTTGTATTTATACAAGCGAAGAACAAGGCTTTACACATAAAGAATGCATACGGCCATTGAACCGTTACAACTGTTATTTGTTTTATGCGTCAAGAATAGAAGCAAAGACAGACTATTAGAGAAATTCATTTTGTAGGTGGAATGACCCTGCATTCACTGTTAAGCGAAATAATCGCATGAGGATTCGATTTAGCTCCACTGAAAATGTATACCATTACAAATTATTAAGTACTTTAGCTTAGATCTAACTAAATAAACAATGTTGCCGCATTGAAGGGCACTCGCACATTAATATGGTGCCCAGAGCGCCGACCGCAAAAAAAAAAGATACGCGATTATTAGGAAATATAGACGAGCAGCGACGATCTATATAACCAAATCATCGCACTAAATAGCGGTAGACCCGTAGCTATCAACATCCCGAGTCGTGCGAAAATTAAGACGTCAAGTTTTGCGTAGCAACCGCACAGGTACACCATTCTTCTGCGGGAATCTGTGAATGAGTTGCCTTGTTTGGATGTAAGCATGGCGCACTGTATGGCGGGGAATGTGAATGGCCCTCGTTTTCTAAATCCATTAGCTGCTTCACCCCACAAAATAACCATACTTCGCATGTTGCATCTCTAGGTTACCACTGCACAGCTGCAGAAAAAAAAGTATTGAAGATAGTATGTTATGTCTGAGAGAGGAGATATAAATTCCTGACTGTAACGAATTATTACTACTCCCAAGCATGTAGCTCATTTATGTGCACTGCATAGGAATGCCAGTGAGGTCTTAAAAATGAGATACTGCGGTGACACATACTCAAGGGGCAGTGAAGAGGTTTCGGCGAGTTTAGTGCTGGGTTGGCATTTGTTACGGTATACCATGATATCGAAGCTATGGATAAGCTTTTCATCGGTAAGATTGTGAGATAAATAAAAAAATAGAGGTCCCTGCTTTTCAAGCCTTTTCTGCTCACGCAGCGAATAACATAAGAAAAACGCGAATAAAATCTACGTGCTGGTTGAAAACATGTCAGCATCGTACGGGCTTGCAATTGTTTGCAGCCACCAAACCCTCGGCGCCATGGTTATATTTGCATGGAACTCAGAACCTGTCCGGTCTCGCATCTTACATATCTGATTCACAAAAGCGAACTCCCTCTCTACAAAACAGGATGTGAGCAATGCGCCTGCAAAGCAAGTGAAATTCCGAGAAACCAATACGAACCTTGACTTATATTAACTTCGTATTTCTTAATAATGTGCCTTATGTCGAGCGAGCATAAACTATAGGTTTAAGTGCTACAGAAAGGTTTAAAATTAGCTCGAGGTTGACGTCATCTATTTTGAACTTTAGTACAATGCAGAGATCACCTAGTTGGTTGAGATGCATCATTCAAAAAAGTGAAAAGGTTAACAGGCGCCAGGAAAGAGAACAACACATGGGTGTGCTGCCACCTTACTTTTATTTTCCCAGAATGTACAGTCATGGACAATTCAAATACGAACCGCGGAACGCACGGTAGAAGATACCGCCGCCGTCACCAGGCAACGGCTGGGGAAAAGAGACGTACATGCGCAGTAGCTTCGTCGGGAGCGAGGATGCGCCTCCCTCTGCGATATGGTGCATAAATTCTCCTCGCTCCCATGCTTGCCTTGTCGCCACGCCACGACATCGATGATAAACAATTTTGTCAGTGATGCAGGGCGAGATACATAGCTAGGCCACTGTGTGCTCGTAGCACATGAGCGCCCGCTCCCCGTCTGCGCCGGCGTCACATTGCCGACATATCTTGGCATGTGTGGTGCAGTCACTTGTGCAAATAATTGATTGATTGTAGGGTTTAACGCGCCGACGCAACGCAGGCGATGAGGCGCGCCGTAGTGGAGGGCTCCGGATTAATTTTGACCACCTGGGGATCTTTAACGTGCGCCGAAATCTCGTACACAGGGGCGTTTTTGCTTTTCGCCTCCATCAGAAAAGCGGCCGCCGCGGCCGGGAATCGAACCCGCGACCTTGTGCTCAGCAGCGCAACGCCTTAGCCACTGAGCCACCGCGGCGGGTCACTTGTGCAAATAACGATGGAAATTTGGTTCAAACCCAAAACCATGTTCAGTGCTGCCCGCTCTGGTTTTACGAGCACTGGGGTGCCAGTGAAAAGAAGGCAACTGGCCAATAGAATGGGAGCTGCCGAATTTCTTAATTTTTATGAATTGTAGAGTTCGGTGTGTTCGGTCAGTAATTATCCCAGCGAACACAGTGCTTGCAGTCAATATATATCACTGGAGACGAATCATGGTGGTGTATTTATGGTTTTCTACAACAACCTAATGCGAGCAGTGATTCAGCCATGACTGCGTCAAACAAAGGCGTGTTCTTGGCAGCCAGCTTATTGTTCAATTCCCGAGCCACTGCACCCCGAACGCAAAACATTGCAGAGCCATCGGAGGTTAGGCGGCATGTTTCTTTGTCTTTCTGTGCGACGGTTTCCTTCGTGAACGCTACATGAACTCAAGAGTATGCCTTCCGAGAGCGCACACGTGCTTCCCGCGCACGCAATGGCCGGAGATTGGTGCCACATTGGTCTGAGCATGGCCAACAATCTCAGCTGCGGCAGCGTTGGTACTTCCAGGGCTTGCAGCGCTCTTTAGGCATGGCTACAAGGCAAGCGTGCGAGCAAGGAGAGGGCAACATATCGCAGTGGGACACGCAATCTCGCTCCCGGCACCTCTACTGAGCATGTCCGTCTCTTTCCCCCTGCCGTTGCCAGGTGACGGAACCGGTATATTTGACCGTGCGTTCCGCAACTTTCGCGTTTCGTATTTCAATTGTCCATGACTGTACAAGTATACCCGCATGTGAAGCTGGCAGACATGCTTGTTTTCAAGGTTTCCCGCTTGTTAAAATGCGTTCTCTGACAAGATAAAAAATATTTGACAGTAAGCACTGCTTCTGATGCCTATCCTTGTTTCTGTTTAATTGTTTCCTTCGGTTTTCAATGATCGGCACCGTACAAAATTTCTATTGTAATTGACGCAAATGGTGTGGGCGATTTTTAGGGAGTTTACGCTCAAATAGGTTTATAAGAGTGTCATCGAAGGGAAGAACGTTTTCCAACCCTTTTTTTTCTCCAAATTGTTAAAAACGGCGAATTCTGGGTGATACGGCCAGTTCTACGTGCCCCATGTTCAATTGCTCTCCTACAATGAGCATTGCGGTAAGGGGTTTTATTAAGATGGATGTGCCGCCGAAGGCGTACTGCAGAGATGTCCTGAAGTAATGTTATGGTTAAAGCTATTGGTGTGCAAGCGTAAGGAAACCAAACAGCCTGGCGGGGAGAAATAAGAAGTATTTATATGTTTAACTGCGTGATGCGCACGCCCTTCTGAATTGTAATCGAGTGCCAAGGTTTTATGTTCATCATGCGTGCCGATCCGGGGGCGGGGGATTTAAATCAATGCAAGGCATTTCTTCACGAACCACTAGAACGTACGAGTACCGCTAAAGCGGATGCCCGCCAACTGAATTGTTCGCACCAACGGTCACGTGGATAGAAAAGTGTTTATTGGACAAAATATTTTGTGTTTTTTAAATGTGTTTGGGGTGAACTTTTCTCCTCAAAAAATACCCCAACTGCAATTATTATTCAAAAAATTGTAACTGCTCTGAGTTGCACTACTGGGGAGATTTCTGAAAACAAGTTTTTCAAGCGGATATCAAAACATCAAAAAATACAGAATTGCTAAAGGATTAGAGACGGAGGCTCTCGAAGATTTTTTTATTCAGACAAAATTGACACAATACCAATACAATTATCCCTACTACCTCTTTAGAGGAGGATCTTACAGCACTGTGCAACATACAGTTTTAACTACCACACTCTTGGCAAAGCAGGAACCATATTGCCAATTTTATATAAGCAGTAGCTTTAGTTTCACAAAACGACAAGTGGAGCTATACATCGGCTAGCCTCATTTATATCAAGGAAATCTGGTGCTGTAACAACATGAAACCTGCGTCAGCATGGCCATAAATTCGAAACTACGCATCGCCAAGCCAGTGATAAAAAAACGAATTGCTAATAATTGTGTTTAACAAGTCTGGAGTGTGATGTGTAGAGAAGGAAACAGCAGTTCCACATCACCTAAGGTCACCTTATCTATTGTGAATAGGAAGTAATTATGGCCCAGTTGATAACGCTGGGGTCGATGTTGTGCAAACCGATGCAGTGTTATTGTACGTGCAATCATGCAGCACAAGCGGCATCATTACTGCAGTTGTGGCGGTGCGCAGCGTGGAACCCCGTGGCTCGCGTCTTCCCCTACCACCGGCCTCCAGCTGTTGGACCGACTCTTTAGGAGCAATGACGCCGATATTATGGAGCTAAATGACGTGCTGTATGCAGTGTAGAAATGAGGCCCCCACACAGCGAAGTGGTTCCACTTGACGCGTCGCATAAACTTATGTCTTCAGGCCAGCGCGTAACCATTCTAGGCGAATGCATACCAATGTTTGCAGCAACACGACGTGTAGCAACCATTGTGCTATAAGGCCGACGCACACCCTCGTTCGCAGCCAAATCAACCGCAGCTGCCAGCTGAGACTTCAGGTCGCCGCATACGCGCGTTCCCAACCCGTGCATAGCGGTGTTCGCAGCTGTGAAAATGTTTCGTCTAATTCTCCTTACAGACAACAGCGAACAGTGCCAACTTTGGGTATTTTCTTTATTAGGCCGTTCACTATTACCTTGAAAATTACTCGTTCGTCAAACTAACGGAAGCAAGGATATACCGAACAATACACAGTGATTTAGATCATCGTGGTGAGAACGCGGGCTTGTTTGCTTGACCACTTGCTTACGTCAGCATGCAGCAGGTAAAACGCTTCTGCAATGAAGGAGGGAAAAATGTTACTGCATTGTAGTGGGAAGGCACGCTGATCAGACTGGACATCCAGGACCAGAAAAACCTGATCCAGCGGGACAGGACTGCAGCGATAGCACGCTGCTACCTAGACCAAGGTGGCGACCAATCTGCCCTAAATTTTAAAAGATTATTTTTATTGTTCCTCTTCCCAGAAACGAATGGAGGAAATACCATTGAAAAGTCGGGTACGGTAACCAAACCTGTAGCACCCTGCATTTTCGCAGAACTCCATAATTGGCGGAGGAAACATATTTACCCGTTATGACAGCGCTAATGTACATAATTACTAAGATGACACAAAAAAGCTATAAAGCACTCCACAACCCACCGTATTTCTCCACTCATTATCAAATCTATGTTTAAAGTATAACAGCGAAAACATGCAGTGTAATATTGCTGTGCTTCGCAGGCAATTGCCTATATATCTGCACATTTCCTTGCTTTCCCTTATCTTTTAAAGATGAATACAAAGCTAAGTACTAACAATAAGAGTACGAACAGCTATTCATTTGAGATACGCGTTCTGACAGCAACTGCAGAAACACCAAGGGCACATACCTTTTTAATGTTTTAGGTCACTTGCATTTCACTTCAGCAGCCGCGAATTTCGCGTCAAGGGTGCAATACCGGCAATATCGGCCTCAGGCATACACAAATGGTATCGACAGCAAATATGGGCCGCTTTCGGA
The DNA here is from genome assembly GCF_048455015.1 of Haemaphysalis longicornis. Taxonomy (NCBI): domain Eukaryota; kingdom Metazoa; phylum Arthropoda; class Arachnida; order Ixodida; family Ixodidae; genus Haemaphysalis; species Haemaphysalis longicornis. Next base: position 80,813,149 of record NW_027526422.1, on the reverse strand, counting down.
ATTCGCTCTAAAGTGCTGCCTTGTAGTGCAGGGCCCCTTCCCTGGATGCTCGTTTTTGGGAACAATTTCAATATCGGTACCGCATACTTTCAGAAATTGGAATAGCTGGAATAAATAAGGGTTCAAATGCGAAGGGCGTGTAGGGAGCGGGTTGAAGCGGAACGGGATTTCGGTAGTCGGTCGAAACAGGACGTGCTCAAGCGGCAAGGGCGTTTCAGGAACGCGTTGAGACGCTAGGTTTTAGAACATGAGTAGGTTTGTTCAGGCTACACACTTCACCTAGTTACATCTAACCGCAATGGTGAGGCACCAATTAAGCGCAGCTGAGAAGTCGCGTCGCTTCCCTTTACAAACGCTCTCACAGATGCACTAGAAGGAATGCAGCGACGAGCAATAATATTTGCCTATAACAAGTACAGAATAAGAGACACACCTACAGAACTTTTGATAAAAGCAGGTCTCTTAACAATAAAAAACCGCGCTAAACTTTCTCGTCAAGAACTGCTGTATCAATTAGTTCACGGTCAGCTGAACAAAGACAATTGAAAGTATACGTCATACACAGAAACAAGGGGAACAATTCTAAAGCATTTACAGACACTGAATGAATATCAGTGCTGGACTGACTGTCCTAGATATTATTTTTTTCCACTAGCAATAAGAGAGTGGAATTATTTTCCCGTCAGTATAACTAACAGTCAATCATTGGAAACCGTTTCACCTCTGCTCGAATGTTATTTATTGTGTTTGGAATGATGAACTGAGCCCTTTGTCCACTGTTTGAAGTGCTCATTATTCTGCTTTTAGCGTGCTTTGGTTTTGTTGTACTATTGCATTGATGGAGTTGTAATTGCTATTGCATTTATGTAGTTATAAAATGTATTGCTGTCAGTTTTGTCGAACTCAATACTGTAATATTTCGCTTGTGACGTGAATGCCTTTTGTATAAAGTTTGTCATTTCACAAGGACTGTGCCCTCCCGGCAAGAAGCACTAGTAAGGATTGGCAGTATATGGAAATAAATAAATAAAATAAATATCTGCCATTGTCTTCTCGAAGCGGTAATGTATTCTGTTTGTGGGCGACACCCGGAGCATTGTCCGTGGGACATTCGGCTCAGTTGCATGGTTTCTCTTGATGGATTCAGCGCTTAAACTGAGAGCGGGGCGCCCTGGCAAAGACATATCTCCGTAATAAAAACTGGTCTACCAGAATTACCGCTGTCGGCTGGAAGAGCGACGTTTCTTGGTATGCGGTGCTCTACTGATTGATTCTGGGGTTACACTTAGACGACGCGACACAGGCGATTAGCCACTGCATAGTGGAGGGCTACGAACTAATTTGCATCACCTCGGGATCCTTAACGTGCGCCAAAACATGGAACACATGGGTGTTTTTGCTTTTCGCCTCCGTAGGGACCGGGTAGCTGGACGGGTGGCGCCACAACTCCGGTTCACCTTGTTACTGGAATGGGCCGGTGCCTTGGACTATGCAGCCTTCCGTTCCTTTCTCGTGTTTGCTTCGGTGCTTTTAATGTTTAGGTGGTGTTGTGAGCGGATATGTGTCGTGAAAGAAACACTAGGGATATGTGTTGAGCTCCTACATGCACTATCTGCTACGTAAACTCGTCGGACCTTTCTAGCATTTGGTATGGGCCTCGTCGACCTCACCACTTTGAGTGTGCTGTACGCCGGGCTCCACCCGATTTGAGCATAAATAAAACTTCTAGTATTAGTATTCATTGCTGCGAGTTTCAATTATTTTCACAGGTTCCAATGATTACGGTTTCTACAACAGCCTTAACGGTGGGATACCTCGATACGTGTGCATTGAAGAGGAAAGCCCTTACGTATACGATTTCGATTACCGTGTGGCCATGGAAACGTCGTGGCAGTTAACACTTTCTTGCTGTAACCTCGAGCTTTGTGCCCTCTGTTTCAGTGGGTGATAGCATGGGAGCCTGAGAGCTGAAACAGTAGAGCCAAGTAATTCAACCACCCAACAGCCCAAGCTAAAAAACCTAGCCATTTTTTCTCCTGTCTAGAATGAAGGCTGGCACCGACAGATAGCTATGGCGTTAAGAAATGTGTTAACGTCTGCCTGTGTTTTTTTATGGGTAAGCATTCCTTCCCAAGAACCGCAACGCAAACCGTGTATAAAGCCCTTTAAAGAAAGCACAAACGTGCGAATAGTGGACTCAAATAAAGGTGCGTCAGCCCGAGTCCTCCAGAACAGGCGCATTTCCGACATGATGGAAGCAGTTTCGATTGGAGAAGGGAGCATCGATGAAAAAATTAAACAGAAAAATCATTCATTCTTTCGGGCGAAATATGGGGAAGAACCAAAGCCACTGCGTTAAAGACTAAACTGCATGCGGGCCAAATTGAAAGCCCCACTAGTCAAACTCCGAGCAGTCTAAGAGTCAACTATGCTACGCTGACCGCTGAACTACAACTATGCTACGCTGACCGCCACTGGCATTTCACTGACGAGCGCTTCGTCACGGCGGCGCTATTCGCTGAAGCGACGGTGGTGCCACACAACTGTCACCCGGTCCCTATCAGAAAAGATGCCGCAAGATGCACCCTTCGGTGTCGACTATAATACACGGGTTCAATTTGGTTCATGGGTAAAATTATAATTCAGCAATATTAACCAGTTTCGTGGGTATTCGTAAAAGCTGGCCTGTGCCCGAAGTCGCCTCTTGGTAGTCTGCACAGTTCAACCTCAATACACGGGCATATGAAGCGTCGATACCAACTTAAAGTGTAAGGCACTGACCGTCTTATCAATTTTAAACAGATTGGTAATGTAGCCGTAGGTACATGCAGCGGCGCTATGGTGGCTAGCCGGATAAATATGGTTTCAAAGTGGTGCCCAAAAACAAGCATGAGCCTGTCGGGAACCGCGGGGTCGCAGCGCAGCGCCACTACAAGAGTGCCAGCGTGGCAGGCTTTCGGAATCGAACTGCCCGTTCCGTGCTGGCGCACCAAGCACGCGCCGCTCGTTTCTTTATTCTCGTCTTTCATATCCGGCGGCAAGGCGCCGGCTAAGAGCGCCAACCAGAAGAAGAAGAAGAAGACTTTATTTTTCCAGAGGGCGCTACAGGGCCCCAAATTGTAGGCGGCCGATGAGGCGGTGTGGCCGAGCCCACGTTTACTGTGGTTGCGTTGGCTGTGCCATCAACACGACGAGGCGCGTAGAACGCGGGTGCCGTTCCCGAGGTGTGCCGGGTGCCGAGTGTGTTCCGTGCCAGCTGGACAATCTGTTGATGATGATGGTGGCGCTTCAGAAAATGATGATGGTGGCGCTACAGGGCTCCCCCCCTAGCGAGAAGCGTGGTAAAGTGACAAATGTAAATAGCAATGCAGGAAAATACACTGTGCACTACGTACAGGTATGTATAATTTGTCCGTAGTCAGGAAGAGTCCGTGGGCAGTCAGTGGTCAAGTGGCAGGGGTTCACTAACGGCACGGTCCTGGTCGTCGGCGAGGTAGCGTCCGGGATGTGGGCAACCTCTGGTGGACGAGCCTGGGAGTGCGGCTGCGGACGAATTGCGGGATGAGAAGCGGCTGCTGCAATTGATGGTGGAGCGAACGGCAGGCGTAACTCGAAGGACATCGACAAGGTGAAGCACGGTGCAGCAGCATGACGACCGGAGTTCGGGCTTGATTGTGCTGTGGTGTGAGCTCTAGGGATGTTTCGCTGTCTGGGCAACGTGCGCACGCGCCGTGCGAGACGGAGCAGCGGAGGGCGCCAACGCCAAGCGTCTCTCGAACTACTGGTGTGTCGAGTTCCTGTCGTGCAGTGCACTCGCGCTGGTTTCATCCGGGGTCGGAGAGAAGAGCGCCTGTGATACCGTATACAGAATACGCTCCTGTAGCAGGGAATCGGTCGAGGTGGGGTAACCAGTTTGCGGCGCGTCTGACTGCATGGGGACAAAAAATTGTTCTTTCGGCGACATTTGTTGAGACGTTTGTCCCGCAATTGTTTCTCCGGTGTCTCCATCGTAGCCAGGGTGTCAGGACTGTCAGAGGCAGTCTGATCAGTTTCGAGTGTCAGTTGCCCTTTTGAAGATATGCAGCTGTTGTCGACTGCTGGAAGCTGTTCCACCGGTAAAGGGGGAGAGGGCTCCGTGTGCGGGGAGGAGACGGGTTTGAAAGATGCTTCTCACCAGTGCCGTGCGGCTAAGGCGGTGAAGTGTCCCAGTTGTTAGCGGAAAAGCAGTCAACACACGGGTGGGTTTGTGCAGGAGACGCAACAACGTGTGGGACCGCGCCATGGTGTGGCGTCGAGTTGGCTACGTGAAACGCCAATTCGGAAGTGCCGCAAGTCGTAGTCGGGGCTCGCGCTTGTTGGTCAGGCGAGGGTGGACCTGCCGGCGACGTGTAATCCACGGAAGCCGTTGGAAGGCGTGGTGGTGGGGACAAAGGCGTTCCTATACCGTAGTGGTTTAGGAGAGCGGCCTTCAAGTCGTCATAGGCACCGGGTCCTGGGGTCGGCAGATGGATCTTCTCAACGAGGCCAGCAGGTAGCTTCTGTAGTGTCATGAGGTACCTGATTTCCGGGGAGCAGATGTCATTTACATAAAAATTGCTCTCTAAGATTACGAACCATGCAGCGTGGTTTGAGATGGAATCTAACGGGATCAGCAAGGGAAGGTCTGGGAGGGCGCGGAACGTTCTTCGCATGCCGTCGTCCACGTTGTGGCTGGGGAAGCAGCGTTGCGAAGCCATGGCGAAGCCGCTTGCCGGGTCACCAAATTGTAGGCGGCCGATGAGGCGGTGTGGCCGAGTCCACGTTTATTGTGGTTGCGTTGGCTGTGCCATGAACATGACGAGGCGCGCAGAACGCGGGTGCCGTTCCCGAGGTGTGCCGGGTGCCGAGTGTGTTCCGTGCCAGCTGGCCAATCTGTTGATGATGATGGTGGCACTACAAGCCTTTGACCAATGAGGTAAATCGCCTTATAAAAATTGTTGCGTATCTGCTCCTCTCGTTGCAAATGTCGACGAACGCAAATGCCTCCCTTCCCTTTCCCGCTCACCTTTTATGCTGTTTCTCCCCTGTCTCGCCCCTCCGCTCCTCCAAAGATTACACGCTAGAGGTTTGTTCAAGTCAATTTAAATTTAGCGTGTTCCACTGCTTCAAATCTGATGTCTCGATGCCAGCGCTGCCGTACGGCGGAGACCGCATGAATTCAGGCACTCTACTAACGTGTTTATAGAACCACGTTGCCCTACTCTACGAGCGTTTCAAGCGGAGCGTGGATCCTCCTTAGTGGTATCTTTCCTTGCTTTTGCCATTTGATTTCTTAAATGCCCCAAGTAGGTAGCGCGGGCAACAGCAGGCGACGGTTTTCTGCCGTTGATGCAGTATTTCATTTGCAATCGCAAAAACCAAGCATCCATAATTTTTTTAATAAAGGAACACTGCAAAATATCACTTATGTATTGATTTTCTACGTTATACTTGTGTCATGTCTTCTTGTTCAATAGTGTTGAAAAGTATGAATATCGACATCGGACGTAGACGTTTAGATTTGACTGTGAGTATATAAGGCTATTGCGTAGCGTTAGTTTCACCTTGGCTTGGCGGCTCAATCGAGTCGCAGCCAGGCAGACAGACAGACAGACAGACAGACAGACAGACAGACAGACAGACAGACAGACAGACGGACGGACAGACGGACGGACGGACGGACGGACAGACCAAAATTTCTGCATTTAAGTAACCCAAGAAAGACTACCGTCTTTAAAAATTCTCGCCAACCGACCCACCGCGAATTCTTAAGACGGTATAAAAAGCGTTACTTCTGCCTTTTAAAACGTTACGCTGAACCAGTTGTAAACATCTTTTTCTTATATATACAAATCGCGCAAAGATTGCCAGGTTCCATCGGAATGAAAAATTGCAAGAATCCTTCACATACACCAAAGTGGTGACTCGTCTTGTTCAGCAAATTACAGACTGATTTGAATTACCTGCACTTACTTCAAAACTCTTGAGCATATTGTTGGAACTTTATATCCGCGAGGACAAAGAAGTGATCGCAGATGGTAGTAGACGAGAACGATGAGGAACGATGGCGGCGATCGGACGTGTTCTGTCTGTGATGTAATGTAAATACAGTTCTTTTCCCTTAACGAAGGCGTTGTAGTCGCGACATAGTGGTGCCGAAATCCCGCGGGATGAACGAACGACGGTATGTACGCAACGGTTGTGACCAATGCCTGAAAGGAACTGATAGCGACTTCATCATGACCGAATCACGAACGAAGCCTACTGGAGATCAGCTATACCGAAAACGAAGTGTTCAACGCTCTACTATAACGACGCTGATCTCCCAAGCGAAGGCTGCCATTTTGAACGCGGACACTACTCGTGAAGAAATATCCGCCATTACCGACCGCCTTGACTATGAGTCCGCACAACTACGCAACACCGACCGCGAAATCGAACCCTTTCTGTCTGGCAAGTACGCTGAACAAGAGTTTATGGACACTTTTGAGCTCCGTGACTTCTTCGTAACTTGGCAATCCATCTTAAGGCAAGCGACGGAGTTCCCCCCAAGACATCTCCGCGGCCTTTGTCTCAAATATGAACGAGCTCCATTTGAAATTGACATCCCTGCAACCCGTCAACAAAACTACAGTTGGCACGGTGACGCTTCTCAAGGAGACACGCCTCTTGCAACCGCGAACAGCTTTATGACTTCCCCAGTGAACGGTATCGATGACTCTAGCAACGACACCGAGATGCACGAAGCGGCACCGAAATCTTTCGTTCAACTTGAACCGAAACTGGAAGGTGTGGGTGCTCAAAAAGGTGCATATCCCGACGGTCCAGTTGACCTCGACGGACAAACCAACAGTAAACAGAATTCACCAACGAGCGACACCCCAGCTGGAACTGCAGCCATTACCGATAACCACGCGTCCCTAATGCAGCTGCGGCTTCCAGCTGACCTTAAAGTAGGCGCATTGAAGGAAGCCCTGCCAAAGAGAACGTGGGTGCATCAAATACGAAAAGACAAAAGGAAGCATAAAGTTGACATTGATTCCATCGCGACATTTGCTTTGAAGTTCTCTCTGCACCGATACAGGACTGTGAAACAAATGATTGTCGTTGCCACTGGCTTGCATGGCAGTTATCGGGCTCATCGCCACGACCACTTCCGCTCTCAAAGAAAGAAGGGTAACAAAAACCGAATGAAGGTTTCTCCTGCTGTTAGACGTACTTGGAAACACCGGCACAAGAACCACCAGCGAGGTGAGCGTTTGCCCTGGATGACTAGAAACGGACCACGCAGGCAAAGACGGCGTTGTTGGAAGTACAGACGCAAACACGGGTACTAGGACTATCCCCTACGTCTCACTGTTTTTTTGCCGCGGGGGAGGTTGTTGGAACTTTATATCCGCGAGGACAAAGAAGTGATCGCAGATGGTAGTAGACGAGAACGATGAGGAACGATGGCGGCGATCGGACGTGTTCTGTCTGTGATGTAATGTAAATACAGTTCTTTTCCCTTAACGAAGGCGTTGTAGTCGCGACAGCATATTATTCTAAAGCCTCTTACCGAATAGGTTAATGAAAATGCAGTTCTTCATTACAATAAACATGGTTTTTTCTCAGCCTATCTACTGTCACATAATTGTTGAAAACCTTGCGTGACCTTGCCAATGACATTAATAATCAATCGCAGATTGACGTAGTCTTCTTAGACCTGTCAAAAGCTTTTACCGTGTTTCCCATTCCAAACTGATCCAAAAGCTTACAATTATACTGGGCAACAGACCTATGACTAAGTGGATCGAAAGTTATCTGACCTACCGCTATCAATTTGTTTAATATGGTCCACATGTGTCTTAAACCGTCCCAGTATTATTAGGAGTGCCCCAAGGCTCTTTTTTAGCACCCATGTTCGTTCTTCTTTTTTATTAATTGCATCGCAGACGTAAACGAAGTAAAAACCAGATTGTTCCCAGACGATTGCCTCGTCTACAACAGAATAGACGACTACCAGGATCAGTTAAACTATACAAATCAGGTAAAAAGGTCGAAGCCTGGTGTCTAGAATGGCAAACGGAAGTATATACCGAGAAAACTGTGGCCTAGTCAATAAGAAAGAAAAAAAATTAAGACAAAGTTTTCGTATTCGCTGGGAAATGCACCACCTCGCAACGTAGCTGCCTGCAAATATCTGGACATATTGATGTCGTCCGACCTAAATTGGACTGGGCATGTTCATAATATTACGAAGAAGGATCTCAGTAAGTTATCTTTTCTAAGGGATCCCATCATCATTCGACGCCCCAAACAAAACTTCTAGCGTATACGATGCTTATCCGTCATATGCTCGCATATGCGAATGTGGCCTGGTTCTCTTTCACAAACAAAAATATACCCGCGCATGAAAGAGTACAACGAAAGGCAGTTAATTTTACAATCATAATTTACAATCATAATCATAATTTACATAATTACAATTTACATAATTTACAATCATAATTCACAATCATAGTCAAAGGCAGTGTATACAATCATAATAAACATACCGAATCACGTATTGCTCTTTTAAAAAGAGCGGAACTGTCCACGTTCACCAGCCGCCTCAACCTTCATAGTGTGAGATTTTAGCTGCGGAGTAATTGAGAAGCTCACAATACATAGCATTTACAATCGTAATAAATCAGACAGGCACCGGCAGGATTCAAGCTTGTGTCTGGTAGACCAGACAGAGTTAGGGTCAGTCGTCTTACCCATTGGGCTACGACCTTGTGTTAGTATCCGAGAGTCCAACGGCTTACTCCCTCGTCTGTAACGCTGCGGAGTACCTTAGGACCTCCCAATGTCCGTCCGCGTTCTTCCGTACGCACACCACCATCAAGCAAAAATCAAGCGAAATTTATGTTTTTAGCGGTGAGTTGCAGTTTCATTTAGAGAATAACCAAGGTGCAACTCACGGCTGACATCGAATGACGGTCGGGGCGCAAATCGGATGTCCCTCGGGGCGCAACTTGGACGTCATTTCGAGTCCCCGTACTCCGCACCCTCGCCATTATCCACGGAGTAGAGATGCTGCCATTTTTTGTATCTGATTTTACACGACTCTGAAAAAAAAAACGGCTACTTATGTTAAGGCTGACTGTAAGCGCCAAACATGAAACAAGCATCTTCCCACACTTAATGAGTATTCTTTCAAGAACAAGGTTTTTGATCACTTTTTTTTCTGCGAACCACACGCGCCCGGAATGCACTGCACCCCTGTGTTGATACAGCTGAGTCAGTCGCAATTGAACGCATTTATCGCTTAGTTAGGCCGGACTCCAACAAGGCAAGCCCTGTAATTTTCAAACTTCTTGACACGCGCGACAAGAGCAGCATACCGAGGAAGGGATATAAACTGAAATGTGGGAATTTCTCGATTGGGGAAGATTTTTCAAAGAAGATTCGAGAAGTACTTAAGAAACTGTGGGATAGAGTCAAACCAAATCGCAATAACAAGGACAAAGTTGCATTAGCATTCTCCAAATTGTACTTAAACGACAAAGCCTATTTCTGGGACAGCGATAAGGATGAAAGAGTATTACTACAATATATTGATGCCACGAAGAGAACCCGCCCAATGACACGACAACATGCACAGGCGCAAGGCACATCTCGCTGATACAGAGCGCACCCCACCAAAACGCTCCGGTAACTTTGGCAAACACTCCGGAGGAAATACTGGAAAAGTTCCCAAGGAACGGCCTCCTTATCCATTTATATGCTCGAAGTAATATTAACAAAGCAGAAGAGTTAGAAAAATTGTTTCTTTTGCATGACCTTCACATTTAAGTCGTAACTAAAACCTGGATGCGCCGTTACGTAAGCGACGACCCCGTTTTCCACCCTGATTAAAATATGCACCGGAAAGATAAGGAATCCAGGGGGGCGGGGGGGGGGGGGGTGCCGCTCTTATCAAGAAATCAAAAGAAGCATTTTTTATCAATGACGTTTCTGGGCTTGAGTGCACATGACTTAAATATTGGTGATTTTAACTTCCCAGGCGTTAAGTGGGAGTTCTCGCGGACAGACTATGTATCCAAAAAACAAATAGATATTCTATTTGATTTTTATGCTTACACCGGATTTGGTTCAATTAGTTAAGGGACCTACTCGTATCAAGTCTGCATTCAGTTCTGTATTGGGCCTTGTTTTCGTTCATCGCAATTTTACGGAGAGTACTGTACCAGTGGGACAAGGTTTGTCAGACCTTCATCTTGTATGTACCTCTGCAAATGAATAGGTCAGTGAGTACGGATAAATATTCGGTAAGTTCCCTCAACAATTATTCCTAAGCTAACGATGAATGTATCATTTGCCGTTTGGAAGTCGTGCCTGGCTGATTTAGCGGGTAAAGACGCATGCACCCTTTGGAACCGGTTTAAGGAAGTGTGCCCTACTGTACACAACATTTTGCTGCAATAAAGCGCGACAGAGTTCTTATGCACACGCTCTGGATTACGGGCAAGATAATCCACCTTAAGCGAAGAAATAAATTCTAGAACAAAAGCCACGCACTATTTTCTGTTGTCGAAGAAAGCAAAAGCAGTTTGGCGCGCGGGGTTAGTAGTTTCAGAGACTACTATTTTAAAACATTATTGCGTAATTGTATTACAAACGATCCCATCAAAGTTTGGAATTACGTTGCTGAAAAAAAAGAAAAAGGTGAAAAAAACTGTGGCAGCCGGCTCTGTTATTTGATATCGCAATGTAATCGTTCAACTCTTCAACCGATATTTCCAAAGTGGATTATCTGTTTCTTGCGCATGTTCTTTCACGCACACAGTGCACCGCGCTTCAAATGTTAACTTTATTTCATACTGTGGTGTGGTATCTATGCTTTTGAACCTTGATACTAAAAAATCTTCTGGCCCGATGGTATTTCAAACGTATTTCTTAGCCGTTATGCTCAGTCACTAAACAATTTTTTGTTTGGTTATTTTGCACTTCTTTAATCAATGGGGAGCTTCCCGGAGACTGGAACATAGCTCTGCTCGTGCCTACCTTAAAACAGGGTGACCGCCTGTGTTTTCAAAAGTACGGCCTGGTATTACTAACACCATCTCGTAGCAAAATAATAGAAAACAATATTTCCACTCATATTCTTGAATACTTGGGTAGCGACAATATTCAAACAAGTTTCCAACACCGCTTTGGGAAAGGGTATTCTAACATAACACCGTTACTTACAATATTTCATTTGTTCCCGCACACGCTCGACAACACCTGTCAGATCGATGCATATTTACGGGACCTTAGCAAAGTGTTTTATAAAGTGCCACATGACAAACTAATTCTAAACATGCAAAATATTCGCCTCCCTGAAATTCAGGCCACATGATTTGCGAACCATCTAACAAAATACGAAATACTGGTCGCAATAGATGGGTTCGGAGTTCCGCAAGGAAGTGTGCTGGGATCATTGCTTTTTGTTCTGTACATAAATTATATCTTTGATGTAATTACCCCTGGTGTACAAATTTGATTGTTCGCGGATGATGCAGTTTTCTTTGGAGATGTTTCATGCGCTAATGATCAGTCAGAAGTTATTACCAATAATACTAGCATGCTTGAAGGGTGTTATAAGTGGGGAATGACATTAAATGCAGAGAAAACATTGTACCTTCGCGTAACTAAAAAAAAAGTGCCGTGTGAATACCAATACAAAGTAGTAACACCACCGTTGAATTTCGTAACCAGTCATAAATAGCTTGTGTCACATTAACCAGCAATATCTCGTGGAATGTACACATAGGCAATATTTTCTCGTCCGCTTTCCTTAAACTATGATTCCTAAGACGCAAACTGAAAAATTACACTGCAATCGGGAAACTTTTCACCTTAATTATGCCTGAATAGTTTGGGACCCAGATACTAATCACAACATTCACAAACTCAAAAAAGTTCAAGGAGATGCTTTTATGTTTTTTAATTCCAAATACTAACCCAACCATTATACCTCACAGTTAATGCTGACTAGCAATATCCCAAGTCTTCAATCCACGAGAAAGTGCTTCCGCATTGAATTTCTTCAGTCAGCAAAGGTGAACTGCCTATCAGCCCGTATTTTGTATTTGTCTACATTTTTAACAAGACATACTAGACACCACAAACGAAATGCTTTCACTCCATATTTTGCTGCTACTGACACATTCAACTATTATTTTCTTCCGCGTACGATACTAAAATGGAATTGCCCACTGTATGAGTGCTTTGTTGTTTGTATTGTTTGTATTTTAAAGCAAAGCTTTCTACCCCTACCAGCAGACGGGTTCTTCGTGGGATACGGGACAAGAAACTCCCAACGGGGCAGTGGCAAGTAGGGCGGTTTTCACTCACGGAACACAGTGTTGACGGCGCAGTGAATGGTTACCGAGCGTTCCGCGCGCGCTGCTCACACCGCCGGCTCGTCGCCGGGGCGGCTTTGTCGTCTGCTTTAGCGACGGGCGTTTTGGGACTGTATTGCTGCGGCTTCCCGTCCATTGCGCGCTTCCTTTGCGACGCTTGATTACCTTCTTCAACAGCACCTCCTGGGTACCTCGACGTTATTAAGTGGTCGTACAGCGAAGGTACGTGAAGGATTGGTTTGCAGGGCGGGAAGACAAAATGTAGAGATCACATACAGACATCTGAACGCTAGAGGCACGCTAGCTTTTTCGCAATGCTTTCCACGAATGGGACTTCATTTTCGAAGTTGCTGAATACTGAAAAGGCGAAAGTAGCAACTGGTTCGGATAAACCGCGACTATAAAAGTTCCCTCAGCTTTCGCGCAATTCTGAAACTTACTAAACTGACTAGGTAAAATCGGTATAATGGGAATCACTAAGCTCACATGCGTAATTGTTCCGGTATCTATGCTTGTGCCGCACGGTGGTGTAGCCCCGAGCTAGCACATAAGGATGGGCAGGTTCCGCTGTTTCACCCTTCGAAAGGCGCTCCTCTCCGTTTTGTTTGTTTCTGCCGACGCACGGTCGGGCTACAGCGGCAGCGCCCGCCTCTATAGTCCTGGCGTGGCTCACCCTGGTGCGTTTGGGACGCCGCCCCCGCAGAATCTCTGGTTTCACTCTTTCTAAAAATTACGCCCATCTTCCAGCGACGGAACCTTGATGTGATGCGATGCATCGGGGGGTTCAATGGGCGTTTCCATTGGGTTGATTGTCTTGCGCTGACGCTGGTATTGGGTTGTGTCAGCCCACTCGCTGAAGGGACCGTCGCTTCCATCACGTCTTCATCAAAAGAATCAAGTCAAGCACGGAGTCGTCAAGCAAAGTCACGCGGAGTCGAACGAGAGCGAGAGCTGACTGAACCGCCACAGCGCGCTACCCGCTTTATATTCACAGCACCTGAAGGAGAGAACACAGCGGATGAGAGTCGCGCATGCGCGCACTTGCGCGCCGGAGTAGACGCGAGCGGAGCGAAGCGCGCGCGCGCAGCTGTTGTTTATGATAATGAGACGGAGTGAAAGTGTTGCGCCAGCTGTCGGAGAGAAGAATGGGGGAGAGTTGCACATGCGCAGGTGGTGTGCGGATGCCACCGCCGCCGGAGGGACATACCCCCAAGCAAGAGATGCGTCGCATCTAAAACCACTTGTGTAAATTCAAGTGACGTCACATGGGCGCACGTTGTGGGCGTTGTTTAAAGCTTTGCTTTCCAACCACCTTCACAGCGTGGATTAAGGCCGATTTTTTTCTTGCCTTTTATCCGTTTGTGCCCCCTGCTTGTACCTAGTGATAGTCCTGAGCATGTAATAAAAAATAAATAAATAAAATAAGTTTCGGTTGTTATAAAGAATAAAAATGTTACTTTTTCCAAAACTCCATTTTTGTGGACATACAGGGCGTTAGATAGTTGGCAGATTTTTTTTGTATTTTTATTTGTATTTTGAACGCGCCTTTGCGGACTTTTTTCGTTTCTTCTTCGTTTCTTTGTGTGGAGATGTATGTGATTCATACTTCTATTTGCTCAGACCGCTTATGTGAATTTTTTTTAATTTTGGTTTCTCAAAATTTCGTCCAGCCAATTCTCTCTATTCACGCTATTATAACGACTCAAGTACTTAGTTTCACAAACTCTGCATTCTTGTGAAAATGCAGAGCGTTACACGGTGCTGGCTGGGGAATACTCAGCAAAGAATGCTACGTATAATAAGTGTCATTGCCTTGGTATAGCTGATAAATACGAAGTCCGTATAAGTTCTCTGTTTAAAGGTTTTCCCATACACTGTGCAAATAGGAAGAGAAGGCACAGCGAGAGATACTATTTCGCTCGTTTCAATCAACAAAAAGCACATGCTCAGTGTGAACAGTACTGCTTTTGAGTTGCTTTTTGAAGAATCCCAGTTGTATGAAGTGTTGAATGCTCCCGGGCTACAAAATCCCCCTTGTTCACACAGATGTTTCCCTGGTTCCTTTCGTGGACAGTCGTACAGGTCAATCTGTTGAATTTGCGCCTGAATAAGTCCGTTCAACGTAGCCTAACCTTACTTTACGCGATCTGAGACGCTATTCCATAAGGACCGTGATTGAGCGGAACCCAAGAGACACGAGCTCTTGCGATGCCCACGTGATAATGATAAGATTTCAAGCCGGAGTTCACGCGCTTTAAAAATTCGATTTATGCTACTCGCTGGCTATTGGGGTGACGTAAGCGGTGCAGAGAGCGCGCTCCAAGGAGGCGCGACAAAGGTGTGGCGCATTTTTCAGTGCGTTCTCTCGATCCACTGCTGCGCTGTTAGCTACTGGGTTCAAGCAAATCCAACCACTTTAATTTATCGCACTTTTAGTTTATTACGTGTATTTTCCTACAGGCTTTATTTTTTTTCACTTCAGTTGTTAATATGCGCTTTTCATTGGAAATTTGTCGTCCTAGGAAATCAGTTCATGCCCATTTCTGCCGTCGGTAGCAGACATGCAATCACATGCCTAACATCTACTGGCAAAAAAACAATGATGGAAACGCGTCACATTCAAAATAATTGCTGTTTGGTGTTACGTTATCGAAACCCTCCGTCCGCTTTTCGGTGCCTGTTTTGGGCGATGTTTCTGTAACTATTGTTCCGCTTCAAGCGAAAGCTAGGGTATACTTAATAACAACTTCTTTACTGATACATTGTATTTGAGTCTTTCCCCTTGCCTTTATTTTGTCGTTTTTCGGCGTGCATTACTTCGACCGGATTATTTTCTCCTATGTGGTGTTGGTGTCGGTTTCTTGTTTCATTTTGTAGGGAAATACGTCACCAAGAAGACTGGAACGCACCACAGCCTCCCTAGAACCGGGCTTCTGCACGGCTGCTGGGCACCTGTCCTTTTCGCGTGCCATCGCGTTCACTTGCGACGTGGCATGCATTATTCTACAACTTTCACTTTTCCAATTCACCATTTTGTGAATTTTGAAAACCGGGCCCATTAGTTCCCAAAAGCTTCCGATTGCGTTCAAATCGCCCAAGTAAGCATGTCCTACGAAGAAAGGAATAGCATCCACCACAACTTTATTTCGCTTTGCAGGTCACCGCTTTTGTTCGATGAAGTTATCTACAGTCGTTGGTTTTTTTGTTGAGTTCAATCCCTTCACACCCCCTCGGTTAGTTCGGGTTCTTTCTGCTCTCACTTCCCCTTCTTCTGGCGTCACGCTGTTAGATTCGGTTTTAACGTTCTCCTTCGCAAGCTTTGCTTCCTACCGGACGACAAGGATGCTTGGCAAAACCCTATGAAATGCGCAGAGGTCTTCTGTGATATTGTTACAAAGCCAAGAACGACGCAGTTGTCTTCAAGAAAAACACGTTTATTGGAGCGAACTTGTGCTCTCCTAACAACTCAGAGAATACGCATGCGGCGATGCAGTAGTCAGCAAAGTAACGTGCGCAAGCGAGCTTCGTGGATTCGAATGCCGCGGCGTCTGCTCTGCAGGATCTTATCTTTCGGTGCGCGTGTTTCTGGAACCGTCGATTTACATTCAGAACATTGAAGATCAAAAAAGATTAGTCTGGGCTAGTGACGCTAGGGCGATATAGTCTGCTTATCTGAATAAGATAGCCCGTGCGGCATAAAAAATAAAGAATGGAAGACGCGCTTCGCTTGGGACACATACAACAGACCGGGGCGTGGCCGGCCACTAAAAACGAACAATAAATAAACAAACCCATACATGGTTCGCGGCATTACCGCCCCCCCCTCTCATAGTGCATCAACCCGATGCTAAAATAAAAGACAGTCGGAACAGACAAAAAAAAAGTCCGTCATTTTGCATTGTAAGTTTTCAAGCGAACCACGTGGACGACTTCCGGCCGCGTGCATCGTCGTGATGTTCCGGAATCACCATCGCAGATCACCTAGTACGTAAGTTGGCCGACACGTCGTAGAATATGGCAGGGTCCGAAATACCATCAAAGAAGCTTCTAGCTGAGTCCCTGTCGTCAGAGTGGAGTCCAAACACAAACGCGATACCCTGGGTGGTACTCGGCGTCGCGGCATTGGTGGTTGTAGCGCCCGGCATCCGACAGCTGCTGGTCCGTTGTACAAACTCGAGGGAGCTGGCGGGCCTCCTCCGCACGCTGAAGGTATCGTTCGACGTCGAGGTTGTGTGGAAGCATGGCGTCATGTGGAAGCATGGCGTCAAGCATCGTAGTCGGCCGTCTTCCATAGACAAGCTCGAACAGCGTCATCTGCGTAGTTTCCTGGCCGTGTTGTACGCAAACGTGACATACAGGACCACTTCGTCCCAAGAATTATGTTCAACGTCGACGTACATTGAAAGAATATCGGCGACTGTCTTGTTCAGACGTTCTGTTAGTCCGTTCGTTTGGGGGTGGTACGCCATCGTTTTTCGGCGATCCGTGTTGCTGTAGCCTAATATTCCTTGCATCATCACCGCTGTAAAGGCCGTTCCTCGGTCCGTGATTAGGACTTCCGGGGCTCCATATCGCCGCACAACCTGGCTTATGAAGAACATTGCGACTTCTTGTGAAGTCCTCCTCGGAAGAGCGGCGGTCTCTGCGTAGTGCGTCGTGTGGTCTGTCGCTACGACAATCCACTTGTTCTGGGATCGGGATGTAGGGAACGGGACCAGAAGGTCCATTCCAGTCTGTTGGAAGGGCATCGATGGGACGGTGATCGGCTGCAGAAGTCCGGCGGTTCTCGTCGGTGGTGTTTTTCATCGCTGGCAGTCACGGCAGCTGCTGACGTAGTGGGTGACGTCGGATGTAAGGCGGGGCCAGTAGTACTTCGCCTTGATTTTTCCAATTGGGCGGGCTGTTGTGCCGATATGTCCATATGACGGGTTGTCATGGCACGCGTCCAAAATTTTGTCACGAACGTTTGCGGGGATGACAAGAAAATAATTCGTTTTCGTTTCGGGGCTCCTATTTTCTTAACGAGAACGGAGTTTTTCAGGCTGAATTGAGGTAGGTTGCGTTTGAAGGTCCTACCCAGTGCGACATTGCATCCTTCGAGGTAGTCGATTATGACGCGTTAGTCGGTTTTGGCACGCGGCTGGGCGGCTAGGTCGCTCTCCGTCATTACTCCGAAGAACGCGCTGTCTTCATCAGAGCCTTGTGGTGGTGGGTCGACGGGAGTGCGGCACAGGCAGTCGGCGTCGGAGTGTTTCATGCCTGATTTATAAACAATTGTAACGTCGATCTCTTGCAGGCGCAAGCTGCACCGACCAAGACGCCCCGAGGGGTTCTTCAAATTTGCGAGCCATCAGAGCGCATGGTGCTCTGTAACAACCTTGTATGGTCTACCATACACGTATGGGCAAAATTTTAAAATCTTGAGGGAAACACTGCAGTCGCAGTGTTTCCTCTCCCCTTACGAGCACAGTAAACTCTATTCAAGTTACGATATAATAGGTTTCATTTACCACCGCAACCTTCGAATTCCTTCTGTTTTTTACAATTCTTTCTATTTCTTTCTTCCTATCTCTCTATTTTTACTTTTAGGGTTAAAATGAACAATTACCTAGTCCCTTTAACTTAGCGCTTTAAAAGGCATTGCTGATCGGTAAGATGCTTTCATTCACCCATTGATGGTTGTTCGATTATCAGATTGAGTATGTGCGATAACTACAGGACATGAGCATCATCATAACAGCCATCATCACCGACGTCGCGTCGTCATCGTCATCTCAAAATTGTGAGGCGAAGAAAGATGGCTCAGCAGAAAACTTAACAGGGAAGATGATGAGGCACAAAGCTTTAAATCATCTTTTTCAGCCTGGGCGAGGGACAATTTCTAACGTTCCTACTACTCTCACTGTTGGGTTCGGGCCCATCACTTATTAATAAAAACCGCCAAGCAACTAGATATGTTCCGCTGTAGTTAGCTTTTTTACCTGTATGGTATTTGTTTTCACGGCGGCCGAGCTGACTTGGCGTGAGGGGCACAGGAAGAGGCCACGGACGCTTCTTTGTTATTCTTCGTACTTTTGTGTCCACCCGGCGAGCGGGCCCGGAGACGACGTATACAAACGCGATAGTCACCTAATAATAGCTGAAAGTGATTCAAGCTTTGAAAGGAGGATTTCCTTGCGCTCGTTTGAGAAGCCGGCGGAGGGGGAACATTAACGTTTTAACGACCTCGATTACCGCCACGATAATCCCTGAAGCGCACGGGAGCTGAAAGTCGGTCAAGGCGTCAAACCTTGGGTCAAACATGGGAAAAGGTAACCAGACGTTGTGTCTGTGATAGTTGCACTGCTCAATGTTGCTGGGCGAAGCTTCAGTTCATCACACGTCTGAAACTGACGACTTGGAAGATGGGATTCTTCATTAGGAAGGCGACCAGGCTTTGTTAGGCGTTCCACGTGTCTACAAAGGCAAGGAATTTGGGCGGCGTGGTGCACAGTTGTCGGCGCACACGATATTGCAATACTTTAAGGCCCGCCCCGCCGTCCGAGAGCCGATTGCCGTCGTTAGGTCTGGTTTCAGCTGGATAGTTTTCTTTTCTGTTATATTTGTGTTTTGCGGAATACCTTTGGGTTTCTGTGTAGGAGTGACAGAGGTGGGTCACGTGACTATTTTGAAACCACCTAGCTTTGTCTCTCACAGTGGCCAATCAGTGACCTTGTGTGAGCTAATCAATGAGCCATCCTCACTGTCAAGTTGTGATGTCCCTTTTGTGAGCAGTGTTTTGTTGGTAAAACCCAGGAGTTTTAGGTTTTTGGAAGGGCAGAGAAGGACAGAGAGGAGAAGAGAGAGCGGGGAGCCCCCGCTCGACGTGGGCCTTGCCCGACCTGTTTGTTGCGATCACGAGCCATGAGAGTTGTAAATACGTAGTGTAAATATAATGTGTACATATTGTACATTTTGAGTTTTCTTGGAGTAGACCGTCGTCTGCTATGTGTCGTCGGCCAACGAGCCAGCAATCGTTGTTTCATCGGATCATCGCTTCGATCACCGACTTCGGCCGACTGATCCACTTCGAAAGTTAACTCTGACCATGAATACACTGACCATGACCCCCGGTTCGTTCCTGTACCAGCCATTGCGGCAAGATGCCCTTGGAACATCGGTCGGCAGGCGCTGTGAATTTTCGTGTCAGGAATAGCTAAAGGCATCAGCAGGTCTGCACACATGGCCACACCAGTACTAGTTACTTCAAGCCATGAATTTAACAATGCAGCCGGTTTAAGCAAAGCAAAATTCCCAACTCCCATGATCAATCAATCAAGCAAACGCCTCAACGAACGGAGGTGCACTGTTATCTTTTCGCTGTATTACTGCGTCCTACGGTGGTGATACGGTAAGCAAATTACGAGTACGGGTTTGGCGATCCGTTATGGATTCTGCTGTCGCACTGGCATAAGTAACATAATTTATTGGCTGTTCCCTTTTTTAGTATAGCATAATTTTATTGTTTATTGGTTTATCCATGGCTTATGCTTTATATTTTTCTCGTATTCCTTTGTGCCAGTGCTACCCTTTGCTGCATTGTTCTTAAAATGTCATTTTACAAGCATTCCTTTCGGTCTCTAAACAACATTTTTGATGCTGCAAATCTTGTCATAGTGACAGACACCTCGTGTGTTTCAATATATATGTCCCTCATTGAAACGCGTTCATTGAATACATAAAAAAATTAGGACACGTATTGTTTCAGCAAAGGAAATCATTTGTTTATCATACATTACAACGGCAGAAAACAAACTTTGCGAAGACGCAGTAAATGGTATTATAACAACAGCCATGACATCGTCATCACTATCTGTCACTGGAGCGCAGTACAAAACGATTTCTCAACTCTATTTGCTAACTGGGAACCAATTCCAACACAATCATGGAATAATCAAGAACAACACGACTAATATAATTTGCGGACCTCACCAAAATTATTACCGAAAGCAAGGCCCACAATTCTCGTAACTACAAGGTTTCAACTGGAGAAACAAATAAAGTGTGGAATAAAAGCAACTGCAATGAAGCTTGCGGTAATGAAAATTGAGTACCAGAACCAGGAAATGTGATAATAAAATGAGTTTTAATTTGTATACCGGTTACTAAATAATGTTGACATAATAAAGGTGCAGTAGTCAAAAAGTTCATCACTAAAATATCCGTCAAACGTCCTGTAACTGGAATTACAGTTGGCCTAAACTTTAATTAGCGCGCGCGAGCGGCGATTCTTCTTTCTCATGATGGTCTCATGGAGGAACAGACTAGCGGACGATGGGACCAGCTGATCGCGGTCTCTGAGCATGCACTTAATCTCGACGTGTTTGCAACTTGTCTTCCGCCATACGGCGCTGAGGCTTGAAAAGTCTCAGCTCGCGCGTGTGAGTTAAATATATGACCGACTGTACACTACCTATTAACATTGTTAGAGACGTATAATTTTAAATTAGGACGACTATACACTAACTAGTAACATTGTTAGCGATGCATAATTTTAAATTAAAGCAGAGGCGGCGGGGTGAGCAATGTGGGTAGAAAAAACAAAAAACAAAAAGCCGCCAGCCATGACATGCATTAACTATAAATGATTAGAAAGAAGGACAGGAAATTGTAGTGGGAAAGCTTCAGAATGCCTCAGCCCTACATTTTGACCCTAGCTTCACCAGTATCAACACATCTCTAATTCACAAAGACGGCGATATTAAAAAAATTCCCCGCATTTCCCCGAGGGGAAGAATGTGAAAGTGCGAATGCACGAGTTGAATTTGCGCGGTTCGGTAATGTTCGCGAAAGAGAGATCACACACACACACACAACTACAAAGAAAGAAAGATGCATTTATTCACAGACACCTATTTGTGTTGTCGTTGTACTTGATTGCTAGAGCGGATCTCAGCTTTGAAAATCGTGTCGGTACTCCTTTAAGCGGGTGCATTAGCCCTTCTCACGCCCGATTCCTGGCCAATCCCCCACGTGGGTATGTGCCATGTCAGCGGCCAGGCAGCACGCGCCCATCTCCCCCCGTTGCCAAGGAAGACGAGGAGCGCGCGCACCCGCAGCTGTTGCTATGCGGACGGCGGCGGACGCTTCAGGCTCGCTTAAGAAGTGCATTCGCACTTAAAAGCCTAAGCATTAGGGACCCACCACCTTACTTTGGGGTGCGTGCAAGCTGTTCAGGAAGGTAACATTCTACCATATGGAAGGCGACATAGGCTTTTCACTGCAAATTCAACAGGCCTGGTTTAAGTGAGGCTAAGGAAAAATTCGTAGAGACAATGTTGTCACTCACGCAATAGGAAACACTGACTTCGCCGAATAAGCCGTTTAGGTGGGCATTTATGAACTACCTAAATGCATTCGACTATACACACACGTTCTCTAATGCTGCCATAAGGTTATTAAACCTGGAAATACAACGGATTTATACAAGCTCCTGGGTAGACATATAAAAAATATAGGATAGCAAGGCGAGAACCGAACATCTACCTGTAATGATGATGAGCGGGAAAGATATCCAACAGTCATTTTTTTTCCCTTGTAACAAAAGGTGGCTCCATGTCTAGTACGCGCTGTTCTCCAGGACAGCGCGCTGAGGAGAGACAATGCAACAAAAGACGAATGAAGGCTATTAAAAAAGATGCTATGTTCACCATCACCAAACTTTGTGTCCTCTTGAGTCGCGCCTTGACGGAACACGGTGAGCTCAATGATCCCAGAGCTTGCGAAACAGCCCAAAGAACTAACAAAAAATTTCCCCGCATTTCCCCGTGGGGAAGAATGTGAAAGTGCGAATGTTCGCGAAAGAGAGATCACACACACACACACACAACTACAAAGAAAGGAAGATGCATTTATTCACAGACACCTATTTGTGTTGTCGTTGTACTTGATTGCTAGAGCGGATCTGAGGTTTGAAATTTCGTGTCAGTACTCCTTTAAGCGGGTGCATTAGCCCTTCTCACGCCCGATTCCTGGCCAATCCCCCACGTGGGTATGTGCCATGCACAGACACCTATTTGTGTTGTCGTTGTACTTGATTGCTAGAGCGGATCTCAGCTTTGAAATTTCGTGTCAGTACTCCTTTAAGCGGGTGCATTAGCCCTTCTCACGCCCGATTCTTGGCCAATCGCCCTAAGTGGGTATGTGCTAAAGAAATTAGGAACTCTTCTTGGCCAATCACCCTAAGTGGGTATGTGGTGCGGACGGACGGACGGTGGTGGACGCGTGATTCAGGGTCGCTTAAGAAGTGCATTCGAACTTAAAATTAGGTGTTCTCAGAATTCCATTGGTCGCAACCCTTTATTCTGTTTTCTATAGTGAACCTCTCGCGAGTTCCACTTTGGGCAATGTACCAGCACGGCCTAATACAACTGTACCTTCCAATACAAATGGAATCTTCGTCACCGTAAACAGCCCACTCCGATATCCTGTGGCAGTGGGCCGAATATTTATTGCGTATTTACACTTATCCAGCTCTTTAAGCGCTTGGAGGATGGACCTTGTTTGTACGTTCCAAAAACCTGAAACTTCTACTATCAGGCTGCTCAGGAACCCACACGCCAGGTGTGCTGCTCTTGAAGCTCCAAGGTGTACATGACGCAATAAACATCGCAAGTGCACTGCCGAACATTACTGGAGCGCGTATATTTACGAACTCGCTCAGCGCTTTGATATACCTAAAGGAAGTGCATAAGACACCTCTACTCTGCGTGCCAACACCAACACAGCACCGCAGATGATCACCGCACATTGGGCAGGGGAGTGGTAAGAAAAACATCGCATTCACCTGCTTTGCGTGAAACCTTTTCTAGTCCCCTTCCTCTTAATCACCGCTGCAGTCTTTAAGCTCGAAAATCTATTCTTGGAAGCCAAACACCTGCCTTGATTCCCCCGTGGGTCATTTCTTTCCCTAACCCTCCTTTGGTGGAAGAAGATTCTCTCCAGAGGCCTCGGTATGGGGTGACCATCAAACCCTCGGTCGCCTGAACTTGTGATTCAAACTATTTTATACAGGCGGATGTCCCGATAGGCCGCTTTCGGTGGCGTAAGCGGATGGCTGTATATGAGAGCGCCTACTACAATATTTCGGCAGAGAGAATTCAGATTGGCTAAACTTCGGTTTGGTAATCTTGATGTATTAAGCCATTTGATGCTCGAGGACGGATATTAGAGGTCCCTAATAAACTTTTGCAAGAAACCTCACTGAATGCCTACCTGTAGAAACTGGGCTTGATATCTAGATCTGCCTTCACACTTGACCGCTATTCTTGCTTTTCTGGTTACGTAGGTTATCATACCACCTGTTCCCATTACTTTGCTACTTCCCTCTCTCCTCTTCTTGTTAAATAATGTTTTATATGCAGCTTTACAAAGACACAAAAAGAAAACCAATATAGTGATAAACTTGTAGGACAATAATTTAGCAAGTTTTCACGGGAGAAAATCCACTCAATATTCGTTATCTGGAGATATATAACTGCTGAAAATGGTATTCTCAATTCTTGCACCCGTCGGCAGAAGTGAGCCGCTTCCGTTGAAAAACTTTATTGCAAAAGCACTTCATGGTTCTCCAGCCACAAAGTTTGGCATCATTGCTTTGTCACCACTCAAAAAAATGTCGACATACGGAATTTAAAGGTGGAAGGAAACCTCGCCTGACGTCAGATCTTTTTGATAGCCCGGTGCAAACGACAAAACTCAAGAGTTTTGACAGATAACTTTTATACACATCTGTCTGTTTTGGAATAAAACCGGGGTCTCAGAGGGGAGAAATAAAAAAAAAACACGTTGACCCAGCTCAACGTCTTAGGGATGGTTGTGGCGGGCTACCGCTGTGCCAACCGCGTATGTCATTGGCCATCTCGGATCCCGTAAAATGAATCTACAGCCCATGTATGCATGTGAACTGGTGTGCCACAGGTGCAAAGAATGCCTGTATCAATTATTTGGCGCCGCCTGCATGCACACGTAATTCTTGCGGGTCTCGCGAATGGGGCATACGCCAATCCACACAAATTAGAGCATAAAAGGGGATTGCTCCCACGTGAGATGTATTGCCATCCTATGTGCCGTTTACGCGTGGTCATGGAGACGAAAGAAATTAGGTAAGCCAAAGACAAATGAAGGTTCAGCAAAGGCAGCACGCAAGCGCAATGCACCCGTAAAAAAAGATGTTGATGATTATATCCTGAGGAAGATGGAATGGTTTTGCGTTCAGTGCACGTAAACATCCTTGGCCCAGCCTTACTGAAAATCCACTTCCCTTGGTGTCCTTGCTTTTGTTTGGTTTGGTAGGTTTTCGTATTGCCGCGACCTTTCCTGCATGGTCACTATTACTGCCATAAACATACGTGCGGGGGAATGTTTTGAGGCCTTTCAGTTAAGGGCGTCACATGTTTACTGAGGGCGTCGAAAATTGTTATTTTTTCAACAAATAAATGGATCGCCCATTTCCAACCCGCCAAAAAAGAATACAAAGTTTATACGTCAGTCATGCCAGGCAATGCTTTCTTTTACTGGTTATTTTGAAAGCAATCCAATTGCTTTGTTGGGTATTCAATAACAGAACATAGAGTTATGAGTACAATTACTGTTCTACGGTCTCCGGCAAGAGATTAAGTACTACACATATTATGCCTTTTTTTCACGTCATGAAAGCCAACTGTGTAATACTGTGTAACTGCGGCTGGTTTATATTCCCAACTGTGGGGCCACTTCGCATACTCCGGTCATGCCTTTTTATCCGAACCTGTCTTCGTCACGTATTTTCCTATCCTCCGATTTCCCTCCGATGGCGATCTTCTATATATCGCTAGATTTCATGTTTTTATCCACCTATTCGCCCATGCGCATCTTCTTCTCTTGTCATCTCGTCCATTTCCCTCTCCCTATTTTATTTTCAATCAGCCTGCCCTTTCCACTCAGCTCTTTCCATGCTTGCTTCTTCTATCTCTCCTTAAATAATTTAGTTCCTGCACCCATTTTATTCGTTCCCCTTTTTTCCACTTATAAATTTCCAATGCAACTTAACCCTCTCTTAGCACACGTTCCGTCGCCGGTGCTTCCGCTACACCAAACTTCAGCGTCGTCCATTACTTTTCCCCTAATACTCCAATCCTAATACTTTTCTTTCTTTCTTGGTGCCGCTTCACTCCACTTTCGTGACCGTGCTTATATATTACGATCCCCATATGAAGTTTTCTTCCCATCTTCAGTCATCTCCTTACATGTTCCTTCTCCTTGCAATCGCCCCTTCACGTCAGTTCCTTTCAAAACTTCGCTGAGGAACTCCGGCTACACTTGTTAATGCGTAAGCATCATGTACCGTATACCCTCACGCACCCAACTGTACAACGCCCCGCTTTTGCAGAAAAAAAATTATGAAGTGGCTAAGTTAACAAATTTAATCGCTGCAATAGCGTTAATGGGGAAAATTGTTCAACAGGAAAGTCAATTACCGGAGCAACTAAAAAGATAAAAACGGACACTACGTAAGAAATATGTCGGTCGTAATCACCACCCCCATAACAAAGACAAAAATTGAAAACCCATAACAACCGACCAAAACACATTGAAAAGTTTTGAAAAACAACCAACCGTGTTGCGTCGTCACATTTGCACAAAAACACACTGAAGCACATTTATTCATCATAATAACCTAAAAGGAAATATTTGGCCGAAGGGAATAATAGAACAAAGGTATACAAGAAATGCAACTACAAAGTAAATGAAAAAAGTAATTAACTGAATAAAAGTAAGCATTCATACGCCGCAGTTAAACAACAAAGACAACAAGTAAATCCATGTAAACCAATGTGTGAAAACTGTTGAAACAGCGGGGTGTGGGTTGTTCTCACGAAGATTTCGTTTAGCTTCATTTTTTGTGTAATGTTCGTCTCCTTTGCGTCTAATTGTTATATAATTTGTTTCATGGTCGTTCCGGCAAAACAGGTTACACACGTTTTTTGGAACCATACTCCCTCCGTAGATGGTTATGTGTTTACAGCTGACAGTAATTCTGCAATATTTATACGGCTGTATGAAAAAAAGAATAACTGCGACGAGTCAATGAAACCCCGCATAATGGTAGAAGTAGGGTTTGCTGCTAACGTTCACATAATTTGTTTTGAAATACTTTCGCTAACGTAAGAGTAAAGGATGCGCTGTCTAATCCTACTGCCTCCGCCGAAAGCAGTGCTTTAGGGCGCAGCAGGCAATATGAGACAGCTTAGAAAAATCAAGATTACATCTATTTACAGCTATGACCATGTTTTTTTATTTTAATGATGTTTTTCAACAAGGGGAACCAGTTTTTTTTGGGGGGGGGGGGGCGCGGAGAAACATGCTCGGGAAGGAACGGGACGCAATACCAGCAGAGACGGTCATAAAAGCCAGCGGAGTAGCAATGTCGCTGTTGGAATAATAAAAATTCGCTCTCCATTCCGTACCGGCGCAGCTTTTTATGATACTACATACAGGTTGCACAGTAATTTGGGGGATAAGTACGAACACAATTTACTTTTTTAGAGTTGACGGCGGTAATCTCTATGTTGCTGATGTGATATGTATTTATTAAACTCATTTACAATCTGTGACATTGCCTCGGCCCTAACCACATGGGGTTATGTGGGAGGGCCATTGAGTTACAACCATAAGCGAGTGCGCAAGGACACCTCTCTCGCAGTGCTGTGCACATTTGCAAAGACAAATAGCACAAATAGATCCGACGTGAGCGGCGGTATACCTACTTTTTGGCGATATGGGTGTGCATCGGTTGTCGGGTCTTTCCCTCGCATTTGGATATTTCACTATAACCTATTATCGTACAGTTTCAGCTCCGATCCGTAGGGTCATTTTCATTTTCTTAAGCGCAAAGCTGGGTCTTTGTAAGCTGACTTTACAAAATGTGAGTTTTCTGCTGATAAAACCCTGCACTCTAGCTACAGAAGCTTCTCTAATAAAGCACTTAAAAATTAGAAACACGAATGAAGAAATCCTGAAACCAAATGAACCATAACGGCTTCCGTTTGGCGGAAAAGAAGTGAGAACTTAAGAATATTTATCTCTGATAACGGCGTAAATGGATCTATTTCTTCAGAGGAAATTCCAAAAACCAGAAATAAAAACAAAACCTAAATACCGCTCAATAATTGGACGAAATAAAAACCACTTCTCTCCTTCCGGCCCCGCTCACACAATAAAAGCTTCCGGCGAAACAACCATGAAACACTACCCAAAAATTGTGGAAGGGCTCAAATCTTTTACTATACGTTGCTATTTCCTAAACATATAAACTGGCAAATTTAGGGCAGCCATTCGCTGTAATTGTGCTGATGTACTTCATAGAGCACTGGCACAAATTAAAAAAAACAAAATTAAGTAATAACATCGCAATATGTATTCTGGTACTCCTAACCAAATGTATGTAAAAACATCGCAATGACGAAACGCATCGTAATATTAATAACAGATTAGTAGAAAATTGTCATAATTCTTGCAAATTTCCTTCAATCGCCGTTTTTCTCCACTTAGGACGATATAACGGTTTTTTCGGCGCTATCCTTCTCTAAGATTTCTTTGTCCCTCTGGCTATTCTGCCCTCATTCCTTATATTTGACTTTCGTAAACACATATTCAAACTCACGTAGGCTGCATGCATGTTATCACTATGGGAAATTCTGATTCCTCTCTCCTTCCTTCTCATTGTCCAAACTTTCACATCCTTAATGACCAGTACCCCTCTATTCAAAATACCCTTCCAATTCTGCCCAACTTCATCTCCTCGGCAATTCTAATTGCTAGGATGCCGTTCTATTTCTTTTTCCTCAGTGTGTCCAACTTTCTAACCCTCCTGCCCTTGTGCGGTACTCTTCCCCTTACAAATTACTTGCCCACTCGTTTGCTGTGGGTCAGTATCGAATATACAGGCTCGTCAGTAACATATTATCATAATGTAAGTGACAGACAGGCAGACAGACGAAACGTCTCGCGTATGCTACTCAAGCAATGAATTACATAATAAATAAATGTAGATTGAGCATAATTCAAAAAGCAGACATACATTCATTTCTATTTTTGCCTATGCTGAAGCCTTTACAAAAGAAACGAAGCCTTCTGTGTGCGCGGTACTAAAACAGCTAAACAAATACAGGTGCCGTATTAGGGGCCGAGATAACACGTCAGGACGCAACGACCTCTACAGTCACGCCCTCGTGTATTTATACAGCATCTCAACACAACGACAGAGCTACGTATACCTTGGAAAAATATTTGTGAACGTTCGAACAAGCTCTACCATTTTGTGTCATACTGGGAGAAACGACTTATAACAGCAGTTTGTGTATCCACCTCACAACATGATACCCCCACTCCACGTTGTCCTGACCTTCCTGGTGGTACTAGCAGGTACGTAACGTCCAGAATATTCCAGAAAGCGCGCAGTTCTATTTAATTTTTCTTGCAGGAAAAAATAAATTCTTTTGCGCGATCACGGTATTTTTGAGTTAAAAAATACTTGGCTTTCCAGATGTCAAGCCACATTCTCGCCATAAAACAACTCTGGATCCCTTTTCTTTTTATGGAGAAATTTACTGTGACTCCCTTACCAGTGCCCGCGAGTTTCCATATAAACTTTTCTCCTCCCCAGTTGGATATTGTCTCTTGTATGGAGTTTACGTCTGAGTACTATGGGGGGGGATTAATAAATTATTTAAAAATTAAGATCCTTGGTCCGGTCCTTCCAAATATTGAAACATTATTAATACCGAATGTAGTAAAAAGTCAATTCGGGCATAGCCAAAATTAACGCAAATACGCTTTTAAAAAGGTGCACATACATAGCCGTTTTTCACACTAGTGCCTATTTTATCTATATATTGAAAGTTCACTATTATCAAGTTCATTTTCGTTTTATGTCGACCACATCACGTATAATGATGAACTAAAGGACATTTTGTACAGTTTTTGTGCCCCGCCAGATTTCACATCATATGCCATGACGCGTGCTGTCCTCCTTTACGACGAGCCTCCTTCCAACATAGCATCTGTCTATTGCCCTAAATATTTTGAACCACTTATGTTACAATATTATGCTGTGTATTTTGTCGCAGCGTTTTAGTTTACACGGGCGGTTATTCATGATCTGTATGTCGCCTACGGCAAAACTCTGCCCTTTTTAGTCACAAATCTCGGCTTAAAATGTTCTGTGTGCATTTATTTGCCTTTTTTATCTACATACCTCAATTACTTTAATTATCCATTTTTCTGCGCTGCACATGATGTTTCTCGACTTATAGTTTGATTAAGCTTGTGTTTCCTACAATTTTTGAGGTTTTACGTTGTTCGGATTTGCTACTGGTATTTCATATTTGTTATTTCCGCATTCTAATTATGCGCTCAGCTTTCTATTTAACCTTCTTTCCAAGTCCAAGGGGGGATCCTAAAAAAATAAAAAAATGATAGTAATAACATTCTAGAAGCCGATGCATGCAATGCGAAGGATAACTTTGAATTTTGCGTGTTACTAAGCTTCTTTTGCCATCTTCGTATGAGTGTTTCTCAGCCAAATACTGTGTAAGTAGGTAAAGTAGAAAATAAAAAAAAAACGCAGCTGGTAACACCGAATATTCTTCTCATTTTACTATGGAGGACGAGTAGAAAGATCAAAGCTGCTGCTTTTGAGAATAAGGATAGCCGCATAGATATACTGTGTGCCTCCATGCAACTACAGAAGTAAGCGTTTGGAATCTGTGTAGGCTGAATGTAATTTCGACTACCGCTGTAGTTGGAAAATGATTTTTATTTTTGTAGTACTTGAAGTATGCATTGCATAGCTCAATACATAATTGGTGCATACTCAAATAAAAGAGGAAAGCGCAGGAGGCAAAATGCATAATGAGAAATACGGGCATGCTTGCAAAACTAGTTTAATTAAATTGTCCATGGCTTCACGCACGTCTCAGATAAGACATAAATGCGTGCCATGGGCACGAAATGATGTTTGTCAACATTGCAAACATGGGAAGGGTGACTTTCTCAATATCTAAATTGTCCAAGATCCACCAAAATTATTCTTCAAGTCATAATGTGTCAACAGCCTAAAAATATAGAAGTACGACAGCCAGTTGCTTGCAGATGTTGTGTGTGGATATAACCCTAGTAGTCATGACGCAGGTTGTTAGCATTATTAACAAACATGGAGCTACGTAAGATGTGCAAGTTGCCTACAGTGTTTAACATTGACCCTCCAAGAATGCAGTAATGTTCAATGGTGTACACGCGGACCTGGTAGCCGTGGAACAGCCTATGAAGAGCATACATACCATGCACAGTTAAAGCGGAAACCAGTTGCTAACACAAGGCGTTTGCTATAACGCCGCATCGAGGAACACTCAGCGCGCAGGTTGCTGTCCCCCTTTGGCAGTGTTTTGGGGCAGGACCACTGAACCGAAGAAATACTGGTCCCGACATAGACTGCCGCAATGTCGCTCCACACTGTGTGCCTTAAGAACGCGAAAAGTGCAGTTTTTAAC
Source organism: Haemaphysalis longicornis (assembly GCF_048455015.1). NCBI lineage: Eukaryota > Metazoa > Arthropoda > Arachnida > Ixodida > Ixodidae > Haemaphysalis > Haemaphysalis longicornis. The sequence continues at coordinate 80,782,188 of NW_027526422.1, read as the reverse complement.
CGCATCAAGGAGTGATTGTCACTTGGGGTGTGGCGGAAAGAAAGCAACATGATGACAAGCAAAGCGTTAGATTCTGTGTCTTATGCTATGATGGATCTCACAGAAATATAACGATATGCTGCTGGTATGCACTTCGGCGAATGTACTTCGATTCTTGATGGATGTGTATCTCCGAGGTGTAGGGGTATATGAAACGGTACACTACTCGGTACAGCTGCGTAAATGTTTGCTTACAGGTTTTTTTTCTCTTCAAACGCAGCTCTAAGCGAAGGCGGGTTAGCTGTAAGCTGTGAAATATAACACAAATCTGAGTTCATGATGCACATGGGAAATGTAGCTTGTTCTGAATCCAGTTTTGACTTCCCGTACGCCACCAATCCTGCTAAGAACGAAGATACACCAGTTCAAAAGTGAAAATTATTCGTCTGTCAGTTCATGATTGCATACAAATATTCTACCTGTATGGAATGTGCTCCTTCACCGGAAGGAGAGTTATCGGCTGTACCTAAAACCGTCAGAACACTGCATATCGTTGTAGAGCGCAGGCCACGTAGTAGTTGAAGGAGGGGACGAGACTGGACTCAAGCTAGTTGATTTCCTAACGCTGTGGGGCCTCACTCTGCTGATTCCTGGCCATTCTGTAACTTTGCTATAGCGGTAAATCAATAGCGCCTGCTATAGCGCCTGCTATAGCGCCTATAGCACCTGCTATAGCGCCTGCAATAGCTCTGCTATAGCGCCTGTGTTGTTCCCTTTCTCGTCCCTGTGAAAAAGTTTCACTCATGGAAATTGCGAACCAACTAGCTCGTCTCTCCATTTTGCTTCGGTAAATCAAAGTGTCCGCTGCAACAGCGTTACCTAGGCCAATAAGCGCACTTACCCGCCGAGGCGCTCACATACCCCCGGCATCAGCAAAGTGAGACTCTACTATGTTCGTAAATACACTACGCTGACTCCGCGGTCGGCTGGTCTTTTTCAACACCTTCGTGGCGTGCGCCCCATAGTTTGCTACCCGGAAGCAATCCCCACCCAGGGACATTGCAGAGCCATGTCAAGAAAAATCCAGCACAAGCAAGCACGGCAAGGTGCCTGCAACGAGGCCGCTGCTGTGGCTTTCGACTTGCCGTAGTAATGGAACCAAAATGTCTTTCTAGTTTTTCCACGCCGAGTCACAGTTCGCGCTCTGTGGCACTTACTTTCCGAGAACGCATCACTACAATGTGAAAGTGCCACCCGTGACTGCTCGGAAAAGGTTCCGGACATTTTACCCTCCATCATACGCAACCATCTTCTAACGGCCTACGACCGGCTCAAAGGAGCGCTTCTCAAACGTACTTGAAGGATGTAGAACCGGAACTGGAACCAAACCGAAAACCGAAACCGGATCCGAATTTTTGCCCGGAACCGGAACCGTACCGAACCCTTGTTTTTTCCGCCATTTTGTAACGGAATACGAACCGCAACGAATCGAAGGTACCGTTCCCAACCGGCTCCGTGACCTCAAAACTATAATTTCTTGCTTTCGGATATGGTGCTCTACCTCGCGTCTGATGTTATTTTTACGGCCCGCCTGACAGCACCACCAAATATTTGGAGAGTTTCTAGTTCCACTACCCATAATGTTCCCTTAACATTGCCCTGAAATTATTTTAAAGTTTTACGTATGTACTATCAGATTGGATTAAATACTGCCCATCTCCCCCAGTTTTTTTTTCGCATTTAGTACAGTTTAAGCTAAACGTATGTTCCGAGACAACGTATTACGCCTAATTTTTGCTGGTTCCTATGTACATGGTGTTTGATATTATGTAAAGATTTTAGTCTGCAATTTGAATGTACCCGTGGCCTTTTGTAAAGGCCGTCATGTACATCATCAGTTGTAAATTCATATCTTCAACTTATCCTCGTCCAAATAGGCAGTTACATAGAAGCCACAGTGGGACACAAGCACTCGCAGTCCTTTACATCACCGGGACTTCTTGTAAAGGGACATTGGGTCCCTGGCTCACCGCTCTAAGAGAGTGTGACAATTAAAAATTACTTTGGCGCCTTCTCAACTCTGCCGTTAACGTAAATGCGACAGCATTTTATATCATCTTCAATTTGATCAACCTTTATATTAAAAGGCGCATGGAATAAAGACGAATAATGCTGATTGGCGCTTGTCTGTGGTCGATTATTGACATGACTGGGTGAGCTTATGTGAATTAGTGGGACTGGTGTGTTCAATTATTTGCGTTAGACGAGTTAGGGGGCCTGTTAATGGGGATCTCACAGACCTCGACATTTGGAAATTTCGTGGCGCTCCCCCTCTCGACCAATCCGAAAACCACAAAAATATGACCACCACCTCAATGCTATAAAATAGTTTTCTTTGTGCACGCACTGCGCTGTTATGTTGTTTCTAGCGTAAGATCGACGCGTCACAATGAAGTCAATAAATATTTTCCTAATGCTTGTTTTATTATCATGCAAGGGCATTCAAAACAAGTATACAGTAAAACCTGGTTTATTGGGCCCCAGGTAATCTCATTTAAGAGCGAACAAAGGTTGCCTGGTAAACCTCTTCAATTTGCTTTAAATCCATTTATGTCATTCCCTGATTCCAATGCTGATACACACCAACACTTTCTTCGGGAAAAAGTTTCTGTTACTGTAAAAAACTTGACACTCGATAAGGTGAACCCTCGTAGCTACCTTTCCGTGCGCGTAGGTCACATGTAGCGACGTCTATCTGCGAAAATCTTCATGACGGGCAATTCGTATCTTTATACTGAATTTAAGCATGATGTGAACTTTTCCAAAAATGGTGGGTCGCAGTCAAGAGTATAAATTTTTCCCAATGAAATGTCAAATTCCCCTCAGAGTCCAATTTTAAACCACACTAATAGTAAACCCTCTGATGTCATTCTACGCGAATACGTCGTGGAGTAAAGCCACATTTCCCACTGGAAATCAATGATCGTGGGTGAAATGGCCGGAATTAACCGATTGCTTTATTTCAAAGCGGTCGATGTGAACGCCAAGCAGAAGGTACGAATTCGCACCCTCCACCCAAAATCCAAACGTTAGTCCTACACAGTGCACAGTGGAGAGTCGCTGTGGGTATTCTGAAAAAGTAGTGCGTACCTCCAGAGTAGCACATACTCGCAGTGTGGTATTGGCCAAAGAAACAAACCATCACGAGAAAGCTTGGCGGTCAACCATTCTCGTCGTTAGACGGAGGGATGCAAGATTTTCTTTCAAACTTTGAGCCAATATTACAAAAAGTACAAAAATTACAACCTTCAAAGTTCACCAACGTGTGCTCCTTATATTTCTAAACAAACACACGGAATAATATATTGTATACTGTACGTGTACTATGCAACCGGCGCGCAAGCTTGAAGAAAAAGCTGCAAGCCCTACGTTCCCAGGCGAATATGTGGAAAACATCATCGATATTTTTTGAAATTCTCCCTTACATGTTCTTGCATTATCACAAAACCATGTTGCATTATTTCGCTCCTGGAGAGCGTACAGCGCGAGAGAAGAGCCCTATCCGCCCGGCTGTCCACGAACAACTGGGGTGATAGCGACTTCCATCAGGTATGTACAAACTAAACATGTTTGTATAAAAGAGAAATCATCCCTTTACGAATATAAGTGAAAATGAAACAGCGAAAGGCCCTCTTTAATGTTCATGTTGGAACCATAAAAACCCAATTTCTGCCCAATTTAAAGTGTACCCATTGAGTAAAACACGAGAAAACTGTCAGTTCACGCCACAGATTTAAAAACGCACTGTCATTTTATGTGAAACGTTCTCAATTTGGTGGCCGAACTTTCATTAGAAATATAAACACTTTGCATTCTATCGATATTGAAGTGTGTACAGCGCGAGCATGGTTCCATGTCAGCCGTACTCCTCGCTGGTGCTCAGACAGGATACAGCGATATGTGCATCGTTCGGATTTGTATATATTACAAATAAACCTAGCATTTACAATTGCGTTGTGCATGGATCCAGAGGAAGCTCTAAGAACTAAACCCGAAGAACAAGGTTTCCTTGCCGCGTAGATTTTCTGAGTACGTTCAGCGGAGCCTCCTTTGTAGCAAAGGGACGCAGTATTTTTGCTATATTCAATACGATGCAATGTCTTTTTACATCTAAATAAAGTAAATTTAACCGTAAAAGTCTTGTCAAAGTGCACAAAAAGTGAAAGAGAATTTTTTAAAATGTGGCACTGAACGTAAGAGTTTTGTCATTTCTTACCCAATCTGTACCTTTAAATAGGGCGCCGATTTGATATGGAGCCAAATTGGACGTTAAAAATTCGTTTTTTCTCTTTCCTTCTCAGTTATTGTATCCATGGTGGGATGCTTCGCCTTTTATAGAAAAGATATATAATTTATACAAATGTGAGGGATATCGATATTGTCACGAAGACAAGGACGATGCAGTTGTCTTGAATGAGAAACACGTTTATTGGAGCGAACTTGTGCTCCCCTAACAACTCAAAGCAATACAGAGGCGGCGAAGCAGCGGTCAACAAAGTGACTTGCGTCGGCGAGCGTCATCTGCCATCTGCCCCGCTTACGAGAGCGGCAATCGAATATTCGCAGCAGTGCTAAGCCAAACACATCTGTAGGCGGACCTGTAGGCAGACCGGCCGGCTGCTCCCAGGGCGCGTCTTGTCACCCACTGTCTGGAGCATCGCGCGTCGTTCTTTAGCCGCGGTAGCATCTGCACTCGCAGCGCCTGCGTCACGTCCACGGGCGCTTTTTATTAACTAAGCGGCTCACGAGATCGGTACGGGGGGGGGGGGGGGGGGGCATTCGCAGAAACTGCCGGCGATGCGTATTAGACAGTGCTACGGCAGCTCTGCTCTGTGATATATCTCCGACGGTCACTTGGTCAGCTTTGTTCACACAAAGTCCATGCTGAAACCGAAACTGCGACTGGCCGCATTGAAAATGCCTCTAATCAAACAACCGTCGCACGCTGAAGCAAATGAGGTTTCTACAGGTGATAAGTAGGTCACTAGCTACTTATCGCAACAAAAAAAAACACGATGCGAAATTTTTGTGTCAGTGCCCCTTTAACAATTTTTTATACTGACTTGACAGAGGAACGAAAACGCAGCAGTAAAAAAAATTCAACACAAAAAACTCCTGTTTTTTTTTCAACAACCTAACCTGGTAGAACCCGTATTGAAACGGCGAGAAGCGGTACGAACAGGTTCAAACCGGGACGGAATGTTGCTCCGGAACGGAACTCGGAACTAAACCCAGAAAGCTTGAACCAGAACTAGAACAGAACCCGAAAAAATTCGGCTTCGACACCCTGCATAGAGGACCCGTCATAGGTAATTCAAAAAAGGATTTGCGAATATCCGAAGATATTTGTATTACTGGCTTCATAGCCATAATACCGGTTTCCAGTAAGCTTTTTCTATTAGGAAAAAAGCTCCGTGGAAACGCTTCTTTTAAACACCCACCAAAACAACCAGAGAGTTTCCGGAAGAAGAACTGCTTGTAAATTTACGAGAAAGTGTTGCAGTTAATTTTTATGGCAACTGCACACCAGTACCCGAGCGCACGTGCATACACCAGCTACTTCCCTCTGTAAAGCATGGCGACTGCAGACCGAGTGATCTACTGCGGAGCATGGCGTAACTCCTCGGGTCGCGTGCCCAAGCCATGCACAACGCACTACTGCGCGAGGTCTTTCTGCGGCGCCTGCCTAAGACGTCCAAATGGACCCCGCAATAACGTCATTCATTGATCTCTCTTCACTCGCGTATCTGGCTGAGCACGCAATGGAAGTTGACAGTGTGGCGTCACGTGTTGCCGTTGTGACCGCGACACATACATCACCCATCCCTTGTACGACGCCAGCTACGTCCGGACAAGGCGCACCTGCCAACATAGATCCTCTGAGCGACCGACTGGAGCAAACTCATCGTCGTGGCGAGGAATCGATACACCTCAATACATTCTCCACGTCGATCACGTCGATGCGACCAGTCATCTTCCCAACGCCGCAAAGTTGTCCGTGGGCGCAGTCTATAGTAACCTCCATGAGCGTGCTTCTTCCATCGGCGTTTCAGTGTAAACGCTCACCGCTGCCTCTTAGCATGTTCATGGACGGGAAAGGGCCCTGTATATTGGTAGTGCCGACAAGCGGTTCTGGCCCAATACAGGAGTTTTACCTGTTTAACATCGACGATCACACCCCTGGACACGGGGTATGATTCCTTGGACACGGGACTGCAAGTCATCTTTTTGCCAGCCTCAAGCAAAGACCGCAATTCTGTGCACGGAATGGTATGATTTCTGACTACAACCTAAGGCTGCAGAGACCTAGAGACCTCTTAGGCGGACGTTCCCGGACACCGACATTTGCTCTCATATCATTTCTGCTAACTTCCTCACGAAACACGTCCTTCTACTCGACGTCAAGTGACGGCGACTTCTTCACGCGACAACCCTCTATAAGATGAAGGCGTCGTAGCGACAACAGGTAATGCCGCAGCCCTTTCCTACGTTAGTGGTACTGAAGGACAACTTGCCTCCTTTTCTAAGGACTGCCCCACTGTCACGTGACCACCTGACTGGGCAGAACCCGTGACGCATGACGTCCGTCATCAGATTACCACTACCCAACCTACCGTTTTCTTTCGTCCACGTTGTGTTGCTTCCAAGAGGCACCAGGCCACCTGTGCAGACTTCATGCTAGAACTTGTAATCATTCAGCCTTCTTCCAGCCACTGCGCATCACACTTATACATGGGGACCAATAGAATGGTGGCTGTTGACCTTGTGGCGACTTGCTATTCTAGAGCTTCTCTGCCATCCCAGATGGGTACCCCTCCCGACGTGTAAGATTTCACCGCGTCTGCAAGGTGCCACGATATTTCAAAACATAGACTTGTGTGGGCGTACCCCCCCAATCGTGTCAGTGAAGAGCCCATGCGTATACAAACGGCCATCGCAACATCATTCATGCTCTCTGAATTCCTCCCAATGCTCTTCTTCATCCGGAACACTGCTCAGACATTTCAGCGTTTCATCAATACATTGTCGCGTCCACGGCTTTTCGCCTATACCTAATTCTATGATCTGCACCTTAACCATATCTGCATGCTCCTCCAACCTCTCTGCACCAATGTAATTGTCGCCAACGCCACGAAGAGCGAATGGGTGTTCCGATCTCCGACATTCTGGGACATGAACTTTATGAAAAAAGGCATTGGGACCTTCGCCAAAAGGTAACGACCCTTCTCGTATTCCCACCAGCAACGTCGATCACCAAGTTGCGCAGTTTCTGGTGTGGTTAATTTCGTCTGCTGTTTTATGAGAAACTGTGCGACTATGCTTGATCATCTGGACCACCTGCTTCCCGGGAAGCGCTTTACCACCTATTTAGACCGGAACGGAAGTTCTGAGGATGTCGTTCACACAGATAAACGCGCGCTTGCTTAAATCGCTCTCGTTGCTTATAAGAAAATCGACGTCCACTAACTTTAATAAAGGACGGCTGAAGTTCTGCATGTGGTGGTGCCCTTCAACACAACGTAAATGGCCCCTTACAGCCATTGGCCTTCTTGTAAATACGCCTAACCCCGCCGCAAAGCAGGTAAGGCGTCTTCGGTCGTGTGTTATTGGCAATGTACCGAGCTGTGCGTCGTGTTCGACATTTCCTCGAGGGTTGTCAGTTCACCGTTTTCACTGAACACAAGCCTCTGACGTTCGCCATCAGTTCACTACGGACATCAAGCACATCATTGCAGTCCATAACACGCATGCGGATCTCTTGAGTCGCGCGCACGCGATCCCAACCACTGCGTCATCTTCCATTGCACCCGACCTTCGCCGACTTCTGCTAAGCAAGCCCGTGACACTGATCTTGTCCACGTTTGCCCATTGGTCACTGCAGTCAACCTAGAAGATTGGAACTCACCATACAGATGCTCATTTGATACTTCTGTGCCAACGAGCCACGACTGTTTGTACCCACTGTCGGCCGTCGCAAGCTATACGAGCCCATGCAAAACATGGCTCATCCGATGATTCGTGCAGCTCGTTTTTTCTGGCCTCGCATGAACGGGGATGTTCGTGACTGGGTCCAACCCTGCGAACCATGCAAGCGCGCAAACATTCACCGGTGCCTAGTTGCACGGGAAAAAAAAATTCTACAGTCTGATGAACGCTTTGCCGTCGTGCACAATGATCTGTCAGTTCTTCTCCCCATGTCATGGCCACTGCTACCTGCTGAATGGTGTAGGCCGATTTACCCGCTGCCCTAAAGCTACACCGTTACCCGATGTATCCGCGCCCACGATAGCATTCGCATCGACGTAGGTAGCGCGATTCGGAATCCTTTAGGTCATCGTCGCCATCGGCGGGCGGCAGTTCGGGTTGACCTTGTTGACTGAACTACTTCACGTTCTCGTCAAGACTCGGTTACGCGCTGCATCATACCGACCCCAAGCAAACAGCTCGTCGAGCGCTTTCGCCGGAAACTTAAGGCCGCGCTTACATGAATTACACGCCTGCTAAACACAGCGGGTTCCGCGAGTCTATTTACAAGACTGGGCATACTCGCCGCTTTCCAGAATGACTTCACCTGTTCTTCGGCTCAACTCGTTCATGTCACCTAGCTTCGGCTACCAGCCGACATGTTCGAGGTACCATCTCGGACACATTCCAACGATGTTTGCGTCAAGTCCATGCGCTTGATCCTCAGCAACCGCCGACGGCTGCCTGCAAATGAACGATACCTCCGAGAAGCTACTGTGCTTCCCGACATTGAGCAGGCAACGCATGCGTTTGCGCTGTGCCACCCATTCGCCGTTCTTTGCAGCCACGCTACATTGGCCCTTTTTCTGTGGTCAAGCGTCACTCGTCAAATAACGTCGTCGACCTCAATGTTTTCACGACAACGTGGACCTAGAGCGCGTAAAGCCGGCATACGTCACTACCGCCGACCGGAACCCCACAATTTTTTTTTCGCAGTGGCTGCGCAGCAGCACCACCGCCGTTGCGCCGGAACCTATTGATCAGACCGTCACACCAGCTCTTTACTAGAATTGTTGCTTTTGAACGCGTTATTTCACTTTTTTATACCAATCTAAATATTCTGTTAAACAATACAAAACGTTTAAAAATACAAATAAGGTAAGAGTTCTGTAGTTGCATTACTAACTTCGACCGTGAAAGGCGGTACGTCTGGCAGTGTGCCCAACTGAGCACTGGACGGCGGAGCTTCGGTGGGGAGAGCCCCGTAGCGGCAGGCGACAGTGTGAGGGGCGTCATCGTTACGTAGGCCAGCGAGCACGCTCACCTGCCAGAGAACTAGCGTTCCCCTGGCATCAGCAAAGTGAGACCTCACTGAGTTCGGAAATATAACAGCTTGAATCTGCTGCTTTGTCCTTTCCTTCAATGCCTTCCTGTCAAGCGCTTTACTCCGTCAAGTCTGCGACAGCCATAATCTAAGGCGTGCCGTTGTAACCGACGTGTGGTGTAAATACCTGTTGTAAAACGTCTCTAGAAAGTTTACCCAGACGCGATCCTATACAATGGTGGGTTATCTTTAACTCTAGATAGGTTGCTGAACTAAACTCCAAGTGAACTCAAAGAAGACTGATCCACAACACTTAGAGAAGGGCTGTTGAACGTTTACAACAATGGAAGATGCGCTACGAAAGAATTTTATTCGGGTAACAGCTGCACACTGGCTGTTGAACTCTAAAATAAAGAAGCTGTTCCAGTCGTACTATAAAAAACACCCTAAGGGCATAAGAAGATCTGCGGGGGCAGTATACCGTAAGGAAACTTGTATATGTTGTAAAGGCCGCCAGACTAATATTGATACCTCTGTAACTACACGCACATGAGCCTTAAAAATGTAATTTATAGTAATATCAACCTTGTTATAATTTGAACGCTTGGAATATTTTCACTCTAAAATATTTTTACCTCAGAACCTGTGCCTGGTGGCTAAAGGGCCGCTATTGTACGTCCCAGGAAAGTACATTCGTTTTTCTATCATTTAAACCACGGGTGCCCGTTTACAATGCGCCGAGTAATTTGCAAAAGAAAAGTACGAAAAATATGCCTGTGCTGCAAAGGTAGCACCACGCAAACACTCAGGCAAACACTTCGTCCGCAAACACTCAGCATTTTTTATGACGCCCACTGCCAAATAAAGTGGGGAAGCTTGAACTGAGCCGCGCAATGCTTGAACCATAGAGAAGCTAGATGATTTCTTTCGATGTTAACTTTGATGGACGCAGCACCACCCAATGAATTAGATTTGAAATTGTATATTTACGTGTTCTGTGCTCGCCTTTCACTATGATATTGTTGTCATCGTCATATCCATCTATATCACCATCTTCCTCAAGCATGACTGAAGGGTCTGGATTGTTTCGTCCACCGGTTTTCACTTTACACCCAAAGGGGAACGCGTCCGCATGCGTTTGAACTGGCGGAAACTGGCTGCAGGAAGTGGTGCACATGTCTGTAGCGCGAGCTCTCTTGTGGTCCTCCTTGCGGCTCGGACACATGGGAACTGTTTTCTTGGCATATTTTGTGAGTGCCATGCAGAAGCCGGGGCGACGCCGGGAACTCTTCGTCAAGCGCCTGCTCAGGAGCGTGGTGAACGGCGGGAGTAACTGTGAATCGGGGTTTTCTGATGACGCCACACATTCCGGTCAGCAATACCAGAAATATATGCTGTGACCGGTCGACTTTGTGTACGCGTCTGTATACACGGCCTGCAAGCTTCGAAAGCGCACATTGCGGCGGCGCACTTCATGTTTTCGCGAATATCATTGGTGCCGAAAGAGAAGTTTGCACAGCTCATGCGACTTCGAGAGTATCGCTCCTGTGTAACCCAGGCGGCGCAGCATGGAAGGAAGGCAAACCGATTTCAAGTAGTACAAAACTGCTGCGCTCACATAATATCCGTGTTCACGGAAGCCAAATGACATCGACACGCCAGATTGTATAGCTAGATCGTTTCTAGTCCATCCAAAGTGCGTCTGATCTCTCCTGGCGATCACCTTGTCAAAAGGGGAAAAAGCTTCGCGGCGCTAAATTCGTTTACAGTGCGGAGCAAACTGCTGGGTCGGTTGCGGCGCTCTGCCACTCGCAGGTTCAGCGATAGTAGCACGGGGTGGGATTTGAAGTTAGAGCTTCTTGTTTAGACTAGTACACTTGGTGGCAAGGACTTTTCAACAACAGCCGATCCAAAAAATAGAGCAGCGGAATCGGCTGCGATGGTGCGTAAAATAAATGAGTTTGGTGAACCGCAGGCTTGTCTGCTATGGTGCGGCGCGCTTTTGTGCGCCTGTGTACTTGTGCGTGCACTTTGAATAAACACCACTGGTTATCGCCACTGTTACGAATACGTGGTGCAGTGCTACCTTGTTTTTTTAGTGGCGAAGCTCCTCATGAACATGGGAAATCTCATGTTGTTGTCGTCTCATGTAGCCAGGGTACAAAAACCCCGGGGAAACCGGTTTTCCAACGCTTCGCGCTAGAACGTAACGCGTACTGAAATAACGCGCCAGAAAACTCGTGTTCCAACGCCTTGCGCTGGAACGTTTCATTTTTGTGGGCAAAAAAGGCGTACAAAAAGCACACACTGGGACACTCGTTCTCAAACGCCTCGTGCTAGAATGCCTCGTACTTTAAAGTCACAAGACTTTTACACCTAAGCTGTATAACTATGCCCCCCTGTGGCTTCATCTCCGTTGGCAGAAAAGCTAAGGCTCCAAGGACTAAGGCGCTGAGTGCTCAGCATCGAAACCGCATTATGCATAAAAAGGCGCTTGGGAACAATGGCCCCCACCCCCAATGTGTCCCTGGAAAAGAGGCTTGCAGATTAACTTACGGCCAAGCTGTATCTCAATTAACTGCTTAAATCAGGTTGAACAAAATAGAGGGCGCCATCGCCTCAGCTGGCGCGATTGCTGCTCCCACAAGCCGCTCTCTGGCGCCCAATCAGAGCACGCCGTGCGGCAAAAGAGACTATTCCAATATTTGAATACACTTATACACTGCATTCATCGCCCGTCACCGTGTTTACCGTTAGTGGAGATGGCCCGGGATTTTTCTACTGTATCGTGGCTGAATGGGAAAATGGAGCAGGTGCCGGTAGCACGTAGTCTGCATTGTGATTTCGAAAGTAGGGGCTGTAAAACAAAGTGGTGGGGCGAATGTAGTGTTGCGATTGTGAGGTTCGGGAATCCATCTCGCTAGCGTGACTGGTGACCAGAGTCGTTCATGAAGAAACCGATGTTTTCTGACGAAGGCGAAAAACATTATACACGTATTTACATTATCAGACCAACTTAGGATGCTGTGCTAGCAACAGCCACAGCAAACGAAGCAACTCTAAGATGCAACCCCAAGAGCAAAACTCAGCGGTTAGCAACACTTCCGTTTTGTTCAAGCAAAAGTCCCTAGAGTACTCCTAGCCAATTAAACTGCGAAACGTATGGTCCAATGGACCATATGGGCCTACAATATGGACCCACATATGGGCCCATATGGACCCACAAAAGTATGAACAAACAATCTCACGCACGCCGGACCGGAGGTCCCGCGAAGCCGTTCTGGTTTCTTGCTCACGCGACCACGAGGGAGAGGAAGCGATGGCGCAGCCGGTAAGAGAAGACCCTTTTTTCTTAGTATGAGGCACGCCTGGGGGGCTTGACTCACGATGCTCGCCGATTACAGATTTCATGGTCCGCTCATCCGAAGACGTCTCTGCCGTATCATCAGAATCGCCCGGGCGGGGATGGCTCAGGAAGTCGCGTGCCCGCACACGCCTGCTCGTTTCCGCTAAAGTCACATAGAGGTACTTCTGAACCGCTTATGAACCGCTTATGAGAGGGGTTTATGAACCGCTGTATTCAATTCGGATTGACACGTGGCGTGAGCCGATAGGAGCGAACGCGGAAAGTAGTGCCGGGACCGTGCTTAGATGCGTCGGGTGCGTAGCTTGGTGATAACAGCTCCTCCGCCGCCCAAAACCCACGCACGTAGTGGAGGGTTCGACACCGCTTCACGCAGAGGCGAGGCCTGGATCCGGAAGCATCCTCCAGCTGGTGCTCCGGGCTGCGCCGTGGGTCGACTTCCTGGCCTTGCTGGGCGGGGGACTGTCTATAGTTTCGCACTGAAGGAGCTTGGGAGTCCCTCGTCAACAAACAGCAAGAAAGCACTGACAACCCCCGCAGTGAAATCTGCGAAGCTCTAGGTTAAAGAAAATAAAAACGTATATCTGGAAAGGACAGCAAGAGTTAGCCGTGACAACGCCGCATGGATCAAAATTCGCCGATAATTCTTCAGGTGATCAATTTTGCGCACATTCATTCTACTGTGGGCAACTATGAAGGAGTAGACCTCTCCACCTCAATTACTGCAGCTTACTCACCCCTGAAAGAAGTGACTGAAGCCTTCGGCATTGCAGTTCAATTTACGTCTTTTGTGGTGCACTTCAAAAGAAAATCCGTGGAGCCTTGCTGCAGAGCAAGGCTCTAGCGCAGGAGGCGTCCATTTTTGCCCGACATATTGTCACGAAGCCGAATACGACGCAGTTGTCTTCAAAGAAATCAAGTTTTCTGGAACGAGCTTCTGCTGCCTTAACAACTGAGAAAATGCTCAGGCGGCGAATTAGCAGTCAACAATGTGACGTGCGGATTCGAGCATTGGCGAGTCAAATGCCGCGGCGTTTGCTCTGCGGGAATTTGTCACTCAGCGCGAGGGTTTCTCGAATACTGGAATTGTATCCGGAACACTGTAGATCAACGAAAATTATTTTAGGCTAATGGCGTGGTGTTCGAAGCACTGGCCCCATGAAAGGAGATAACACTTGCGGCATAAAGAATGGAACATGCGCTTCACTTCTAACGCTTATAGCATAACCCGGCGCAGCTGGTCGGCAACAACAATACATATATAAACAATCCCAAAACATCGTTCGTGACTTTACCCCCCCCCCCCACTACCCGGGCATCGACTCGATGCTAAAATAAAAGACAGTCCGAACAAACAACAAACAAAAAAAAAGTCTCATGGTAAGGTAAGGTTTTAAGCGAACCACGTGGACGACTTCAGGTCGCGTGCATCGTCGTGATGGCGCGGATTCACCATTGGGGATCACCTCGTAGGTAAGTTGGCCAACACGTTGTTGAACGCGGTAGCGTCTGAAATACCGTCGCAGAAGCTTCTTACTCAGTCTGCGTCGTCGTAAGGGAGTCGAAACTCCCACATGACCCCCCGGGCGGTACTCGGCGTCGCGGCGTAGGGGGTTTTAGGGTCCGGCCTACACGAGCTGCTGGCCCGTTGTGCGAACTCGAGATAGCTGGCGGGCCTCTTCCGCACGCTGAAGGTATCCTTGGACGTCGGCGTTTAGGTCTTTGTCTTCTGCGCGCGGAAGCATGGCGTCAAGCATTGTAATCGCTCGTCTTCCCCAGACAAGCTCGAACGGTGTTATCTGCGTAGTTTCCTGGATAGCCGTGTCATACGAAACGTGACATACGGATTTACTTCGTCCAAGTCTTACGTTCAACGTCATCGTACATAGATAGCATATCCTCGATCCTCTTGTGCAGGCGTTCTGTTAGTCCGTGCGTTTGAGGGTGGAGCGCTGTCGTTCTTCGGTGATCCGTGTTCCTGTAGCGTACGATTACTTGCATGAGCTCCGCAGTAAAGGCCGTTCCGGTATATGGCGACTTCTTGTGCAGTACGCCTCAGAAGAGCGGCGGTTTCTGCGTAGCGCGTCATGTAGTCTGTTGATACCACAATACATTTGTTCTCGGATTGTGACGTAGGGAACGGGCCCAGAAGATCCTTTCCAATCTGTTGGAGGGCCTCGATGGGACGGCGATCGGCTGCAGAAGTCCGGTGGGTCTTGTCGGTGGCATTTTTTGTCGCTGGCATTAACGGCAGCCCAGGAATAAATGGGTGCTGTTGGATGCAAGGCGGCGCCGGTAGTACTTCGGCTTGATTTTTCCAATATTGCTAGCTGTGCCGAGGTGCCCGGAAGACAGGTAGTCGGGGCATGCTTCCACAATTTCGTCACAAAGATCTGTAGGGGTGACAAGAAGATAATTCGTTATTGTTCCTGGGCTGAAATTCTTCACAAGGACGCACTTTTTCAGGCCGAATGATGGTAGGTTCCGTTTGAAGGTACTAGTCACGGCGAAGTTGTGTACTTCGGGGTAGCGCATCTTTACGCGTAACTCGGAGTCGGCACGGAGCTGGGCGGAACAGGACTCCGAACCATGCCCTGTCTTCGTCGAAATGTTTTGGTGGTGGGTTGACAGGAGCACGAGAGAGGCAGTCGGCGTCGGAGTGTTTCTTCCCGGATTTATAGACTACTGTAACGCCGAATTGTTGCAGGCGGAAGCTCCACCTACCAAGAGGGCCTGAGGAGCCATTCAAATTGGTGAGCCAACACAGCGCATGGTGGTCTGTCACAACCTTGAACTGTCTTCATTACACGTATGGGGGAAATTTCGAAATATTCGGGAGGTACTCTTCCTCAGAGGCTGTGTAGTTTTTTCGTCCTTCTACAGACCACGGCTTGAATAGGCGATTACTTTTTGCAACCGCTTTGCTTTTGGACGAGCACGGCACACAAGCCTATATCACTGACGTCAGTGTGCATTTCCGTTTCGGCGTTTTCGTCGAATTTCGCGTGTACGGCCGGGCTTTACAGGCATTCTTGCATGTCGCAGAGTGCATTTCCTTGGGGGTTTTCCAGCTGAAACGGGTGCTATCTTTCGTCAAGAACACGAGTGGCTCTGCAATGCGTGCGAAGTTTGGTTTGCGACGAACCGTCGGTAGTATGCGCACAGTCCGAGAAATATTCGCACGCGCTTCTCTTCTTTCGGTCTTGGGAAGTTCGCTATGGATGACGTTTTCGCCAGGTCAGGCGGGAATCCCGCGGCGTTGATGACATGGCCCAGAAACGTGAATTCCTCCTACGCCAAGCGGCACTTTTCAGGCTTCAGGATTAGCCCCGACGAGCAAGTAGCCGCGAGTACCGACTTCAGCCTTGCAAAGTGTTTGTCAAAAGTTTGGGCAAATACAACAATATCGTCGCGGTATACAAGACAGATATGCCACTTCAGGCCATCTAGCACGGTGTCCATGACTCTGAAACGTTGCTGGTGCCGTGGATCACCTAGACCTCATAAAGACTATCCGGGGTTATGAATGCAGTCTTCTCTCGGTCTCTCTCGTCCACTTCTATGTGCCAGTAGATGAGCTTATCAAATCAAATGTATGTGTGGTACACTTCCCCACTCGACGAACACAGCTATAAAAACCCAAAATAACATTCTTGACTATCGTATGAAATTGGGATAAAATAGTGACCGTGTAAGGATGTGAATTTTCGCAAAAATGCGCTGTTGCCTTTGCTAACAATTCGGTCGGCATACCAGCGTAAACGGGTGTGATTTCTGAAAAGAAAACAAGGAACGGAACTGTAACAATATTACAAACAAACGTAATGAAAATATCAATAATACACTGGGCTCGAACTACACACAAAAATACCAGGAATGCTTTAGACTTTCGAACAATATAAAGAGGAAAGCCCAGGTGTACCTTCCATTGATCTGGATTTGCACTTTCTGTTGAACTTTTATGTTGCCTTTGCAGCCCGTTGTCAAAAGGCACTGGACAGCGCCCAGCGGGCGACATGACGCCCCCGACACGCAGCGGCTCCTTCGGCATTACGCACAACACTGGGTCGGTCCCCGCAAGCCACTACGTTCGGTTCGTGGCTGGGGCGCACATCTCTCCTTGCAGCTCGGATGAAGTGTATTAGTTGCCCATTTTCGGTTTAAAACGAAGTACCAGATTGTACAGTAATTCTGCCACACAGTGCAGGTGAATGAAGACGTATTTATTTTGTTTAACTCGCGTAAGGAAAGGCAATAAAGGCCGTATGGGCCTGACGGTCAGGAGACAAACGCTTGTACAGTCTGCTGCAGTCACAACTTTCTCAAAATCTGCATGTTTTACTTCAAAAGAGCAAGTAATCTATATTTACCAAATCCACAAAAGAGAAGGTTCTGTTTGCAAATATATCAGACGTTGCGCGATGTTCCGCACGGGGTATTCCATCCTTCTCACAGCACTTGCGACTGCGGACGTACTTTACGGTCCACATGGGAGTTAAATATCAGTCTTTGATAAGAACGTGATGCTCCATAGATGTAAAAGTATAATAACTGTTCCTTTTTTTCATCAAGAAGATGAGGGAGGCAGGGAGAAAAAGATGATAACAACTGGAAAACCTACAACTGGAACGATGCTCATAAGCAGCTTGACAAGCTCCGGCCCCTCAAAAGTACACTTTGGCGAGTATACAGAAAGCTGTGGTGCACATAATTGAAATCAGAAAGATAACTGTACATCCATAAAACGAAACATCCTTGTCAACAGGGTAACTGTCTGGCATTTCGACACACCAACTGGTGCGGTCGCTGGGAAGGGAAACGCGGAAATGAAACGCACGTGTCGCGCGGCGCGTTGAAACGCCGCCCATTCCGAGGAAGGCCGCGCCTGCTCGCACCGGATGTACTGACGACCACCACGTGGGGTTGGACCCCCATGACGGACTCGCTTTTCCCTCTTCCCTGAACGCCAGCGGCAGGATGAAGGGAAGATGTAGACCAACAGGCGAGGTGTGGGAGCCGCATCTCGCGGGCCGTCGTCTGCGGGCTCCACTCGAGCAATGTTTCTGAGCCGCCCGCCTGGCTGTAAATAAATGTACAGTTTTGTATCGGAGGCTGAGTTTGTCGGTTGAGGATACCCGGGGTCAGATCCTCAGCGCTGCGGCGGCTTGGAGGAGAAGCCCCGGGGGAAAGAACACCACGAAGATAACTGGCGCAGTCGACAGGATCTCCAACAGCGACGACTTAGCCAGCCGGCGTGCGAGACGGGCCCTCGACGGACGGAGCAGGCGGAGAAATCGCGGTCTGCTGAATGAGATCGGCGGGAGCAGCGAGCTCGCCAGCCTGGCGGAGAAGCGGCTCGACCGGCGCTCAACGGACTTCTCTATGGAGAGCAGCGGCCTGCTAAACGGGAACAGCTGGAGCAGGAGCGAGCTGGCCACGCCAGCAGGCGGTGACTTCTAGTGCCGCGTGCGGACGCCTCATGGGAAGGAGCCGGATCACCCCTGCAGCCCTGAAAAGGAGAAAGCGGCCGGCGCCGCGTGGATACGGATTGCCACCCCGACTGATCCAGCCCATTGCCACAAGCACCGAACTATGCAGGTCAGTGCCTCACATGATCCTTGCTGTGTGGCTCACCATGTCATCTAAGGGGTACTGTCTGCGCAGCAGCGAGAAAATTGATAAGAATCAGGCATTGAGTGATTGGCAGATGGAGCAGGAGGTGAACGTTGAGACAGCAAGTGGGAGTGAAAGGTCAGCAGTAATTTCAGTCGCTTACGAAATGGAGCTCCTCAGGCTGAAATTGAAGATTGCTTAGGCGGAATTAGCGAAGGAGCGTTTAAGATGTTAAAGCAGTTCCCCTGCTAAGCTGCGTGCTCAGCGTCCGCCAGTGGGCACTGATGAAGACAGGAGGTCGAGGGTTACGAGTATGCTAAAAGGGGTGCTCGTGGCCAAGCCTTATCAAGAAACATTGGACATTGGTGCCAGGCTGGTTTGATGATGCCGATGCCACTTTTGATGCCTATGAGGTTCCGCCCCAGTAGAGGGCAGGCCTAGTTCTTCCCCACCTAAGCGAGAGGGCTAGAGGGGCGTTGACCCGACTCTCGGCAGACGAACATAAGAACTATCAACTTCTGAAGGAAGCAGTGTTGGACGGGTTGAGGTTATCTTCAGCAGAGTACCAACGACGCTTCACTCAGTTGAAAAGAAAGAGTAACAAAACGTGGGGACAATTTGCTACACTCCTAGACAAACACTTCACGTACTACATGAACAGCTACAAAGTGAACTCAGTGGAGGAACTTAGAGAGCTGTTTGTTGCAGATAGGCTTAGAGGCACACTGAACACTGAAGCATGTGCGTGTGACGCTCGTTAATTGGTTAGTCACAACTTATATTAAGGTGGGTCCACGCAGAGCTTGGAGGACAGAAGACACACTGAGGCGGGCGAAAAACATCAACAAATTAGTTTAATAGGGTGCCTCAGTGGTGCCGGCTTCCTCACCAGGTTGGGCGGAATCGTTCGGGTTGCAGGGGTGGTCAATAAACGACGGGACTCCGGTGGGCCAAGTGGGTCTCGGGACCAGGAGATGAAGGCAGTGCGGGGCCGGTGGCTCGAAAGGTCTCTGCGGTGAACGCCAGGGCAGTACCGGACCAGTATAGTTCGGCGAGCTCGGACTGCAGGCCGCGGTCACGAAGGGTAGGCCGGGCAGGACCGGTAGCTCGGCGGGCTCGAACAGTAGACCGGGGCAGGAAACGCAGGCAGCGTGCGGGCTCTGGGGAGGAATGCGCTTTCGGATTGCTCCTACGGCTGCGTCCGAATGACAAGACGGTCGTCACAAGTCTAACCTCGGTCCCCTCCGTTCGCTCCTCTTTATCTCCTCTCCTCCTTCGTCCGAGCAGGGGCGGAGAAAAGGGGGAGAAGGGCCGGCTTCAAGCGGCGGTGGACGACGTGGCTGTCTGCTCACCCGCCAATGACGCGTCGAGCGGAGGGAAGCCTCGCTCGCCCCGAGGCACAGAGGAACCATGTGTTCTTAGCGAAGCGGCCGCGCGTTCCCACGGGAAAACGTCCTGCAGCCGATGTTCTTTCATCTGATTCGGAGTAGCCGGGGCACGCACACGACCGTCACACGCATTCGTTATGCAGAATGAAGAGAATGGGAAACCACCTCGACTTCCCGATACTGCCGATCTCACAGAGAAGTTCGAGGAGAGTCAGAGAGTGAAAGGGGGAGCGAGTGTAGGAGGGGACGTTGGGGTCCTCTGAAAGCTTACAAACCATTCGTGAACACTAAGAGACCACCCGGTGAGGACGCAAAGACAAAACGGGAGCAGTCGAGGCCTCGCAGAGAGTGTTACGTTTGCAGAGCCCCAGATCACTTCGCCCGTGATTGCCCTGCGGCAAAATCGGAACAGGCAAACCTGATTCGCCCAGTCGCGGGTGACAAAGGGCTCGTTGCCCGGGTTGCTGGACAAGCCCTTAGGGCCAGCAATGTTGACGTGGGGGACTCAAAATATCCCGCCATAAAAACGATCGGTCTAGGCAGCGGGGCAAGTAAATTTACAGAACACCTACACTGCGGAGCAACGATCAGTGTGATCAGGCGGTCCGTTTTGAAGGAGCCGACACCTCTCACAAGAGGGAAAATTAGGTTGACAGGGGCTTTTAGAGAACAGGTAGTCGCCGGTTTGGCGTACGTGCCGCGCAGCTTAACAGGAACGCCAGGGTATGTGGGGTATGGTACCCCTGACGCTGGCATCCTGTGCACGGTCACTGATAAGCTAGCTGGGGGAATCGATATGCCCATCAACCCTGATGCTCACGCGCAAGTTTTGGAAGAAACGCCAGAACGAGCGCCTGCGCCTCCTGTTGGGGACGGCGAGGAGGAACGGGAAGGAGAGGCGGATCCAGACGGTTTGGTAGCCGCGACGCTTGTGCAGGAGAACGGAACGTTTGAGAGTTGGCCGGAGGGAGAGAACGAGCTGCCAGGTGAAAGTAAATGTGAGCAACTGAGAAAAGCCCAGCTTGAAGACCCGACTTTGCGCGATGCATGGCCGCAATTCAGAGCACGCACGCACGGCATGACGGAAGAAGAGGGGCTACTCTTTCACAGTTACGAAATAGCAGGTCAGTCCTGCTTGCAGCTGGTTTTGCCCGAACAGCGCCGCAAAGAAGTGTTATGCCTAGCGCACGACTCCAGGTGGGCGGGCTTTTTGGGGGAGAAGAAAACTCGATAAACGGATAAAGGGTGCATTCTTTTGGCTAGAGATTCCCGCTCATGTGAAGCGGTACTGCCAAAGTTGCCATTAGTGCCAGGTGAAATCGAGTCCAGGAGTAAAGGGTGGTTTCTTCTTCGTCCGGCAAGTCGGGCCCGACTGGTCGGGTCCGACTTGTCGGTGCGACGCGCGAGTTTGTGTCGGGCGGCCATTTTTTTTGCGTTCGGGAGCAGGACTCCGATAGCAGTGTCGGGCCAAACATGTCACTTGAATCGAATATTGTGATTGGTTCGTCCGACTTTATAGTACTTTTTGTTTACGCTCAAACAGCTATTATGGTCATTTGAGAAAAATTTAGTTTATTTCCCTCAGCATGGCGCGAATGTTTATGTAGACGCAAGCGCATTGGAGAGCTTCCCATAATCCGGTGCATGCCCGGCGATGCTGCAGCTTGGCTCTGGCAGGGTCACTCTGGCTCGGGTTATGAAGCGGCGACGGCGCAAAATATATTCTTCCGGTTTTTCCGAATCTCATGCGGCCAGACTGTTCTTTGAAGCATAACCGCTCTCCCAGCGATATAACATGCGTCCACGTACGAAGCAGCGCTCTATGATTACGCAGAAACAAGCTCCCGATCGTTCAGCGCATCGCATTCTGATACGGTGCACACGGGCTGTCTATTTGCGTCGTTGCGGCAAATGTTAGCGCTTCTTTCGTCAACTGCAATGAGCGCTGGTATTTTAAATTCCGCGACGAGGGTACAAAATTTTTGGTATGGGAATATCGGTAGCATAGTTGTTACCTTAACATCATGTCCGCATTACGCGCCTCTGGAAATACGGCAGCCAGCGATCGTATTTAGTAACTGCCCATTGGACCACAGACGTCCATAAAACATCCGTTGGACATCCGGTGTCAGACATTTGGACGTCCGTTAGACATCCGCAGAAAGCCAGCGGACGTTTTAGGGACGTCCGTGGGATGGTTCGATGCAAAGGAATTGCTCATCCTACGAACGTCCGACAGACGTCCTAGCCGGATTTCCCGACATCCAGCGGATGTTCAAAATCGGACATTTCCAAACCGAGATGTACAGGGGACGTCGAGGGGATTACAAAATGCGGATATTAGATGTCCGCCGGACGTCCGCTTCTAGTCTTAAATTTTTCGAATCAGGGAGAACCTGTACTTGCTGTAAATTTCAGTGCTTTGTTGATAACATGCCTTGAAGCACTACTCCAGCTTTAAGAATACTCAATACAAAAGCCTCTTCTGTAGCTTGTTTTAGCACAACCCTAATTATAAATGCTTGCCCCATGCACTCTGTGGACAGACAACTCTACACCCTATTCATTATTCTCTTGCCAATAGTGCGAACAGTGATGTTACAGAAGCATAATACAGTGAAATGGTGCAAGCTTATCGTCATGACTTTTCAATAACGACTATGCATACACAGCGGGCTGTTGTGTCAACATAAATATCAATAAGTTGTAGTAGGCAGTTACCTTGGTGAACAGGATGCTTCAACATGACAGCCCACAGTGTACACATGGTTCCGCATAGAAAAAGGGTTACGATAAGCTCGCAACTTTCCACTGTATTATGCTACTGCAAGCATCACTGCTCCCACTCTTCTGAGGGCCCCACACCACATTACGACGTTGTCAATAAAGTTTATCCCCCTCCCCTCCTACTCTTGCCAAGAAAAATATGAATAGCGTGTGGAGCTGTCGGTCCACACCGTGTGTGGTGCAAGCATTTATGATTAATGTTGTGCCAAAACAAGCTAAAGAAGGGGCTTTTGTATTGAGTATTCTTAAAGCTGGAGTAGTGCTTCAAGGCATGTTATCAACAAAGCACTGAAATTTACAGCATGTACAGGTTCTCAAGTTTACTACAAAACTGAAACCTACACTATTAAGCTTTATGAATGTATACCGAGTATGTTTGGGATATTTCCATTACATTGCTAAAGACAAAACTTCCAGCAATGCACGCTAAAGAATAAAGAGTTAGCTTGAAAAAGACGTATTGAACAATTAAGTAGGCTGCTGAAAACAAATATACTGAATAAAATAGATTACACGTTGCAAAGTACTGCGTGCAAAACAGATGAGACAATGTCGCAAAGATTGAAAATTCTTTCTTTAACGCTTTATAACTCCCAAAGTAAGTACAACCTTTCATGTGCCCATCACGCTTCATGCCAGGAACATCTTGGCTCAAACTGTTCCCCAACTCCTCGGTCAGCACCTACAAAACCAAAAGCAACAATAACAGGTTTCTTTTTGGAGCCACCCGACAGAAGTCAAATACATGTAAATTCAAACTGCATGGTTTATGTAGTCCTATATATGGCTACATTATTAGACAAAAAGAATTTTAGCCTGCTTTTGAACTATTTTGGTTGGCTCGAATTTACAGCTAATGTAGATCGCAGCAACAACAAATCAGCACCGTTTTTGTTGCTCCTGTCGCAAGTGTGAATGGGCCTTTATACACAATACATTCACACAGTGTCTGGCAGTTTTAGAGGGACGTAACTTTGCGCACCGAAAGCCTGATTGGCCAGACTAAATGCCTCCCCCCACCCCTCATATTTCAATATTTTTATATACCAAGTGGCCCAACTCCAAGCTTGGCAGAGTCAGTGGGGTGCGTTTCGATACGATGCATGCTTTTCACCTACGCGCTTTGACGGCGTCAATCAAATATGAGTCTATCCCCCCCCCCCCCTACCTAAAACGCATCGTACGGCTTCTTACACGTTTCGTACACCGTGCCTACATTTCACCTCAAAGCCAATGCATAAGGCATCTCCGCAACGAGCTCACACAGTAAAAATTTTTACAACCCTTTCCGTAAACCTGAGTGAACGTAAAAGTAGCCACTGCGCACACCACGTCGTAGGTAGCGTCGGGCTGAATGCGAACGCGGGCATGCTCAACGACTTTATTTCAACGAGAGTACGTGCACGTACCCCTGATAGCTTTAAGGAAACGGTATAACTAATTTAACGCGCCTATGTTTGCGAAGAAAACCGTGAGCGCAATTTTACACTGTCATTCAAAGCTCGCTAAGCCAGTTATGCCTAACTTCGGCCCGGCGTACGGCTAGTACGGCGTTTGCAGTACACGGGAAAGCTAAAGACGATTTCCCCGCCCCCTCCTCATTCACCGGCACTTATAAAAATGTCTTACCTTTCGTTGAGGACGCAAAAAGATGTCTAGAAGGAAGCAGCAGGGTTTCTTTCTCTAACATAATCGAACTTTGTTGGCGCTTTACAACTCGCACCATCGCCGCAAACGCGAATGGCTACGGCTAGTGTCACTAAATAATTTAGTGACACTAGCTATGCCTATACGGCTTGACGTCTTGACGTGTCTTGACCAGTGTTGGCTTTGCATAGCACAAAAGCAAAACAATGAAAAACTTTAGTCACAAAAATACTTTTTAGCCTAATTAGCAGCAAATCAAACAATACAACATTGAATATCAACCCAACTGCTGTTATAAAACTTTACGAGATCTGCTGTCGTTCTTTTTTTGAATTCGAACATAACTATGTTAAGTTGATTCGTTTAGGGCCGCAATGAGTTATTTGTGCGCGAGCCAGAAAGACGCGAGGGTTACAGCTACTACAATTGTTTTCTGAGCTTACAAATTGTTTGCCTCCCGAACATAATTAACGCGAGGCTAATTACGATAAGTTACCAACATGAACGAGGAATATTGCTTCAACCATACAGTCGTACGATGGGCGTCCAGCGGACGTTATTTATGGGACCATAGTAAACGTTCATGCACAAACGTAGCTCGGACGTCCGTCGGACAAAATTGAACGGACGTTCACGTTTCCCAGAAAAATACATCCGAAGTACGTCCACCAGACGTCGAGCGCGGGACTTGGACGTTCGGCTGTAAAACGGATGTCCTACCGATATCTGTGGTCCAATGGGTGGCAAAAACAGGAATAGTTCCACCGACCGGCGCCGCGGTATTTTCTTTTCTTTTTTTAATGGCGATGCCGGCTTTGATCTTTGTCTTCTGCAACGAGATTACTTTTTCTGGACGACTGTACGAACGCTCCCATCCAGGTCAACATTTTTACTTCGCAAATAACTTCCACAGAAAACACAGCTAGGCACATTTAACGCTTTGCTGCATGTTTCCAGTACATTTGTTTACAGTTAATTATGCTGATTCCGCAGACTACAGATTTTGTTTGCAAATTAGCACCGGCTTCGAACCTGGTCCGGGGTTTGTAAAAACAGGCGTCCTTACACGTCTGCATATGGTGGCCACATACCAGAAAGCATGAGCGATTCATACAGCAGAATGGAATTTTTTTTATCCCTCACAGGAGCAGGTCAGTCCCACCACCTGCACTTACTGGGGGTACCAGCCGTCTGGCCAAATTAATTTCAAAAAATTAATTCACATACTGCCTCCTACCCTCCCCGCTCCTTTCTTGCAGCCTGGGTTACTGCTTGTTCGTCGGATTGGAGTGAATAGCTGACTCTCCTCCTACTTCTAATGGTCCGCATGGTACTGCCCTTGGTCTTTCCTTTATATTTTCTGTAATGAATTATTTCCATTGTAAATGAGCCTAGGCAGATGTCGCCATATACTGGCAATTTCACTATTTCTTATAATATCCCCTTCTGGAGTCATGAGTGGGCTACGGGGTTAAAACCGGATGACTGCAGTCTCCCTTCATATCGTCAACAAAAAGAATCCACTCACACTTTTTTACCCTTTTTCAGAAAAACTTGCCGAAGCTCAGATATCTACTCGTATAGCTATTGTATAAAGTAGCAACTTGAGCTGAAGTCACATATGACAACCAATGTTTCCTCATCTTGTCGTGAAGTCGTTTTTATAAAGCATAAACTCACCGATACTCCAGCCAAAGTTGCATTACTTTTGTACCCTACTTTAACTTGATAGAAACTTCAGTATGCCTGCACAGTCTCAGACCCCTATAGAGGAAATAACATCAAATTGGTTGAAAAGGCTCTAAGAAAGGCTGTTGACTTTATTTATTCTAAATATAACTGCACAAATTCTCTCTGTGAGATCGGTAGGTTTACGGGATTCAAATATCAGTCAAGGAGAAAGTTTTTGCATGTTACATTTCCTCACTGTTCTGAATTCTAACTATGGTCGCACAGATTCTGTTAATGAGCTCATGCAAACTGGTGCGATTGAAGCACTAGGGAAACAAGAAGTCTTAATGCCTTAAATTTTTTGCTGTTGTCATGCTACAAACTTGGCCTAGATACAAGACCACGACATACTTAAAAATAATATTCATCATTGCCATTTTCATTCTTTCACCCGTTCTACACACTAGTTGAAATTTTTTTCCCACATGTATTATCGACGGGAAAAATACACCTGAACATATGCCTTGATTAATTTGAATAAATAGAAGCAAATAGTTTATGTTAACCTTTTGTTCTTTCTCATTGCTGCCACATGTAGTATCCTGAACTGCTGGTATCTATGGTCTTGTTCACACCTTTATGCCCCTCCTTCTTGGGCCTCTGGTTCGCAGTATGCACTTCAATAAACATTTATAAAATTAGTGACAAAGGCAGCTGGAGGTGCTGAAGAAAAATTGGCCTCACACTAATTGCAGAAGACTCACGGCAGAACACGATGTGTATACCCCACACAAAATAAAACTCGCCGATCAAATTTTATTTCAAAACAAGACAGCTATGTACAAAAACAGATAGGCCCTAGAGATTTATAGATACATGAAATAATAAGCCTTAGTTATAAACAAAGCTGGCTACATTTTGTTAAGAGCAGTGATGCCTCAATGAGTTACCAAGATCTAGTTCATTTCTGTAATTTCTACTTATAATGCGGTCTTCTGTTTTGAAATGAAGCCTCTTTCGGCCAAAGTTAGGCAAGTGAAGGCACAACAAAAAGAGTTCCTTTGTTTAATGCTACCAAATGTACTAAGTATTGCAGACTTGAAACACACAAGGTTAAGTGAACAACACTACATACAACAATAAGTTAAGTTTATGCAGACCTGAAAAAAAAAGATCAGCACTAGATGACGCTAAACTGCAGCACGGTTTATCGACATTTCATCGATAGGCACACAACTCGTAATGATCAAGTAGTCCCATGCATGTTGAACTCTTTCATTTTGCACCATTCATATTTTTCTTCTCCTGGGTTCCTTAAATATAAATTGATACTTGAGCATCATCACATACACTATCTTCTTGCAATCAGTAAAAATTCTATGCACTCAAAATCAATAAAATGGCTTAGAGAGAGAGAGAATAACTTTAATGGAGACCAGCGATGTTAGCCGAGCCGTCGGGCTGGCTTGGTACGCTAAATGAGAGAAGAAAAAGAAAAAAAAAGAAAAAAAACCTGAAGACGAAAAGATGTCTTTTGATGCGGCCAAAATTTTCAATCACAAAACTTTGTCCAGTTCTGTGCTCCGAAGAAACTCCAAAAGAGCTTTGATTGCACGTGCAGCCTGACTGGGACCCGACCATAAACGCAAAAAGCAAAAATGCTCATGTCGAGAATTTGGCATATTTTAAAGATATTCAAGAGGTCAAAATTAATACAGAGTACTTTAATACGGCGCGCCTCATAGTCCAAGTGTAGCTTTGGTGCATTAAACCCCACAATCAAACAAATCAATGTAACCAGCTGAGATGTAGAAAACACAGTTCATTTGCAGCGCCTTGCTTTATCTTTTCTGCAAAAACACACGCCCGCTTCCAATAAAGCTGCAAGTTACTATAATGCCAATACCATCAAAGTACTCCTCATCAAATAAAACGCTCTTACAATCACAGCTAAAACAGTCAGCTTCCGACCGTTCTAGTGGCCTTTTCTACTTCTCCCTACGCTTGGTGCCAGACAGAAGACAAAAGTGCTACACCCGTTCATCTGTGCCTCTGCACCTGGAATGGCAGGTCGACACACAGCCCAATCTAGGCATTCTCGATCTCAGGACACCTGTCGGTTACTTTATGCACAAAGCGCAAGCACATGAGCTTAATGCAACAGGGATGGTGTAGTGGAAGAACCACGCAAGGCAGACCGAGGCCATTGCTGCATGAAATGGGGCTGAAAGCTGTAATTGCGCGAGAGCCTTCCAGATGATGATAGTGATGTTAGATAAATGATTTGAGAAAGAGAAAGCTTTAATGAATACTGAAGACATTAGCTCCACAAATGGCGTTGCTTGCTGCGTCAAATAGGGTGAACACAGTAAATGAAAAAACAACATGTCGAAAGAGTACGTAGAAACAATGAATAAGAGGGAGAATGAAATAAATCAGGAACATTTGAAAAAATGGCAGTAGTAGGATAACAGATCTCAGGATCTCAAAGTTATAGAACGTCGACCAATCTAGGGCCTTTGTCCGTAGCGCAGCGTCAGCATGACTGCTACAGTTCACAAAAGTGATTCAGTTCTGAAAAGTTTTTTGTAGCCATCGCACAAGAGTTCTTTTCACTGTTTTGTGTTGGGTTGCATGCTGCGTGCAGTAGGACAAGAGATGACACATGTTCGCTTTCATAGAGTAAGGGTGTTTTGTATTCTGCAGCATGTCCAGCCTCTGCATAAGCGTTTTGGAAGAGGGTGTTCACTTTGTGGAGTGATTTTTTTAGTTTATTTTCTGATCTTCTAATGTTGAATGAAGCTAGACCCTCAAACAGGTGGACAAAAGGCTGAAAGTTGGTACACATAAAAACTGAGTGGAAGAAAAATGAGAAGTGAGCAAATTGTGTGTTAAAGCCTGGAAAACCTTGATGTCATTAGCGATGGTCTTGACCGCCACCGCCTTTGACACTTCTGAAACCTCTATCAGTTGGTATACACTTGTTCATTTATTTTTAAGTGTGATAGTATGACCGCGTGTTAAGCTTTTTTGCACAACTTCAGCGTCATTCAAAAAGTCAACGAAAGAGGGCATGCCATGCAGTGAAGCTAGAAAGTTTGAATGTTATGCGGCAGAGCCAACTTTTACTGCTCAATTGTTCCCAAATTTTCAATACTCGAAAACGTTCAGCACTTTGAATGATAAAAGTGCGCTGCAAATTGAATAGCAAATAGCAATCGCAAAGTGTTTGAAATTTCAAAAATTTCCACGCCTCTATTGTATTTTTCTGTGTTTTGCGGGACCATCCAACAAATGGATGGACATAAGAAGGCGCTTCCTTGGAAGCAAATGTCACTAAACCACTTGATAAGGCTCCTTTCTAAACTCCCCAGAATTGTGTCAGGACTACCGACGCTGTGATCAGAAACTACGACCAGCTAGGGATAGCAAAACTTACAGACAGTACGAGTGAAGCTGATGCCGTTTACTACATGCTGCACTAGGCTGTTGTACGTTACTCTCACAAGTTTCAGGTGGTTTTTGACGCCTCATCGCACAGTAACTAACCGAAATATTTCAACAACTTTGAAAGCGGACTGAACCTGACCTCCGATTTACTCAGTGTATCGGCGTATGCAATGGGCTTTTGAATGTGTGGTGGTGCTATTTGCTTAGCTGCACCGATGCCATCTCCACGGTTGCATTTTGCCGCATGGGCCGCGGCGTTCCTGATGTGAAATGTGGTTCGCAATGTTTGGCATGAACGTTCATGTGGACAGCGTTTTTCTCGAGCGATTTGTGGGTTTGCGAATGCCTTGTCACAAGTAGTAGTCAGCATTGTTTTTGCGTCGAAATTCCACACTGCGCTGTGCACGCTTGCTACAACCGAAGATCCGAAGCAGGCCGCATGACAAAAGCAAGCGTGTCGCTTTTTTTTTTGCTGCTTCGGAGCCTAGGATAGAGCAGTGCTTGACGACAGTCCGCCTTCATGCGACGAATTTACAATGAAGTTATCGTTAATGAGACTAATCAGTACTGAATCTGTTGCACCCTTTTCGTTTCAAGTGGAACATCGGGCCTTGAAGCTTTCACCTAACACTTCGTCACATGCTTGAAACATTGCGCAGTGGTCTCTGCACCGCTGTCCGCACCTGTCTAACCGTTGGACAGGCGCTGATAACGTAGACCGCTTTGCACTATCTCCGTGTGATCACCATGCATTGATTTTCTTATTTTTGGGTTGCTTCAAAGGACCGTGTCTCGAGTTAGGAAAATTTTTCTACCAAAAGCTGCAACGATATTTGATATGGTGGCGGCGTGCGGACGAGGCACTGGCTTTACCGAGCCACCCAGGCATGCTGCGCGCTTCTTGGGGAGAGCGAGAGGCGGTGAGGTGCTCTGGCAACAGTGTTCTGGTGTGTTGAACGTATGACTATCGTCTACCTAAGCTCCCAATGACGGTAAGCAATTACGCAGAGGTTCTGGGTGGAAGGAAGCAATCACGACATATGTATATAAAATTAGGAGCAGCCACGTCGACA
Organism: Haemaphysalis longicornis; assembly: GCF_048455015.1. NCBI lineage: Eukaryota > Metazoa > Arthropoda > Arachnida > Ixodida > Ixodidae > Haemaphysalis > Haemaphysalis longicornis. The sequence continues at coordinate 80,751,867 of NW_027526422.1, read as the reverse complement.
AAGATTCGACCGATAATTTTCAAGTGCTTTTTTTATGTAGATGAGGTGGAAAATATCAGCAAAAAGAGATTATGGAACACGCTTTGAATACTGCAAAAACAGCGCAGAGACAAGCGATAAATCATACTGCTCTAGTTTGTCAATCCATAAGTCTTCATCTCTGCGCTGTTTTTGAAGTAGTCAAATTGTATAGCCAACGTCAAGCTTCAGTGCATAAGCACAGAACGCGCTTGGTCATTAAAGAGCAGTCGAAGACGACAAAAGAGTTGGATGCCCACAATTACCTGAAAAAAGGTTGCATTTCATGTACACGTATTCACCTAAAAACACTGGAAGTAGACAAGGCTGCGGTTGGATGCCCAGCCGAGTTAGCCTCATTGATAAAGTATGCCGGCTACATTAACACATCGTGTTACAAGCATGTGCAAAGTATGAGGTGAAAGTTTTGACGGCCGTCGTCTCCACCTGAAATAAAATGGGCACGCCTGATTCGGCACTGATTAACCCATCATCGATAGCTTCTTTGCGAATTCGTTGCATGAAGTCAGATCGTCTTCAAGCACTGCTCTAGCTACCGCTTCAAAACAGAAAAAAAAGCGAAACGCTTGCTTTTGTTGTGCGGCCTGCTTTCGGATCTGTGGTTCCAGAAGTGTGAACAGCACAGTCCGAAATTCCGAAACAAAAACAATGCTGACTACTCCTTGTGACAAGGCATTCGCAAACGCACCAATCACGCAGAAAAAAACACTTCCCACGCGAACGTTCTTACCAACACCACGTCGCAAACCACGTTTTGCATCGGGAAACATGCTGCCTGCACGGCAGAATGCAACCGTGGATATGGTGTCGGGGCCGTCGTGTAGGTAGCATTATTGATGCATGGTCAAAAGCCCAGTGCATACACCCTATTGCTGAACTCCCGAAGACACCAAGTGGCGCAAGGGTCGGATATCAAACAAACATTTTTAAAGGTTGGCATAAAACCGGTGGACAAAGATGCATTGCGTTTCCTGTGGTTTCAAGCAATACCAAAACCGGGTGTACCACTTTCACCAGTTTTGACTTGCTGTATGACCCGCATCCCTTTCAGAGTGATGGCTAACCCATTTCTACTTTCCGAAATGCTTCAACACCACTTAAACAAACAGCAGTACCCTCAAACTGTGAGACATACACGGATGACGTGCTCACAGGAGCTGGAAGCGAGAAAGCTGCCGTGAAGCTGTACAAAAATGCAACTGAAATATTTGAAGCAGTAAAATGCTACGCCAGTGATTTCAACGTGACTCCCGGGCTACCATGCATCTCTGTTATTTGTCGGGTGTGCTGAAAGTTTTGCGACGTACGTGGGACCCGTGTGCCGACCACTTAACATTCCCTCCATGTATGGATTGTATTCATGGCATAGAACCATTCACAAATTGGCCCATGCTACAAACAACGGCGTGGATATGTGGCGTTCTCCCTTCATTGTCCATGCCAAGGTCCTGTTCCTTGAAGTGTGGCGTAAAAACATCGACCTCAACACGCTACCTAACAACAGCACGGCGGCCTGAGAGGTGTAGCTAGACGGACTCCCTATCTCCCTGAGGTTTAAGTACCCCGGTACTACAGGTCAGAAACAAATGGAGGGAGGGCGGACTGCTTTCACATTTCTGCTGATACCCGTCCAATGGCATATGAGGCAGTTGCCTACCTCACCCTGGAGGGTGAAAACGGTACAAGATCGACAACTCTAGTATGCAAACAAAGGGTTGCACCAGGCAAGAAAATTACACTGGTGAGACTGGAACTGATGGCATGCCTGCTCGCTGGTCGATTGTGCAGCTATAGTTTGGAAGCCCTCAAGCAACAGCCATCAAACATCTACCTACGGACAGATTCAACAACAGCACTCTATTGGATTCATGAAGATGTTGGCCGCTGGAAGCAGTTCGCACGCAACCGAGCCCCTAAAATTCAATGCCTTGCGTACAAGTGCATGTGTAGACATTATCCGGGAAGAGAAAATCCAGCATGCGAGATCCCAGCCATTCAGCTGGCCAAAAACGCACTGTAGCCGAGCAAAGCACTGTGGATTTGTCCCGCATGCATATTGGGAATGAGTGGTTCCGAAAGCGATATACGATGAAATCGAACTAGGGGAAAGAAAGAAAACAAGATCATTGCCAGCGGCAACATCGCCACCTACTGAGTCGGGCGTGATCGATCTGCAACACTACGGCAAAATCTTAAAGCTAATAAGAGTCACAGCTCGGGTTTTTCAGTTCATCGCTAGAACCAAACAACGAAAGCAGCCAATTGGGACCCTTTCATATCCGACAAGCTTAATCAAGCTGAACAATTTTGGATATGTTGGGAGCAAAAAGGGATTCTCAAAAGAAGTCAAGTGTTCCGCCCACGGAACACGAATTACCCCAACTCAGCTTTGAGAATGTTCACTGATGATTGACAGTGCTGGCATTTTAAGAGTTCAGGGAAGACCACATCATAGCCAACTTTGGTGTGGCTTAAAGCAAATAACTATAACAAAAGCGTAAATGGGCATTTGAAAAGGTTTATGATAGAAACCATTTTGCGAACCTGGTGTGTAAACACTACTCACAGTAATATGTCATGACTGCATGATTACATTACATAACCATGTGCTTTATTAGTAAAGGTACTTTTTCGGATAGTGGTGCATGGAAGCTTTACCTAGCGCCTATACGCGGCGTGCGTAAACAAGCAACAGCTGCAAGTGAAATGACCACGAAAACTAGTCCCAAACGGAAACAGCATATCGCATGAAGCACCAGTCACGTAACCAGGCAGTGCTGAACGCGAAAAAAAAGCACAGCCTGGACACACACTGCAGTTGCTGCACAAAGCACACTTGTCACCACATCACGCGGCCACTAGAATAGGCGAACTAGCGTAGCACTCACGACGCTGGTTTGGGAACTGACGGATGTACTGACGACCACCACGTGGGGTTGGACCCCCATGACGGACTCGCTTTTCCCTCTTCCCTGAACGCCAGCGGCAAGATGAAGGGAAGATGTAGACAAACAGGCGAGGTGTGGGAGCCGCATCTCGCGGGCCGTCGTCTGCGGGCTCCACTCGAGCACTGTTTCTGAGCCGCCCGCCGGGCTGTAAATAAATGTACAGTTTTGTATCGGAGGCTGAGTTTGTCGGTTAAGGATACCCGGGGTCAGATCCTCAGCGCTGCTGCGGCTTGGAGGAGAAGCCCCGGGCAAAAGAACACCACGAAGAAAACTGGCGCAGTCGACAGGATCTTCAACAGCGACGACTTACCCAGCCCGCGGGCGAGACGGGCCCTCGACAGACGGAGCAGGCGGAGAAATCGCGGTCTGCTGAGTGAGATCGGCGGGAGCAGCGAGCTCGCCAGCCTGGCGGAGAAGCGGGTCGACCGGCGCTATACGGACTTCTCTGCGGAGAGCAGCCGGCTGCTGAACGGGAATAGCTGGAGCAGGAGCGAGCTGACCACGCAAGAAGGCGATGACTTCTAGTACCGCGTGCGGATGCCTCATCGGAAGGAGCCGGATCACCCCTGCAGCCCCGAAAAAGAGAACCCGGCTGGCACCGCGTGGATACGGATAGCCACCTCGACGGATGCAGCCCATCGCCACAAGCACAGAACTATGCAGATCAGTGGCTCACATGATCCTTGGTGTGTGGCCCAACATGTCATCTAAGGGGTACTGCCTGCGCAGCCGCGAGAAAATAGATAAGAATCACGTATTGAGTGATGGGCAGATGGAGCTGGAGGTGAACGTTGAGACAGCAAGTGGGAGTGAAAGGCCAGCAGTAATGTCGGTCGCTGACGAAAGGGAGCGCCTCAGGTTGAAATCGAAGATCGCTGAGGTGGTGTTAGCGAAGGAGCGTTTAAGAAGTGAAAGCAGTGCCCCTGCTAAACCGAGTGGTCAGCGTGCCCAAGTGAGGCGCCTAAGCTGTAATGTGCGGAAATGCTTTCTTCTAAAAGGGATAAACAAGCACAATAATGTGCCAAGTCACGTTCTACTGTAGCGCTGTGTAAGTAATTCCGGCTGCTACGCTTTTTTCGTCTGCAATGCTGTTAGTACGACCGACGAGTGTCTTCGTAGTGGTTTCCCGCCCTTAACCAATTTTTTAAGGGGCAATATATCGGGCTCTGAGGGTTAATTGGCGTATTCTTGGGAGTTTGTTGCCATTACTACCCCAGGGTGGGCAATACCACTCTGGTGAGGGAGTGCGTTACCGGCAATGGTCGCCGGTATCAGGACACACCCCAAGCTTCCCTCTGCAATTTGATCAACAAGCCGTATTCTTGTCTTTTAATCCGGTAGGAATTGTAGGGCACTGGGATTCGAACTACGGCCCTTCGAACTACGGCACGAACTAGGAACTACGAACTACGGCACGCGAAGAGGGTAACAGAGTGGATCCCTAGAGAACGCAAGCATGGCAGCGGGAGCAGGAACGTTCGATGGGCAGATGAGATGAAGAAGTTTGCAGGGATAAATCGGTCACAGTTAGCTTTGCTCTACATTTGGTGTCGATAATATTTTATTATTATTATTATTATTATTATTATTATTATTATTATAATTATTATTATGATGATGTCGACGACGGCTAATGGGCTCTGGTGGAAGAGCGGCAATCGGTAACTGCTGCTTGAAGGCACAACTGCAGACGAAAGAAAGTTCTCATCTGGAGGTATTTATTTGTTGACAGAGCAGAACCACCTCCTCACACCACCGATAACTAACCCAAATAGTACAGGTGCTGCATTAATGCCGTACAAATTACTGAGCTATTTTGTCATGCAGAAAGCAGATAACTTAAGAAGCTGCGGGAATAACACCATTCAGTAACTGTGCACTATATACCGATTATCAATATTAGACAGCCGGTAACAATTTTTCCAACCATTTTCCTAATTTCTACGTCTCCAAATGCCAGTGAAGGTTTTCCAGCACGGCAAATGGCTGCTCTCACATCTATAGTACTTCTAAAGTGCCAAAATGTTTAGTCGTATAAATTCCGTTTCTCGTTCCTTCCCCGTCCTACACGTGCTCCATCTTGCCGCCCGGCGGTGTTTCCGTGATCGGCGGATGACTGTGCACGTGTTTGTGGTGTCACCTTAAAACATTGGCGTGTGAGATTTGCCCATTGGTTTTCCCTAGGAGGCGCCTTTGACTTTGAGTTGCATGTGCACGGGTGTGTCGCGTTCGTTTTCTACGTTTTTGTTTTCATTGCGTTAGCAATAGGTGGGCCACATGGGAAAACATTTTCGCCTTTGGTCCACGCCCACAGCGCGCCAGAAGGACATAGAATAAAACAGCTCGTACGGACAGAGATGACGTCGGTGAGGTTTGCTGCAGTGTCGCTGAGTACGGGCCGCTGGCGGCTCGGCCGATGTGGCGAGGTCGAGATGGTGGTGGCGCGTGCATGATTTGCATTTCTAGACTTGGTTGGCACGGCTCGAGGAATTTTCTTGCAAACTAGGTGCGACAAATAACCCCGTTTCAGCCCCTTAAAGCGAAAACGGTCCTTGCAGACAATGAACTTCAAAAACCAAAAAAATGCATATACAACACAAAAAATGCCTTTTTCGGCGTTAAAACGCTTGTATAGGCCCATATCGCGAAAAAAGGCGCTAAAAAGCCTATGTTGTCAAAATAGCCCCCATAACTATGGCTTAAAATCCTACCCTTCGCTTAGTTGATGCTTATACGTTAAATAGGCTTGACACAGAACTCAAGAAAAAACTAGGCAGTTTGCCTGAAGTTCCGGTTTCTAGAGATAATGTAATGACTCTTGAAGGAAAGCACGCTGTTGACACAATGGATCTGAACCGTACTACACACAGTGGCTGATATAATACAACAATTTTAAGGTTGCAGCAGAGTTTTTGCTCACTAAATCGGCGAAAGTGACGGGTATCAATCTAGCAGCGTGCTGCTGTGGCGTGTTCGCATCCGCCTAGCGAAGCATGCCGGAATAATTGTAACATGGCAGCACGCAGAGAGGAGGATTTTGTGTTAGCGATGTCAACAACATCGCGTAGTTTATTGTTTGTTGGTACGTAACCAACGTGTTATCGGTTTAGCCTGCCACTTATATTTAATGCGATCATTTGATCAAGACGCGGCAACGCTCATACAACACTTGCGCGCTAGCTGGAATTCCAGTGATCGCATGCGCAAGGACGCCAAGGAATCAGCTGATCATTACTGAGGCGCACATAAAATGAATCTCTGTCTTGAAGTCCATGCATTTTTGCGCCGTGTCGCTGTATTTACCATTATGTGGCAGTTTGCGATGCGGTCAGCGCTTTTCACATGAAGGTAAGTGAATTGTTCTTTACTTTAGCTGAATGGGTTCACTAGAAATGTAGGGCTCTCGTTTATTGAACGCTAGAGCGCTCAGGTACGAGGTGCTTACTTAGGCTGTTTCGTATTCGTCGTTCCCGGACAAAAAAAACACCTGTTACTCGTCAGAACGCCCGGCGGGGTCTCTGTATGGGCTCCCCACAGATGTTTATTTATACATTAATTAACGAGTACAGCAAGAACCATTGTGAACGTGGACACGTCGGTAGAGGCCAAACGGGACGGACGGACGGACGGACCGACGGACGGATGGATGGATGGATGGATGGATGGATGGATGGATGGATGGATGGATGGATGGATGGATGGATGGATGGATGGATGGATGGATGGATGGATGGGTGGGTGGGTGGGTGGATGGATGGATGGATGGATGGATGGATGGATGGGTGGATGGATGGATGGATGGATGGATGGATGGATGGATGGATGGATGGATGGATGGATGGATGGATGGATGGATGGATGGAAAACTATACTTGGTGCTGAAAATAGCGGCATTTCACCACTGAGCGGGCTACTCCCGAGTCGGGACTAGAAGGCCAAGCCTCACAATTTCTGTTATAAGATTTGAGCGGCAGAAATGTTGAGAGAACAACGATTGTTTTGTTGATGCTCCATTGTGCTTGATTAACTAGAGTGATTATAAAGAAGTGTTAAATTCTGTATGGTTTGCTTGCTCTCAGTATGAGGTAAATCATAACACGGAAAAGAAGCAAAGCTGTTCTTGATATGAATCACTGCCCGCTGAACCTATCAGCAGACGTTCAACTATTCTGGTGTAGGCAAGAGAAACTTATTTTCAGGCATCAATTTTAGGAGTGTAGGTATTTCGCTGGACAGAAAGAGGAGCTGTTTGTATTTCTGAAGTTTAAAGATCCCTTTTTAGACGTCATTGCTTTTCCCGCGTTTTTCAAAATTCAGAAAAACAAAAGAAAAACCTAAAACGACCATAGGAGGCACGGTAATAGGAACCTATATTAGGAGGTGCGGAGCGCGTTCAATTGAATAGACGTATCTATGTCCCTAACTGCAACACCAAAGTGAGCGAAGGTTGCGGTTGAATGAAGTGAGCCGTGTAAGGAAGTAATTAAAGGAAGCAGTTTATTCTTCTGAATTTTTTGCTTCACCTAGTATGTGACAGTGTACACTACCTCTTTTGAAACTGCAACTTGATATGTCGTACCAAACCAAAGATACTGAAATTAAACTTGGGTGTTGAATTGTCGTATTTTACAAAACCTGGTCCAATTGATCTCTTGATATTTTATTGCACATCTTATCAACGTGAAGAAGCTAGTTTCTGTTAATATGGCACCCAGGTGTCCAACTGGAAGTTGTAAGTTTGTATTTTCGTTATATACAGCGTATGTCTAGGTCGATATACACATTGGGCTGAAACTACCTATTGGGGAATATATGGTGCGCAGAATTCAGATTCTCTTTACCTTTGTGTCTTTAGTTTTTATTTATTTATGTTATTACTATTAATAAAATTTCAGTAATTAAGCTGGGGGGCGAGGAGGCGGCGCTTGATGCTTGGAAAGAAAGTATGGCTCAGTTCAACAAGGTATAATTTCAATGATTGTTTTAAACTGACCACATTTTTTAAACACGCAGAAATAGGGGAAAACAAGGAAGAGAATGGAAGAATTTTTTGTTTAGTTGTATTCTTATCAATTAATAATAAAAGCATGAAAACGATGAAGTGCAGAGAGAAACGTGTTTTCAGTTAATTGCCGTATCCCAAACCCGCAACGTACAATCTGGCCATGTATACACACTTCAACCCCCCCATTTCATATTAAATAAATTATTTGCAATGAGTTGGTTACCTTCACTCTTCGTTATCTTTTGTTGTCACCAATGTAATAGATTTCGCGTAATATGCACTGAAAAGCCCTTTTTTTTCTCCTCTTTTTTCCTCTGATGGGGAAATACTGCGCGTTTGATCGGTTTGCATACTTGGTGTTCAGTTTCTAGTTGGGGAGCTCAATCATGGCCACAATATCGGTTGGGTTACGAATTTTTTCCTCGCAAGTATCAATTCGCTCCGCTCTTCACGCGATCAATACCCGCGAGACAGAATTAGCTAATGTATTTGCTTCGCTGTTGGCTTTTATTAACTCGGCACGCATACGTAGCAGTTTTTACCCTATGACGTAATATTTGAGATGCGTTAGCTCCTTATAGCGCAGGGGCTATATATTACACTACCCAACAAGCAAGCTGCATTATGTTACACTGAGTACTCGAATAAAAGCAAATAAAAATTTATGCTCGTGGTCTCATGAAATGTAAACGCGCAGTTATGCTGCACAGAAAAACTAAAGTAACGATTTAAAGAATACTGAGTGTGCCAAGAACCAAACATACACTCACGTGTGAAGTGTATCGTCCAATTCCTTTTAAGCTTTATTTTTGCATACTACGCAATAAGGGGCCATATAGCGACCCGAAGCCGTTACGAGCAGACACACTGCACATGCTCCCTAGCGCACTCCACATTTTTGAGGAGCTTTCACAGCAGGGCAAAGCGCTCTCTAATTAAAGGGAAAATTTTTGTTCACACGTAGAAAATACGTTATCTCATTGGCCCACGCAGATTGGGCCAATGAGATAACGCGGTATCTTGAGTCGTGGTACCTTCGAAGCGCAGGAACGAAATAGCGCAGTCGACCGCAGGCCAACGGAGTGGCAATGTGCATGCCAAGGGCTGTATGCGAAATACAGTCAGCGGTCAGTCTGGTCTGGTTTTCTCTCTGTATTCGTGAATTGCTATGTGCTTTCTACCACTTCCAAAAAGCTTGCGGGACTAAATGAGGGCACTAATTTACCGCACAAAGCAAGGAGAGAACTTTCACTTATTGTCTCTAAGTAATAAAGAAAGCACATTTTGTTACTTATTTTTTTTGTAGAACCTTCATGAACATTGTCGCGAAAGCTCGAAGCACGGATACCTGTACGAAGTTTCATAAATAAAACAACCTAAACAAAACAATTACTAAAGCTGATTTATTTCCTTGCCTAAGGGAACAATCGCTGGCCGCCACTCCATAGCCTGTAGTGAACTTGAGGTAGTCAAATACAGATCGGAATCGCTGTTCCAGCGTCACTTCAGGGGCAATAGATAAGGGTCTTAACGTGAAGCAATGAATTATGGCCTCAAAAGCATGCGGGGAAGTAGATTCTAGGCGTGTTCTTCCGGCTTCTACAGGCTTCGCACGCATGCACATCCGAGCTGAAGACTGCACGCACGCACTGCGCAAGTCAGGCGCAAGGCTTCGCCACTGTCTAGCACGCATAACAGAAATCGAAACCAAAACTGAAATACACACTCACTTTTTGGTTCTCTAACTACATCCTTATACACTGAAAGGTTTTTTAGAGCTAGGAATATTACTGAGCGATTGTTTGTAACTGCTTTGCGTCAGTGTGTTGTTTTCGTTAAATAATTACTGAACAACGTTTTAGCGGGCTGAATACAATATCTCTGGCAACCATGGTAATTGTATCATGTAAGCCACTAAGAAACTCTATGATGTAAGCGTCCACGACTCGTACGGTCTCAGCATATATTTTCTTAGAAAGTTTACTTGTGAGGAAACTGCACCAGGGAACAGGAGGGTTATTATGGCATAGAGTACTAAGAAACTGTATGGGTTATGGGAAGACCCCTGCTTCTGGCTTGCGCTTGACATGACAATTTGATTCTTAAACGTTTTTTTTTATTTGCTTTCTTTACTATGCATTAACACGTCTACGAGCTACGAGGCAGCCGACAAGCTCCTTGTTTTGTGGTAGCCGTGAGCCGTGCAACTGCGTGCTTGTTAAAAGAGGAAGTAGTGCGTGATGGTTCCTAACTTTGGTCATGCCGAAGTGGAAGGAACGTATGACCAGAGTATGGTATGACTGAGCGGGTAGTACGCCACGGCGAAATCTGTAGCCGACGAAAAAAAAATTCCCGCGCCTTCCCGCGAGGGGAACACGAGTAAATGCAGAGCATTGGGGGTCGTTAACGCCGCGTAAACTCGCGTTAGGATGGGTAGTTGGGTCGTAGTTGCGTTGGTGTGTGTTTGGGGTAGAGAGAGGAGAGTAAAGTCGCGTTAGGGTGGAGCGAGCGTCAACCAAGGAAGGAAGGAGCAACGCAGTGACTGAAGCACGAGCGACCGCTAGCCGCTTTATATTTGCAGCGCGCGCAGTAGAGGGAGAGCAGTACGGGGGGGAGAGCGCGCATGCGCAAGCAGCGCGCGCCCTTCCACGCCCCACCGCGCTGCTATCACGCACCTGTTACGCCGAGACCGCGACGGAGCGAACGGGCTGTCTACGACGCATGCGCGCGCCAGCTGCTGTTGAGAGAGAGGAGGGGAGGAGAGGCGCACCTGCTTGTGTAACTTCTTAGATACTGAATTTTGTCGCGTGCCACAGTGTTTTAAAGATGTTACTCTGTTTTCTCTCACACGCTTTGTCAGTGTTATCTGTTCACGCGATAGTATTGTTATTGTGCATAAATATGTGCTTTCTTTCTAATAAACTTTCAGTTGCGAGTTCAGCGCTGTGCGTCGTCCACTCCTCCTTTTTGTCCGTGTGTTCCTTGCGCTGTTTTTCACCATGAATCTTATAAAATACTGCTCGGCTGGAATGAAGTCGATGAGGGAATCAGTAGCATCGCTGTGTAGCCCCTACTCTAGAACTAGTTCTTTTCTGCAGCATTTCTGAAAACGGACCCGAACTCGAGATTCGGCATAAGATAGACGGTTCGAGCACGCTGTTCCCTCCCAGGGCGCTATTGCAGAAGACCCAAGATTGACGAAAACTCAGGAATGAACGAGCTCTGTACCCGCCCCCTCACTTAATTGACATATTTCAAGGCGGGCTTAACGCGCTTTAAAAGTGCGATTCATGCTATTTGCTGATTATTGAGGTGACCTAATGCGTTCAGGGCAGCGCGCACCAAGGATGCGTGACTAGGGCGTGGCGCATCTTTCAGTGGTTTGTCTCGCTCCCCTGCTACACTGGTGGCTACTTGGGGCACGAAAATGCAATTATTTCATTTTATTGTAACTTTAATTTATTAACCTGTATTTCACTGCAACGTCCACTTTATTTTTTATTTCATGCGTTCATATGAGCTTTCTGTTCGGAATTTTTCGTCCTAAAAGTAGTTTCTGCCGTTGGTGGCACGCAGTGCAATCACGTGACTATGGCCGATTAGCAAAAAAGAAAGCGGGTGATGAAAACGTGCCACATCCAAAACAGTTGCTGCTAGTATTGCTTTATCGAAACCCTGCGATTTTCGACACAAAATTTCCTCGGTGCGGTCCAGTCTGCTTACGTGCTTGTAAGGCGAAACCCTGGTGAGATGTATTAGCAACTTCTTTTTTAATTTATTGTACTTGCGCCTTTTTCCTCGCTTTTGTTTCTCTTTCTTTTGGCATGGATTACTTTATACGGATTTTTTTTTTCTGTTGTCGCGTGTTAAAGTCAGTTTCTTCTCTTTCATGGAAAGCGAAGTTGTCGGTAAACTCATCACCCCGGACAAACTGCTTCATCCGGGGTAGTAGAAACTGCGACCCACGGTTGACACTGTAGCCATCTTTCGGCCCCTTCTTTGTAGATGTCTCAGCTGCCTTCTGTACTGCCGGGCAAACGCTCTTTAGCCATACAGGAGCACAGCATACAGCCCTGACATCATACCTTGATGCTAGTTTTCAAATCCCGTGCGACAGTTTGTGCATACAGGGCGCAAGGACAGGCCTGTCTCGTTTGGAGACTTCCCGATCACCGTGATGATAACTTTTTTTGACACACCGCAGCACTATTGCGCAGCCTCGTGAGAGCGCATGTTCCGGATAACCGGCATTCTTCAATCTGCCTACCTGCTCACCTAGACGGGATGGCATGGTGTGGTGGCAAGATTTTGTTACGACGGTCTTAATGCACGAAACCGCAATACCATCCTTAATTATATTGAGTGACCTGACTAGTAATTTAACAGAGGCTTCAGCGACCGTGATTAACGCCCCCAGCATACGTGATCATGGGTAAATGTACGTTCGAGATCCAAAAACGGCAGCTTGTTATTTTCAGGAACTTCTACGGTAAATTCAAGCACACAACCGCTTTCACTGAAGGCCTCCATCACCTCATGCACTTTACCGTCGAATTTTTTTTTTACGAAGATGAGAAAGTCATCCACATACTGACAGATTGTTGGGGCACGCCCCTCAAGAGAAGAGCCAAGCTTATAATCTACCATGCCTAGAAAGAGGCTACTAAGCGAATGAGCCACAGCAGAGCCTATACACCCACCCTGCTTTTGCACAAACACAATTTTTTCATTCAATCACCATATAATCCAGGTTTTCTTTTCAAATCACGTCTTTATTATCATTTTGTTACAGAGCATGAGCCAATCACAAAAAGCTGCTGTTTCAAGCAGCTTGACGAGGTGGCTGGCCCAGTACTGGCAGCAATGATCGGCGCAGATTTGAACAGAAAAGTAAAGTGATGCATATTCACACACAGTATATTTTTAAGCGTGTGACCTAATACAGCATACAGATAAAAAACGAAATGAGGAACACAATTGAACTCGCACAGTCGAAAATATAATGATAACCGCTATCTTACTATTCATGATAGCAAAAGAAAAGAAAACAGAAGAAAAGGGTCCCCTCTCTGCAACTTTGTTTGTTCCAGTTGTGAACCTCAGTTGAACAAAAGAAACCAAAAATAACAGCGCGTCAAAAAAACAAATCATGAAGATGTTTTCATGACAAAATAGCAATATGAATGTTTCGCTCTTCAAATTGGTTTTGTAGTTGTGGAAGAACCTAAGACAGTGATTGCATGTCATTATTATTGCGTGGTATCGGTACAAGCAATGATTCGGTAAAGCGCGTATCATACAATCCCGTTCTCTTCTTTAACTCAGATAGGCCAGCCAAATATGGATCATTATTCTTCAATCGCAGGCAAAATTAAAGCGCTAAATGGTAATCATAAAAGTTATTTGATTTGATCATACAGTACTGGTGAAATAGTTTCGCTGTAGGATGCAATAACGGCACGTTTGCAATGAGTCGCACAACTATTTTCTGTAACAGATAACGCGTGTTCAAATTCTTCATAGTAGTCGCTCCCCAGACTAAATGAGTGTATCTGATATGGCGTAGAATTAAAGAATTATACAGAAAAAGTTATATACGCTCAGGTAAGACAAATCTATGTTTGTTTTTTATGCCTACAGTTTGGTAAACCTTTTTACTTATTGCTTCGACATGCTTATCCCAACTAAGATTACTGGAAAGATGAACCTCTAGGACTTTAAAAGATTCCACTACCGCAATGTTACCAGTGTTATTTTAGGCGAAGTGAAAATTTTATTTTTTGGACGAAAAAGAATAGCTTCTGTTTTCGGCAGGTGAATTGCTAGGGCATTTTGTTTTGTCCAGTTTAAGAGCTGATATAGGCTGCGTTTGGAGATTGTTTCAATTTCGCTAGTACTCCTTCCTGTGACTAAGAGACTGGTGTTGCCTGCGTAATAAATTAACGAAAATTCAGGCTTTTGAATAGTGGGTGAAGATCGTTTATGTACACACTGTGAAGCAGCGGCCCTAATATACTGCCCTGAGGGACACCTTGATTATGGTTTTTAATTTTGAAGAAAAGTCGTTTAACGACAAATATTGTTTACTATTTTTAAGACGTAATCAAATTAAGGGCCACGCCATGCACTCCGTAGAACTGCCTTTTTTTAATCAAGATACTATGGCTGATTGACTCGAATGCTTTTGACAAGTCTATATAAATTCCTCGAGTCAAACTGTGGCATCTGAAGCTATGAACAATTATTTCCTTTTGTTTTAGTAGTGCAGTTTCATTTGAGCAATTTGTTCTAAAGCCATGTTGAAAGCTGTTTAGAATTGCGCGTTTAGAGAAGAATTTATTGAACCGGGAGTGCGTAAATTTTTGGCAACCTTTAAAAATAGCGGCAGGATCGATATAAGCCTGTAGTTTTGGAACACGTTTTCATCACCGCCTTTAAAAATTAGAATTACTTTTGCTATTTGCATATTCATCAGGAACGATCCTGTGGATAGGATTAAGTTGATTACAAGTGTCAAAGAAGGAGTAATCAAGTCGGCCGCGTACTTAATCGGCTTTATTTGTAGTGTGTCTACATCTTCAGCACTGCTATTTTTTAGATTGACAATTGCGGACATAACTTCTTGCTCATCAGTGAGTGAAAGAAATATAAAGACAATATAAAGACAATATATCCAAAAACCAGTCCAAAAAAGCCCCACGTTTGTTGATAAATGCCAGCTCATCATTACTCTCAGTAATACATGCTCGAACGCAGTTCATTACAAAGAACGGGGGATTGAATAATACAGGTACACAACATCTATGCTAAATGCACGGTCTGGATTCACGGCCAGCTCAGTACCCCTTTGTTGTACGGAATTCAAACTACTTGGTCGAGTACTTAGGGAGTGCAACCCGGGGAGTGGCCGCGCCTGTAGCATAGATGTGGCATACCTGTATTATTGTATGCCGCGTTTTGCGTCGATGAACTGTGTTCGAGCATATATTACTGAGCATAATGATGAGCTGACATTTATCAACACATGTGGGACTTCTGCGAACAGGATTCTGTGGACACACTGTTCGCTACATAGATGGTACCATGGGTGTAGGGTACGAAATTCTCCCGAGCTGCAAGAAAGTGTACATAGGGTTAACTGGAAGGTGTTTCAATGATAGGGCGAGGGAGCCAACTGGACGATTGGCAATAATGCTGGTGGCCACCTTTGTGAGCACTACAAAAGATGAAAGTGTAGCTCCCTTCTAGATTGCACAAAGTTTTTTCAGGAGAGCAAGCGCAAAGCTTCAGTGCGATATTCTTGAAGCTCATTTTATCAGACAGTCAGAGGCTAACTGTGTTAGTACTCCGTCCTTATCGCTGTCAGGTAAAGAAGTAGCCTTTTTAGAAACGTAATGCACTACGACGTCACAATGTTCTTAGTATTTTTTGTCTTTTGTGTATATAACCAGCGCCTCTTTTAAATAAACCCTAGCTGGAACTTGGGCATGGTGTTGTGCGCACGTTCTTCTTCTTCGTCCTTCTTTTAGCGCCGAGCGATGTTTAAGGAAGATGCCGAGTTACGGGAAGTTGATGCCTGGGTGGTTGTTCATCTTGAGTTCCGCTGCTAGTATATCTTGCGGGTTTTTTGTGGTTCTTCTTTTGCTCAGTGTTGGAAGGGCCGTGTTCTGGAGCACATTCCGAAGTGTTCTAGAGCACAATCAAGACCGCGAGCTTGGAGGTATTGCTGTATCACATATATTGCAGTTTGGAGGGCATCCTATTGGGCACTGGTAGATCCTATAGGGGTCCATAGTGCAAGATCATCTGCATACATTCCATGTCGGATGCTGTGGATTGCTTCAAGAAGTGGCGGGAGGTCCTTCATTGCGATATTGAACAACAGTGGTAAAATAACGGAGCCTTGCGGGGTTTTTTGCGGTATAGTTTTGAAGTTGTCTCAGCGGAGTTCTCTATTCCCACTCTGGCGGTACGGGTATTGATGAATGTGGTGACATCATTGCAAAGATGTTGTCCACAATTGATTGAGCGAAGTTCTCGCTGGATGGCTTCAGGTGTTACGTTGTTGAAAGAACCTTTGATGTCTAGTGCAAGGATGGCATATTTGTGCTTATCTGACAACTTTCTCAGTATACCTTGTTTCAGCTGGAGTAAAATATCTTTAGCGGAGAGGTGCGATCGAACAGAGAAGAGATAAAAAAAAAACAAAAAACAAAAAATGAAAAGGGGGGATTGAGGAAGACGGGCATGACTTGTTCGTCACACCTGTGGTCCTGAGGCTACAGCCGCTGCGTGAGACCTGAATTTACGGGGAAGTCGGGAAGGTGCCGCAAGACCTCCCGTCGATGGCGTATGGGTATGGGGGAACAGAAATTCTTCCAGCGTGTAATTTGGGACTCCAAGACGGAGTGGTGACCTTAGTGGAGTTCTTGCGTCGTCGTACGGGTGCAGTAGCACAGAAGGTGTTCGAGAGTCTTGGGCTCTGGGAAGTCAGCGTAAGAGAGGCGGTGATTGGCGGCCCGGTCAGTGCCGACAGGCTCCCACAATTCTGAAATTCAGCCGCATGCGGAGTAGGAGCGACCGGACGTCCCTGCGTATGCAGCCAGGCAGGACCCATGGGGCTTCGCCACTGGTGACTCGGGGATCTAGATGTGATGCCCACACCACCCGAATTACACCACATCACGGAAGGCGATGATGCCAGCCTAGTGTGCACTAAATCTGGCTAAGGTAAAGGCAATAACGTTGCCTGGGATGCCCACGTGTGATGGCAGATTGTGAAGTATCAGTGGGGAGGCCCGGGACTCCACCGCACGGAATGTGGCCGCCCGCGAATGCTCGACACAGCAGGTGGAGCTGGATGGCTGGACGACACTGCGAATACCCATGGTACTATGGCGCCATCTCTTTCACTGACTTCCCCTTAAAAATTCTACAGGGGCTACAACTCCTCACGTATCCCATCCAAAAAAAATTAGCGCCCATCCACCCTGTGAACGTAGTTGGAAAGCAAAGCTTAAACGGCACCCAAAACGATTACCCATGCGACGTCAATTAACTGCACGCGCGTCGCCCTACAAATAGTCAAACCAGAGAGAAGTGAAATGCACTTAACCACACCCTCTATTACTTCAAAGAGATATTCTTGGTAAGGTTAACTTAATGCATGATGCATGAACGGTGGTTGGTTGAGTTCTGTTGGTGTAGCACATCAGTGGAATTTTTTTATATAAAATTAAAGCTCAAACCCGGTGTTAGATGATCTCACTTCTCCGTCTCTGCCGTCACGGACGCAGGCGACGAGAGCGGAGGCACAGGAGCTGGAGAGGTAGCAAATACTTCTATTCGGATTTCTGAACGGCCCAGAGTGCGGTACAGGGGGTGGTTCTTTCTTCACTGTAGCCCATATTTAGTCCGCGCCGCCTGTGCCCTGTCCACCAGCTGAAGCTGGGTAGGCAGAGAGGGGCTGGACAGCAGTATCTCCCATTGCTCTTGTTAGGTAGTTGACAGAACGAGAGGAGGGTGCTCAGTGCTTAAGTAGCACACCCCGATTGTGTGGCAGAGTGTTCCTACTTATGAGCAAAATTTACATGCAGCGTCGTAGCGATTCGGGTGCATTAAGTGAACACGCGTCCGGTGTGGGAAGGAGCCGGATTGTATGAGCCGTAGGGTAGTTTGTTGTTCTATGGAAAGGTCAGGGTAAGGCGAGGGTAGGGTCTGCCTCAGAAGACGATAATTCTGGGTTATGTCCTTGAACGAGACAAGCGGGTGACTGTCCTTGTGCAGCTCCATTACACCAGGGGTGAAAGTGCAGGCTTGGTGGGCGTATTCCTTGCAATCCATGGAAGCGTGAGTGGGTGTCCAGATGAGCTGAATGGAACCATTTGGGGAGTGGTTTTTTAGCACACGCAGTGAAGGTCGGGACACCAAACCCGACATGTAGTTCCGGTAGGCTTGTTGGGAATTGGTGACTACTTTACGATCCCTGGTTGAGAGCCAAGACGATGGCTGCCTCTTCTGCTGCCATCATGTCTTCCGTCTTGAGTGAGGCACAAGCAAGGAGGTTGGTTCTGGAGGTAGCCACGATGATGGCGTACTGCTGCCCTCGATGTTTGAGGCGTCTGTGTAAATAACTGCATGATCCCCACCGAGGGTGGTGTTGAGCGGTTGAGCCCGTGCTTGTCGGCGACCCTCGTCGTCCGAGGGGTTCACATTTCTAAGCAAAGGGAGCATATTTATTTCTTGTCGCCAAAAGAATAGGAGTACATCAAACGGAGTGATTTTCTGTGCTCCCAGCCAATCTGGTGAAAGATTTGGCGACCCGCCGTAGTTCTGCTCATTCGGAGCATCTGGATAGAAATATGAACCTCTCTCAGCTTTTCCACCGTGTTGTAGAGCCCCGTGCTAAGCAACCTCTCTGGGCGCACTCATGAGAAGACCAATGGCTTGCTCAACCGCCTTCCTAATCATTATATAAAGCATCTTTATGTCCTCCTTGCCGAGAAGAAGACAGGAGGTTGAGGTAAGTGATTCTGGAGAGGACGAAAGCTTGAACTAATCGAAAGGTATCGAATTGCTTGAGGCCTCGCTTCTTGGTGGCAACTCGCCTGATCATGTGTTTGATTTATTGATACGGTGTTTGAGGCACAGCAAGGATACGGTACTCTTGGTGTTCGCTTGAAGATGTAGGCCCAGGATTTTGATGCCGGGGCTGGAAGCCACAGGCCCACAGCACACTGGAAGCCACAGGCCCATTGGCGTACTAGAAGTGAGATGCCATGGGTTGGTGTGAGCTTCGTTTAATCGCTATAGCGTGGCATTTAGCGAGAATACAGGGGTTAAACCCGTAGATGTGCTTGGTCAGTGCACCACTTGTCTTCCCTGTCTCTGCGTGGGCTCGTAGCTAAATCGGTAAGACTACGGGCTCTTGCTTTGTTATTCTGTTATTTCCAGGTTCGATTCCTGGCGGTGTAGTGAATTCTTTTATTTGTTTGCGGCAGTTTTCTGATGACACTTACGGTCGCGAAAGAACCCTTGGGGGGTATAGGTAAAAAGCTTTGCTTTAAAACTGGAGATTTGCGCGGGAGGTTAAAGTATGATCTGCAGCAACATGGTATCCAGCGGCGGCAACTCGCTGCCAGATAACAGCACAGTAGCGTGCGCTGCCTTGCGTTCGCTGGTGACGCGATCTTTTCTGAGACGCAGCGGATATGCGCTGTGGCCAATAAAACGGCAGTTCGAGATGGGCACAAGTTTTGTATGAAGGAGCGTAGTAATAATTAGTACAATTGTTTCTTGGTATGTTTTCTTGGTTGCGGTCGGTGGCGGAACAAGAGCTTAATCACGTCTGCAATTAAAGAGACTACCTATAATAATTTGCGCAGGTGGATAATTGTTGAAGCATCGGCGATACCAAATTTTGAACCAAGGCACACACTTTTGACGGAGGTCGTGCAGCGACTAAAGGTTTTTCGACATCTGCCAAACTCATAGATGGCCTAGAATTGGCGGGGAGACAAAGCTGTTCGGATACAGAATCAGGGCGCGGCTCCTTTTAGCAGGGCGTCTTTGCAAGTCCCGCCCTCTTAGAAATTCTCATTGTCCCCTACGTCTAAGAGTCTAGACAATAAACTGGCTTCCAAATATGCCACCAGTAGTGACATTAAATATGCAGGACGGCAGCTTGTGAAGCTTAATAATGCAATTGCGGAGCAAAATAAATGGATGGCAGCACGCAAACAAGCAAGCAAACAAACAAACGCACGCAAACGAACGGCTCCCGCTCAAAACAAGCAGACTAACGCTTCGCTCTTTGGAATGCGTCATGCATTTGCATAAAAATCTCGAGTATTTCCAAACGCAAATTTAAAGACACACGAAAATTTCACGGAACCCTAACAATTAACAGAAATGGTGTTAGAAACTGATAAAGCTAGAAATGACCAACGACGTAAATACGCCTCTCGTACGCACCACACTCATTCAATCAGCGAAAAAGTATCATAAAAAAACACAGAGAGAGGATTCTAAGAAAGAACATCAACGAAACTCTTCGTATACTTCGTGTTCCAGAGAAATCTCTAACCACCACGCAACCACTCATTCTTCGGCGCATACAAATAAATACAATCTTTACACCTGTCCGTTATTTCCTCTACCGTATACGACACTTCCAAGCATGTAGCAATGGTCCATAACCATGCGCTAATTTAGAACAGTGCAGTTTTCTCGTGCCTCATTGCAATTCAGGCCCCACGTTTTCCGCACGCTCATCCTTCAACCTGAACGACTTGGCTAACCTTGGACCAGCTTACGGACCAGTTGGCATTGGAGAGCCTGGCCCGGGACATTCCCGACACTTAATTTTGCGTTTGAATATTTCCCGTCTTCTCCTCTAATAAAGCCCCAAAAATGAAACGCCTAGTTTTATTGAACAAAAACGCATAGCTGCTTGTGTTGACACATTTACACAACAGAATATTGCCCATGTAAAGAATTCATCGGCATAAATAAAAATATACATACGTTAGGCAGAAAATTACGACAAATCTGTCAATATGGTGCCATCAAATTATAAGAACGAAAGCAAAACAAAACCAGGAAAATGAATCTGAAACAAGGAAACATCGTGTTGACGAAACAGCCATAGAGTGCCCTGTACTTAAATGATTGGTAATGAGCTGAGCCAATTCCTTTAATCGTTATCCCAGCGTAACTTTCAAAAAACGTTTCATCAGTTGAAGGTATAAATAGTTCTGAAAAGCAAAATTTGCGCATAGAATAATGAAGGCCTCCATCGCAATGAGCACAAAAGTGTGAAAAACAAAGTAAAAGACTTGAAAGATTGCAGAGTACAAACCGTGCAACGTCTTGCGTGCGCATGATGATTCATAATTCAGAAGTGATACTTTATCGTTCTCTTGGTATGTGTTGACATCATGGACGAAAAACAAATAAACTGAAAAGAAACATTCAAATTCCACCTTCCGCGGTGGCTCAGTGGCTACGGCATTGTGCTACTGATCACAAGGACGCGGGTTGGATTCCCGGCGGCGGTGGCCGCGTTTATGATGTAGGCAAAAAGAAAAAAAATTTACCATCTTTCCGTAGGAACACCCGAAGTAGTATACGAAGCAGCCATGGGGTCGACTCAAGTACCCATTAGTTTTCAGTTTGATCGCGGCGTTGCGGGAGGATAATGAGGGGAGTGGAGCGCGCGCGTCATTTATACCGCGGAGCTACAGTGGCGGCCCCAGCGGAGTATGCAGCGGCTTACGTCGCGCCTCGAACCCTAAGCTGCTTCGCATTATCGCGAGCGGAGCGCAGGTGTTGCCATTCGTTGCGCAATCCCGGAGAGGAGAGGAACTTCGAAGAAGAGGGGAGGAATGCCGGAGAGGAGGGGAGGAATGCCTCGCATACTGCTCAGGGTTCCCCTACGGGAAGATGACGACGGTGGTTGAACGCAAAGCTATATCGGGTGGATTCTTTGGTTGGCCAATCCCTAGGGGCATCCGGCCACAATCATCATCAGCGGTGCCTGGCCAGGCAGGCGAAGTGGGGGTGTGGTACTCAGGGTTCCCCTATGAGAAGATGACGAAGGTGATTGAACGCGAAGCTATCTCGTGATGGATTCTTTGGTTGGCCAATCCCTAGGGTCATCCTGCCACAATCATCATCAGCAGTGCCTGGCCAGGCATGTGCAGTGGGGGTGTGGACGCCGGACAACGGCGCCCACACAACGGCGGAGAGTACAGGCTCGACCATAAGCTGCTTCGCATCTAAAAATGCTTGTGTGTTCGAGATTTCGGCGTACTTTAAAGATGTCCAGGTGGTCAAGATTAATACGGAGCCCTCCACTACGGGGTGCCTTATCGTAAGTGAAGCGTCGGACCACTCAACTCTCACTCAATCAATCATCAACATTAAAATTCCAAAACAATGATTACCCGTCGCCGTGGCTCAGTGGCTAAGGCGTTGCGCTGCTGAGCACGAGGTCGCGGGTTCGATTCCCGGCCGCGGCGGCCGCTTTTCTGATGCAGGCGAAAAGCAAAAACGCCCGTGTGTACGAGATTTCGGCGCACGATAAAGATCCCCAGGTGGTCAAAATTAATCCGGAGCCCTCCACTACGGCGCGCCTCATCGCCTGCGTTGCGTCGGCGCGTTAAACCCCACAATCAATCAATCAATCAACCAAAACAATGATGGCCAGTCGTAGCGAAATGTGGCTGCACACAGCTTTGGTATAACTGCTTATGCATAGTAGACAGCCCACAAAATGTCTGCATGTCTTTTTTTCTGCAACGGGGCATTCACTTGTGGCAACGTAATTGTCTCTCTGTATTCCCTATTTCCTTTTATCACTGCCTACTACCGCTTGTTGTCGTGCCTGGTTCAAGGCATGGATGAAACGTTTGAATCACTGAATTCAGTATGAATTTATACGGTACGGTTTTTTTGGTTCGGTACGACGTGTCGAGCTTGTAGTAGCTGTAGTTGTTGCTCGAGATGTGTCCTTGGAGGTCGCCGTTATAAAATATGGCCGTGTATTTGATCCTTTTGTTTCAAATGTGGACAAAAGATGATAGTGTTTCTGGACATTTGCCAAGTATATGCCTCCGTTTGCTTTCCCGCTCACTTCTCGTACTCTTACTCTTCCGTCGTGCTTCTCTCAAGGTAAACACAATAAAGGTTTGCTGAAAGCAATTTCAATTTACCGCTTTCCACTGGTACAGTGTGGGTTCCTCGATGCCAGCGATGCAGTACAACGGAGACGCGGGTGAATCGACGCGCCGTACTTAAAAATTTATAAAACCACGTTGCCCTATTCCACGTGCGTTCCAAGCAGAACGTGAAACTTATCTAGCGGAACCTTTTTTTGATGTTGCTGTCTGATTTTTACCATGCCTCAAAGAACGCGGGCAACAGCCGGCGACGGTTTTCTGCAGTAGATGTAGTGTATCAATGTAGTGTACCAAGAAAGACTTTCGCATTTAAAAGAGACGGAACGCGTAAGGTGGGCACAAGCAGGTACACATCCCGCTTACACATTTCTAGAGTAACAGGTGACTCTAGACGTCGCGCTCGTGATTTTTCCCTTCCAGCGAACGCCACTGATGCAGCAGTAGTAAACTTTGTCATGATGTCACATTTCGTAGCATCTGTCACACCGCAATGGGCTGAAAAAAGGTGTCCTGCCCGTTTCCACTTTATAAGATGGCTCCACAATTCCCGCTGACGCTTTCTTGTGACGGGCGTGGATTTTTAAAATGTAGCTTTTTGGAATCGGCAACCTTTGTGGTATATTTTTTGGGGAGAGAGGGTCATCCTAAATTTTAAACCGATGCTACCTCTCCGCCTCGCGTCGTGGCTCACGTGCGCGTGCCGGGGAATAGCACATGCATGAAGAATGAAGGCTCGAAGCGCAGCATAATACCTCTTCGTCAGCAAAAACTTTATAATACAAAATTGCCTCTGCTCGCACTGGTGCTGCCAGGCTGGAGAAGCAGCTGAGCTGGATGTGTGCCTAGCTTCTGCGTGTTTTGCTAAGTTTTGCTGGGTTTTGCTTTGCTTTCCTAAGATTTGTTAGGTTTTGCGATGTTCCCACTTGGTTAGGGTGAGCTTTGAAAAGAAAAGGGCGTTTGCGGCACCCATTGATTTACTTGCTTGATGTAGAAGGTTGTCCATTGCTTGAAGTCCGGTGTGATTTTACCGGCGATCCCGCTTCTATTCCACATCACGGCGCTGTAGTCGGGATCGTCCGCGCTTTTCGCCGTGGCTAAGGGGCGGCGGCTTCGACGCGGTATTCGAGATTGGATAGCAGCCAGTGTTGTACGGAACGGCGTTACACGGAACGGCGTTCCTGGAACTAGTTCCTTTTTGGAGGAACGGAGGAACGCCACCGTTTCATTAAGGGTCGGTGAAACTGTAACGGTAACTCGTTCCGTTTTTGAAGGAACAGCACGAATGGCGTTCCTCCCGTTACATCAATAGGATTTGGCTGTTTTTGATGCCAAGGCTCAAGTACAAAAATCCACAAAGCGCTACTGCGTTTCTCTTCCTATAAGATGGTCAGTTTGGCCGCCTTTCAGCCGTACGTGCATCCTCGAAGGTCAAAGGCAGTAGAATAGCTATGCAGCAGGCCGCAGTTTGTGCTTGCTTTCATGCTGGTTGCTTACGCGGCGTTCGACGGGTGAATAGCGTAGCCGCGAGAATGCTTTTCACCCTTCATCGTTTGTCTGAGGAGGCCAGAATGCGTGTCTGGCCGATAGTATTGTTCCCTGGGGGGGAAATAATAGAGAGTTTTAGCAGTCCGTCCGTTCTGTCGTATGCGTTGTTACTGGTTTGTCCGGGACCCGGCTGGGCACTTGGGCATTCGTCGCGGTAGGGGGACTAGTTCCGCGGGCCTGCCTTCGCAATGTCCGTGCCTCCGCACCCTTCCTACTCGCCCTTCCGCGCGCTCAGGAGCAGACCGGTCCCGGTGACCCCAGTAACAACGTAGCCAACGAAACGGAGGGATTGCTAAACGGGATCCGGAAATTTCGGTGTCGGAAATTTCGGTCCAGGACGTTTCGGTTAAACATTTCTGTGCACGGACATTTTGGTGCACGACGTCTTGGCCCAGACATTTTGAGTGAGGGGATGTCCCAGGCATTGTTTGAACATTTTAGCTTTAATATTGTAATTTCATGACTTGATATGATTTTACGTTCGAGACTTAAGCTTGTGCCGCCGTTCGTGGAAACGAACGCTAAACCCTGGCGGAGCTAAACCCTGGCGGAGATGGTAAAAATGAACGTTGTTAATTTGGATCCGTTCAACCATTTTTTGTAATTTTAACATTCATGTGAACAACCCTAATACTTTAAGTGTTACCAAAGCGCTTTCCTTTCACTTCACTCAACGGTGCAAGACGCTGCTGGTTTTAGTCTATTCCTCCCATGGAGGAACAAAAATGTTAGGAGGGAGCATGACGTCAGGGGGCCCAGCTTTGGCAAGCCAACCTCTTCTGACGCCGCATTCTCCTCTCCTCGGGCTCCTCCCGCGCAATGCATCATGGAAAATCCACCTCGCTCAGGCCCGCGGTAGCATTTAGTGGCTCCGGCTGGCTGCCGGTGGAGGTGGAGGCGAGCGCCGTCGCCGAAGGCGGCGTACAAGATTGTTCGCCAGCGTTGCGCTCCAAGCTTCGTATCGGGGAAGTACTGCCGCTGTCGCTGTTCAAAGCAAGGCGAGACTTCGATCGCATTCTTACGAAGCACCCTCACGGGCTGCGAGCCGAATTTGACGCTTACCGCTGGAACCACGGAATATCTTGCTCCGTGGCTGGAACCACGACCGGCTTTGCTCGAACGCGCCGCTGTAAACATTCACAAGTACGGAGCGGCCTACGGGTGCGTGGTGTTTGCCAGGTGCTTTGACGATTGCGTTTCGAATTTTGCTGGGAGTTATCGCGCCACCTTCCCTTTACATCACAGCGCTGTAACGATGTCCCATCAGCTGAGAGGTGGTGCGAAAAGCTGTGGTTTTGCTCGCGTGCGCATTTGTATACATTCGCCTTATCGGCGCTCCGGCACCCTTCTAGCCACCGTAACATGGTGGCACGTTGTACGTGCCACAATTGTCGTGACGACGTCTGTTTTGCGTTGCTGTCTCCTTCAGTGCATTGGAAAACAAAAGGTGCAGAACCACTGATGTTGGGTGCGGGCGCGGGAGAACAATCATTTTCCGCCTCGCGTCGCAGGCAGAACGCGGGCTGGTTGTCCGATTACTGCTCAATCTGTGCGATAGGTATATGGGTAGCGAACGCTAAATTACGCCTGGGAGGTGAACAGATAAAATGACCAGGACCAAGAAAATGAGGTGTGTTGTGTGAAATAAAATGTAAGGCACGGATGTCGTACTCTGACATCTCCATTTTTGCACGGCGGCGGAACACGACACTTCGACGGCGGCGCGAACTTCGACGGATCCCAGAGGCCAATAAATTACCATGTTTTGTCTCTCCCGTCCGAACACTTTGCGTGCACGATCAGCCCGCTGCGGGTTTAGGGTTGCAGGCAGCGCTGCCCGCAACGCCCGGACGGTGACTCGTCGCCGAAACCCGAATACTCGGACGGCCCGGCAACCGTACGGAACGACGCACCATAGCGCGTGCAGGCGGGCGGCCGCATGAGGCGCAAAGAACTACCGCTTGCCTGTCACGTGAGGTGGGGCATCTCCCATCAGTTTTTCCTTTTTTATTTTTTATGACTAGGCTTCACGATAGTCACGTGACGCTCCCTCCTAAACTTTTCTTTCCTCCATGATTCCTCCCCCCCCCCCCCAGCAAAACTTCCGCAAAAAAACAACGACAGAAAAACGAGGTCGATTAGGCGCGGGTGCATTTCGTTTTAATTATTCTCTCAATCAATCTCGCCTTCGTTACATTCGGTGTCAGTTCTACTTAAAACAACGATCGCACTTACGGTGGCGGGAGGGAAAAGCTGAGCCCCGCCGGCAATGATCCCCCTAAGTAGAGAGAGAGGGGTGTTACTTGTGCTTCACCTTTGCGTCGACTGGACTTCGAAAACTTAAAGACTACTGTTGCCGCTCTCGTCCCACTAGCCTATTCATTTTTTTTGCTCCTTATAATGGGAGGAAGCGATGTATACCTCGGGTGTCCATGATATGCGCGACTTGATGAGTTAATTCCCAAGGGGGCGACTGAAGGCGCAGAAAGAGCGATTGCTGGAGTTGGGGCGCCGTCGATATGACCGCGACGCGCAGAAGGGCGTAGCCAGCAAACGATAGTGGCCATTATGTTCTCAGCGGCTTTTTGGGTGGCTTTTTGTGTCCCATTATAGAGGTTTCGTGCGCCCATGGTGAATTTATAGCTTTTTCTCTGTTTTAAACGCGAAGTGTGCTACGCCATTGTTCTGAATGTATCACCCAATTCCTGCGAAAGCCTCCACTAAGAGGATAGCAGTATAAAAAAATAAAAAATAAAAAATCACTGCGGTGACGCTTCGGAGACCGTGAACTCCACCACGCCAGTAGGATTTTCAGGGGCAACCGAAAATAATATGGCTGAAAAAGAAATCTGGTCGAGATTCGAGCGTACAGGAGGTGGGAGGTGGGAGGGGGGGCGGCGCTAGAACAAAGAATTAAAATCTGGTAAATGTAGGGTTGTAAACATTAAACGAAGGTTGGTTGTCCCAAACACAATGGGGGCAAATTGTATGCACAACCAGTACTCACTTAATGAGCATTTAGCACATTAGAACCTGCGGCTGTTTTCCAAAAGGCCCGTTTTTCCTCCCCGACGGCAATATCGTAGACCAGTGTTCGCGAATTCATTTTAGCAAGGCAGCCCAGCCTACGTAATACTCTTCATTAGATTTACTTCATTCTGGGGAGCTAGATAAGGCTTGTTACTTTTTGGATATTGAGAGTGTGAATGTAATTTATGTAATTTGAGGGTGTGTAATTTAAAAAAATATACAAAAGAGGCGGTAGACCATCGTAAACAGGGGTAATTGTCTTAGCTAAAAAAGAGCGAATAGAAATAACCAACCTGTAATAAAAGAAAAAAAAAACGTGTGCTAAACAATTCAATCGGCTGCATAACAGGTGTCCCCAGGAAGAGGTGTTAAACAAAAATATATAAATGTAGAATTTCTAAAAATACCTTGCAAAGATCGAACGCGGCATCAATCAAAAAATAAATTCACTGCTCCATATGGTTGTCCATAACCCACGTTAAGTGGAAATAAAAATATAACGGCTGTCGCAAACAGGCAAGGACCGGATAATTTGATGGCCGAAATGTCCGTACACCCAAATGTCCGTACACCGAAATTTCCGCACCGAAATGTCCTCGAGCCGTCTGGAGTTTGTCCGGTGCTCCCTGAAAAAATTCACCTAGGAGCGTTTCTTTTGATTATCTTTATCTCCAGATAATCTGCTGCCGGTGGTGTTAATATTCGTATAATATACGTAGTTCGATGTGAGTTTTAAATGTCTCACGTAATTTTGACCCAGGATTATCCGACACTAGATTTTAATTTCAAAACCTAATTGTAACGTTAATGTAACGGTGGAACTGGAACGCGTCCCTTTCGCAATGAAGGAACTTGTAACGGGAACTCTTTTCAAAATTGCCAAGGAACGAGGAACGAGCTTTCGTTCCTATTTTGGAGGAAAGTGTACAAAACTGATAGCAGCCATCTCATATGCTTTCGAACAGCGACACGACGAAGGTGGTCGCGCTGTGCGCCTTCTTTTTCTGGAGATGCAGGGTGCTTTGGCCTACCCATATTTGGCGGGAGCCTAATTGTTGTGCTCGGTGTGGAGTAACGATACGCTGTGTGTCGCCGACGCGGTGAAACAAAGTCGCCGCTTCGGCACTGTGGCATAATAGGTAGCAAAGATTTGACTCCACCTGCGGCGCTATGGAAAGCTATGCGGGGATTGGCGCGGCGTTCGTGCCTGGGGGCTCGCACCGG
The DNA here is from genome assembly GCF_048455015.1 of Haemaphysalis longicornis. Classification (NCBI taxonomy): domain Eukaryota; kingdom Metazoa; phylum Arthropoda; class Arachnida; order Ixodida; family Ixodidae; genus Haemaphysalis; species Haemaphysalis longicornis. The sequence goes on along the minus strand of NW_027526422.1, from coordinate 80,723,395 downwards.
AGGAGTTTTGTTTTATTGCTTTGCATTTTTTGCCGAGTACACCCCCCCCCCCCCAGCAAGGATCGTGCAACGGCCTGCATTTCTGCAAAAATGCCGATATCGCGGAAGTTCAGCCTGTAATCTTATAATAGCATAAATAAAGATAATTGGTCAGACAGGATTTAGAGAAACCACAAAAATGTGGCTGTAAAGAATACTCTCAAGTCAAGTGGCATAATAATGGTATGCATCAGTAGACAATTCTCTGAACTTCGGCAGTTTTTTGTACTTTGCCAACGCCACCGGCCCAATCTCAGGTTTAAGCAGTTCCCCTGTAATAATAAAGTTAAGTAAATAAAACAGCGACAGAATAAAAATTACGCCCACCTCCCCTCGCGGTAACCCTGGTGTGATGCGACGCTGAGGGGGGTTCAAGCGCAAGCGGAGAGCAACCGTCGACCGAAAGGCCGCCGGAGAGCGGCACACCGGTTATATGCACAGCGCGCCCGAAGGAGAGGAGACCGCGGAAGAGAGAGTACTGCACATGCGCCGGCGCCAGTGTGTCTGCCGCGGCTATGACGCAACACAATTCAACACAATCCACTTTAATCCAATCCAATCCAAAACCAGTCCAATCCAATCTAATCCAATCCAATCCAAGCCAAGTCAAGCCAATCCATTCGAATCCAATCCAATGCCCATCGCGAAAGAGGGGCATCGGAGAGGAGAGGGGGTGAGCGGCGGAGAGCGCAGCTCGCGCGGCGAGGAGAATGGGGGAGGGGCGGACGCCGACAACAACGCCGACGACGCTGCATGGACAAGGCGAGTGAATGAGATGCAGTCGCATCTAATAATGCTGTTTACATGCCTGAAAGGAAAGGCATGAGTGGCGAAAGCGCTCGCGTCGTGTGCTCAAAGATGAGGCGTGCTTGTTTGGCATACTTCCACTTCTGGCGCCATTCTTGTGTTAACCTTTTAACAATCACTGAACGGAAAACACTAACAAATATTTCACCAGCAAACCTGCGGAAACTTTTTCTGTTCAAATTTTGCAATGTTCGTCATAATCAAAATAGCAGATTCCACAGTATTTGGAAGTGTACAGCTTTGAGAAGACTTGTGCCATAGTTTTCTCAGCGCAGGAAGCGCCCGACCACGCTCTCTAGCCTTGGCAGAGTAGCACGCTATGTATGAAATAGAGTATGTCGATGGTGCTTGGCGGTAGTTGCTGGAATGTTCGCAAAATCGGTAATGTCGCGTGCTCTCCGCCAGGCAACTTGGCTGTTAAAATCAGCTTCCGCGACGTTGAGTAAGTGAAGCTAGGCTAGGTTTTTTGTGTTTGTCTTGGGGCGGAATTTTTACTGCTAGCAATTTTATGTCAGATTGAAAGTGTCTGATTCGAGCGAGCCCTGGCTGGTTGCAAGCGGATGACCGGATGTAACGCAACACAAGCATAGCGACATCATTGGTCTTGAAATCACAATAACGTCATGTTTTAGGTGTGGAGTACCTTAGGACCGCACAATGTTCATCCGCGTCCGTGCGAATAGCATTTACACTCGCGAAAAATCGCACAGACTCCTGCAGGATTGAAGCCTGTGTTAGGTAGACCAGACAAAGTTAATGTCATTCGCCTTACCCATTGGGCTACTTTTTTTTGTTTATTTATTGCCGTCTTTGACAGGATGACAAAAAAAACACACGTGACTGATGATGTGTACACTCAATACTCTATACAGACACTAGACCTGCAGCATTTCTTGAGTAAGCGGGAGGATTTCAATATTCTTTCACTACCAACAATGCTTCAATTTCGGGTAGCCACTCTGGTTTAGAGGGCTGAAGTTTCTGTGTCTGAACAAAAGAACCTATTGACTCTTTCAAGTACTGCCGGATGGGTCTGGCATCTGCGTCAGAGTTGCGTACCACCATCCTGTTTCTCCAGATTCTATATAGTCTATACAGCATAATTGTGTCAAGTGGCACACCGTTTTCATTTTCAACATTCAAAAACCTAATACCGCCAGCACCCACAGGCAAATCTTTTTTGAGTGTTCGCTGGAGGATGTCCCCAAATAACACGCTCCCAAACACTTCAACAGATCATGCTCAATTGTTCCTGGCTTTCGACAAATGAAACAGTGCGCACCTCATGGTACAAACCATCCCTTTTCCTCCATCCAGGTCTTTACTTCCAGTGTTCCAGTATGGAGTTTAAAAACGAATGAGTTCACTCCACCTGGGACCGGCATTCTTTTAACTCGCTTAAGTACATCTCTCTCAGGCCATAAATTACTCTTGCTGCGGTATATTGGCCCTGGCAATACATTCTCGACGGTATCTTGGGCTACCACAGTGAGTTAGCACCCGAGAGTCAAACGGCTTACTCCCTCGCCTGTAACGGTGTGGGGTACCTTAGGATCTCCCAATGTTCGTCCGCGTCCATCTGTGCACACGCCACCATCATGCGAAAATCAAGCGAAATTCCATTTGTACCCGTGAGTTGCAGTTGATTTAAGGAATAATCAAGGTGCAACTCATGGCTCAAATCGAATAACGGTCGGGGCGCAAATCACATGTCACTCTGGGCGCAACTTGGATGTCATTTCGAGTCCCCGTGCTCCTCACCCTCTTCATCATCCACGGAGTAGAGATGCTGCAATTTTTTATTTGGTGTGGTTATTAACTAGGAAAGGCCAGGCAGCAAGGGTGTTTTGACGGCGGGTGTCGGCGAAGATGGCTGACATGTTTGTGATTCTCAGAGTATACGTTATAGCCTGCTGTGGGGCTGCACTTTCTATACAAGGGTCTAGTTAACCACCGGAAGGTTTCAAGCCTACATTAACACAAGCAGGACGGTACTCACCACGTTGTTGCCATTAGACGACGCGAGCGTTTTAATGATGGTTTCCGTTACCATTTCTCCTGCTTTTATAGGGCTCATGGTGCTGTCACTTGGCTGCGGGGGGTGCGAAGATGTTAGTAAATGCGATTCTGGCTCTTCCAGTGGAGGTACTTCCAAGTGGTTGTACAACACTACGAAAAGAGAATGCGATCTGGTAAAGGTTCAGAATAAAGAACAGTGCAAAAACTCAGCCTACAGTGGGGAATTGGGTTGTCGGCTCTGCTGCAGGTGAGTATTCTGCTTTATGGCGTTCTGTATGGTTTAGTTTACGCATATGTTTCACACTATGTGCTAATTAATAATTAAAAGGCAGCATTCAGGAGATTTAATTTTTCCTATTATGCAAATCGGCTTGGCACGAAAAGGGCAGCCCCTAAACACAACAAACAATTTTGCGAGCGACGTCCTCGTTAAGCCCAGGATTTCGAATCATGCGCTCCCAGTACTCAAAGCGAGCACCAGTTGCTCTAAGAGGGTGAATTACTCCTCTATGGGCTGGTAACCTTCTCCCTGTTTTGACTGCAAAGGCGGTGGGTGTCTTTGGTTCGAATCATGCTGTAGGTATTCGGAATCACGTTCATTCGATATAGTCCTGTAAACTACACATTCGTTCGCGAACGTTTTGGGCTATGATTTCGGGCAAATAGTAATATCATTTACATATAACCGAGCCTTAGGGAATTCCTGAGGTGACAGGAACATATCCAGAAGAACAAACAACCATTGAGAGCGACCGACTGCTGTCCTATACAGAGATACTGAGCTTTCCATGCCATAAGCGATACATTCAGTTTATAGACCGCAATGTACTAACAAGAAGGTCATATAGAACTCCGTCAAACGCTTTTTTGCAGTCTAAGAAAATACAGTCAACTACTTTAGGCTTATCTATTGCAAGAGCCAAATCATACGTTAACTCAACAAGCTGCGTTTAGCAAGGAACACCTGCCGAAATCCGTGTTTGCTAGGATGCTGGCGATTATGTTTTTCCAAATAAGTCATATCCCAAGTGTAGCGAAGCTCAGCTTTAAACACCGCTACTAAACTAACATCCAGGCTTCGTCATAGTCAAGACTATATTGTTATTGCAAAATTAAAAAAAAACACTTGTTTCTAAATAAGCACTCATAAAATCCGATTTAGTAACATAGTGCAGGGCACGAAGTTGAGCCTACAAATGCACGAGCTTAGCCTTTTCTACGTTATTCAGTTACAAATTAGTGCAATATTGTTTTTCGCAGTATTGTTGTCAGAATAGCCGAAAACTTGCGGGTTTGCCCACCCTGGCCTTTCTTTGGTGGAGAGTCCTTGACATGGCGCTGGTTGAACTCCTGCGAGCTTGCCGCTTGCTCCACGCCCTTAAAGGCCAGTTATTTTCTGTGAACCACCGTCATCACGTGTCGACATCTCTGCCGGGTCGATGTCTTCAATGCTCTCTATTTCTGGAGGGGGCGAATAGGTTCGAGCTGATGCGTCGACGAAGCCGGCAGACGAGGAGTCATAGCGGCTATGAGTGGCGAGGCTTAGCTCACCCGTCGGCGTGGCGAAGTCTTCTTCTGGCAATAAATAGTATTCCGATAGCCTGAAAGGCTACCTGGTAATGCCCCATAAGTCCCTCCGCATTGCTTGTTCACCTAGACCTGCTTATTACTGTTTGAAAAACGAAGTTCATTAATTTAAAACGTAGATTTACCGAGCGGATGAAAAAGGCGTTTGCTTCGTTTGGCTCCCTAACGGCTTTCTTCAACCAGGGAAAAATCGGTCGTACACCGCCCAGTTTGCTTCCAACCAATTGTGCATGAGCTCCGGCGCACAGATGCATGCCGTTATTCGGCTGTACGCCGCTTTCCGACAGAATGACGAATAGCCTGAGACTGGTTTCCTCCTGAACACCGGTTGTCTAATATTCTGCGGCTGTTCGCTTGCCGTAATTTGGCGCAAGACTGCTGACCGAATGAAAAACGTACGTTCTGGGGCTGTGTCGGCCGTTCACCTTTATAACGCCGGTTGCCCAAAGAAATCAAATATTCCGCCGGCGAACGAGCGGTAAATCGTTGAAAGTGCAAATTTGTGGCAGCCGCACTACCGCCGGTCTCCACTTGAACACCAGCTCCCACAAGAATGCGAAAAATCTTCTCCCTTCTCCCTCCTGCCCGTTCATCGCGTCGCCTTTTTAACTCATTAAGTTTGCAGCGCCTACATGGGTCAACTAACGCTTTTAACAAATCCTTTTTACCTCAGGACATAGAAGATTGGAATAACCTACCCGAAACCATAGTCAACGAACGTGACCCCTCAGTGTTCAGGCAGTTAATCACAAACCATTTCAGTTGTTGTGAAGTTCGGGCTCCTCGCTTCCGTCGGTATGCGGTCGTTCGGCAGGGCTGACGGGCTGACGGGAGGCGAAGGAATGCCGAAAAGGCGCGCGGCGTGGAGGCCGGCTCGCCGGGGCTTACACAGGAATGCTAGGCTGGGATTACAGCAGCTCTTCCCGCGAGTCCGGCGGCGGACGACCGCATTCCTCGGGGGATTAGCAACGACAACTGCGGGGCGTCGAGGCGAGGTCACTGGGATGTTGTACGCGCGGGGACTGCGGTAGGCGTTCGGTTTTGGCCTTGTGTATGTGCTTTCCACCTGGCGAAATGGTTTGACCACTCCGCGCGGTCAATGACTCTGTCTCTGAGTGCTATGTGTGAATGAGAGTGAGTGCTGAGAGGGACATGTGTGGGTTTGATTGGTTCATGTGGCCAATCAATGGCTCATATTAATTATTTTGAAAGGGGTCTTCGCTCCATATTTTTATTGTTACAGTTCCTTGAGAAACATATGTATATATATTTGCTGCGTTGCTGCCATTTCTTTATGAATCTGCCTTACTGCTACGCCTGTACCATCGACCACACCTGCTGTGGAATTTCTGTACTTGCTCCCCCCTTATGTAATACCCCGCAAGGGGCCCTTAAGGGTATAATAAATGATGGTGATCTGTGGCCGGTGGCTTGCCCTGCTTCGGCTGAACACAGCTTCTTAAAGAAAAAAAGGATGCCCTAACGCCGTCGGCAATGACAATGGCTAAAGTAAAAACACAGTATACCATATTTATGGGAGATTTCAATGCTAAAGTAAGCAAGCATGAGGCTGGAGACAAGGCAGTTGGGAACAATGGTCTGGGGTGTAGAAATAGCAGGGGGACCTACTAGTTGAGTTTGCACAACGGAATAACCTACGCATAATGAATACCTTCTTCTGTAAACGGGAGAGCGGGAAGTGGACGTGGAGGAGCCCGAATGGGGACCATGAAAATGAAATAGACTTCATATTATGCGATAACTCTGGCTTCGTGAAGGATGTGGAAATGCTCGGAAGGGTAAGGTGTACTGACCATCGTATGGTAGGATCTCGAATTTAGCTAGATTTGAGTAGGAACCGTAGCAAGCTAGTACGGAAGAAGCCGACTAGTGAGCTAACAGTAAGGCGTAAAGTAGAAGAATTCCGTAAAAAGGCGCCTTGGCGCAGGGAAACGTCAGATGCATAAACTTAAAAATAAGCAAGTCAATGTCATCACAAATAGCGATAACATTGTCACAGTGTCCGAGGAGTTATATAGGGATCTGTACAGTAGCCGGGACATCCAGGATAATTCCTAACGAGAAAGGAGTTCAGAGGAGATAGACATCCCACCAGTAACGACCGCAGAAGTAAGGAAGGCTTTGCAAGAAATGAAAGTGGGCAAAAGACCTGGTGAGGATCAGATAACAGCACACCTCTTGAAGGGTGGCGGTGAAATTGTACTTGAAAAACTGAGAAACCTGTATACGCAATGCCTAATTACGGCAAGCGTACCGGAATCTTGGAAGAACGCGAACATCATCCTAATTCAGAAGAAAGGTGACATGAAGGAGGTGAAAAATTACAGGCCGATCAGCTTACTGTCAGTCGACTACAAGGTACTTAACAAGGTAGTCGCTAAGCGAATCTCTGCAACCTTAGATTTCAGTCAACCTAAAGAACAAGCAGAGTTCCGTAAAGGTTATTCAACAATGAACCATACTCAAGCGATCAATCAGGTGATAGAGAAATACGCTGAGTATTCTGAACCCCTATATATAGCCATCATAGATTATGAGAAAGCATTCGACTCGGTCGAAACACTAGCAGTTATTCAGGCATTACGAAACCAGGGAGTAGATGAGCATTATGTAAAAAAACTAGAGAATATCTACAATGGGTCCACAGCTACCATCATCATCCATAAGGAGAGCAGTAAAATACCTATAAGGAAGGGCGTCAGACAAGGAGACACAATCTCTGCGATGTTATTCACAGCATGTTTACAAGAAGTATTCAGTACGTTGGATTGGGAACAGGTTGAAGTAAGGGTCAATGGAGAATACCTCAGTAACCTCAGATTTGCTGATGACGTTGCCTTGCTAAGTAACTCGAGGGACGAATTGCAAAGCATGCTTTCCGCACTAGACGAACAGAGTAGAACCGTGGGCCTGAAAATAATATGCAGAAAACTAAAGTAATGATCCATAACCTCGGGACAGCACAACAGTTTGAGATTGGGGGCGAGGTAGTGGAAGTGGTACAAGAATATATCTACTTAGGCCAATTTGTGACCCCGTATCCCAACCATGAGACAGAGATAATTCTAAGGATCAGAATGAGGTGGAGTGCATACGGCAGACATTCTCAGATAATGAATAGCAGCCTTCCATTGTCCCTCAAGAATAAAGTGTATGACAGCTGCATCTCACCGGTGCTCACCTACGGGGCAGAAACTTGGAGGCTCACTAAGAGGGTTCAACTTAAATTGAGAACGACTCAGAGGGCAATGGAGCGGGAAATGATAGGTGTAACATTAAGGGACGAGAAGAGAGCGTAGTGTGTCAGGGAACAAACGCGTGCTAAGGACATACTAGTAGAAATTAAGAAGAAGAAATGAACGTGGGCAGGGCATGTAATGCGCAGGCAAGATAACCGTTGGTCATTAATGGTAACAGAGTGCATCCCTAGCGAAGGCAAGCGTAGGAGGGGGCGGCAGAATGTTATATGGGCGGATGAGATCAAGAAGTTTGCAGGGATAATTTGGTCACAGTTGGCACAGGACCGGGGTAATTTGAGAATAATGGGAGAGGCATTTGCCCTGCAGTGGGCGTAGATAGGCTGGTGATGATGAAGGCCTTACCTCGTCCGTTCTCTTTCTGAACAACGGCAGCCGGAAGTAAACTGAATATCTTGCAGCCTGGTTCCTGCCGTTGCGTGTCTTAACACGGGCGGCCGGAGAAAGACCGAAGCGCTGGTTGCCGAATGTTGGCTGTTGAACGTATGATCAGTTGCGGCCATAATTTGGATGGTGACCGGACATGCCAGAAGGCAGCCATAGACGGGCAGGTCTTGGGACACACTTTCTGTGCCGCCGGGGTGGAACATTCAACTCCGTAAAGAATCACATTTAATTTTGGGAAACAATTTTTTAGGTAGAGGTCTAGAAGATTCCCATACGTTTGTAAACTTCACACATTCGCATGAATAAGCTCGGACTTTTTTTCACATGGTAAGTGCTTTTTGTAATCTGACTCCGTTCGTAAAACGATGGTACGATTTGTGACATATCTCTTCATATTTTGTAGATGGTGTATGCTTGCAATTCTGACAGGAGGTGTTCCCTCCGTTTTCCTCATTAATACCTTACCGTTTTTCACCCAAGCGGATTCGTGCGATTTCTCTTTGGATTGCCTCTTCGCCATCCAGTACAGTGTTCCGCAGTGAGCGGTCAAGTTTTAAGTGTAGATGCGTTCTTTTTCAGCGGATGTTGGTTTGAAGCCATGTGCCCTTCACACTTGTGTTACGAGCCTAACAAGTATTTGAAGGATCACCCTTTTTAGCATGACTGCGGGGATTAACTTTGAATTGCTCATCGAGAGGTTCAGCCACCTAAAGTCGTTTTGCCAACAACCGAAGTGCGTTTCCCAAGTTTTCCTTTATATCTGCGGCACACCACACATTTCAACGTTCCTTCTTAGACAATACTCCTCCAAATCTTCTGGAGCATGCTTCCCACCTTCAAACTCGAATTGCGTGCTTTAGAAGAGCCGTCTTCAGGTCCGCCCGCATACATAAACTCACCTTTGTTACTCAGGCAACGGCGTTAAGAAACTACACGGCTCGTTCACTACCCACATCTCTACCCTTTGTCGTTACCAGACCACCTTGGCTATACCACCAGGTGACCGACAACAGGCCATTAACGTAACTGCACAATCGATCCAACGGTCATTCTGACACCGTTTTCGTGGTGGCAGAAGAACTGAAAGCTTAGTCTCAACCCCACGTGGTGCAGGCATTTGTGAAAGGTGGGGCCAAGAATGACGTGGTGACCCCAACATTACAATGTCCTCCCCCCGAGGCCTGTCAAACCTGCTTCTACGAAACACGCCACACCCTGCCGTCTATGCTGGCCGGGTTTACGGCCATTCGGGACGGCTTGCAAGCACTAACTCATGCTGTTCATCTCGCCCCTGGAGGTACTACTTTACAAATTCACACAAACTGCACGGCAGCTATACGCGATTTACGTCGAGTAAATAATAAACTCAGCTATCTCGAGGGACATTATTGACATACCGGATACGTACTCCTGCCCTCTGCGGCTCTCGTGGTTCCGGCGAAATACGCGCCCCGCTCAAATGTCGGCGGATGGTGCCTGCCACACTACATATGTTCCACGACCATTGCTTTACTGACACTAGATATCCCAGGACGGTTTCTCCAAAAATCTTCGTCGCGCCACACGAGCTCTAATTCCACCTTGTGGAACGTACCTGCCTAGCAGACTCGCTCGCTGGGGGAAGGTCTTGTTCCGAAGACTTCGTGTTGCTGTAGCCCTCTCCCGCTGTTAACCGGGAGGGGCCACCACGCTACCATGCCCCGTTCCCACACAACTGCCTATTTTGTACGTCTCCTGCCGAACATGCAGACACTGAACATTTGCAGTCGACGTGCTTTTAATTGGAAGCGGCCAGAACACACCTTCGAGGCACAGGCCTCCACCCCGGCAGACCACTTGACCTTCATCCATGGATATCGGGACCCCACCACCTTTGCGTTTCTTCGCGAAGCGGTCATTAATCTATTCTTGTGATGTAGTATTTATGCCAACGGAATACTATCGCAATAAAAAAAGTAACTGCTTTTTTGGAAAACCTTTACATTATCTTAAATGGTCTTTGAGTTTCAGCAGTACACTGTCGTATTCAACAAACGTCTTCTACCGTGCTTTCTATCGCCGTGATTTTTCCCATTTTCCTTTCATTAGAGTTAGTACATCGCCGTGTTTCTTCGTCTGAACCTCGTTTGTCTTATCTAGGTTATCTAGCGGGTTCATCACATCGTTCATTTTTGTTCACAATGAGATAACACAATCCAGAACTTCTTTCGGCTAGGGCTCCTCCTGCCGACCACCACATTCAGGGTTCTCTGACCGACCTCCTCTCAGAGTCCTTTGGTGCCTTGTGTCACCTGCTAAGCAGATAGATCACGGACAAGTACCGATATCGCTTTTTGTCTTTTTGTCATTTTCTTTAGGTCCGCTATGTAATCGCTGAACATTGGCCCAAGTGAAAGCGAGTTTCGCAGGTCAAACACTTGATGCTTGGAACAGGCGGAGTCTTCATGCAGGCAAAGCGAATTTCCGGAGCTGCCATTTTGGTTGAAAAATCCAGTGCAGTCAAGCGAAGAGTCATGAAACGGTAGTAACTCAAGCAAGAAAATTGACCATGCTTGCTAAAATGATTAGCGGCACATGTGTGAGCGCAGTTCGTGTGCTCCACTGGACAGCAATTCAGCCGTTGTATTGATTCACTTTGTACAGCTGGTGGCCGTGCTACTCGTTGCCAATTTCGGGATGTTGGTTGACGACGCTATCAAGAACCGCAAAAGTGCCACCGTCCGTAATGGCTGCAGAGTATTGTCTACTCGTCTGCCGACATGGTCCTGGCTTTCACCGACGGCAATGGCGCTTGTCACTGCTTCGGCATGGTTCCCCCACAACGACAAAGAGGCAAAGACCGGCTGCAGCAAAGCCCAAATTAATAGACGGAACATTTGTGACCGCAGTTCGTGCTCTACACTGTACATCTGACACACACACACGCAGATATATACATATATATATATATATATATATATATATATATATATATATATATATATATATATATATATATATATATATATATAGGGTTTGGAAATGAGGGGCTCGTTAGGAAATACAGAAAGAAATGCCGGCAGTCTACAACGCCAAAGAAGGCATAGGGGAAGTTTAGACGTTTTTTTTACCTGTAGTGACGTTACATTATTATTAATTTTTATTAATTACGTGAGAAAGAAAGAAAGAAAAACACGCGCCCAGAGTGGGGACCGAACCCGCGCCTTTTGATTAGATCTCGAATGCCTTACCAATTCGGCTATCTGGGCGACTGTGTTCTTCACTTTCTGGGGTATTTATATTTACTACAACTGTATCTGACGCTTGAGGGTGGTAGCCAGCGCCACTCAGACTACACGGGGAGAAGGGGACCTTCTTTTCAACCCCCGGGGCGTGACGCGAACGTCTACAGCCTGTCATAAGCGGTCAACTGGCGGGAAACCCTCTTATACTACCTTGGCGTCAAGGCTGCCAGAACCGAGGCCCTCGCTAAGCTTTCACGCGATAATAGGGTTTGGAAATGAGGGGCTCGTTAGGAAATACAGAAAGAAATGCCGGCAGTCTACAACGCCAAAGAAGGCATAGGGGAAGGTTAGACTTTTTTTTTTTACCTTTAGTGACGTTACATTATTACTAATTTTTATTAATTACGTGAGAAAGAAAGAAAGAAAAACACGCGCCCAGAGTGGGGACCGAACCCACGCCTTTCGATTAGATCTCGAATGCCTTACCAATTCGGCTATCTGGGCGACTGTGTTCTTCTTCACTTTCTGGGGTATTTAAATTTACTACAACTGTATCTGACGCTTGAGGGTGGTAGCCAGCGCCACTCAGACTACACGGGGAGAAGGGGACCTTCTTTTCAACCCCCGGGGCATGACGCGAACGTCTACAGCCTGTCATTAGCGGTCAACTGGCGGGAAACCCTCTTATGCTACCTTAGCGTCAAGGCTACCAGAACCGAGGCCCTCTCTAAGCTTTCACGCGATAATAGGGTTTGGAAATGAGGGGCTCGTTAGGAAATACAGAAAGAAATGCCGGCAGTCTACAACGCCAAAGAAGGCATAGGGGAAGGTTAGACTTTTTTTTTACCTTTAGTGACGTTACATTATTATTAATTTTTATTAATTACGTGAGAAAGAAAGAAAGAAAAACACGCGCCCAGAGTGGGGACCGAACCCACGCCTTCCGATTAGATCTCGAATGCCTTACCAATTCGGCTATCTGGGCGACTGTGTTCTTCTTCACTTTCTGGGGTATTTATATTTACTACAACTGTATCTGACGCTTGAGGGTGGTACCCAGCGCCACTCAGACTACACGGGGAGAAGGGGACCTTCTTTTCAACCCCCGGGGCGTGACGCGAACGTCTACAGCCTGTCATAAGCGGTCAACTGGCGGGAAACCCTCTTATGCTACCTTGGCGTCAAGGCTGCCAGAACCGAGGCCCTCGCTAAGCTTTCACGCGATAATAGGGTTTGGAAATGAGGGGCTCGTTAGGAAATACAGAAAGAAATGCCGGCAGTCTACAACGCCAAAGAAGGCATAGGGGAAGGTTAGACTTTTTTTTTACCTTTAGTGACGTTACATTATTATTAATTTTTATTAATTACGTGAGAAAGAAAGAAAGAAAAACACGCGCCCAGAGTGCGGACCGAACCCACGCCTTTCGATTAGATCTCGAATGCCTTACCAATTCGGCTATCTGGGCGACTGTGTTCTTCTTCACTTTCTGGGGTATTTATATTTACTACAACTGTATCTGACGCTTGAGGGTGGTAGGCAGCGCCACTCAGACTACACGGGGAGAAGGGGACCTTCTTTTTAACCCCCTGGGCGTGACGCGAACGTCTACAGCCTGTCATAAGCGGTCAACTGGCGGGAAACCCTCTTATGCTACCTTGGCGTCAAGGCTGCCAGAACCGAGGCCCTCGCTAAGCTTTCACGCGATAATAGGGTTTGGAAATGAGGGGCTCGTTAGGAAATACAGAAAGAAATGCCGGCAGTCTACAACGCCAAAGAAGGCATAGGGGAAGGTTAGACTTTTTTTTTATCTTTAGTGACGTTACATTATTATTAATTTTTATTAATTACGTGAGAAAGAAAGAAAGAAAAACACGCGCCCAGAGTGCGGACCGAACCCACGCCTTTCGATTAGATCTCGAATGCCTTACCAATTCGGCTATCTGGGCGACTGTGTTCTTCTTCACTTTCTGGGGTATTTATATTTACTACAACTGTATCTGACGCTTGAGGGTGGTAGCCAGCGCCACTCAGACTACACGGGGAGAAGGGGACCTTCTTTTCAACCCCCGGGGCGTGACGCGAACGTCTACAGCCTGTCATAAGCGGTCAACTGGCGGGAAACCCTCTTATGCTACCTTGGCGTCAAGGCTGCCAGAACCGAGGCCCTCGCTAAGCTTTCACGCGATAATAGGGTTTGGAAATGAGGGGCTCGTTAGGAAATACAGAAAGAAATGCCGGCAGTCTACAACGCCAAAGAAGGCATAGGGGAAGGTTAGACTTTTTTTTTACCTTTAGTGACGTTACATTATTATTAATTTTTATTAATTACGTGAGAAAGAAAGAAAGAAAAACACGCGCCCAGAGTGCGGACCGAACCCACGCCTTTCGATTAGATCTCGAATGCCTTACCAATTCGGCTACCTGGGCGACTGTGTTCTTCTTCACTTTCTGGGGTATTTATATTTACTACAACTGTATCTGACGCTTGAGGGTGGTAGCCAGCGCCACTCAGACTACACGGGGAGAATGGGACCTTCTTTTCAACCCCCGGGGCGTGACGCGAACGTCTACAGCCTGTCATAAGCGGTCAACTGGCGGGAAACCCTCTTATGCTACCTTGGCGTCAAGGCTGCCAGAACCGAGGCCCTCGCTAAGCTTTCACGCGATAATAGGGTTTGGAAATGAGGGGCTCGTTAGGAAATACAGAAAGAAAATCCGGCAGTCTACAACGCCAAAGAAGGCATAGGGGAAGGTTAGACTTTTTTTTACCTTTAGTGACGTTACATTATTATTAATTTTTATTAATTACGTGAGAAAGAAAGAAAGAAAAACACGCGCCCAGAGTGGGGACCGAACCCACGCCTTTCGATTAGATCTCGAATGCCTTACCAATTCGGCTATCTGGGCGACTGTGTTCTTCTTCACTTTCTGGGGTATTTATATTTACTACAACTGTATCTGACGCTTGAGGGTGGTAGCCAGCGCCACTCAGACTACACGGGGAGAAGGGGACCTTCTTTTCAACCCCCGGGGCGTGACGCGAACGTCTACAGCCTGTCATAAGCGGTCAACTGGCGGGAAACCCTCTTATGCTACCTTGGCGTCAAGGCTGCCAGAACCGAGGCCCTCGCTAAGCTTTCACGCGATAGTAGGGTTTGGAAATGAGGGGCTCGTTAGGAAATACAGAAAGAAATGCCGGCAGTTTACAATGCCAAAGAAGGCATAGGGGAAGGTTAGACTTTTTTTTACCTTTAGTGACGTTACATTATTATTATTTTTTACTAATTACGTGAGAAAGATAGAAAGAAAAACACGCGCCCAGAGTGGGGACCGAACCCACGCCTTTCGATTAGATCTCGAATGCCTTACCAATTCGGCTATCTGGGCGACTGTGTTCTTCTTCACTTTCTGGGGTATTTATATTTACTACAACTGTATCTGACGCTTGAGGGTGGTAGCCAGCGCCACTCAGACTACACGGGGAGGAGGGGACCTTCTTTTCAACCCCCCGGGGCGTGACGCGAACGTCTACAGCCTGTCATAAGCGGTCAACTGGCGGGAAACCCTCTTATGCTACCTTGGCGTCAAGGCTGCCAGAACCGAGGCCCTTGCTAATCTTTCACGCGATAATAGGGTTTGGAAATGAGGGGCTCGTTAGGAAATACAGAAAGAAATGCCGGCAGTCTACAACGCCAAAGAAGGCATAGGGGAAGGTTAGACTTTTTTTTTACCATTAGTGACGTTACATTATTATTAAATTTTATTAATTACGTGAGAAAGAAAGAAAGAAAAACACGCGCCCAGAGCGGGGACCGAACCCACGCCTTTCGATTAGATCTCGAATGCCTTACCAATTCGGCTATCTGGGCGACTGTGTTCTTCTTCACTTTCTGGGGTATTTATATTTACTACAACTGTATCTAACGTTCGCGTCACGCGCCGGGGGTTGAAAAGAAGGTCCCCTTCTTTCCGTGTAGTCTGAGTGGCGCTGGCTACCACCCTCAAGCGTCAGATACAGTTGTAGTAAATATAAATACCCCAGAAAGTGAAGAAGAACACAGTCGCCCAGATAGCCGAATTGGTAAGGCATTCGAGATCTAATCGAAAGGCGTGGGTTCGGTCCCCACTCTGGGCGCGTGTTTTTCTTTCTTTCTTTCTCACGTAAATAATAAAAATTAATAATAATGTAACGTCACTAAAGGTAAAAAAAATTCTAACCTTCCCCTATGCCTTCTTTGGCGTTGTAGACTGCCGGCATTTCTTTCTGTATTTCCTAACGAGCCCCTCATTTCCAAACCCTATTATCGCGTGAAAGCTTAGCGAGGGCCTCGGTTCTGGCAGCCTTGACGCCAAGTTAGCATAAGAGGGTTTCCCGCCAGTTGACCGCTTATGACAGGCTGTAGACGTTCGCGTCACGCCCCGGGGGTTGAAAAGAAGGTCCCCTTCTCCCCGTGTAGTCTGAGTGGCGCTGGCTACCACCCTCAAGCGTCAGATACAGTTGTAGTAAATATAAATACCCTAGAAAGTGAAGAAGAACACCGTCGCCCAGATAGCCGAATTGGTAAGGCATTCGACATGTAATCGAAAGGCGTGGGTTCGGTCCCCACTCTGGGCGCGTGTTTTTCTTTCTTTCTCACGTAATTAATAAAAAATAATAATAATGTAACGTCACTAAAGGTAAAAAAAATTCTAACCTTCCCCTATGCCTTCGTTGGCGTTGTAGACTGCCGGCATTTCGTTCTGTATTTCCTAACGAGCCCCTCATTTCCAAACCCTATTATCGCGTGAAAGCTTAGCGAGGGCCTCGGTTCTGGCAGCCTTGACGCCAAGTTAGCATAAGAGGGTTTCCCGCCAGTTGACCGCTTATGACAGGCTGTAGACGTTCGCGTCACGCCCCGGGGGTTGAAAAGAAGGTCCCCTTCTCCCCGTGTAGTCTGAGTGGCGCTGGCTACCACCCTCAAGCGTCAGATACAGTTGTAGTAAATATAAATACCCCAGAAAGTGAAGAAGAACACAGTCGCCCAGATAGCCGAATTGGTAAGGCATTCGAGATCTAATCGAAAGGCGTGGGTTCGCTCCCCACTTTGGGCGCGTGTTTTTCTTTCTTTCTTTCTCACGTAATTAATAAAAATTAGTAATAATGTAACGTCACTAAAGGTAAAAAAAAAGTCTAACCTTCCCCTATGCCTTCTTTGGCGTTGTAGACTGCCGGCATTTCTTTCTGTATTTCCTAACGAGTCCCTCATTTCCAAACCCTATTATCGCGTGAAAGCTTAGCGAGGGCCTCGGTTTTGGCAGCCTTGACGCCAAGGTAGCATAAGAGGGTTTCCCGCCAGTTGACCGCTTATGACAGGCTGTAGACGTTCGCGTCACGCCCCGGGGGTTGAAAAGAAGGTCCCCTTCTCCCCGTGTAGTCTGAGTGGCGCTGGCTACCACCCTCAAGCGTCAGATACAGTTGTAGTAAATATAAATACCCCAGAAAGTGAAGAACACAGTCGCCCAGATAGCCGAATTGGTAAGGCATTCGAGATCTAATCGAAAGGCGTGGGTTCGGTCCCCACTCTGGGCGCGTGTTTTTCTTTCTTTCTTTCTCACGTAATTAATAAAAATTAATAATAATGTAACGTCACTAAAGGTAAAAAAAAAAAGTCTAACCTTCCCCTATGCCTTCTTTGGCGTTGTAGACTGCCGGCATTTCTTTCTGTATTTCCTAACGAGCCCCTCATTTCCAAACCCTATTATCGCGTGAAAGCTTAGCGAGGGCCTCGGTTCTGGCAGCCTTGACGCCAAGGTAGCAGAAGAGGGTTTCCCGCCAGTTGACCGCTTATGACAGGCTGTAGACGTTCGCGTCACGCCCCGGGGGTTGAAAAGAAGGTCCCCTTCTCCAAGTGTAGTCTGAGTGGCGCTGGCTACCACCCTCAAGCGTCAGATACAGTTGTAGTAAATATAAATACCCCAGAAAGTGAAGAAGAACACAGTCGCCCAGATAGCCGAATTGGTAAGGCATTCGAGATCTAATCGAAAGGCGTGGGTTCGGGCCCCACTCTGGGCGCGTTTTTTTCTTTCTTTCTTTCTCACGTAATTAATAAAAATTAATAATAATGTAACGTCACTAAAGGTAAAAAAAAAGTCTAACCTTCCCCTATGCCTTCTTTGGCGTTGTAGACTGCCGGCATTTCTTTCTGTATATATATATATCTATATCTATATATATATATATATATATATTTATATATATATATATATATATATAAATATATATATAAATATATATATATATATATATATATATATATATATATATAGATAGGTAGGTAGGTAGATAGATAGATAGATAGATAGATAGATAGATTGTAACGATGCCACAGACGACGCAGTTGTCTTCGAGGAAAACACGTTTATTGGAGTGAACTTGTGCTACAGTAACAACTCAAAGAATACAGAGGCGGCGAAGAAGCAGTCAACAACGTGACGTACGCATGCGAGCTACGGCGAGTCGAATAACCCGGCTTCTGCTCTGCAGGCTTTTTATCTTTCGGCGCGCGTGGTTCTCGAACCGTCGATTCACATCTAGAACATTGTAGATCCAAGAAGATTATTCTGGGCTGTTCACGTTAGATCGGAATGTTCTCCCTATCAGAACACATAACACATGCAGCACAGAAAGAAAGAGTGGCACATGCGTTTCCCTTGGCACAGAGATAACACAGACCGGCGTAGCCGGGCGGTAAAAGCAAAACACAAATAAACACAATGCATGGTTCGCGGCGTTACTCCCCCTCTAAGAGTGCATCGACCCGATGCTAACATAAGCGACAGTCCGAACAAATAAAAAAAAAGTTCGTCATCGCCTGTAGAAAGCTTTTAAGCGAACCACGGGGACGACTTCGGGCCGCCTGTGTCGTCGTGATGTGCTGGAGTCACTATCGGGGATCACTTCGTAGGTAAGTTGGCCAACACGTCGTAGAATCTTCTAAGGTCCAAAATATCGTCGCAGAAGTTTCTCACTCAGTCCGCGTCGTCGGATGGGAGTCCAAACCCACACACGATCCCCTTGGGGGTACTCGGCGGCTCGGCGTCGGAGGTTGTAGCGGCCGGCATCCAATCAGCTGCTGGTCCGTTATACGAACTCGAGCGAGCTGGCGGTCCTCCTCCGCATACTGAAGGCATCCTTGGACGTCGGCGTTCAGGTCGTCGTCTTCTACGTGCGGCAGCATGGCGTCAAGCATTGTAGTCGGCCGTCTTCCGTAGACGAGCTCGAACGGTGTCATTTGCGTGGTTTCTTGGATAGCCGTGTTGTACGCAAACGTGACATACAGGAGTACTTCATCCCAGGTCTTATGTTCAACGTCGACGTACATGGACAGCGTATCCGCAATCGTCTTGTTCAGACGTTCCGTTAGTCCGTTCATTTGGGGGTGGTAAGCCGTCGTTCTTCGGTGATCCGTGTTGCTGTAGCGTCATATTCATTGCATCAGTTCCTCAGTAAAGGCCGTTCCGCGGTCCGTGATTAGGATTTCCGGGGCTCCATGTCGCAGCACAACTTGGCTTATGATGAACTTTCCGACTTCCTGTTCAGTCCCCCTCGGAAGAGCGGTGGTCTCTGCGTAGCGCGTCATGTAGTCTGTCGCAACGACAATCCACTTGTTCTCGAATCGTGACGTAGGGAACGGCCCGAGAAGGTCCATTCCAATCTGTTGGAAGGGCCTCGATGGGAAGGCGATCGGCTGCAGAAGTCCGGCGGGTCTTGTCGGTGGCGTTTTTCGTCGCTGGCAGTCACGGCAGCTCCGGGCGTAGTGGGTGACATCGGATGTAGGGCGGGGCCAGTAGTACTTTGCCTTGATTTTCCCAATTGTGCGGGCTGTGCCGAGATGTCCGGACGACGCTTCGTCGTGGCACGCTTCCAAAATTTCGTCACGAAGGTCTGCGGGGATGACAAGAAGGTAATTTGTTCTTGTTCCGTGGGAGAAATTCTTCTTCATGAGGACAGAATTTCTCAGGCTGAATGCTGCTAAGCTGCGTTTGAAGGTCCTAGGAACAGCGACATTGCATCCCTCTCGGTAGTCGGTTATGACGCATAGGTCGGGGCGGCACGCTTCTGGGCGACTAGGTCGCTCTCCGTCACGATTCCGAAAAACGCGCTGTCTTCATCAGAGTCTTGTGGTGGTGGGTCGACGGGGGCGCGCGACAGGCAGTCAGCGTCGGAGTGTTTCCTGTCGGATTTATAGACGACTGTAACGTCGAACTCCAACAGGCGCAAGCTCCACCGCCCAAGACGGCCAGAGGGGTCCTTCAAATTGGCGAGCCAACACAGCGCGCGGTGGTCAGTCACAACCTTGAATGGTCTTCAATACACGTATGGATGAAATTTTGGAATCGCCCATATAATTGCCAGGCACTCTCTCTCAGAGGCAGACTAGTTTTTCTCTTCCTTCGACAGACCACGGCTGGCATAGGCGATTACCTTTCCGCAACCGCTTTGTTTTTGGACAAGGACGGCACCCAAGCCTATATCACTGGCGTCCGTGTGTATTTCCGTTTCGGCGTTTTCGTCGAAATGACCGAGCACGGGCGGGCTTTGCAGGCGTTTTTGCAGCTCGAAGAATGCTTTTTCTTAGTCGTTTTCCCAGCTAAAAGGGGTGCTATCTTTCGTCAAGCGTGTGATTGGCTTTGCAATGCGTGCGAAGTTTGCGACGAAGCGCCGGTAGTATGCACAATGTCCAAGAAATCTTCGCACGCCCTTCTTGTCTTTCGGCATTGGGAAGTTGGCAATGGCTGAAGTTTTTTGCCGGGTCAGGTAGTTCTCCTGCGGCGTTGACGACGTGGCCCAGAAACTTGAGCTCCTGGTACGCAAAAGGGCACTTTTCGGGCTTCAGCGTTAACCCCGACGTGCGAATGGCCTCGAGTACAGACTCCAACCTTGCAAGGTGTTCGTCAAAAGTCAGGGCGAATACCACAACGTCGTCGAGGTATACTAGGCAGGTGTGCCACTTAAGGCCAGCTAGCACAGTGTCCATGTCTCTTTGAAACGTTGCTGGTGCCGTGCATAGACCAAACGGCATCACCTTGAACTCGTATAGGCCGTCCGGGTTAGGAATGCAGTCGTCTCTCGATCTCTCTCGTCCGCTTCAATTTGCCAGTAGCCTGTCTTCAGATCCGTCGATGAGAAGTATTTCGCGTGGCAGAGGTGGTCGAGGGCGTCGTCGCTTCATGGCAGGGGGTACACGTCCTTTTTGGTGAACCTCAGTTTTCCGTCTTTTTTCTTCACGAGTACGACCGGCGCAGCCCACGGACTTTTCGATGGCTGCATAATGTCCTCGTTGAGCATGTCGTCGACTTGAGTCCGGATGGCTTTGCGCTCGTGTGGAGAGACGCGGTACTGTGACTGTCGGGTAGGTCGGGCTCCACCTTCGGGTATTATTCGGTGCTTCGCTAGAGGTTTCTGACGTAGTTTTGCGCTCGACGAAAAACATTCGCTATAGCGACGCAGCAAGCCACTAATTTGTTCCGTTGTTCTTGCAGTAGCGCGGGATTCACGTCGAAGGGTTGCGGGAGCTTGAAGGTTTCTACGGGTGTGCGTTCAAAGTCGGCGACCGCGATCACATCACTTGCTTCGTGCGTGTCTTCGAGGAATGCAATTGCCGCGCCCTTGTTTAAATGCTGGTACTCCTCCGTGAAATTAGTAACCAAAACATGGGACTGGTGTTCCCTGAAGCGCGCGATGCTTCTTGCGATAGAGACACCACGGTCGAGAAGCAACCTTTGATCACTGTCTACGATAGCGCCGACGTCAGGAGCAGCATCTTCACAGTATATTGCGATCATCAAGCTTGCGCGGGGTGGCAGGGTGACATGATCATCGGCAATCCTTACAGCAGCACGACGTTCGGGGTTCGGTTCCGGTGTCATGGAGTAATGGGGGAAAAAAGTTATTGACTTTGTCTGGAGATCGATTATTGAACCGTTGTCCATCAAAAAATCTATTCCAAGAATTACGTCGAGGGAGCAGTTAGGGAGAACAACGAACGCCGCAGGGTACGTTGTGCCGCCTATGGTGACGCGCGATGTGCACGTTCCACTTGGCGTTACGAGGTGGCATCCTGCTGTGCGTATGTGCGGACCGTCCCATCTGGTCATAACTTTCTTCAGATTAGACGCAAATGGCCCGCTCATAACTGAGTAGTCGGCTCCCGTGTCTATGAGAGCGACTACATCAAAGCCGTCGATGGACAGCTGAACGTCGGACGCCGCCTTCGTCGAGTTCCGGGTGCGTCGTGGTGTAGTATCTCTGCTTGTACGTGTTGACGGTCGGGCACTATGCGTCGTCGTCTCCGTCGTATTCTTAGCGGCAGGTTCGGTCGTGTCGGGTACGCGTCGCGCCGTTTTGCTGTCGTCGTGTTCGGAAGTCACGTCAGGGTTAGATCGGGTCGTCCGGCTGAGGGCATGTCGTGAATCATTGTCTTCAGCGGGTCGCTGCGTCATTGGAGGTTTTTCCTTTTTCCGTGGTCCTGCAAGTTTACCTCCAGAAGTTGCTGCTTTTAGTTCCCCCCGCGTGGGCTGGGGGATCTTCCACGTGAGAAGTCAGCAGGGCTGCGGCGGTTTGGCGACTGGTACGGGTAGGGCGACGGTGAAAGGTTGAACGGGCTGGTGCTCGGTTGGTGTTGGACAGGTAGTCTTTGATCTCAGTGGGGCGCTGGCCAGGTCGGTTCGAGGTGCGTCGACGAAGAAGCCTCGCAAACCAAGCCTGTTGTAGGAGCAGCGACGGTAGATGTGATCGGCCTCTCCGCAGTGGTAGCATAGCGTCAATTATCGGGCGTTCGCCACACCTCGGTCTTCCTTGGGGCGGGAGGTTGCACTGGAGGTGGTCGGGCCGGCGACAGGGGGCGACGGTATGGAGTTTCGTGACGATAGGGCGCAGTTGGGCGAGGTCGGCGAACAGCAGCCGCGTAGGACATGGCTTGCGGCTCGTGGGGTACTTCTGACGTTGTTGAGGTTCCCAGCGCTTGCTGCACTTCTTCCCCAATCACATCGGTAAGGCAAGCGACTTGCGGCTGCGGCGGCGTGGGGAGAAGTTTCTGCAGCTCCTCCTTCACTATTGCGCGGATAGTCTCACGTAGGCTGTCTTCCGAAATTGGCATGCTGGCGACGTAGTTCGCATTGACCGCGCCAAGAAAGTTGCGGTCATACTGCTTAGTACGCATTTCAAGAGCCTTTTCAATTGTGCTGGCTTCGCTCACAAATTTGGCGACGGTTTTAGGCGGGTTGATGACAAGTCAAGCAAACAATTCCTCCTGCACACCGCATTCAGAAGCGTAACTTCTTTTCTTCCGCCATGAACGGGTCAGCACGCCTGAAGAGCCTCTTCATCTCTTCGACGAACACAACAACACTTTCGTTAGGGTGTTGTGTCCGCGTCTGCAGCAAGACTTCGGCCCGCTCTTTTCGCACAAACGTGGTGAACGTCGTTACAAATTGCGTTGGGAAATCGTTCCAAGTCTCTAAGGAGCTCTCATGGTTTTCGAACCAGATCCCTGCTGAGTCCTCTAAGGTCCTCTAAGGTCCTGAGTCCTCTAACAGCCTGACCCGTTCGACTTGCTCCAACCAGTCTTCAGGCTCCTCCGAATGTGACCCATGAAATGATCGGGGCTACCTGGGTTTGATAAGAACGAGGACAGGACTGGGAGCGATGGTCATGGTGCCTGCTTTTGATCATGGTGGTGGTCACGACGTCTTCTTTCTTCACTTTATCCGAAAGCAGTCCAAACTCCGGCTGAAGACCTTGTGGTCGGCGGCTGGCACGAGTGGGACTTGCTTGTCGGCTTAACGAGGGCGTAGGGTTCATGTACCCAGCACCTCCACCAGATGTCACGAAGCCACAGACGACGCAGTTGTGTTCGACGAAAACACGTTTATTGGAGCGAAATTGTGCTCCCCTAACAACACAAAGAATACAGAGGTGGCGAAGCAGCAGTCAACAAAGTGACGTACGCATGCGAGCAACGGCAAGTCGAATAACCCGGCTTCTGCTCGGCAGGCGTTTTATCTTTCGGCGCGCGTGGTTCTCAAACCGTCGATTCACATCTAGAACATTGTAGATCCAAGAAGATTATTCTGGGCTGTTCACATTAGATCGGAATGCTCTCACTATCAGAATAGATAACATATGCAGCACAGAAAGAAAGAGTGGGACATGCGTTTCCCTTGGCACAGAGATAACACAGACCGGCAAGCGGGCGGTAAAAGCAAAACACAAATAAACACGATGCATGGTTCGCGGCAATATATTATATATATATATATATATATATATATATATATATATATATATAAACAAAGTAGAAGTACGCTCTTCGGAGACTGTCTCCGAAGAGCGTACTTCTACTTTGTGCGTATTCCTGCAGCAACTAAGGACTCCACTTCACGACTATATATATATATATATATATATATATATATATATATATATATAAAGGAAATGAGGGGCTCCGTGAAATAAGACAGAAAATCAGGGTTGGAAGTCAAGAAAACCTCGGAAAGCAAAGGGGAGGTTGTGGTGGGTCATAGAAAGAGATGAAGAATTTTTTAGGGGCGAAGCTCCTTAAGTTATGGTTCTGTCCATCCCTTGTGTCTAGTGGTACGTGACCGCCGCATGCTTTCGGCGATGTCGCAAAGTGGGCCGCGTTGCACGCGCAAGAACCGGCTGCAACCGGCAGCGCAAACTCGGCACCGGGAGCGCGAGCTTGTCTGTGTTCGCCAACGGAGGCGCGAGCGCACGTACACTGCGAGGGGGAGATAACGCAAGAGATCACGCCACGAACGCACAGTCGTTCTCGGAGATCGAACGAGACGCAAGGACCTTTGCTCGTTTCCTCTCGTCTTGTTCGGGCACAAGTTCGCCCTAAATAAAAGTTCTTTCTTTACCGTTGTGTCCCATCCTACGTGACAAATTGTGGTGAGGTGCGGGGTAGTCCTCGATGGCGCGGGGTCTTTCACCAGGTCTGGGCCTGGGAGCATTGACTCCGAAAATAAAAGTTGATTTGTACAATGTACGCACACAGTCTTACGTCTTTCTCAATGATGTAATGGGTGAACTTTGACGGGAGAGTTACGGTTACCGATGATCTCCCCCTCTCGAGCTTCGCCCCACTTATCATCATTCATTCCGTGGATATGGCGTGATTTTTTTTTTAGTCGAAAAGAAAGTGGTGACAAAATGCCCGCCGGGTGGGATCCGAACCCACGGCCTCCAGAATACCGGTCTGGTGAGATAACCACTACGCTACCGGCGGGGCTAATTCCCCAGCACTTTCTCGGGTATTGATGTTAAGGTATTTTAGTTTCCTACACTTGGAGGTGGTAGCCAGCGCCACTCGGACTACTGGGGGTGAAGGGGACCTTCTTTTTAACCCCCGGGCCGTGACTCGAGTGTCTACGACATGTCGAGAGTGGTCGACCAGCGTTGAACCATCTTAAGCTCCCTTTGGCACCAAGACTGCCAGAACAGAGGCCCTCGCTAAGCATGTAGCGAATCAGATAATGGGGAATGAGGGGCTCCGTGAAATAAGACAGAAAATAAGGGTTGGCAGTCAAGAAAACCTCGGAAAGCAAAGGGGAGGTTGTGGTGGGTCATAGAAAGAGATGAAGAATTTTTTTAGTCGAAAAAAAAGTGGTGAAAAAATGCCCGCCGGGTGGGATCCGAACCCACGACCTCCAGAGTACCGGTCTGGTGCGATAACCACTACGTACCGCATTTTTTCTAAAAATGCCACGGCATTTTTTGACCACTTTCTTTCCGACTGAAAAAATTCTTCATCTCTTTCTATGACCCACCACAACCTCCCCTTTGCTTTCCGAGATTTTCTTGACTGCCAAACCTTATTTTCGGTCTTATTTCACGGAGCCCCTCATTTCCCATTTTCTGATTCGTTACATGCTTAGCGAGGGCCTCTGTTCTGGCAGTCTTGGTGCCAAAGCGAGCTTAAGAGGGTTCAACGCTGGTTGACCACTCTCGACATGTCGTAGACGCTCGAGTTACGGCAAGGGGTTAAAAAGAAGGTCCCCTTCACCCCCAGTAATCTGAGTGGCGCTGGCTACCACCCCCAGGTGCAGGAAACAATAATACCTTAACATAAATACCCGAGAAACTGCTGGGGAATTAACCCTGCTGGTAGCGTAGTGGTTACCGCAGCAGACCGGTATTCTGGAGATCGTGGGTTCGGATCCCACCCGGCAGGAATTTTTTCACCACTTTCTTGTCGACTAAAAAAATTCTTCATCTCTTTCTATGACCCACCGTAACCTCCCCTTTCCTTTCCGAGGTTTTCTTGACTGCCAACCGTTATTTTCGGTCTCATTTCATGGAGCCCCTCATTTCCCATTTTCTGATTCGTTTAGCGAGGGCCTCTTAGCGAGGGCCTTAGCGAGGGCCTCATGCTTAGCGAGGGCCTCTGTTCTGGCAGTCTTGGTGCCAAACGAAGCTTAAGAGGGTTCAACGCTGGTCGACCACTCTCGACATGTCGTAGACACTCGAGTCACGGCCCGGGGGTTAAAAAGAAGATCCCCTTCACCCCGAGTAGTCCGAGTGGCGCTGGATACCACCCCCAAGTCCAGGAAACAAAATACCTTAACATAAATACCCGAGAAAGTGCTAGGGAATCAGCCCCGCCGGTAGCTTAGTGGTTATCGCACCAGACCGGTATTCTGCAGATCGTGGGTTCGGATCCCACCCGGCGGGCATTTTTTCACCACTTTCTTTTCGACTAAAATAAATTCTTCATCTCTTTGTATGACCCACCACAACCTCCCCTTTGCTTTCTGAGGTTTTCTTGACTGCCAACCGTTATTTCTGTCTATATATATATATATATATATATATATATATATCGATAAGGTTAGTAGAGACAGAGGCACACGAGAGGGACATTAAAAATACAAATAAATGTTTACTGACGTTTCAGGGAGAGGACTCCCTTTCTTCAGAGTACAAAATAAGTTCGTTTCAGAGTTATATATACAGTCGAACACGGATATATCGAACACGGGTATATCGAATTATTGTCTATATCGAACTCATGAATTATCCCCTTGAAAATTCT
Source organism: Haemaphysalis longicornis (assembly GCF_048455015.1). Taxonomy (NCBI): domain Eukaryota; kingdom Metazoa; phylum Arthropoda; class Arachnida; order Ixodida; family Ixodidae; genus Haemaphysalis; species Haemaphysalis longicornis. Next base: position 80,696,958 of record NW_027526422.1, on the reverse strand, counting down.
GTGTAAAAGTATAGGAATTCGTACGTTTATATCGAACGGTATTTTCCCCGACATTGGGTATATCGAACGCCGCGCGAGCTGGAAGGTGCCCTTTGGCGGTCGCTGCACCCCCGATTTCCGCGGTCGCTTAGTGCCTTCGCCGAAACCCGACAGGGACAGAAGCCGGGGCGTCGGAGCGTCACACTTGCCTTCTCATGGATTACTGCTCGGCCAACCAAACCACCTGCGAGCTCGACCACATCGAGCTCAAGTTTCTGCCTCCGAACACAACAGCCAGGCTGCAGCCGCTCAACAATTCGACTAAGTCGTTCAAGGTGGGGTACAGGAGGCGACTCCTCGATAGGCTTTTGATGAACCTCCCCGTGGGCACCGAGCTTAAAGTTGACCAGCTGGGGGCCATACACATGATGACAGGTGCCTGGAACAGCGTAAAGCAGAGCGTGGCCAACTGCTTCCGGAAGGCATGCTTCGTGGCGGCCGAACTTTCGGAAGCTTGCGAAGACGCCGACGACGACGAAGAGGGCATGGACGACACGTTTCGCGAGCTGTCGTCCCTTTCCCCGGCTGCTGTTCCAGCCACAGTGTCTGCCGGCGACTTCATCAACGCTGACAGCAATGTTTTCGCTGTTGCGAGCGTCGGTGACGAGGATATCTAGGCTGCGGTTGCAGGAACCCAGGATGATAGCTCGAGTGGCGAAGATCGTCCGGACGAGGATGCGGCTACACGATCGTACTCCGCCGGTGAACTGGCGGCTGCGTTCAGGTTATTTCGACGTAGTTGCGGCGACATGGTAGGAACTGGGCTGTCGCACCTGGATAGCCTCGAGAAGATTGAGACCAGCGTCTTTAATTCCATATACAGGACGAAGAAGCAGGCCAAGATCAGCGATTTCTTTTCACGCAAATAAAGCATCCTGTTGCGTAGTTAGTGCGGAATCAGTTGTCATTCTTGAATGCACCGATCTGTAAGTGGTCGTTCGCCACAGGTACGGTCTCAGAGCCCACATTGTTTATATCGATTTTTTCATATATCGAACTATTTCGCGATCCCCTTGGAGTTCGATATATCCGTGTTCGACTGTATACAGAAAATGTAGCAAGGGCAAGGGCAAGGTAAGAGGAGGGAGAGTTTTTACAAATGGATCATGGTTGGTGGGTAGCAAAAGAATGAAGAGAGAGCGGGAAAATAAATTATAAAAAGGATAATAAGAACACACAGCCACGGGGTACGAACATGGGAAAAAGGAGAGAGAAGAACCAAACACAGAGAAAAAAATAAATAATTAAAAATAAAAAATAAATAACCAGGTAGTTTTCCTCCCCTGTGGCAACGGGGGTGAAAGAGGGGTGAAAACAAGATATGCCCATGCACCTGTTTGACATGGGCAAAAAGATTAGTCACGCGGAACGAAGACGTACCAAAGAAGATATGCAAATGCGCACAAAGGGCGAACATCTGCCCATACACACCCGTTCTATGAATCCGGGTAAGGTCACTGAAACAAGGGATACCTGGCTTCTTTAAGTGGGAGTCTAGGGTCCGCCCAAAAGCAGTAGGATAGGCAGTTTCGACAGGAATAAAGTTAGCCTCATTACTAATGGCTGTCCATTACCTGGGAATGCACATGAAATCGCCCCTTAAACGCGCCAAATACTAACTATTCACAAGCTCTCATTAGTGCCAGTACTAGTGAATCTGCCAACGCTAACCCAAATTTTTATTCCCCTTCTGTAACCTCTCCCCAGGCTACTAAAAATAACAAAAAAATTCCCCGCATTTCCCCGAGGGGAAGAATGTGAAAGTGCGAATGCACGAGTTGAATTTGCGCGGTTCGGTAATGTTCGCGAAAGAGAGATCACACACACACACACAACTACAAAGAAAGAAAGATGCATTTATTCACAGACACCTATTTGTGTTGTCGTTGTACTTGATTGCTAGAGCGGATCTAAGCTTTGAAATTTCGTGTCAGTACTCCTTCAAGCGGGTGCATTAGCCCTTCTCACGCCCGATTCCTGGCCAATCCCCCACGTGGGTATGTGCCATGTCAGCGGCCAGGCAGCGCGCGCCCATCTCCCCCCGTTGCCAAGGAAGACGAGGAGCGCGCGCACCCGCAGCTGTTGCTATGCGGACGGCGGCGGACGCTTCAGGCTCGCTTAAGAAGTGCATTCGCACTTACCCGGAAATGTGATGAACCTCTCTAGTATTACCCTGTCACCAGATCAGATGAGCGCCTTGTCAAAAGGTCTGAATTTTTCCCCGGCAACTGGCGGTTTCAACGAATTTCAACTTTTTAATGACTTAGATAACTTCGCCAGAAATATCAGGCTGCGAGAGTACTTCCATGACCGTCCTCCAACCGACGAAGCCCGAACCGCATTGCCTAGCCATAAGCACTGGACCCCTCCCACGCAGCGCGATGCATGCCTCGACATGTACATTAAAGCCGTTCATCGCGATGTACGAGCTGCATACCAAAAGCAAATCCCTTTCCGCTGTAACATCACAAACAAGGAAAAGAAAGCCCTGGAGGAACTCGCAGGTTGCCCCGAAATAGTAATCAAACCGGCCGATAAAGGAGGCGCCACCGTGATCCTCGACAAAGCTGACTATGTCAACGAAGCTCATAGACAATTATCAGAATCTGCGTTCTACAAAGTACTCCCTAGCGATCCCACTAATGATTATAAGCTAATTGTCAAAGAAAAACTCACCGAGCTTGTTCACAATCAGGAAATAACTGAAACAACTGCGCGTTCTCTTATCCCCTCAAGCCCAGTAGCCGGTAGATTCTACCTTCTTCCTAAGATTCATAAAAATAACAACCCAGGTCGCCCTATTGTCTCTGGCATTGGTACTGTCACCGAGAACCTCTCGCGCTATGTCGACTCTCTCATTCGCGACATTCCCCCCCGTTTTCCATCCTTCATTAAGAATACAAATGATTTTCTCTCGGATATCATGAAGATGGAAATTATTAACAACTATTTACTTGTTACCCTAGATGTCGTGTCTCTATACACTAACATTCCGCATGCCGGTGAGATCACCGCTGTATCATGTGCGTATGAGGGGTCGGCGGGTGACAAACCTATCGATTCTCTCACCCTTGAAACTTTCCTTCACCTTATACTTGAAGTTAACAATTTTGAGTTTAATGCTGTCAATTACGTGCAAGTCAGCGGAACGTCAATGGGAACCAAAATAGGGCCCAACTACGCGAACATCTTTATTGGATGTCCAGAGTCGAACTTCCTGGAAACCCAAAATTTGAAGCCATTGTACTACAAAAGTTATATAGATGATATATTCATGATTTGGCAGCACCGTGAAAGGGAACTTTTTGCGTTTATTGAGGCTTTTAACCTTGCGCGTCCTACCATCTCCATCTCTCATTCCTACTCTGTGCACAGCATAAATTTCCTGGATGTTACTGTCACAGTTTCTCAGGGCAGACTTCAGACTAATCTCTACAGGAAACCTACGGACACGCGCCAGTATTTACACTTCCACAGCAGCCATGTCAGGCATTGCAAGACTGCAATACCTTATAGCCAATCTCACCGTTTTAGGCGAATCTGCAAAAGCCAGGCGGATTTCGATTCTAACTGCAGAGAACTTAAAACCGCGCTCTTGAATCAAAAATACCCAGAGTAGGTGATCGATGACGCGATTACACGAGCTAACCAGTTGAACCGCACCGACATTCTCCGAAAAAAAGCTCCAAAACCCAATCAACAAACAAACCTCGTTTTGAAACATTCGGCCTCTTCTCCGAAAGTTGCATCCATACTAAGGAAACATCACAATATCCTCGCTCAATGTGAACGCCTAAAGAGAATATTCCCCGAGCCGCCACGTGTTGTTTATAGACGCAGCAAAAATTTGGGCGATGTTCTCACTAAATCCAGCATCAGCCGACCACAGACTACGGGTTGCATGCCCTGTAACAAACCACGGTGTAATGTATGCCCACAAATAACCACCACACAGCGCGCCGCCAGCACAGCTTCAAACTATTGTGTTAATGTAAAAGGGAACTTTCACTGTGATTTCGCCAACGTCGTATACCTGCTGGAATGCACCCTCTGCGGCAAACAATACATCGGCCAGACTGAAACACCCTTTTGTTTGAGGTTTAACAATCACCGTTCTCATGCAAAAACCTGCCCTTCTTGGCCTCCTGGTCATTATTTTACAACTGAAGGCCACAATTCTTGAATATAGTTTTAAAACGCATCACGATCGCGAGGTTCGTGAGTCCTACCTTATCTATAAGTTTAAATCAGCGTCGTTTGGCATAAAAATAAAGTTATGGGAACTTAATGTGTCTTTCCTCCGATTAAAATTTCGGCTGCATTTCTCAGGCTAGTGTTATGCCTGTTCATTCTTTCTTCAATAATATTCTCCCATTACTTGGCGAGCTCCCTTAGTTGGGTATAGTTTCGTGCTAGCACGACGTTTTTTAGCACAATGGCTTCACTCAACCAAATTTGATGAACAAGTCTGGATATTGTATTCGGGGTAGAAGGCTGCACTACCATTTTTAGCTTTGATATTTTCACCTTGTAATTAATTTGTGAACGCGAGCGTGTGTGATTGCTTTCGTGTCCACTTTCTTTTTTGTATTGTTGTTTTCTTATATTCGTTGCTGACCGCCTCGGCATTCCCTGTACTGGCACCATGCGCGGGCCAGATGAATACCACCTGCTACCGCGTCATACGCGTGCACCTGCCTGTTTTCGTTCTTTTCATGACTTGTTTGACCTTGTCTTTTTTTTTACCTATGTACACTCATTTCGAGTCGAAACTACCTGTCCTACAGCTTTTTGGCGTGACCCTTGCCTCCCCCCAACAGAAGCACCTGTCTCATGTTTCAATGATCTTACCCGCATTCTTAGAACGGGTGTGTATGGGCAGATGTCCACCCTTTGTGTGCATTTGCATATCTTCTTTTCCTTGTTCCGCGTGGCTAATCTTTTTGCCCATGTCAAACACGTGCATGGGCATATCTTGTTTTGACCCCTCTTTCACCCCCGTTGCCACGGAGGAGGAAAACTACCTTGTATTTGTTTATTTTTTAATTATTTATTTTTTCTCTGTGTTTGGTTCTTCTCTCTCTTTTTTTCCGATGTTCGTACCGCGTGAGTATGTGTTCTTATTATCCTTTTTATAATTTATTTTCCCGCTCTCTCTTCATTCTTTTGCTACCCACCAACCATGATCCATTTGTACAAACTCTCCCTCCTCTTACCTTGCCCTCGCCCTTGCTACATTTTCTGTATGTATATAACTCTGAAACGAACTTATTTTGTACTCTGAAGAAAGGGAGTCCTCTCCCTGAAACGTCAGTACACTTTTATTTTTATTTTTAATGTCCTTCTCGTGTGTCTCTGTCTCTACTAACCTTATTTTTTCGCGCGCTGTGTGAGTTTTTGATTCCAGACTATATATATATATATATATATATATATATATATATATATATATATATATATGTTGTGGCACCAAAATTAAGTCTGTAAAAAGCCTGCTGTAGGCTTTTTCTGCGTGTAAGGACCATCAACACGAAGTGCTGGATACAGTAAGCGCTTAGTATATATTTTAATTCGCTTCTAAAAATTACCTTAAAGCTCTTCTGGAGATCAGGACCCATCGCTAGCGCCACTAACCATGACGTCAGTGAATTGCCAGCATAACAAAGTTTGTGACGTCATACCACGTTAGCGACTCGAGCGACGTCAACGTGAACTCCAGTTACCACAGTTTGTTTGGTCGCTTGGTCGTTTCAGAAACACAAGGCCTATACGACGGCGAGGCGACGACGACGCGACGCCGACAAAACCGACGAGTCGCCAAACCATCGGCCAACTGCCGAATTGCCAGTCAGCGTTGTCACACTACGCCGACGGCGACACAAACACGTCGGCCGATGGAAAGTCGCCGTAGTCTGATTGACTCGCCAACCGTAGACGCCAACAAAACCGGTCGTCCGACTGACCGCCCGACGCGTCGTCGGGAATCGACCGAGAAGCGAAAACTGCGCCCCGACAGCATTCGTGCCGCAATGAACGCGGCTCTATTTTGTTAGTTTCTGGAGTGTAAACTCAGTAAGGTCCATGAAGCCCATACAACACAGCACTAGCGCTAATGCGATCCGTATTTTGGCGTTCGACGCTTCGGCCGTGCTCTTCGGCGACGCCGCTACCCCGGAATGCGTGTGCGATCGACTCGCATGTAGAAAATATAAGGACAGTTTCGTGCGTAAGAGTTACGTAGGGTAAATTGGGCACTAAGAGATCAGTATCAGCAAAGGTTTTTAAAGTAAAACGTCAAACCAAAGTACAGCAAGCACTATCCATGCAGTGCAAAATCGCAGTCGCAGCCGGGCACACTGATTTTTGCGAGCGCTTTCGCGAAGGAGCAGAGTTGATGGCAATAAGCTATTGCAGGGGCTTCGCGGAACCGTGCTGCGCAAGCGCTATTTAAAGAAATTTGAGTTTACAAGCCAGGAATTCTGTAAACTAGCAAGTAAATACCGACGTACGAATCCAAGGATGGGCCTCCATCTAGTACACCGGCTATTTCGCAGTGTGAAACCGGTTGGGCGGTGGCGCAGTGGTCTCGCCCGTCGCATCCGCTCGGTCAACATTACGGGTTCAATTCGCGGCGGCGGCAGCTTTTTTTTTCTTTTTAGCGTTTTTTTTAAGGGGCATGGTCTGCATATCCAATTGCATTTCCATGGTTTTTATATCCATGGTCTTCATTTGTCTGCATCCGAGGATGCAGACAAAGAGTCCGTGTCGGAAATGTCGTGGCTTGACATGGCGAGTCGGCGTGTTTACTTCCGTGTTGAAGCACGTGTGTGCGGGAGCAGACGCCGCAGTAAAGTTGATGATGATGATTGATGATGATGATTGCTATTGATTTACCCGTTTAAGATGGGTGATGACATGTCATCTTTCCAAAAAGGACTAATATAACCGTGTTTTACACTCTTGGTTTAATACTAGCGATGCTTAGGGCAGGCACTAAAGCTTATTAGGCAGGAAATACTTTTTTTCCCTGTTACAGGTTGTAACTGTCCTAGGCAATATTCCCCTCTCTGCTTTTTGCCCACCAGCATTCTAACCATCTTTTTGTCCCCTCGACAGCCTTGAAGTTAACTTCCTCTGTGATACCCTTAAATCCTAGGGCTTCTGGAAGCCCAATATTCCCTTCATGTAGATTTGGATGGATACCATCACATTCTAACACTATGTGCCGCATAGTTTCTTTTTCTTTTCCGCACACCACGCATACCCCATCAATTTGTGAATACCTCCCCACAAAACTCTTAGTTCGCAGGCAACCTGCTCTAGCCTCAAAAAGCAAAGCACTGCCCTGGGAATTATCGTAGAAATTTTCCTTTATGATGTTCAATTTCTCAGCCCTGTACATCTCTAACGACGTTTTAGCTTCCATTTTTTTCCTCCATTTATTTGTTTCAATCTGGCTTGCCTCTTTTTTGGTTACCTTGGCTGTTTTGGATTCTCCACTGTTCTTTCCGCATTTCATCGTTAGCCTTCTAGTCTTTCTTAACCACTGCGTGTCCACGCTTTTCAAGTATAGGTACCTAAAAACCTTAGCTGCCCACCTTCGTTGCCATTGCCCTTAACCTCATCTCAAAGCATATTTTACTCTGAGCTTCTCTAACTTCAAACGACGCCCAGCCCATATCTCCACGAACTGCTTCGTTAGTTGTTTTTCCATGCGCGTCTAAGGCCAAACGTCCTTCCGTTCTCTGGTTTACTTCAAGGCCTTATAGAACGTCTGATTTTAAGCAGAGTACAGCATTCGCAAATGTCAGACCGGCAACCATTACTCCTTTCCACATTCCTCTTACTACTTCATATTTGTTATACCCCCACAGAGCTCTATGCTTCCTTATAGCTGCGTTTCACTTTCCCTTACCCTTAAGTTGCTCCTCGTGAGATCTTAAGTAGTTATCCCCTTCGTTTATCCACACTCCCAAATGTTTATATTCCTTCACTCTAGGTAATTCGCCTTGCTGGATAGACACTACGTCAGTGGCAGCGTCATTGAAAAACATTATTCCTGATTTTTCTGCACTGAAATTTAACGCGAGGCCGGTGGCTCCCTGGCCTCTAATATTTATTAGCCGCTGCATATAGGTTTGGTTATCAGCTAAAAGAACAATGTCGTCTACGTATAACATTCCCGGAATATGCGGTTGTACCACTTCGCCTTGCAGCATATGGGTTAGGCTAGACCCTACTTGACTTTGTTCCAGTTTCTTTTCTAACCCTGTCATGTAGAGCATGAACAGTATGGGCTCAAAGGGCATCCCTGATTCAGCCCCCGATGGATGTTGACGTGCTTGGCACATTTCTGTCCTTCCCAAGTAAGGTGCACTCTATTGTCTTTATAGATTGCTATAAGGAACTGTACTAACTCGTCATCTAATCCCTGGAGTTTCAGCATTCTCCACAGCCGTTCTCTGTTTACGTTGTCATATGCCCCTTTAATGTCAAAGAATATAATCCATAGTGGTCTATTCTGTGCTTTCGATATTTCAATGCATTGCGTTATCACGAACAAATTGTCATCCAGTCGCCGGTCTTGTCTAAATCTATTTTGCAGTTCCCCAAGTATTTCATTTTCTTTCATCCATGCTTCAATTTCTGATTTTATCGCCTGCATTACGTTACTGTGAGTGGTCTGTATGAATCAATACTGGTTTTGTCTCCTCTGACTTTATACATTAAATTCATCCTACTTTCTAGCGAGTCTCTGGTATTTGTTTGGTTTCTATCACCTTATCTATTGCCCTCATAAACGATTCCTTACGTTTAGGTCCAACCAGGTTTATCAGTTGCGTTGGTATTCCGTCCGGGCCCACTGCTGTCTGGGGGGAAACCTTTTGCTCTGCTTTTTTCCAATCAAGGTTGCTCAAACTTATTTCCCTTTCCGCAGTCTTCTGTGTCGCTGATGTTATTGGTGCAGGTTTCCCTACCACTATTGTACTAAACGACTCACTAATAACTCGATGAATATGCGCCAACGCGCGCCCTCCTTCTAATTGTTTCCCCTCCTCATCTATCAGGAATTTTTGATGGTTATTGTTTTTTGAGCTTAGTGATTTTACATGGTTCCGAAACCTCTTGGATGCGCTTTTGTCCTTCTTCCGCATTTCTGCCATCCATTGTTCGCTTTTCTGCTTGATCTTTGCTTGCACCATTTTCTGCGGTTCTAGTTTTTTCCTTCGGTAGATATCCCATTTCTCCTTCACTACCTCCGGTTCCATACCAGTTCTTTTTGCTTCTCTATGTTCTCTCGACGGCTTTCTTCGCTGGTCAACAGCCTCTTTTATTTCCGTATTCCACCAGCGTTTAGGCTTTCTCTTCCCTTTCAATCGGTTTCGTTGCTTTCCTTCATTCATCTTACCCTTTATGAACGCAATCATTTTGTCGTAATCCCAATTTTTGCCTGGGTATTTATTGATTTCATCTTCCAATCTATCAGCGTTGATCTTTAACTGCTCATTGTTCAAATTAGTTGCTCCTATTGTACGTATTTCTACATTTGTCCGGGTTGCGCCTCCAAAGTGCAAGCTACACCGCTTGTGGTCGCTTCCCAAGCTGTCTGTTCCATTTTCATCTATCCTCATTTCCCGCAGCCTTTCGTATACTGTCTCGGATACTAAACTGTAGTCTATGCTGTAGTGTCTGTTACCGCTTTCTCAAGTTATTTGTCCGTCACCCTTGCTTTCCGTGTTTACTATTCCAAGCCGGTTTTTCTGACATAGATCTATCACTAGAGAACCGTTGTGGTCTGTGTATCCATCCAAACCTATATGGGCATTCATATCTTCAACTATGAATATTTCGCCCGAATCTTTGAACTCGTTTATATCTCTTGGCAAACAGTTCACGATTTCCTCATTTTCCTCCCTAGCACTACTTCTGGTCCACAGATACACCACTCATAACCATGTATTTTTCCCCTCCATGGTGCCTCTAACCCATATATGCTCTTTACAGCGTTCATGCACTCTCTGCCAGTCGGTCCCTTGTTTAATGAGCATGCCAACACCTCCCCCTTTCTTCATTCCTGTGGTCCTGTTGCAACCTTCCCAGACATAATTGCCTATGATGAGTGGGGCTTCTAGGTCCCGGAGGTGAGTCTCCGCTAAAGCGTACACGTCTATTCTTTTCCGCTCAAGTTGTTTTTAAATTTCCACCCACTTATCTGGCTTTCAGCCTCCCTGCATATTTATGTAGCGGATTAAATATTTACTGCATTTGTTTTTCCCTTTCCGCTTACGGGGTCTGTTTTTGCCTTTTACAAAATTGTTTGCTCCATTGTTTCCACTTAAATCGCTTCTGTCAACGCTCTCAGTTACGTCTGTAGGTTCTCCGTTTAGCTCTAGGCCTGGCTGCCTCCCAGCGTTGAGTGTGCATATGTCCCTTACTTCCCCTTTGTCTCCTAGTTTGCCTTCCTTAGCTGCGCGGGGCCCCCTAAAAAAGCTACCGCTCTCCCACGTAAGCGCCAGCCCACCTTGCTTCCTTGCCTGGGGCTGAAGTGAATCCCGTCCCACTGAAAAGCTTGCCTATGTCCGATGCTGCCCACTACCCTGTTCACGTCTATCACTTCAAGCCCAAGTCCGCTGCCGTACCTCACGATCTCTCTGTTAGCAGCGAGTACTGCCCGTTCGGTGTGCATGCCCTACTTCATCACCTCCGGCCCGGTGCAGACTGCAAAGAGCACATTTGGGGCCGTCGCCCGCACGTCCTTTACCTCCTTTGCTATTTCCTGGCCAAGTTTTCCCTCCTCTCCCTTTAGAACATCGTTAAACACCGCGGCAATCACCACAAGGTTTCTAGCTTTACTAGACAAGGCCAGCTGCCCCTTCGTTGCAGTCATCACCGTCTGCATCGTTTGACCTGGGAAACACCCCACCTTCACACGCTTATCCCAATTTACCCTTTACACTATGGCAGCGCTGCTCCCCTTCATGTTAGAGTCACCCGCAATGATTACCACGCTATCATCTGATACGTGCCGCTCTTTACTGGTACCCGGCTTAGCGACTAGTTTGGCTGTCCTATTTTGCAGCACGTGGGTGTAGCTGTTGCCTTTAGTTGCTGCCACCCCCGGTGTCACCTCGGTGCATGCCCCCGATTCGCTGCTTGGGCCGAGATGTTCGTCATTTGTTGGCGAAATGGCGAGCTTCCTCCTTTCTAGCTTCCTCTCAGCTGCTTCTCACTTTCCCTCAACGGCCCTCCGTTCATCGCGTTCGTTACTTAGCGCTGCCTCCAGTTCTGCAACCCGCTTAGCTAACCCCGAGTTATCCGCTTCTACGCGTTCTAGCCGCGACACCACTACGCATAACCGACACGCACCTGCCCCTTCGTCTGCCTCACCGCCATCCCTCTGAAACTCGTCTGCGTCTACCTGCCGTGGACAGCTACCACACTGAACCAGCTTTCTACACGTCATTCCGGCTGAAAAACCCGACACAACGAGAAAGAACCGTGCAGGGAAATACTCAGCTTCGGCTGTCCTCCGCTGTCTCTGCCGTTTCGCTGTCCTTCACTGTAGAAACACGCTGTTGTCGGAGCACCAGAAAAGCACGTCCGCACAGGTCGACTGCGCAGTGCCGCGTACCGTAACGGCTCTGCCGTATGCCGCGTACCGCAGCGCCGCATGGTAGACACACGTGGCAGAGCGTCCTCACAACACTTTGACGTAACGGCTTGAATCGGCGCCCAGAAACCGAAACCAAATCCTGTTCACATGAATAGTGCGATAATAATTTTTTACTCAGAATATGTGCATGTGAGAGCATGTATCATGCTTTCTAAAGAAATATAAAACGTTTGCAACAAAGAATGCGCAAGCAACAAATTTGGTGGCACAACACCTTTAAAAGGGTTCAACACTGGTCAACCACTCTCATCGACATGTAGACGCTCGAGTCACGGCCCTGGGTGTTAAAAAGAAGGTCCCCTTCACCTCGAGTAGTCCGTGTGGCGCTGGCTGCCACCCCCCCCCCCTAGTGCAGGGAACAAAAAAAAATACCATAACATAAACACCGGAGAATGTGGTGGGGAAACAGTCCCGCTTGTAGCGTAGTGGTCATGGCACCATAGAGATATTCCCCGCACGGGGCACCTTGAGTAATCTTGGTGACGGTGAGTGGCGACACCGCGTACCCGTAGCCCTCCATACTTAAGCTGTCACCTACCGTAGCTAGCAGTTGAAAGGTGAAGGGTCAGAAGCCGTGAACGGTGGCCGTCGGAGCCTTGGTCAAGCTCCGGCCGATGGGCTCCCTGCCTGTCTACCAGGCAGGGAGCTCTGGGACCTCTTTGACTACCAGGGTAAGGTCAAAGGAGAAAGTACCCCCGTCTCCCTGCTTTCGAATGTATCATATGGCATTTTTCAACCCCCCCCCCAAACGTGATCGGCCCCCGAAAACGGGCCGCACCGAAGCTTCATTCCCACCCTTGTCAACAATTGCATCCCAAAAGCCAGATAACTATCCGCGCTTCTTGATTGTTGAATCTCTTGACAAGTCAAATCCTATCTCCTCCCAGTCAGTGTTCCTTATCACCGAATTCCTTGAAGGCATCCTTGGCAAGTCTTTGCAAGCCAAGAAACTGAGAACCGGCGAAGTTCTGGTCGAGGTGAACACTCACCAGCAAGCCACAAGCCTCCTTACCCAGAATCGCATGGCAGATCTGGACATCAGAGTCACACCCCACCGTAGCCTCAATAGCTCTCAGGGTGTGATTTCTGAGCCAGATCTGATAAATGAGACGGAAGCCGATCTGCTCGAAGGTCTGAAAGGCGAGGGCGTGATGGCAGTGAGGCGCATCACCATGCGGCGAGATGATAAGCAAATCATGACAAAGCATATAATCTTGACATTTGACCGTTCCACACTCCCCGAATCCATCAAAGCGGGTTTCATGCGTTGTTCTGTGCGGCCTTGCATCCCGAACACGCGGCGCTGTTTCAAGTGCCAACGGTTCGGGCATGGCACCACCTCCTGTCGTGGCAAAACAACGTGTGGAAAATGTTCATCTCAAGATTATGATACAAATAACTGCCAGGCTCCACAATTAATGTGCGGCAACTGTCATGGACCTCATGCTGCGTACTCCCGCACGTGTGAAAGGTTCCAGATGGAAGAGAAAATAACCAACCTCAAAATCACTGAAAACATCACCTTCCCAGAGACGCGGAAGAGGTTCAATTCAATTCAATTCGTTTTGTTCACCAGATAATACTGGTTGGCTGCCTGGGCTAAAATCTGCGGGAACAGCTTGACGGGGGCCCAGACAGCCCTCCTTCCCTCTGGGCAGGTACGCTGACGCAGCTCGCCGGGGGGCGGAGCGGCGTCTTGTTTCGGCGGGGACCCAGTACCGAGAGTCGGACTTGGTCCCACCCCCCCCCCCCCTGCCCCCTGGGTTGCCTCTTGCAGCCCAACCCGCCTCTGCACCGCTCGCTGGGCCAGCAGCGGCTGTGGTGGCATCCACGTCCGGTGGGAGTGATGCTGCATCCTCCACTTCCGCTCCACCGTCCCAAACCACACGCGAGGGCACGGAGATGGAGCTTAGTACAGCATGTTGTTGGGCTAGTTGGTGCCGCATCATGAAAGTAGAAAAAACTGCGCGTAAAAGACAGGACCGTGACAGGACCTGCACTTGTCCTGTCTACTTGTCATGGTCCTGTCTTTTACGCGCAGTTTTTTCTACTTTCATGATGACGGAGATGGAGACGGAGGCAATCGCAGCGACCCCCTCCCCCGCCTCACTGCCTGTGCCATCTGTCGTGCGCCCCACGCCATCGCCACTGGCAGCGCAGGCAAAGAATGCCAGAAAGGGTACCACGTCATGGGGGCCCAGTCCGCTGGGCCCCCCTTGCCATCAGATGAGGACATGGACGTCGAGCCCTTCCGTCTTTCATCGCAGCGGAAGGAACGGGCTGCGACGTCCAGGTCAATAGAGAAGGCTAGAAAACCCCTTCCCCGAAAGACCCTACATAAATAATGACTCTCCAGTAGCTGTAACACATCATAATGGGAAGAGGAAATATAGTTCAATGGAACTGCAGAGGCCTTCTGAACAATCTTGACGACGTGTATGAGATTCTGCATGCCAATCAGTCAAGTATAATGTGTGTCCAGGAAACACATCGGAATTCCAAACACACAAATTTCTTGAATAGTTACCTGGTATACAGGAAAGACAGGGATGGCTGCACACACTCTTCCGGCGGTGTTGCCATAATCGCCCGCAAATCCTTAGCATGCCACCCTGTCACATTGAACACCGTCCTTGAGGCTGCAGCCGTCCGCACAATAATTTTTAATAGGTTGATAACGGTATGCTCCATCTACATCTCTCCTGATCTTGTACTTCTGAGCTCTGACTTTGCGGCGCTGGTTGACCAGCTTCCTGAACCGTACATCTTAACAGGCGAATTCAATCCACACAATTCTCTTTGGGGCTCTTCTCGCATGGATACCCGAGGTCCCCTGATAGAGAAGTTTTTAACATCCTCAGGAGCATGCCTTTTCAACAAGAAACAGCCTACATACCATAACATAGGACACAATACATACTCAAATCTTGACTTGGCTATTGGTTCGGCAATTCTCTTTCCATGTCTTGAGCGGGGAGTGGGCACGGACCCATATGGCAGTGACCACTTCCCCACTTCACTAACATATATAGGTAAAGGCCCAAGCAGTCCATCTTCCCATAATAGGTTCAATGAAGCGCGAGCTAACTGGAACACATTTACAGAGACATCGAAACTACACCACACATCCATAGGACACCTACACGTTGAAGAAGCTACCCAACTCCTCACGGCGCACATCCTCGACGCCGCCGAAAAGTCCATTCCCCACGCCTCTGGTGCCCCGTGCAACCAGAGGAGGCCGTGGTGGAATGAGGACTGTAGGCGAGCGCGAGAGGCCCAGAACAAGGCGTGGGGTATCCTTCGTCGGTACCCCACGTCGGTTAACCTCATTTTGTTCAAACGGGCCAAGGCGTTTGTAAAACGTGTGCGCCGTGAGGCAAAACGAGAGAGTTCGCGTTCCTTCATAACATCAATATACTCCTACACAGACACACGGAAAGTATGGACAAGAATACGCAAACTCAAAGGACAACAGACACACAGCCTGCCTCTGGTCAGCACAACCGGGGACACACTGGAAGACCAGGCTGACACACTCGCACAACACTTCCAACACGTTTCCAGTTCAGCACACTACACAAACACTTTCATGAAACGCAAACAAATGGCCGAAATGAAGCCTTTACATGACAATGACAGGTAAGCCACTTCTTATAACTCTGAGTTCACTTTTCATGAGCTGAGGGGTGCTCTGAGCCCGTGTAAACCCTCAGCTCCAGGCCCAGACAACATTACATATACAATGATACAGAACTTACACACAGACACTCTTGTAACACTTCTTCACCTTTTCAACAAGATATGGCTTTCGGGGCACATTCCAAAGTCTTGGAGGGATGCCATAGTTGTAGCATTTGTGAAAGAAGGGAAGGACCCTTCTTCTCCCGCTAGCTATCGACCCATTGCCCTGACCAGCTGCCTGTGCAAGCTTCTCGAGAAGATGATAAACCGGAGGCTTGTGTACTTTTTGGAGTACAACGGTCTTCTTGAGAGCTGCCAGGCCGGCGTCAGGGCGGGGAGATCCACAAACGATCAACTTGTGGCACTAGAGTCATACAATAAGGATGCTTTCATTCACAAACAGTTCTGTCTTACAGTGTTTTTTTACATAGAGAAGGCCTATGACACCGCATGGCGTTATGGCATACTTACTGACCTTAAGTCGTTCGGTCTTTCTGGTAACATGTTAAATACCGTTATTAGTTATTTGTCGGAGAGAACCTTTCGCGTCCGAGTTGGTTCTGCACTGCCAAAGGTACACGTGCAGGAAAATGGCGTGCCGCAAGGTGGAGTTCAAAGCTGCACTCTCTTCATAGTAAAGATGAACTCCCTTGGGAAGGCACTGCCGCCTACAATTTCTTACTCAATGTATGTAGATGACGTGCAGATATCGTTTAAATCTTGTAATATGTCAATATGCGAACGTCAAGTCCAGCTCGGCGTCAAGTAACCTGCCAGCTGTGCAGAGAAGGATGGTTTTAAATTGAATCCTGGAAAAAGCTCCTGTGTTGTGTTCACTAGGAAGCGCAGGATCCTTCCAGACCCAGACATTACACTTAATGGCGTGTCGCTTGCTGTGAACAAGGAGCACAAGTTTTTAGGAGTTGTGTTTGACCAGAAACTCACATTCATTCCACACATCAAGAAACCTAAACATAAATGTCTTAAAACAATGAATATCCTGAAGGTTCTCTCCCGCCATTCGTATGGTTCCGACAAAGAACTCCTACTACGGCTCTATACTGCTTTGGTTGGGTCTCGTTTGGACTATGGCAGTGTGGTATATGGGTCGGCGAGTAAAATAGCATTGCGAATGCTTGACCCAGTACTACACTTGGGGCTACGGCTTGTGTCGGGTGCTTTTCGCACTAGCCCTGTCGAGAGTATATATGTTGAATGTAATAAGTGGAGCCTTGAGAACCAGCGAACGTACATGGACTTACTTTATGCTTTTAAAATTTCATCTCAGAATAACCACCCTTTTTATCCTGTCCCTAACGATACATCGACATCTGTGCTGTTTGTATATCGCCCATCCGTTACTCCGCCTTTTTCACTTCGAGCGAGAGAGCGAGCCTCGGATTTGAGTGCTTCGTTTTTAGACGTGTACAGGTCATCCTCTTTAAATATTTTACCGCCTTGGCAAGTTCGCCCTGTGTCCTGTGACCTTTCTTTTATAAAGCTTGTCAAAAATCGGGTACCGCGAGCTGCAATACTGCAGCACCTTCTTTCTTTGCAGTTCAAATACCCACGTGCTGAATTCTACAGTGACGCTTCTAAAACCTCCACTATGGTGTCGTGCGCTGCTCATGGTCCAAATTTCAATGCAGCCAGAACCATGAGCGTGCACACAACAATTTTTTCAGCAGAAGCGTACGATATTTTACTGATTGTACGACATATCCTTGAAAATCAAATTCCCAATTCTATCATCTACACAGATTCTTTGACTGTTGTTCGCGCATTATCATCGCATAAACCCCCCAAAAACCACATATTTAATCTTTTATTCAACACTATCACGCTGGGATCGCTGGGAACGAGTTGGCAGACGAGAGGGCCGGTGCTGCTGCACTTAGGAACACTGTAGTCGTGACAAGCGTACCATATACAGACCTCAAGCCACACATAAGACAACACTTGCGCAGAACATGGCAAACACACTGGAACGAACAGACAGACAACAAACTACGTGTAATAAAGCCACACTTGGGACGGTACACAGCTGACTCACACAACAGAAACACAGAAGTCGTCTTGGCTAGGCTACGGATGGGACACACGCATGCAACTCACTCGTATCTGCTGACGGGATCTCCTAGACCCCAGTGCGGCAGGTGCGGAGAGGCCCTATCCGTAGTACACATACTAATAACATGCAAGGCACTTCACAAAACACGACACAAACACTTCAGGGAACTCTACAGACAACATATTCCCCTACATCCATCGCTGTTTCTTGGTGACAATGTCATGGTTTCCCTGAAACGTGTGTTTGAGTATTTGTCAGATGTTAAGTTTTTAAACCTTATCTCATATCACGCATAATCAAATCTGGCCCTATACACCAGCCATCACCATTACCTTTAATTGATTTTGCTATGTTCGGTTTACATGTTTTTATACCTACCTGTTCGCGCTAATCACGTCGCTTCATTATATAACTTCGTTTCTGGCGCTCTTTGCCCTTGTTGGCCTTGCGCCATGAAACACCAACCATCATCATCATCACCCTGCAGATATTCTGGAGGTCGTGGGTTCGAATCCCACCAGGCAGTCATTTTTTTCACCACTTTCTTCTGACTCAAAAATTTCATCGGTTTCTATGTCCTACCGCATTCCCCCTTTGCTTTCTGAGGTTTTCCTGACTGCCAACCCTTATTCTCTCTTATTTCCGCGAGCCCCTTATTTCCCATTTCTGATTCAATATACGCAAAGCGAGGGCATCGGTTCTGGCAGTCCTCGTGCCGAAGGTTTCTTAAGAGGGTTGAACGCTGGTCGTCCACTCTCGACATGTAGACGCTCCAGTCACGGCCCGGGGGTTATAAAGAAGGTCCCTTGCAC
This sequence comes from Haemaphysalis longicornis, assembly GCF_048455015.1. Lineage (NCBI taxonomy): Eukaryota > Metazoa > Arthropoda > Arachnida > Ixodida > Ixodidae > Haemaphysalis > Haemaphysalis longicornis. The sequence goes on along the minus strand of NW_027526422.1, from coordinate 80,678,678 downwards.
CCCGAGTAGTCCGAGTGGCGCTGGCTGCCACCCCCAAGTGCAGGAAACAAAAAAAAATACCTTAACATAAATACCCGTGAAAGTGATAACTTGGTTCAGTTGTTCCTGGATTTCTATTGATATTTAAAAGAATTAATCTTCTAGGCCCCAGTTAAGGGAGAAAAGCAGTGGTTTCATGGGAACCACGATTCCATGAATGAAAGTCCTCTTCATTTATCATATTTGGCACCATTCTCTGATGGATAATCAGTGCTGATATCACTTCACCGCCCAATGGCTATTCTGGTTAGTCGACAGGTTCTGAAATGCGTCCGCGATACTGTAGTGTGTTAATTCATGCAAAACATGTAAGGTTCTATTATCGTTTACCTAGTACTACGTACCAAAGCTAACATTTTGAACCATGAGTAGCCGAAGGAGATGCAACAGTGAAATATCAAGTAGACAATCAATCAATCAGCTTTATTTTTTTTAAATGGAAAACATGACGAAGTGCTGCACCAGTTTGACATGGTCTCAGCCCCATTACAAATTCGCAGAACAGTTATGCTAAGCCATACACGAGGTGTAGAAATAAATTGACAAGCATTGCATAGTATGTCAAAGAAAATATGTGTAGAAAAGCGCCAAATAATACCGGAAAACCCATTCTGAGAGAAATAAATAGACATGAACCTGGAAAGGAGGGGTTGACACGAAGAGGGACCAACATTCAGAGGCATAAATTGTCCCGTAAAGGAAATGAGCTGTGCGAAGTAGCTAATGAGATAATTTTATACATACGGAGTTTCAAATTTTTTCTGGTTTAATTACCTTGGCAGAAAAGGTAACTTGTATGACGAAGGTTGTCTAGGATCAGTAGTGCTAGCGGTTTGTGCGTTCACATCTACCTATACAACTCTTGCGTGAACCGAACTGGAGTACTCATGTGCAATTTGGGACTCTCATCAATCTGACCTGTCATGATACATTCAATCAGTCTAAAATGGTGCCGGCCAGTTTATTTGTATGACTACTCCTACCACCGCATCACGTCTGACCTTAAATCTCAAGCTAACCTATCAAATCGTGCAACAAGAAGCACAACGTCTCGTATATGTCTGTACCATAAATTATATCACTCCTCTCTTGGTAACTCTCTCATCACGCATGATCACCGCAACTCATGCCGTATCAATCATTCAAAAGCAGTTTACCCGCCGCATGCCTATACTTCTGCGCATCTTCATTCTTTCTTTTACATACAGCCACGGACCGGAACGACCTCCCCGCTGAAGCTGCGCACCACTCCAATGCCACCAATTTCAAATCAGCCACTTAAAGCATCATCCTTCTATAAGATTGGGGACCTCATGCAGTACGGGCCCTTGGGGGATATGAGGATGTAATAAATAAATAAATAAATAAATAAATAAATAAATAAATAAATAAATAAATAAATAAATAAATAAATAAATAAATAAATAAATAAATAAATAAATAAATAAATAAATAAATAAACTTTTTGTGCCTCGACAGAAAAAACACTCACGTTTGGTTTTAACATAGCCAGACTAAATATGGAAAAGGTATTATGATTAACAAAACCTTTATAAGGAGTATGCCGCGTATACGTTTCTCATTTCATTTTCTGGACTATTGGTTCGTGGTAGCCGGTTACACTAAAAGGTTAATACAAAAGCAGGTCCTACAACCACACCTCATGTTTTTATTACCATGACATTTCTGCTGTATACGTTGACAACATAAAGCAGCCATAATCAAAATGTAGCTACAGTTATAAAAGTTCATGAAAAATCAACAGATTGTACTGTGTAATCCCAAATGTGCGGTGTGGGCGCACGACGGAAATGCAGTAAAGGAGAGGGCATGGTACCACACCTGTAACCATCATCATAGTTGCCGCCGTAACCACTGTCGAAACTCTATTCGCACGAAAATTCACCACTCGCGAAGCGGCCCTGTACTTGTTTGCACGTGTTTCCTGTGAGGGAGTTTACTATGTTTCAGTATATTGTACTAAAATATTAGTTCTATGCTTAGTTCTAACGACCATTGCTGGTGTCGAAAACGGATTTCAGTCTCGCTTAAAGACCATCTTCGCGTTATGCGTCTAGGCAAAAAGGAACCCACCAGGGCAAAATGCATAATGCGAAAGAGTTTGGACTGCCACCTGTAGTTAGCACTCAATTGTAGAAACCAATTTGCTTGGGCGTTTTACGAAGAGCGCGTGAGCTAATTCGGCGATGTTCCGCGCACATGATAGTATCTTAATTTGCTAAGAAGGATCGAATGACAAATTAAGACAATATCCTTGGTGAAATAGCGTATATTGCGAGGGTGCTTCATAATCCTACAAATGATGGCCACCGAATGAACTATGGTCAAATGCAAACGTTTCCTTTTCATCTGTACATAATCATGAATACAAAATCATGAATGCCGGTGATCGATCATCTTCGTTTCTGTACATACTCATTATCATGATGTGTCGGCCCATCTAGCGAAAAGGGACAATAAACGTTGCTCTACCCACAAGCAAAAATAAACGTAGGTCTTTAAATATGCTTTATGTCATTTTATATGACTGTATGCATCAATAAATATTATTTAGAGGCCCCAAAGACCAACCTTAAAAATTTGTGCAGCCAATTCATGATGTTTGTATCGGTTTTTATGACTGGCTCGGCCATGATATGGGCTAAGTGCAAATCAAAACAGCTTGAACAATTCTTTCAAGAATAGAATTGTCTAAATTTAGCCAAGCATATAATAAGCAGCAGCACGCAAAGAACTTGAATGTATAAAAATCAATAGTTCTCATGCAATGGTGTTCCTAGCTTTGTAACCGCTGCAGAAGGTCAGGTCAGTGTCTTTCAGCTGCTTTCCAGGAACTGTTACCTCGGAACTCCCACTGTCAGCTGTTATCTGCGGTAGCTAGCTGTCCTGATTGGTGCCCCTGTATTGTGGTTGCCGAAATTGATGGTGGCCGGGGAGTGGAGGTTTCCAATAACCGGAGTTAAAGGGGCACAGGTAGCTTCATATAAAAATACTAGCATTTATTAACTTTTTAAACAGCGATATAGAGTCATACGCTTCATTTCATAAGGTAATTTTGTAGCTCACAACAGCGCAAAATATATTGTTTTATCCGACAGTTTAGTTTTAATTGCGTCATTTGTTTTTGTTCCAGGACCGTGGAAACTAGCGGACCTCTTGGCAGATAGCTGAGACGAACGAGAAACCTCATCTCTGTAGCAGTGCCAGAGAAACTGGACAATGCATCAACAAAAACCCAAGAGCGAGCCACATTTCTCACCGTTCGTTTGTCCCTTTATCTTACTTATACGTACTTCTATGTTCTAGGTACTTTTGCAATAGTGATTATTGCACTGTTCTTGGGGCTATCAGAAAAACACTTTCCAACTTTGCTGAATTTACAATAAATGGTGCTTACTTTATTTCTCCAATATTTAACTGCCATAAAATCTTTAGGCAAAAGAACTCGTTCCAAACTTACGGGGCATCGTAATAAAATAACAGCTGGTGCTCACATTCATCTGCCTGAATCGTCCAGACTAGATCTATGGAAGTAGTTCGCAGCCGTTACTACTTCTTCTGTGGCGTGTTCCAAAATAATTCTTACACTCTCTCGCTATTCTGATCGCGACTGACGGCAAGAGGAGATAGTTATGCAAAATATAGTTTGTATTACTTGTACCCACACTATTGCTTATTACGAAATGTGCTCCTTTTTCAGCCACATCATATAGTTGACAGCACTATTGAGGCCATTAGCAGTGGTAGTTGCGTGAATATAACGGTGTTTTCGGTGTTTAACGGTGTAAACCAAGCTTTTGTTCCACACTGAGCCAAACGGGGAATGTCCATTTGAAATAAATGCAATTCTAGTGTAGTTCTGGTAACTTGGGCTCTGCTTTGGGTACTCGAGTGTACATGTTGATTTCGGGGCTTTTCAAAATAAAGGCTTGAATTTTCTGAACCACCCATTACCGTGGTATTGCTTCTGCAAGAAACGTTTTGTACAAATTGTTCTCTTGCAATATTTCTACACCTTTCAGATACAATCAATTAAACATGGATAGATTTGAACAGAGCTAGAATGAAGAAGTCGCCTTTTACTGCATTTACCAGGCACGAAACAAAAAGGGCTCCTATGCGCGATGAAGAGATAACGATTTCTAGGTTAGTAACACTGGGACGTGCGCATCTTTTTCTTTACAGCTTCAGTCATTATTACACATTCGGGTGGATGTCGCGGCTTCCAGCAACATATCCAGAAATCTGGGACACGAGGCAACGGCGCCCCTGGTGGCCACGACGCGAAGCACGCGCGTTTTCAATGGGAAGAGGCTGTTTTTTTAATTTAATTAAAAATACAGGGCATAAATTGCATTTGTGAGAACGGGGAACGCTTCCAGGAATCAGTGCGTACATTTTAAAGGCCACAGCACGTTTGCGCACGCGAGATTAGTTGTTCCCACAGCGAATGAAGTTTAAACAATGGGAACCTATGGAAGCAGCTAAAATTTGGGGTCACTTTCAGCCACCTTTCAGCCACAAAAATGCGCCTAGTGACAACACAGTGGCTGAAATGCAAGTTGTGTTAACTGATATAGCTAGAGCAGGGACTTGGCTTCCCTGCGTGCAAACGACAAGTCATCACGCGGAGGATAAAGCGTTCCAAATTGACAATTTCTGAAACACAGTCACTGTTATCACCTAGCAGCTGCATAAACGCACTCTTCAGTCAGCGCTCCTGTGTGCCGATGGCCGAGCGGTTTTGCCTCAGGAACTTCGCGTTGGTTTCGTTGTGCCGGGAAGGGATGTCGATCCCGGACCTCGGAGGTCTTTTTATTTTTTTTTTCCGATTTAACTTTGGGGGTGAAAGGACGACAGTTTTGGTGACAAACGTTTGTACATCTACTGTACCTCGCTCGTTTGCTTTGTAAATTTCGTCCAGATATTCTTTTAAAGCCTATTTTCTCTGCTAATGAGGGGTAAAAGCTTGTCGCGAAATATTTTTAGCACAGTTTCAATGTTTTTTTTTTGTATATGTAATCTTAAGGTAGCTGGCTCTGATTCATTTATTCAACATACAGCAGTTATCAACGAGAAAGTTCAGAAATTGCAAAAAAATATTAGAAGTGACAGAGGTCCCTGCGATAAATTGCTAGGTTGCGCCTTCTACGCAGTTCACGTGAACTAAAAATGTCACAGTTCAGGAAAGTACAAGGGCGGCGCTAAACAAGAATTCGTATCATGGGAGTACATACGAGAGGGACGATATCTCTACGTTGTTTGCATGTTGGCGTTTAGCTTTGACCTTACAAACGGAAAACTTTTCCCTGACGCCTGTTGTTTCATGTCCCACGTTCAGCGAAGGCGCGCATGTTTTACATCTTGGTGGTGCGATCGCAATTTCCTTTTAGAGCAGTAAACAATCGTGACAGGTGACAAAATTAGATGGAAGTCATGGCTAAATATCCTAACCACCTCCACACAAGGAACAAAAAGGCCGCCATCCCGCCCTGCGAACGTGAATGTCCAGTGAAGCTGTATCAAACACCGCACATGCTGATGGGGGGTATGTTTTATTATTATTTTAGAGTAATGGTAGCGATAATCGCTTTGTGGTCGCTGTGGTAGACCGTGATTGGTTCCACGACCATTTTTCCTACATTCTTATGCAACCGGGAAACACACGCGGGGTGAAGGAATGTGCTCCCATTGCCGCAGGCGTGGTTATAGACCATTGTGCGGTTTGCACTTCACACGATAGTTTCGTATGAGATTAAACGGCCCTTTCGAAAGCAGCTGATACCTAACCTTTACCGGGAACACGTGCGAGGTTGTTCTCAATGTTCCCAGGACCTTAGCATCCATCATATGCGGTTTGATGTTTATTGAAATGAATTTTAAACTATCGTCGTCGTTGGACTGAGTGGTGCATATTTATGTTTAATTTTTTGGTACGTCTATGTACCCCTCTCCAAATCCGAGCTGCTTCGACCGTGTAGGAATGGCACAATCGTATTGACGTCGGCTACATATCGCGAGGGACCCAGGTTCGAATGCGAACACGTGAACCGTTTTTTTTCTTCAATTCACCCACTACCATCACCATTGCCAGTGAAAGTTGCCTTTCCTGCAGTGCGTTTTGTGTTTACGCCACGACATTTTCCCGCCAACGAGAAGTATACAGCTTCGTTGTAAACAGACCGAAGGTTCGTCGAGGAAGGACTAGACTTGCCGTGGGAGCTTGTTGGAGGTAAGCCTTTCGTTTGCATTAGATTTGTTTTCAAATACGGATGCTCTGTAACGAGTATTGCCTGCTCTGACTGTTATTTATGTAGCGGTTACGGTAACTTCGCGTTTCGTGCAGTGCTCTTTCTCCCCCTTTCCCCCTTTTTTTAAACACGTGCGTGAAAGCTGGTTCGGCAGCGTGCGACGTATCGTTGTCTGCGGATCGTCCTGGTTCCCCCGTGTCAAGTGTTGCGTCCACGCACACCAGACGTAATCGAATTAGCAGTTATCAAGCCGCTGGCGGTTTGTGCATACTAACGTTGTAGTCATACAAGGGTCCGGATTCTGTAAACTGGCGGCTGTATTTGGGAATGACAGGGTTTCGGCGTTGGAAATGCGTGTTTTCTTTGGTTCGGGAGTCCTGTTATCGTAGACAGCCGAAAAAAAATAGCGGCGCTCCTGAGAAGAAGCAAAACGACAGCTGGAAGCGACGCGACACTGGACGCAAAAAAAAGAAAAGAAAAGAAAAACGGAGAGCCATTTAGACGAGGAGGAAACGACAACAAGGAACGCGACGGTGTCGCTTCGAGTCACTGTTATTTGCCTTTGTAAATATACCTACAACATTTCGCCTTTTATTGCCGAGCTTCTAGGTTGTTTCATCTACTTTGCGTGCGAACTGAAGCTACTCAATTTATCGTCGGTAGACGGAAATATCGCAATCCTAAACGCTATCTGCATGCTTTCTGCTAGCGCGCGAGAATTGAAAAGCAGGCGCTGGCTGTTTAACGAAGAGCCATTATAGCTGTGCTTGAACCATGATCATCTTGTCCAAACATACTTTATAGACAATGTATAATTGATCATTTCGCCCCATGCAAACACAGAAAGCGCTGGACTGTTACAGGCTCCAGCCTCCCCCCCCCCCTCCCCCCAACTTTGATCTCAGCATATGAATGACAATTATTCAAGTTTAGTAACAGCGTAGTGCAGACAGAATGCAGAAAAAAAAACATTATTTTTTATCGTGTTTCAAGTAAGTGCAATGAAGGGCACCCGAATAGTTTCGTCCAGCCCTGTTACAGACTAGAGTGGAAATTCCCAGTTACTATGAATAAAACCCTCTAAGCACGCGTCATTTACATGCTATTTCCATTTTTCTTTCAGTTCGTTTTATAAATTATCGAAATCCTTTTTCTTTTATTTTTTCAGTCTCTGAAAGATCCCCCTCAGGCCATGCTCCTGGTCGAATAATATATGGATTAAACGGAAGGTAGCAGTTTGCAAACCCTGTTATTATGACATGGCTTCACATTTCATTCTTACAAGCTGGTTCTATTTTCCACTTGCTACGGGAATCACATTGATTTGCAATGCGTTATGCAGAGAAGGAAAAGCTGAAATTTTAAGGATGTGCAATGCCGTCAGGATTTCCAGTAGCGTATGAACCTTTCCATGCGCTGCGAAAAATAAAAAGAATATTGGCGCTTTTAAGAAAGTGCAAAACTACAGAGTTTTAGCTGAGCCGCTTTACGGCCAGTGGAGCGCAGACGCCAGTGTACCTGGGCAGAACGCTGAGGTCGCCAGCGGTTTCCCGGAGCGGCTTTCACGCGCGCTTCACTGTCCACCCAACGGTGTTAAAAGGGTACTGACACCAATTTTCGGGGCTGATATTATTGTACAGTTCGTTTTCTTTACCCACCAGGATACCCTGCGTAAAGTATGAACAGCATGCGTCGCGTTGAACATATCCTAAATTGATTGCAAATGTAGCACCGACGAGACGGCTGTGCTGGAGGCTTCCACCGAAATCTACATCGTGTGACATCACGGTGTGCTAGAGCAAACGAGGTGAGATAGCCGCGTGCTCCCCTACTCTGTGCTGTCCACCCAGCACCCGGCTAATGGCAAGGCGCAACCGTCTGGCGCGTGGATGGAGTGTCACAGGTTTTAAGTGCGAATGCACTTCTTAAGCGACCCTGAACCTGCGTCCACCGGCGATGTCCGCATAGCATACCCACGTGGGGGATTGGCCAGGAATTTCCTCGTCTTCCTTGGCAACGGGGGGAGATGGGCGCGCGCTGCCTGGGCGCTGACATGGCACATACCCACGTGGGGGATTGGCCAGGAATCGGGCGTGAGAAGGGCTAATGCACCCGCTTAAAGGAGTACTGACACGAAATTTCAAAGCTGAGATCCGCTCTAGCAATCAAGTACAACGACAACACAAATAGGTGTCTGTGAATAAATGCATCTTTCTTTCTTTGTAGTTGTGTGTGTGTGTGTGTGATCTCTCTTTCGCGAACATTACCGAACCGCGCAAATTCAACTCGTGCATTCGCACTTTCACATTCTTCCCCTCGGGGAAATGCGGGGAATTTTTTCGCATACCCACGTGTTAGTGCCGGCCCTGTTCAGCGGAAACCGTGATGTCCTAGCGCACTTTTGGTCACCTACAAACTCCGGGCTTTTTGAAACGGAAGCCGCTGACGGCGGTTTTACTGCGTTATAGTTCCTCATTTATCGTGCGCTGATGTATTTGAATTACTGGTTCATGATAGTTAGCCCCGTAGGCATCGATCGAAGCAATAAAAACATGACGTAAAAATTTGGTGCCAGTACTCTTTTAAGTGGTCTGTGTGATATAAACGCTTCTTTTTGTTTCAAAGCTAGGGGTTATTTTTATCATTTTTGACTCAAATAAGGGAATGCACCGGTCGGCTAGGGAAAATAATTTGTCTCTGTAGTGCACCCAGTTATCACTGATGTTACGACTGTAGAAAGATGGCAGGGATGTGTCAGTATAGAAGGTCTTGATTTCGGCCTTAATTTTGCTGTAGTCACATTTACTGTCACCGTGATTTTTTTTTTCAGTGCCAGTCAAAGCAAGCCCAATGTCAAGGGTTATTTGATGGCGGTTATGATCGCGAAATCCATAGATGTGTAGCACGGTACCAACTGTTTCAGGGCCGGTCGTCAGAATGAGGTCGGGGATGTTAGAACTGCGAGTGGATTGGTTCACCATTTGAGACATAATGACTAAGGCTAGGTTTATAAACTCAATAGGCGTCTTCTTCCAACCTACTAAAGTTACTATATTTCAGAAGGCGGTCGAAAACACGCAAAAAAGCTTTAATTGAAGGTCAACGCCGGTATTGAATTGAAATTTGGCGTGCGCTGCATCCTTGGACGAATGACAGGGACAGTGGAACAGACAAAGCTTATGTTGGTACGCAAACTTGTAACTGGTTGAATCAAGGTGTTGATCGTTACATGTATGCATGCGAGGTAGTGGTGGGGTACAATCATGGTGAAACAATGCTCACGTATGCTCACGAGACATCGCATTTTTTCTTTGTCATTGCGATCTCCCTATCAGTGCGCGCTATTGTCGGCACGCTTAACACATTCGCCATGTGCCTCCGATAACATATTAATTAAGAGCCTCTACCACCCCCTCACTCTCTGGTCCCGAGAGTATGACAGCACAGTTGCATATGCTCCAGCCGCGTATCCACACCTACCACAGTGGGCAGCTAGATGGACCGGGGACTGCAGTTGTTTGCAAGCGTTGTTGCGCTCGAAGTCTGTCCTTCAAACACTGGCCAACCTGGCCGATGTAAGATGCGCCACAGGAGAATGAAATTTATAAACAACGCCAACTCCGCATTCGACGAATTCGCTTATGTGTTTTACGCTGCAAGACCATACCACGTTTTGCGTGGTTTCCTTCAGATAATTTACTTTTTTGATCATCGCGTTTAGTTTCGAAGGCGCAGAACATACCACGTAAATATTGTGCCTGTCTGCCACTTTTTACTGCAAGGCAGTATATGTCTACCCGCCCCCCTTCCCCCCCCTTCCCTACACACTTTACATTCCAGTGTCATCGATTTACTCGGCGCCCCTCCGGGGGGCTCCACCTCACCACCACTGACACCTCTTTCACAACTGTTTTCCCCCTCGCGTCCACCGATGCCCCTTTGGAAAGATTCGCAGTCGGCAGATAACGGCGGTATGCGGTTATCAGATGAATGCGAAAAATAAACAGAAGCACGGATGGGCGTAAAAAATGCACTGAAGATTACTACACTTCCTCATATGAAATTTGTGCGAAGCGCTGCAGTCGTCTCGGTCACGGTGCATTTCTACTGCGTCTCATGAAGTGTTCGCGTGATCAGCGAACGTACGGCGGCGTGCGCTACTCTGCTGCTACCTCGCAGTGCGCCTCTGCGTTGCGAGGTTGTAAATGTAAACGTTGCAAATCGTGTTTGTACCTCCCGCCCAAATGGCACGTGGTTCCGATTAGACTCGCACAAGAGAGCAGCCAGCATGTTGTTGCATATCGGGTTTAGACCTCCCGCGCAAACGTCACGTGGTTTGGATCAGCGGAGATTGGAACAGCGTCTGGTGAAAGTGTCAGAGGCAGGGCGTTCCTTGGTGGCGATACATTAAACATGTGCCAGGGAAATGCAGTGAAAGATGACGCCGTAGCCGCACATCGTCTCGTACTCCACTTCACCCTTCTCAAGACGCTCCTCTCCGGTTTCTTTCTTTCGTCGCTGCTGCGTTCACTCACTCGGTTACGCAGACATAAATAGATGCCGTTCCCGCGAAGCCTAGGTAAGAGCTGCCAAAGGGCTGCCCCCTAAAACTACCCGCCGTCGCCGTTTCCACTCAAATTCACTTCGCCAAGTAGCTCCGAATCTCTCCCGGTATATAGAAGAGAAACTTCCCCAGTTGGAACGCCGATTTGGGCCCATATTTCTTCTTCAGCTTTGAAGGCCTTCCGAGCGGCATTTTCTCCGTTGTCTTTCACGCCTCAGTATGCGCCATCACCGGTTGCCGGTTTATGCGTGCACGGTTTGCGGGTAGAAAAAGGGGGGCGTACATGCACAGCTAGGCTTCATGCCGCTACTGATGAAATGCCGGTTGTACTGTATTTAGATGTCGAAATTACACGGCTCAATGCGGGGATTCGGCTGTCCTCTTCAATCAAGTGGTTCGGGTGTGGCTTGATATGTTACACACGCATCTTACATGCACCGTAGGGTGTGTACGACGGGGAAGGAAAACGGAAAGCCACATGTTTGTACACGAGAATAGAGCTCAAGGAATTTCATGTTTTAAATAGTTATGGGGCGGATGCATGCCGTTCGTTTGGAGGGAGATCAGCAATAATCGAAGCGTTGGCCCGAACACACCCGCGACTGGGGGCAAACAATGGAGGAAACAATGGGTTCCCAATTTAGAGGAGAGGTTGCACGGGGCGGGGCGGGGTTGGCCACCAGCGAGGCCGCGCAAAGCGCGTCATCCCTATTACATATTTGCCTCGAATCGAGGCGCTTTTTCAAAGAAAGTGCTACGAGTTGTGCCGCGCCTCCGCCAGATGGCGCCACGGGTCCCGCGACCGAGAGAAGACGCAGTGAAACATCCCCCTCGCGAGGGGCACGATCAAATGCAGAGCATTTCCGGGGGCGCACGACGTTAAGTAGTTTGCGTTACGTTAATGTTGTTGCACTTGTGGCAACTGCTGACGAGAGAGCGCTTGTCAGCAGTAATTTGAATGAGTCAACGATATAAGGCGCATTCCTAGCGTCCCATTCTGTGAGGCTTTGTGGCGCAGTGGGTAGAGCACCATGTACATTGCGTTCCGCCCGCAGGGTCGAGGGATCGAAACCGGGCGCCGGATAGTATTTTTTTTTATATAGTAGGGATGGGTGCGGTGCGGACTACGGACGTCAACGCGGGTGACATCGTGAGTTACTGAAATGCTCTGCATTTAAAACAGCGGAAAACTGCTGCCACCGCCGTTACCGTCTCAATTTAAGCTGGTGGAGTAGCGGCGAATCCCTCCAGGATGAACAGCAAATTGCCCGCTTGGAACGCCGGGGTGAGCCAATATCTCTTCTTCAGAGGCCTTTCAGGGGATATTTTCGGCGGCGTCTGTCACTTCTAAGCACGCGAGCATGACCGGTTTCCGGTTTATGCGTGCGCAGGTTTGTAGCGGAGAATGGTTTGAGGGAGGAGGAGATGCGTGCACGCGCCACTATAGGTTTCATGCCCGTACCGATGGGTGACATGTCCTTTGTGCTGGTGAGAGATTTAAACGCAGAAGTTAAACGGCCCAATGGGACCTGTCTGGAAGCCTTAGTGCTAGAGCGGATTGCGTTTGTGTGTTACACAAACAGTAACATGCTTACGATGCGGGAGGGACACGGAAAGCTCCATGTTTATCTGCAGGAACATAGCTTGGCTCCTTCAGACGTACATTCAGCTAAGTGGCTAGGAAGTATGCTTCATCGCAAATTACAACAAACGTGTTTTGTTTTGTGCACTCCGTGGACTGCGTCCAGCTTTGCAGGTCATCATTCTTCACAGAGTGTAAGAGCACACATTTTTTCAATATGTGCGAAACTCTGTGCACGTACGAGAGCACTACGAGGTTTTTTTTTATCTAGTTTCGCTGTTTACTTTGGTGATGAATTTTTCTCGGGAATTTCTTGTGAAGTTTGAGCTTTCAAGCTGAGCGCCTTAGGTCCAGCGGATACACGAAGCAGGTGGTGATTTCCGTTACTAAAAGTGCCTCAGAAAAATTCACGACAAACCGAAAGGAAAAGCGAAACTACACAAAAAAATCCCTCGTAGTGCTCCCGTACGTGCACAGAGTTTCGCACACACCGAAGACAGTGGCAGGCAGGCACAACATTTACGTGGTATGTTCTGCGCCTTCGAACTAAAGGCGATGTGCGTATGATTTGTCTGTCGCACTGTTCCTGTCATCGTCCAAGGATGCAGCGCACTCTAAATTTTAATTCCAGGCCATACCAACTAGCCCCTACACAAGCCCTTGTTAGCTTCAACGCTGCTGTCATGCGTTTCAATCGCAGTTTTTCAAGCAAAGCTTTTTACCTCTACCCCCCAAGGGTTCTTTCGTGACCGTTGGTGTCACCAGAAAACTGCAGCGAACAAATAAAAGAATTCACTGGCACCACCGGGAATCGAACACTGAACTAATAAACTAAGAAAGCGAGAACACGTTGGCTTACCGATTTAGCTACGAGCCCACGCGAAGACAGGGAAGACAGGTGGTGTACTCATCAAGCACATCTACGGGTTTACCCCCTGCGTTCTCGCTGAATGCCACGTGAAAGCGCCACGCGACCACTCACTTGCTCATGTGCTAAGAGTTCCAAAAATTAAAGGGAGGTCCCACCAAAGCATGGCATCACATTTCTAGTACGCCAATGTGCTAAAGACTGTGACCTCCAGTGTTCCCGTAAAAAAATTTCAGCTCCTTGTCGTCCGCCCTTACGCCAAACCAAGGAATACATTCAAATACTCCTTGATGGCCAGGTCATCACTCCAAGCCCCAGCATCAAGATCCTGGGCGTACATCTCGAGGCTAACACAAAGAGTGACGTGTCCTTGCAGCGCCTAAAAAATAGCATTAATCAAATCTTACACATGATCAGGCGAGTTGCCAACAAGACGCGAGGCCTAAAGGAATCCGATACCTTTCGATTAATTGAAGCTTTTGTCCTCTCTAGAGTCACTTACGTCAACCCTGCTCGACAAGGAAGACATTAAGATGCTTTATATAATGACCAGATAGGCGGTCGAGCAGGCCATTGATCTTCTCATGAGCGCGTCCACACAGAGGCTGCTATGCATGGTGCTCCACAACATGGTGGAAGAGCTGATAGAAGGCCATCTTTCTAACCAAAAGGTCCGACTCAGAACTGCGGTGGGTATCTGCATGCTTCACCAGATTGGCTGGGCAGCCCAGAATGTCACTCCGCTTGACGTACTCCAAGACTCTTGGCGACTAAAACTAAAGATGCTCCCTTTGCTTAGAAATATGAACCCCTCACAAGACGAGGCTCACCGAAAAGCATGGGCTCAAGCACTATACACCACCCTCGGTGGTGACCACGCAGTTATCTACACAGACGCCTCCAAACATCGAGGGCAGAAATATGCCATCATCGTGGCTACCTCCAGAACCAACCTCCTTGCGTGTACCTCCCTTAGGACCCAATAAATGACGGCAGCAGAAGAGGCAGCCATCACCTTGACTCTCACTCAACCAGGGGTTCGGAGTGTAGTCACTGATTCCCAGCAAGCCTACTGGAATTACCAGTCGAGTTGGGTGTCCTGACCTCAATGCGCGTGCCAAAAAAACACTTCCCAAACCGCTCCATTCAGCTCATCTGGACACCCCCTCACACTTTAATGGAGGGCAACAAATACGCCCCCCCAACAAGCCTGCGCTTTTAACTCCCGTGCTAAGGAGCGGCACGAGGACAGTCACCCGCTCGTCACGTTCAGGGAGATAACCCAGCATTATTGCCTTATGAGACAGAGCGTACCTTCACCTTACCCTGACCTTTCCAGAGATCAGCAAACTACCGTAGCGCGGAAATTTGGCCTTGTTGGTTCATAACTTACAAATATATAGCGCAGAAGACGAGAGACACAGATAGAGAGAAGACACAGACACAGACATAGCGCCATGTGTGTCTACTTGTCTGTGTCTCTCGTCTTCTGCGCTATATATTTGTAAACAAACTACCGTATGGCTCATACAATCCGGGCTCCTTCTCACAGCCTACGCGTCTTCCCTTAATGTATCGGAATCGCTACGACGCTGAATGTAAATTTTGCTCAGAAGAAGGAACACTCCGCCCCGTAATCGGGGTGTTCGACTTTAGCCCTGAGCACTCTCTCGTTCCGTCAACTACACAACAAGAGCAATTGGAGATGCTGCTGTCCAGGCCCTCTCTACCTACCCAGCTTCAGCGGATGGAGAGAACACAGGCCGCGTGGACTGCATATGGGCCCCACAGAAGACGAAATCACTCCCCAGGGATGCACTGTGGGCCGTTCAGAAATGTGAACAATATTTCTTCCCCCTTCTCCTCCTTCTCTGCCGCAAAACTCGTCGCCCTCCGTCCACGGCGCAGAGACGGAGAAGTCAGATCGTCTAACACCCGGTTGAAGTTTACTTTAATTTTATAAAAAAAAAAGTTTTCACTCTTGTGCTAGGAGTTTTTGACGCTAGGGGGCTATGGAGTCATAACCTACTCCACATGAGCTCTCGCTTTTGCTGCTTTTCATGCGGAAAAAGGCCATTCACCTTTCTCAGTTGTGCATCAAGAACACCGGCAAGTCACAAGGAATCTCCCGTTGCCCCGTTTGCCGCAGTGAGTGCATTTTAGGCCAAGATTTCAGGCTGTTTAAACATCGCATCAGGCTAGGCCTCACGAGAGGAACGTTCCAAGGCCGGCGAAGGAGAGCGCCTTGAGGAGCCAGTAGCACATGCCCGCACCACGCGCATGAGCAGCAGCGCGAGCTCTCCTCGGCAAGCTGCGGCTGCGCAAGAGCTCCACGAGCCGGTCTAGCCGCAGCTGCTCGTCGCCGACGCAAGCTCCCACTACCCCACAATGAGCCAAGCATCCGACGCGGCGATGCACGCGCAAAGCAAGGAACAGAACGAGGAGGACAACGCTATGCACACCGACTCCACTGAAGAAAGCGGCTCGCCAGCGAAGTGGGCATACGATGAAAACAGCGGCAGAACAATCGATTTACGGAATCAATGGAAAGTGACCGAAAGGAAACGAAACAAGACCGCCGCCACTCAAGGAGCCGCACAAGCCGCACAACCAACCTCCCAGCACTCGGCCCCGGAGACGGCGCAGCGGAAACGTTCCCGGATGCCACCATTGCCTATAGACGACACGAAAATCATTTATCGCCCACAAGCCGGCCTTCAACTTTCGAAATGGTCCCTTGCAGAAATTACTAACGCCATCGGAAGAGCAAGCAAAATCACACAGAAGGAATTCTACGACAATGTTCGCATTCAAGTGCATCGCATCGAAAACCTCGTCATCGCAAGTACGCCAAGGAAAGACCTGGCTTTCGACTTCCTCGGAGAAATCAGCAGCATTCAACTAGGACGAGACATATTCACCGTGCGAGCCCATGTGAAAACTCCGGGATGGATCAGCAGAGGAGTCATCAACGGCGTTCCACCGAATACCAGTCCCGGAGAACTCATGGACGGACTCCGCGTGCCAGAGCGATATACCATTGTTGCAGCACGAATGCTTGGAAAATCGTCTGCAGCCGTCATCTACTTTAATGGCCCCCACGTACCGTTCAACGTGATATATCAGAGCGGTGACTACCGTTGCCGGCCCTATCGCAAGACAGTACAGTACTGCCGTTTTTGCGGGGAGCTGGGCCACCGGCAAGACATATGCCCGCACCCAGCTCAAAACTTCTGCCACAAATGCGGCCAGAACAATCAATCACCTGACCACGACTGTCGACCATGCTGCAAAATCTGCAAACAACCGCATGAGACCGCAGGGACAGACTGCAGACAGAAGCTGAAGCCAGGACCACCCCCTCACAAGGTTCGACACCAATGGGAAGTAAAGAGCCCAGAACTACAGAGTTGTTGGCGGCCCTGCACAGAGGACTTCCCTGATCTACAAGCAGTCAAGACCACAACTTCAGATAGCAGCGCTAACACCGCGCAGAGAAGCAGCAGAGACAGATCTAGAGCGCGTTCGCTATCTCGATCCGGCTCGCGAGCTTCATCCCAAAAGAGAGTGAGCTACGCCAATGTGGCAAGAGAATCTGGAAGAAGCTCCGGAGACGAAGCTGCCATCAAAGCCTTAGAGATGAAGATTCAAAGCCAGCAAACTCTCATTGATAAGCTGCTCCAGCGCTGCCGTGAACAAGAAGCTGCTAAACGCCCTCCACAACAAGTGCTACTCACAGAGGAGAGAGCAATTCAGCTAACTGAAGACAGAATTACCGCACTTGAACAGCGGATCATGGTAAACCTACAGCAGGTAGTCGCGGCAGAAATCCAGAAGGCCATAGCGCCTTTTGCGCAGCAAGCATCGCACAACACGGCAATCTTTGACAACTTCGTCGCATACGCCAGGAAGAACTTCATCACCAAAACGGTGCTCGATTCACTCCTCAGCCCTATAGATGCGGCGCGTAAAAAGGCAAGAAAAGAAAGCCACGACGCTTCACGTTCTTGCTCCCTAAGCCGAGAAGAGCTCTCTGACGTGGAATCATTCGAAGATGGCAGTCCAAACTAACGGCACCACAGACGCCTTACAAACCAAAATCTGGCAATGGAACTGTAGGTCTATCAGGCGCAAAATAGCTAACCTCCTAGAATTCACTAAACAAGATCAACCAGATGTGATAGCCCTCCAGAAAACATACAGCACAAACATTCGCCTTCAAGGATACAACACCTTCAGCAAAACAGAGCGCACCGCAGTCCTGACTAAAAAGTCCCTTACCACCCAAGTGCACGAAATCACGGACACAAACGTGGACCATACACTTGTCGAAATCTTACCTGAGAGAAAGACTCAGCAAAGCCTCTTTATTTTAAGCATCTACAGCCCTCCTCGAGACCACCTGCCGAACTTCGAGCAATTTATAAGGAAAATCAGGGACATCACGAAAGGGCACAAAGTCGTCATCGCGGGTGACTTTAATGCTCCACACACGGCGTGGGGGTACCCGTCAACAACCAAGAAAGGGACCCGAATCCATGACGCAGCCCAATCTCACCATTTAAGTCTCTGGAACGATCCGCTGCAACCAACCCGAGTAGGAAACAGCGTCTCCAGAGACACTAATCCCGACCTCACATTTACCCCCGGTATCCCGCAGGCGGAATGGACCCGATTAGAGGAGACGTTAGGAAGTGACCACCATATACTACAACTCGAGATAAGCCATCCAAAAAGAACTGTTCGGTCCGGGACAGCAAAACTCACGGATTGGAAAGCCTTCCGTAGCGACCTCAATCCCGGAAACATCGAAGAAATTGACGAATGGCTTTCTAAGATACTTGAGAAAGCGGAAGAGCATACAAAAATAATTCAACTGAGCACAGATACTCCCGCTGTTGACCTTCACCTCTCCCACCTTTGGGAAGCAAGAAGAAGCCTCCTCAAACGGTGGAAAAGACAAAAGCACAACAGAAAACTCAAGCTGAAAATCGCCGCCATCACTATGAAAGCCGAATAATATGGCGCCCTACTCTGCCGGCAAAATTGGGACAAAGCATGTGACCAACTTCAGGGCACCCTCAGCACGAAAAGGACCTGGCATATCTTACGAAGCCTCCTGGGGACTACAGCGACAAAAATGCAGCAAAAGCAAGACCTCCAAAAATTAATCCACTCATACGCAGGCACCCAACAAGACATACTAGATGAGATACAACGCAAGTTGACCGGTAACATCCCATCGAGTCCGACAAGTACTGATCCGTACCGTGGCCAGCATAATCCTGACCTCGATCGGCCCTTCACAAAAGCTGAAATGGAGGCAGCCCTGGCCAAACTCACAAGGAACACTTCACCCGGCAATGACAAGATTACCAATAAGCTCCTCCGTAACCTACCTTCAAACGCAGCAGAAGCGCTCCTAGAGTATTTTAACGTATGCTGGGAAACAGGCGAACTGCCGGCAACCTGGAAGCATTCGGATGTGACCATGATTCCCAAGCCAAACAAGCCTCTACGTATTGAGAATCTTCGCCCTATATCGCTGACTTCCTGTGCGGGTAAACTTCTTGAGCACATGGTCCATGCTCGGCTCACGTCATATCTCGAGGACAACGGCTACATACCGGACACGATGTTTGGGTTCCGACAGCATCTGTCTACCCAAGACATCCTTTTGCTTCTGAAGGAGGACATCATAGACCGCCTGGATCGCCATCACAAGTCCTGCATACTCGCCGTCGACGTAAAGGGCGCCTTTGACAATGTCAAGCACGAAAAGATCCTCGAAAATCTGCAAAGTACCAATTGTGGCCCCAAAGCTTACAATTATGTTCGAAACTTCCTCACCAATCGTACGGCAACGGTTGGCATCGGCAACCTTCGAGGCGAAAAATTCCACCTACCAAACAAAGGCACGCCTCAAGGTTCGGTGGTCTCCCCGCTGCTTTTCAACATCGCCATGCTACACCTGCCAAAGAAACTTAAGACCATCGAAGGACTAAGGCATGCTCTTTACGCAGACGACCTCACGCTGTGGGCGAGAGCGCCTACAACGGGGAAACAACAGGACTCTCTACAGGAGGCTATCGACGTGGTAGTTACCTACTTAGACTCTTGCGGCCTCCAGTGCGCTCCGGACAAGTTCGAACTTCTCGTGCTGAAGGCTCGAACTCGAGGACGGCCAGCCAAACTTGTTGATGCGGATCCCAGCGTCACTCTTTACGGAGTGGAAATTCCCAAGGTCAACTCCCTTCGGGTACTGGGTCTTACAATACACAAAGATGGATCGGGTGCAGCTCATCTTCCCAAGCTACAGCAAACAGTGACACAAGTCACCCACCTCGTTAAAAGAATCACAAATCAACGAAGGGGGTTCAAAGAACAAGACACCTTACGGATCATTCAAGCATTAATAACCAGTAGGATGACGTACGGCACCCCATACTTAGCCTTAAAAAGCGCTGAAATAAAAAAAATGGACATTATGATCAGGAAAGCAACCAAGACTGCTCTGGGAGTCCCTTTCATGGCATCCACCGACAAGCTGCTTAAATTAGGCGTACATAATACGTGGGAGCAGATGGCCGAAGCCCACAAAGCCAGCCAACTCGAACGCCTCAAGCTCACTTCTACAGGCAGAGCAGTACTCCGCTATCTCAATTACAGTGAAACATACATCGCGGACACCGACGAAAAAGCAAGACTACCATTGGAACTCCGAGAGGCCATCTTTGTAGCACGCATACCACGTAACATGCACCCCTCTTACCATAAAGAAAGAAGAGAAGCAAGATCGAAGGCACTCCTCCGAAAATATGCCAAAGATCCCAACACAAGATACACAGATGCCGCTCGATACCCAGACCACACTGCTTTCGCAGTAAGCGTCACGGACCAACCAGGCAGGGAACTGGCGTCGGCAACAATACCGGCTCGTAACCCCGAAACGGCGGAAGAAGCAGCCATCGCCTTGGCAATGACAACCTGCAGCGACCGAGCACTGATATTCACCGACTCCCAAGCGGCATGTCGGAACTTCCAAAAAGGACGCGTGTCCGCGACAGCACTTAAAATCTTAAAGACGCGCCCCCAACTTCCTGACGCCTACGTCACCTGGATCCCGGGGCATGAAGGGATGGCGGGAAACGAAGCAGCGCACGCTGCAGCCCGAGAACATACAAGCCGGGCCTTCCTGCCACCCAACATCCGTGCGGCAACGGGCGCAGAAGAGGTACCCACGACCTATAGGGCAATATTGGAGCACTACCGACTTGAGCGGAGGAGATATCCCCCACCACATCTCGATCTCACCAAGGAAGAAAGTGTAATCCTTCGTCGCCTCCAAACAAACACATTTGCACACGGAATAATCATGCACCGCATTTACCCCACGCAATTCCCTTATCTCTGCCCTTATTGTGACATACCCGACACCTTGCCGCACATGATCCTGGAGTGCCCTGGCGAAGACCGCCGCCCAGACCCACCTGTGGGTAGCCAAGCGTCCTCAACAATACAGACTTCCGCACCACAAAACAATGCAAGCGCCCATACCACCGGTGACCACGACATCGCTGAAAAGTGGGAGGCGCTGCTCGTCTCCGAGGATCCGGAGAACCAGAAGAATCTGGTGAACCGGGCGAAGACGGCAGCCACCGCCAGAGGTTTCCTGGACTGAGGAGACCTACCACCTCGGACCGGCAAGGGCCAAGTCCTAGCTAGTCTTTTCAGACAATAAACGTTTATTTCTCTCTCTCTCTCTCTCTCTTGTGCTACTCCAATAAAACTCAACCAAACACCGTTCATGTATCATGCATTGATTTAACTTACCAAGAATATTTCTTTGAAGTAATAAATGGTGTGGTTAAGTGCATTTTACTTCTCTCTGGCTTTACTATTTGTAGAGCGATGTGAGTGAATTTAAGTGACGTCGCACGGGTAATCATTTTGGGTGCCGCTTACAGCTTTGCTTTCCAACCACATTCACGGGATGGATTGGCGCGATTTTTTTGTTATTCTGGGTGTTATGTTCCAGTGTCGATAGTAAAGCTAATATGCCGCAGTCCGAGGGGATTTTCATTAAATTTCGCTGAACGGGCAAGTGGCAAACAGCCACGTGGCACAGCCCTCACACCTAACATTCAGGAGGAATCAGTTTTTCAAACCGCTCCCAGCCCGCCTACACCCCCCCCCTTTCCCCCCAAAACGCCATCGTCAAGCAGCGTCGGTCGCAAAAGGGTCCGGCCCTCATCATTCTCAACCTGGGCCGCAATCATTTATCATTCCACTCCGGCGCAGGCCCACCCTTCTTCTCAACGCCTACTAAGGCGAAAGCTTTAAGTGCCCCATTCTGCAAAAAAGTGCCCTTGTCGTTGTTCGGTACAGAAAATTTAGGGCCGCCGCTGCAAAGATTAAATAAATAAAAGACACTTGTTTTCTGATGGGATTTCAACCCGGGTCTCCAGCGCCGCAGAAAAGCAAGGGCCTGGAGCCAGTGCTCAGTTGCATCGACGCGCTGGAAAGCTTTGTCGGAGTTGTGAAAGGGAGGGTGGAAGCAATGGAGGAAACAATGGGTTCCCAATTTAGAGGAGAGGTTGCACGGGGCGGGGCGGGGTTGGCCACCAGCGAGGCCGCGCTAAGCGCGTCATCCCTATTTCATATTTGCCGCGCTTTCAGGCGCCTTTTTAAAGAAAGTGCTGCGAGTTGTGCCGCGCCTCCGCCAGATGGCGCCACGGGTCCCGCGACCGAGAGAAGATGCAGTGAAACATCCCCCTCGCGAGGGGCACGATGAAATGCAGAGTATTTCCGAGGGCGCACGACATTAAGTAGTTTGCGTTACGTTAATGTTGTTGCACTTGTGGCAACTGCTGACGAGAGAGCGCTCGTCAGCAGTAATTTGATTGAGTCAACGATATAAGGCGCGTTCCTAGCGTCCCATTCTGTGTCGGCTTAGTGGCGCAGTGGGTAGAGCACCATGTACATTGCGTTCCGCCCGCAGGGTCGAGGGATCGAAACCGGGCGCCGGATAGTATTTTTTTATATAGTAGGGAGGGGTGCGGTGCGGACTACGGACGTCAACGCGGGTGACATCGTGAGTTACTGAAATGCTCTGCATTTAAAAGCGCGTTACCAACCACGCTATCTCCACAGTTTGCCAGCGGTGGAACAAAACTTGTTAATCCTTTCTTCGTGGCACATACCCGCTTGGGGTTTTGGCCAGGAATCGAGAGCTTTGAGGGGCTTCTGTGCCCACTTCACAAAATTTACAAAGTTTACAAAAAAATTGGCTAACGATTACGATACTCCCTAATGCGAAATCTGAGCGCATCTGTTTAGCTGGTTCGACTTTCCAAAATATGTTAAGGCAAATAATTTCGGACAGACGTATATGTATGGTTACAGACCACTTTTATTCTTCACATATTACTCCTTCGCGGTGCGACTGCCACCCTACTCCGGACATTGCGGGAGACAGCGAGTGGGTGCGGTCCACAGCCACGCCACAGACACCTCCGGTGAAGCAGCGCTTTGTTTGCACATTGATATCGGTGGACGTACGACGCATAGTGATCGCGTCATCGGCGAACACACAACGGCACGCGCTACAGCTTTCATATCTGCGGTGTCTCCTTCTGTCGACACACGGTGGCTCGCGATGCCGCTTGACTCGCTTCGGTGTCCTCTTCATTCTCTCGACACGCGGCGTCTCGCGCCACCGATTTCTCTTCGGTGTTCTCTTCCTTTTCTCGGTTACACAGACGCCAACGCCGACGCCTACGCTGCCAAACCCCGGGAGCGGACGCATAAGAGCTGCGCTCTAAAATGTGAATTGAACCGAAAAGTTGCAACATAGTGTGTGCCACGTGACACCTGAACGGGATGGCACGTGAGTAGAACAGGTGCGCACCAGCCCTACAGAACCCTGATTATCGGAAAGCTGTGGCGGGCACCAATCAGCTTGGTTACGTAAGCAGTGAATACAACAACGCAATAACGGCTAACGCTAATAATGGACAGTACTTCCCCGATATATTGGTTCGGAACGTATCGAGGCAGGCACTCCGCATTTAGCGCGTGTACGATAACCAGAAGCTGAAGTAAGAGCAGCTGCGGGTGATCTGACACCGCCTTAACTTTTTTAACAGCTGAGCTGTTTAAGCTTGCAATGAGTTCATCAGTGCCTGGCGTCGCTCAAAACTCGGTGCAGCAAACGGGAGAGGAGGAAAGTGCTAGGCTAAGAAGTGTGAGGGAAAATGATGAGGAGGCAAGGAGCCGATGAGTAGGTGTGGGGACTGCGCGCCTCAAGAAAAAAAAAACCGCTTCCCGTGGTCGGAATCAAACATGGGCCCCTGGCTTCATGAAACTGGCGTCTATCCGATTACGCTATCATCGCATTCTTCGCGCTCAGCACTTCCTTTGGGTTTGTAGAGTGGGCGTTGGCTTTGGAATTTGGCAAAGTTGAAGTGAATGGGCAGACCTAAGAAAAGCCAAGTTAAAGCTATATAGTGTAGACCACCAGCTCCGCTTTTTCCTCAGTCTTCGCATCTCAATCGCGAAGGTGGCCGAATTTTTCTCATAAACGGTTTTCAATGGCAAATGTAATATCGCAGGGGAAAAAAACGTTTCCCATAAAATGATCACATGATTAGAAAATGACTACTGCTGCCTCAAAATACACGGTGTAGAAATAATAAGAGGTGTGCGCAGCGTCCACAGACGCACGCGCGCGCTTTTTTGATCGTTGATTGACGTATTCAGCGCGGCGGTCAGTACACGAAATCATGGCCAATCGGCTAAGACGGGCGGGCTACGTCCACTATCTCGCGCTGAAAAAAATTCAGGAAAAACATCTAACCTAATGCAGACGGCGCAGTGAAGGATCCAAATGGGAGAGCAGAGGGGGACGCCCCAAGCGCCTATGAAACTAGCTCCATTAGACTGTAATTTTGGCAACTCTCTTGTAAAATGGCCTCCTAATTCCTCTCCTCTTCATACAATGTTAATTTGCAGCGCCTGGTCAATGATGTGCATTTCAGTTCAGTTCAATTCAATTCAATGATGTTTTATTATAAACACAAAAAAACATTACACAATGATGCATACAGGAGGAGATCCCAAAGTCAGAGACTGCATTCAACTTTAATTTTTTCTGTATTTTTGTTAACCTTGGCGAAATTCGGGCTACGTTGATCGGAACTGCCTGCAAGCAGCCTCCACCTTTCCGGCGAACATTTTTTCTAAGTGAGCAGGAGCACATTCCTACACCCTTGTTCCTCTCCTCAAGATAGGAAGCCGGGGTGTTATTCTACTTGTGACGTTAGTAGGACCATGTGTGCGTGTTTTTTTTTGTCTAAACAGCCATGTGCCTGTAATGACATTTGATTTTGTTAACAATATCTCTGAAATAAATATGAAGCTTGCATTTATGAAATCGATAGGCTACAGATATCAGTCATGAACAGCTAATAGCTAACGTACCCGTTTCTTCGCCAAAGTGGGCCTTCAACAGTTCTCGCTTCGCCTTTATTTCCATTTGTATAGCGAACAAATTGAAACCTTGTACCCTCCCTTGTTAAAGGAAAAATAAAAGATTTGATTTTATTTGAAGTTACAAATTCATGGCTATGTTCTAGGTGGGGCTCCAATATACTTCAAGTAATCATATCACCGATTTTTCTATATTGTGGCTGTTTTTAAAAATCCCACCATGTGAAATCAAACCCCTGCTCCCCCTCCACGCCAAATAGCTATGCTTGGAAACATTTCTTATAAAAGAATGAAAAACAAAGTAAATATGACGTGACGTTATGATAAGCGCAATGTACCAGATGGCTTTGGCGTGTACTGACAACTTGCTGCATTGCTTCATGCCAATCGGAGCTTTACTCACTAAAGTAAACTGTGCCTTGCAGATGGCTTAGTTGAAAGACTATAGCCACAACACACGTGCAGACATTTATACAAAAAAAGAAGGCGTCACTGACCCATTTCAAACAGTAGCAATAAGCCGCTCTTCGCATCGATTCACATGCCGCAGGATTTTTTTTTTCAGCGTTTACTAATTCTGGGTAATCGAAACAGCAGCTTTATTACAGTATACATAGGGTATATTTTGCTTGAAAGTGAACCGGCCTAATTTATAATGGAATAGCATGGTGTACAATCGCATGCCTTTCATGTCACGAACATAGTACGCAAACTTATGCAAACCAAAAATGATGTAAACAAACGCCAGAGGTAAGGAGGCTAGGTAAATAAATAATCTGGCTTCATGTAAGCTTTCATCAATCCTTCAACACCTCTTCAAACCGTAAGGAGGAAAAGGTTCAGTTTAGCCTGAAGCTAGCTTTCGCTTTCAGTGCAGTGATTGCTCGCGCTTCGGCCTTTGTACATATGACAAAAAAGACTACAGATAACAACTGCGAAGTGATTTTATTAGGTGCTTTATTTTTCCCAGATCTTGTTCTCGCGGCTGTAACCATCACCGCGTTGTCACGACTAAGTTGTCACTTATAGTTTCCTACGGAGTGCAGGGCGCTGCTGGGAAGGCACTGCATGTCTCCGTCGTGAACGGTGGCGCGGTGCGATGGAAATGGACCTTGGTGTGGATACCATTGCATACTTAACGCATGTCAACAGGCGTTCCTCCCGATCCTTAACACTAAAAAACTAGCCGAGATTGCTTGTCGAACGTGTTTAAAAAATTCATTCTTTCCATAGACTATAGGCGATCGGTGGAACCGACTACGAGCCAGCTTGGTACTACTGCCCTACTACTGCATCCTCTCTGAAACTTAAGCATAAGTTTTATTGCTCATATACGTATGAGAAATATATGAGCGTGACTCCTAGACACCATTTCTTGTCATTACGCTTTTCTTCTTGTTGCCGTCGGTCCTGACGCGCATAGTGCAGTTACGTGTTCATATAAGACTCGTGCAGTTTATGTGCAGTTTATCCCCGCAATGCGTGTGCTTGCTTGCTTGCTACTGTTGGCAGCACTCTCATGCCTTATTTTCGTATTGTTATGTACTTTTTTACCCGTCTATTTATAAAATGCACTATCTGATGTGCAATGCGCATGTCCAAGGTCATTTTTGTGTGGTCACGTCGCAACAGAAATTTTTAGGGCCCAGTGTACCCTGTGTTTTCCTGTTGCGCATTGTCTAAATTTCTTGTCTTTTCTTCCAACGGCTGCCCAAGGCCTTGTTCCAATGCTGGAAGAATTGCATTAATAAATAATTAAATAAACACCCCATCATCGCCGCGCTGTGTTCGTCGGCCATTGTATTATCAACTGCGATTGTGTGAAAAAGGCCATATGAAAGGATCCAACGCTTGCGTCAGATGGTTCGCGCATTTGCGAAGCACATAAATCGGGGCGCCGAAAGGTTTTCACGACTACTTTGCCAGCGCGGCGCAGCAGCGGGCCGCTTCGAGACAGCTACCGTCCTTGCAGCAAAGCGCAATACGCTGAGCGAAAAGGAAATTGTATGCAAACGAACAAAGAACCGCACACTATAGGCTAACCCCACGCCATACACACTTGAAACCATAGTTCCTGTCCCGTTTTCCACTTTCACTTACCACTCTCCCGAAAAAAAAAAACTGACCCCGACACTCAGGTTTAAAAATCAAGTTTATTTATCCGCTTTTTCCCCGAATGCAGCCGCTAGAAGCAGGCGGTAAAACACAACGGGTGAGGCCCAACTTCGTGCGCAAGCGCTAGCGGATGCGTTTCCGTCTTTTGCGTACATCGTGCAAGGATTCCATGAAGCCGGGTACCTTAATTAACAGAAACAAGTCGTTCGAAATCTACGCGGTGGCTGTGGGGTAAGGCCGACCGCATATTTCCGAGTAATTTCAAAGAATCCAAGCCAATTTCCAGTAATTAATTTCACTCTCGATATTTGACACATATTAAACGTTTACACCTCCTCCACGTAATTCCAAAAAGGACAATTAAATTGTGAGTAGTTATAAGTAATGTCAAGGAATTCCAAGTAATGTCAGGTAGTTCCAAATAATTTCAACCAATTGAAATTGTACGCAATAATTCCCAGTAGTTACACGTAATTCCAAGTGAGTACAAGTAATGTGATGTTAATAAAACCAATTCTGCAAGTATTTCTTCAAAGCCTCATCTAAAGAAAATCAGAGGTTAATTCTGCCTTTAAATTTTCTTCCACGCTGCTTCCGGGCCTCTCAAGCACGAAAGCGATGGTTTTTAGAACAGCCGTGAATTGTCGGTTACGGAAAACTAAAGCGCGGTCGGTCATTTGAGTAACTTCCATACAAGCGGCGGCCACGATAAGAAGCCTTTTAAAGCAAAGCTTTTTACCTCTACCCCCCAAGGGTTCTTTCGTGACCGTTGGTGTCACCAGAAAACTGCAGCGAACAAATAAAAGAACTCACTGGCACCACCGGGAATCGAACACGGCACTAATAAACTAAGAAAGCGAGAGCACGTTGGCTTACCGATTTAGCTACGAGCCCACGCGAAGACAGGGAAGACAGGTGGTGTACTCATCAAGCACATCTACGGGTTTACCCCCTGCGTTCTCGCTAAATGCCACGTGAAAGCGTCACGCGACCACTCACTTGCTCATGTGCTAAGAGTTAAAATTAAATGGAGGTCCCACCAAAGCATGGCATCTCATTTCTAGTACGCCAATGTGCTAAAGACTGTGACCTCCAGTGTTCCCGTAAAACAATTTCAGCTCCTTGTCGTCCGCCCTTACGCCAAACCAAGGAATACATTCAAATACTCCTTGATGGCCAGGTCATCACTCCAAGCCCTAGCATCAAGATCCTGGGCGTACATCTCGAGGCTAACACCGAGTGACGTCTCCTTGCAGCGCCTCAAAAATAGCATTAATCAAATCTTACACATGATCAGGCGAGTTGCCAACAAGACGCG
Source organism: Haemaphysalis longicornis (assembly GCF_048455015.1). Taxonomy (NCBI): domain Eukaryota; kingdom Metazoa; phylum Arthropoda; class Arachnida; order Ixodida; family Ixodidae; genus Haemaphysalis; species Haemaphysalis longicornis. Next base: position 80,650,430 of record NW_027526422.1, on the reverse strand, counting down.
AGGCCTAAAGGAGTCCGATACTTTTCGATTAATTCAAGCCTTTGCCCTCTCGAGAGTCACTTACGTCAACCCTGCTCGACAAGGAAGACATAGAGATGCTTTATATAATGACCAGATAGGCGGTCGAGCAGGCCATTGATCTTCTCATGAGCGCGTCCACACAGAGGCTGCTTTGCATGGTGCTCCACAACATGGTGGAAGAGCTGATAGAAGGCCATCTTTCTAACCAGAAGGTCCGACTCAGAACTGCGGTGGGTATCTGCATGCTTCACCAGTTTGGCTGGGCAGCCCAGAATGTCACTCCGCTTGACGTACTCCAAGACTCTTGGCGGCTAAAACTAATGATGCTCCCTATGCTTAGAAATATGAACCCCTCACAAGACGAGGCTCACCGAAAAGCATGGGCTCAAGCACTATACACCACCCTCAGTGGTGACCATGCAGTTATCAACACAGACGCCTCCAAACATCGAGGGCAGAAATATGCCATCATCGTGGCTACCTCCAGAACCAACCTCCTTGCCTGTACCTCCCTTAGGACCCAATAAATGACGGCAGCAGAAGAGGCAGCCATCACCTTGACTCTCACTCAACCAGGGGTTCGGAGGGTAGTCACTGATTCCCAGCAAGCCTACTGGAATTACCAGTCGAGTTGGGTGTCCTGACCTCAATGCGCGCCAAAAAAACACTTCCCAAACCGCTCCATTCAGCTCATCTGGACACCCCCTCACGCTTTAATGGAGGGCAACAAATACGCCCCCCCCAACAAGCCTGCGCTTTTAACTCCCGTGCTAAGGAGCGGCACGAGGACAGTCACCCGCTCGTCACGTTCAGGGAGATAACCCAGCATTATTGCCTTATGAGGCAGAGCGTACCTTCACCTTACCCTGACCTTTCCAGAGCACAACAAACTACCGTAGTGCGGAAATTTGGCCTTGTTGGTTCATAACTTACAAATATATAGCGCAGAAGACGAGAGACACAGATAGAGAGAAGACACAGACACAGAAGTAGCGCCGTGTGTGTCTACTTGTATGTGTCTCTCGTCTTCTGCGCTATATATTTGTAAACAAACTACCGTATGGCTCATACAATCCGGGCTTTTTCCCACAGCCTACGCGTCTTCCCTTAATGTATCGGAATCGCTACGACGCTGAATGTAAATTTTGCTCAGAAGAAGGAACACTCCGCCCCGTAATCGGGGTGTTCGACTTTAGCCCTGAGCACTCTCTCGTTCCGTCAACTACCCAACAAGAGCAATTGGAGATGCTGCTGTCCAGGCCCTCTCTACGTACCCAGCTTCAGCGGGTGGAGAGAACACAGGCCGCGCGGACTGCATATGGGCCCCACAGAAGAAGAAATCACTCCCCAGGGATGCACTGTGGGCCGTTCAGAAATGTGAACAATATTTCTTCCCCCTTCTCCTCCTTCTCTGCCGCAAAACTCGTCGCCTACCGTCCACTGCGCAGAGACAGAGAAGTCAGATCGTCTAACACCCGGTTGGAGCTTACTTTATTAAAAAAAAAAGTTTCCACTCTTGTGCTACACCAATAAAACTCAACCAAACACCGTTCATGCATCATGCATTGATTTAAGCTTACCAAGAATATCTCTTTGAAGTAATAAATTGTGTGGTTAAGTGCATTTTACTTCTCTCTGGCTTTACTATTTGTAGAGCGATGTGAGTGAATTTAAGTGACGTCGCACGGGTAATCGTTTTACGTGCCGTTTACAGCTTTGCTTTCCAACCACATTCACGGGATGGATTGGCGCGATTTCTTAAAGCAAAGCTTTTTACCTCTACCCCCCAAGGGTTCCTTCGCGACCGTTAGTGTCATCAGAAAACTCCCGCACACAAATAAAACAATTCAGTACACCGCCAGGAATCGAACCTGGAACTAACGGAATAACAAAGCAAGAGCCCGTAGTCTTACCGATTTAGCTACGAGCCCACGCGGAGACGGGGGAGACAAGTGGTGCACTGACCAAACACATCTACGGGTTTAACCCCTGTATTCTCGCTAAATGCCACGCTATAGCGATTAAACGAAGCTCACACCAACCCATGGCATCTCACTTCTAGTACGCCAATGGGCCTGTGGCTTCCAGTGTTCTGTGGGCCTGTGGCTTCCAGCCCCGGCATCAAAATCCTGGGCCTACATCTTCAAGCGAACACCAAGAGTACCGTATCCTTGCTGTGCCTCAAACACCGTATCAATAAATCAAACACATGATCAGGCGAGTTGCCACCAAGAAGCGAGGCCTCAAGGAATTCGATACCTTTCGATTAGTTCAAGCTTTCGTCCTCTCCTGAATCACTTACCTCAACCTCCTGTCTTCTTCTCGGCAAGGAGGACATAAAGATGCTTTATATAATGATTAGGAAGGTGGTTGAGCAAGCCATTGGTCTTCTCATGAGTGCGCCCAGGGAGGCCGCTTAGCACGGGGCTCTACAACAAGGTGGAAAAGCTGAGAGAGGTTCATCTTTCTATCCAGATGCTCCGAATGAGCAGAACTGCGGCGGGTCGCCAAATCTTTCACCAGATTGGCTGGGAGTACAGAATATCACTTCGTTTGATGTACTCCTATGCTTTTGGCGACAAGAAATAAATATGCTCCCTTTGCTTAGAAATGTGAACCCCTCAGACGACGAGGGTCGCCGACAGGCACGGGCTCAAGCGCTCAACACCACCCTCGGTGGGGATCATGCAGTTATCTACACAGACGCCTCCAAACATCGAGGGCAGCAGTACGCCATCATCGTAGCTACCTCCAGAACCAACCTCCTTGCTTGTGCCTCACTCAAGACGGAAGACATGATGGCAGCAGAAGAGGCAGCCATCGTCTTGGCTCTCAACCAGGGGTTCGTAAAGTAGTCACCAATTCCCAACAAGCCTACCGGAACTGCATGTCGGGTTTGGTGTCCCGACCTTCACTGCGTGTGCTAAAAAACCACTCCCCAAATGGTTCCATTCAGCTCATCTGGACACCCACTCACGCTTCCATGGAGGGCAAGGAATACGCCCACCAAGCCTGCACTTTCACCCCCGGTGTAATGGAGCTGCACAAGGACAGTCACCCGCTTGTCTCGTTCAAGGACATAACCCAGAATTATCGTCTTCTGAGGCAGACCCTACCCTCGCCTTACCCTGACCTTTCCATAGAGCAGAAAACTACCCTACGGCTCATACAATCCGGCTCCTTCCCACACCGGACGCGTGTTCACTTAATGCACCCGAATCGCTTCGACGCTGCATGTAAATTTTGCTCATAAGTAGGAACACTCTGCCACATAATCGGGGTGTGCTACTTTAGCACTGAGCACCCTCCTCTCCTTCTGTCAACTACCTAACAAGAGCAATGGGATATACTGCTGTCCAGCCCCTCTCTGCCTACCCAGCTTCAGCTGGTGGACAGGGCACAGGCGGCGCGGACTAAATATGGGCTACAGTGAAGAAAGAACCACCCCCTGGGCCGCACTCTGGGCCGTTTAGAAATCCGAATAGAAGTATTTGCTACCTCTCCTGCTCCTGTGCCTCCGCTCTCGTCGCCTGCGTCCGTGACGGCAGAGACGGAGAAGTGAGATCGTCTAACACCGGGTTTGAGCTTTAATTTTATATAAAAAAATTCCACTGATGTGCTACACCAACAGAACTCAACCAACCACCGTTCATGCATCATGCATTAATTTAACCTTACCAAGAATATATCTTTGAAGTCATAGAGGGTGTGGTTAAGTGCATTTCACTTCTCTCTGGTTTGACTATTTGTAGGGCGACGCGCATGCAGTTAAGTGACGTCGCATGGGTAATCGTTTTGGTGCCGTTTAAGCTTTGCTTTCCAACTACATTCACAGGGTGGATTGGCGCTAATTTTTTTTGCTAGCTTCGAAAACGTGATAACGCCACTCCGCCGGTCGCGGACACGAAACAAAACATAAACATACTTTCGCGGCAATATCGACTACTGGCGCGTGAATTTTGATCGGCAGGCATAGAACAGTTCGTTCCTAAGAAGTCTTCGTTTAGAATTGGATATAAGGTTTGTGGGAGACGTGGTCGATGGCAAAGTCTCGTCCCGTAATCAAAGAAAACTTATGACGCGAAAATTTACAGTCATTAGGGTCTCGGTATGTGATACATAGCACGGGATAGACGCCGCATTAAAATAAAACATTAATTTCCGTGTCTCAGTAGGACGCAAGGCGCATAATTTAATTTTGTAGTGGGCTTGCTTCAGACTTACGGTCAAGTATTTCTATGCTGGCGATGCGGTGAAAACAAAAGATCAAGGTTTAGTGTGTGGAGAGTAGAAGTTTTGTATTCCAAATATACCCTAGATGGGATCCCTACCTACAGCCTTAACTGGCTCGAGAAAATCTGAAAGACTTAGTTCCGGAGTGTAATTGTATGGCTAGGACATGGTAGGTGAAAATGTTTTTAAGAGATATAATAAGTCCTGGACAAATACATATTGCAGTTCTAAAGTGCCTAGACGCAGTAAATTGGAATTTTAACTTAATTAGCTTAAGAGGGCAATTAATCTCCAGACCATCAATGAAACGGTGTATATTCGGCTGTGGACGACAAGAAACAGCCAAGAAATGTCTTGTCGTCTTTCCAAAATAAGGGGTTTAGAGTGCGTTTTCCGAAACGGGTTCTGTGAACAAATGTGGTTTTTAGCTGAGTCGAGATTTGCTGTGGCAAATGTAGTCACACCGTATCATAAACGAACACTACATGTATGTGATTTATATTTTCAACATCATCCTTATCCCAAGCAACAGTGACGCTCTTCATGGTAGCCTTGGCACGTCTTGGCTTAACAGCAACGATTAGTAACAGCAATGGTTAAAGAGTGGGGGAAGGGGGCTACGCGTAGAAGCGAGAGCTTGGCTATGAGCAACGCTGTAGAGTACAGCTACACTTTAACTGATGTCACTTGGATTTCCTCTGGCGTGCGTAATAATTTATAACACATAGACCTCTCCGTTGCAAGCCTCCTTCGGAAAACTGGGAATTGGAGATGCCTTATTCAAGCCAAAGCATAATGATGGAAGTAAAAATGGCCCTACAGGTTTCTTGAAGGCTCCTTTTTTTCTTTGGAGTAGACATCAAGCCCACGCAGCAGCTCCGCATCCTCGGTCCGTTGCTACGAGACGGCGAGGCGGCAGCGGCCATCGCTAAGATCAAGTTGGCCTCCGAACAGGTCATCGGAATGATCCGACGCGTTGCGAATCGAAACAGAGGATTTAGAAGACGACGCGTTCTAGCTGGTCAGGGCGTGCGTTCATCGTGTCTCGCATCACCTACTCGGCCCCGCATCTCGAGCTAACGAAGGCGAACAGGAACACGCTAGACACGATCGTAAGAAAAGCCACCAAGACGGCTATGGGCCTGCCCCCGTACTCGTCTATGCAGAAGCTGTTGGACATGGCGGTACATAATACGGTAGACGAGCTCATAGAGGCTCATTGGTCTAACAAGAGAGTGCGACCGAGCCAGACGGAGCAAAAGATGGGCTGGCCCATCGAACTAAAGACACCTAAGTAACCTATACCTCCGCCGTGGAGGGAAGCAATCAAGACCAAGCCCCTCCCGTGCAAGATGCAGGCCGTCAGGAACGATAAGAGCTAGGCGCGCCGCGCGTGCACAAGTACTCGCCCAGCAGCTGAAAGCAGCTCCCTCGTCCTCTAAGCGGAAGCCTCACTTCCCAAGCACAGCAGCAAGGCAGTGGCCGCCGTCACGACCATCGACAAGCTGTTGACCAGCGCGTCGGTACGGACGATGGACCCCATGCCAAGCAGAAGAGGTGGCCATCTCTCTCGCCCTCATGCACGGGGACGTGCAGATGATTGTCACGGACTCCAAGACGGCTTACGGCAACTACCGCAAAGGTATCGATCCCACGCTGCGCTAGCAATTCTCGCAAAGCGCAGCCGACCGGGACGAGGAGTAGAGCCCGTGTGGATTCCGGTAAATTCGACAGTGGAAGGCAACGCCCTTTCCATCCAGTACGCCCGCGAACTAGCAGACCGGGCCGAGGAAGAGTCGGAGCTACCGCACCCAATTACGAGCTACCGGGAGATTACCCGGCACTCTGCTGCACATGCTGGCGGAGTGCACTCAGCTCAAGAATCCCCTACCTTCCCTACCCCTCCCTCTTCTCCACCCCCCCCCCCCCCCTACCCGAGCGATTGGAGATTCTGATGTCCAGCCCCGACCTGTCGATGCAGCAAGAGTTTGCGTTCAGCGGTCAGAAGCTATTGCACTCGTATGAGACTCGTGAATGTTCCACACAGTCTGACGCCTGCTGGCTTCACCTGAAATGGACTCAATAAAAGTTGTTTCTCTCTCCCTCTCTCTCTATTCTCCAGTCCCTAAACACGTTCTTAATAGTCACCCTGTTCCTGCGAATACGGAATCAGTTTCAGCTAACAAGATAAATTTCGTCCGACGATATTGTGGTCGTACGCAATACTTTCCCGACGTACGGAATACAAAAAAAATTCAGGCCAATTCACAATGTGAATGTGGTTGGAAAGCAAAGCTGTAAAGGGCACCCACAACGATACCCATGCGGCGTCACTTAAATTCCCTCACGTCGCTCTACAAATACTGAAACAAGAGAGAAGTGAAATCCACTTAACCACACCCGTTGTTACTTCGAAGAGATATTCTTGGTAAGGATTAAATCAATGCATGATGTATAAACGGTGGTTGGTTGTGTTGTGGTGGTGTAGCACATGAGTGGAAACTCTTTTTTTTTAGAAAATAAAAGTAAGCAGAAACCCCGTGTCAGACGATCTCATTTCTCCGTCTCTGCCGTCGCGGACGGAGGCAACGAGATCGGCGGCAGAGACGGAGGTAAGGAGGAGGAAGACGTGGATGAAATACTTCTATTCAGATTTTTGAACGGCCCAGAGTGCGGCCCAGGGGAGTGGTTCCTTCTTCACTGGAGCCCATATGCAGTGCACGGCGCCTGTCCACCAGCTGAAGCTGGGTAGGCGGAGATGGTCTGGGCAGCAGCATCTCCCATGGCTCTTGTTTGGTAGTTGGCTGAAAGAGAGGAGGGTGCTCAGGGCTAAAGTCGCACACCCCGGTTATGTGGCAGAGTGTTCCTACTTCTGAGCAAACTTTACATTCAGCGTCGTAGCAATTCGGGTGCATCAAATGAAGATACGTCGGGTGTGGGAAGGAGCGGGATTGTATGAGCCGTAAGGTAGCATTCAGTGCTGGCCATCAAGGAGTATTTGAATGTGTTCCTTGATGTGTCGTTTGGTGTGAGGGTGGACAAAAAGGAGCTCTGATTTTTTACGTGAACAATGGAGGCCACGGGGTTTAGGACATTTGGGTACTAGAATTGGGATGCTATGCGTTGGTGTGAGCGTCCTTTAATTTTTGTAATTTTTAGCACACCCGCAAGGCGCGCGCAGGGCCGTTAGACGTGCCGTGGGCGGAGCACACAGTGGCGCGAGCGGTCGCGTGACGCTATCATGTGCAATTCAGCGAGAATGCAGGGGGTAAACCAGTAGATGCGTTCGGTGAGTACACCACCTGTCTTCCCCGTCTCCGCGTGGGCTCGTAGCTAAATCGATAAGACAACGGGCTCTCGCCTTGGTATTCCATTAGTCCCAGGTTCGATTCCCGGCGGCGGCTGTGGATTCTTTTATTTGTTCGGGGAGTTTTCTGGTGACACCAACGGTCACGAAAGAACCCTTACGAGTGCGCGTCCCGTCTACTGTGTTTCTTTGTCCTCGTCCTTTGCGCTCTTTTTATTTTTCTTGAAACCCTTGGGGGGCAGAGGTAAACAGCTTTGCTTTAAAAAGTGACGCACGAAATAAAAATGTTGTTAATGAACGTGCCGGAAATCGGTTCCAAATTATTTGCCCACGAAGTTTTCAACTGTAACTTCGCGCTGACAGCTTCCCTGCTACTTGGCCAGGGAGTAAAAAAAAGATAAAGAGCAAAAGCGTTTCTGTATTCAAAACCAGCTGTGTTTCACGGCGATGAGTTCACTGTGGACAGAAAATGTTTTTGGGCGCTCAAGCACGCAAGACAAGAAAAATACGGCACAAGAGGACTCCAAACTAAAATTTCGGTTGCTCATAAGCGTAGAATCAATGCGGCCTGAACGGCTAGCAAACCACCACTGCCCAATGAAAATGACCAAGAAAGATTTCCCGTCGCCTGGAACTATTGTAGGTTATGCGCTTGTCGCCGCAGCATCTGTGGCCGCAGCGTCATTCGTGATCGAGGGCAGCTGACAGCACGATGACCGCAAGGCAACAGACACAAAAACGCGACAACATATCACTACTCTTAGCCGCCTTATCCCCGGTTAGACAGCCGCCTGTGGCCCCTAATGGTATCCCTGGCAAGCCGCGGCCAACTTTATATTATAGCGAAGCTGTATACCTGTACCAACCAAAGGTTCTTTCGTGTGCCCAGCAAAATGCTCCGGCGCATGCGTCGTATGGCACGTGCCATCGGAAAATGATTATCGCGGTGCGTCTCTTTCTGGACGCACGAGCCAGCGGGTTCGCCTTGCGCGTGCGCCGTGTCACTTGGCCCCGTAAAACTTTAATGAAAATGAGAGCGAGCGGGCGCGCTTAGCGAGCGCACGTTCTTAGCCAAAAAAATGTACACAGGGAGCGCGCTATACGCTTTCGCATTCCCCTCTTTAAGGCGAAGCTTAAATAATAAAAACAAATCAACGAACAAAATTAGATTAGTAAGTAAGAAATAATAAAAATAAATAATAAAATGAAAACTAAAGCAGAGTAATTTAGGCCATTCAATAAATATTAAATAAAAATATACCAAAAGAAATTAAAATACATGCATAAAATAACAAACAGAAATGAAACAAAAATAAATGAATAACAATACATAAAAAAATAATATGAACATAAATGAAAATGAGAAAAAAGACAAGTAAATATGAGTGCAAATAATTAAAGCATAATGTAAAATAAATGAAAATAAAAAACAAATTGCAAATGAGTAAAAATAAATAAATAAATAAATAAGTAAATAAATAAATAAATAAATAAATAAATAAATACTAATAATATAAATGAAAGAAAATAGCTTAGACTACGCATTGCGCGCAAATCTTCGCTGGTCATCCATCCACCTTCAAAGAGTGGAATGGCTCATCAGTTTTTTTATCATCATCGCCGCTGATCTTTGGGTGCTGCACGACACAGCAGGTAGCCCGTGGGGATTTTCATTACCCCTTAAAAGAAACAAACAGGCAGTAACAAGAAAATGTACGAGCACAAGATTCTCATATACTGCTCTGCGCTCACAGCAGTTTATGATAAACTAGCCGTAGTTCCCGGCCATGCCCGGGTGTGTCAGTACACATAACAATGGGTGTAACACATACGGGGTACACCTTTAAGGGCGTTATTTTTCCCCAAATCTAGATTCTCTTCAGTAGGTATAGTTTAGAACAAAGTCTGAAATTACCTCTAAGACATGAAATTACCTCGAATTATTTTCCGAAAGAATCGTTTTAGTCTTTGAGTGAAACTGTACACCAATACCCCTATACAGCTCAAGTAACTCAATCGTGTACGGCGTCCATAGACGAAAGCACACAGAATACGCTTTTCGGCAAATCCAACTTCTCCACGAATGCTCTGTAGCTCTCAGTCTAACTGACGATTTTTAAAGCGAAAGCCGGCAGTGCCCCATTGGGCGAACAACCGGTGTTGTTGTTGGTGAAGTTGTTGTTATCATCCTGCACAGAAAACGGCCGCCGCTGAAAAGAGTAAATAAAAAAAACACATTTCCGAGTGATTGGGAATCGAACCTGGGTCTCCGGAGTATCAGCCGAGTGCATTACCACCGCGCTACCACTTCTTATTTTTTCTTTTTTGCCGGACTTCGACATGCACAAAAGCAACACATTCCAGTACAAGACAACACGAGTTAATACAAAACCACTATCCGGTTCTTCCGTACGTGTTGTCGTTAAAAAGTAATTTCAGTGCGGTCAGTGGTTCCACGCGTGCCAACCATTCAGGCACATACTCTTGGACTTTAAGCCCTTCAACATAAAGCGTCACACTCTCACGAAAGAACTGTCGCCCCGGCCTACCATCCACATCACCGTGAAACCATGCCATGCGCGCCGACCAAATACTGTACAGGCCCAGTAGCATCAGCATATCGTACGGCGCGCCCTCTTCACTTTCGGTTGAGAGGTACCGAAAGCCGTGTTGGTTCAACGGAAATTCTTTGTGGAGTGTTCGCTATAGGACGTCCCAAAAGTGGACTGCCACCCAGCAGTGTATGAACACGTGGTCTATTGTTTCCGGTTGCTGATAAATTGTGCAGTCTGTACCCCACATAACTTCAAACCACTTATCTTGAAGACACGTTTGAACTGTGAGTGTCCGGGTATGGAGTTTAAAGAAGAAAGACTTCGCCCCACCCTGAACTGGCTTTCTTTTGACCCTTCTAAGAACATCTTGCCCTGGGCCTGTAATGTACAATGTTCTGTACTGTGGCACAGGGAATAGGTTATCACATAAGTCCTTGTACAACTTTTTGCGGGAAATATCGCTCAGGTACTGCACTGAAAATGTGCCGTTAAAAATCGTACCGCCAGCACGATTTCTCTAAAATACCCGAAAATTCTCCCCTCCATCCGTCTTGTAACCACCACAAACTGCGGTAGCACTTGACCTAAGCGCACCTGGCACACGGTTCTTAAAAAAAAGGGTCGCTTGTGTCCCGCCAAAACAGAAACCGATTTACTAACTGGCGCACGAACAAATGCGCCCGTCCCAGTCCACCGTCTCGTACACGTCTAAAGAGGTTTGTTCTTGCATACCTTTCCCACGTCGACGACGATACAAACACTACAAATATCCGGGGCAATTTCTGAACATTCATACGCGAGCAATGCATCACTTGCATTAAAAACCATAACTTTGAAACAAAAAATAAAGTGCGCACAGTTGCCCTGGAAAACATCGACAAGTGATCCCTTTCCACTTTTCCTCTCTATCCCGTGTTCGCTGTGATTGCACACAACAGTAAGAATCACTATCCCTGTAGTTCTCGAGGGTTGTTCCAAGATTCGTGACCGGTTTGTTTTCCCAACTGACACATGCAAGTAAGCCTGGAGTCGTCGGCCAACTGCCATGCCAGAACCCCAGGCACTTGGACCAGTTCACCATACTGCCTGACACCACACTAAACGCTTTAACATCCTCTATAGCAATAGTGACACTTCCTTTGTCTTTGAAGAATTGTGCGATGTCGTCGGCGTGGGCTAACAATTTGTCTTCAGACTGGTGCAGATTAAAACCACGGATTTGCTCGTTTCTCATTATTTTCAAACACAACGTCTCGATGTAAAGACAAAAAAAGAGGGGTTGGGGCTTGAGGGCAGCCCTGGCGCACCGAATGCTCCACACTAATGGGGGCCCCTAGACTTTTATTAACTATTAATGTAGTGGAGCACCTCCTGTACGCCAGAACAACACGCTCCTTTATAACTGAACCTTCATTTACATACTCCAAAATAAAAAATAAAATCTCGTGCGGCACACAATCGAACGCTTTCTCGAGGTCGAGTTGAAGAACTGCGACCCCGTCACGTGTCGCGCACAACACTCCAGTACACACCTAGCTTTATGTATATTAGTAAATATTGCACGGCCGTTGATACCACATGTCTGGTGTGATCCGATTAGTTGATGAATTACTGGCAAGCACTTTTATGAAAATTTTAAAGTTTACATTGGTCAAGGAAATGGGGCGGTATGATGTAAGTTGCTTGAGTTTTTTCTGCGTTGTCGGTTTTCGATATCAATATCGTGTGTGCCTCGCTGAAAGACCGTGGTAAAGACTTTAGTTTGAAGGCCTTGTTGAACAGTGCGGCTAACAGAGGCGCTAATACGCCTACAAATGTTTTATAGAAAGCCGCGATAACCCATCTGGGCCAGGGGACTTGTCGGGGTGCAAGTTCAGGATTGCCTTTTAAACTTCTTCAGCGGTTATTTCCTGTTCTACTCTGTGTTTAGTTTCATCATCAACTTTGGGTAATGCACTAACAAATTCTTTTTTAAAACCCTCTAAATCTACCTTTCGGCGAGCAAACAGTTGTTCGTAGAATTCAAAGAACGCATGCTCGATGTCCTCTTTCTGTGTCACTACTCGGCCTTCCCAATCTATCTCGCTTATCAGGTTACGTCGAGTATGTGCCTTTTCTAAGCCAAGCGCCCGCTTGGTGGGCGTTTCACCTGCGGCTAACTGATCCGCTCTTGCGCGCGCAAGTGCACCGCGGTAACGGTCTGCATCCAGCACCTCTAGTTTTTTCTTCATTTTTTGGATGTCATCTTTAAAGAGACCTGGCGCTTTGCACTCTTCACCAATAAGCCTTTCCCAGTTTGATCGCAGCGTATTTTCTTGAAGCGTTTGCTCATATCTAATACAACTAGACCTTTCAATAGCCTTTATTTTTATGCTTTGCTTACATATCTCCCATTGCTCGCCTATGCAATTTTGCTGCGGTTCTATTTCTTTCGTTCACAGTTTTTTCTAAAGTGTTCATCATAAAGCAGTTTGCTATTTAATTTCAACAAATCCCAATTGAAGGAGTTCTTTTGCTTTTTATACCCTAGTGTGCACACTACGAGGCAGTGGTCGGAAAAGGATACAGGCTTTACAATATAGTCTTCACATTCGTCAATGAGACCAAATGGGGCGTATATTCGGTCCAATATGGCGTGGCTCGTACCTTGAAAATGTGTGTACATTACTTGCCTTCCTCCAACACGTGGCAAGGCGTGGAACAAGAGTTAGCCTAGTACGTGCTCGCTGACGACAACTCGCGTGACGTGTGAGTAGAGAATGTGCACACCAGCTACGGAGAGTTACGATTCTGCGGAAGGTGGGGCTGGAAGTGTCGCAGTTGTTTGTTGTTGCAGTTATTCGCGCCAAAAGGTGAAGTTTTTGATAAGTAGACAGCTCTCCATGGGATCCTGACTTACCCCCGTGTTAGCTAGGTACGTGTGCCCCAGTGTTTATGAAAGTGATGTGGGCAAACTGTGTGCGAAGCAGGGAGCCACCACGGCTCACATCCTGTGGGATTGCAGAGTGAACCCAAGAGAGGCAAGCAAGATGACGTTTCCGCCGCAAATTGAGGCGGCGATGAAGACCTACGATCGAGAAGCATAGCTCCAGGCCGCGCAGCAGGTCTCGGCAGCTGTGGAAAGGCAGCGACCGAGCAAAACTGAGGGGAAGGAGGGAAGGACCACCAGGAAAGGGGCGGCGGCCCTCTTGACCCGAAGGAGTAGCGAGTGAGCAAAGCCTCGAGGAGCGCGACGCCCGAGATAGCCGTCATGGCCGCGTCGCGTTGAAGACCCGTCTTCCCAGTGGGCAGACATCGTAACCGACTGCAGGCCATTCAATAAAGTTGTTCTCTCTCTCTCTCTCTCTCTCTCTCTCTCTCTCTCTCTCTCTCTATCTCTCTCTCTCTCTCTCTCTCTTCAAAGCACGCAAGCAGACTTAAAGGGACCGAGAAACACTTTTCCAGGAAATTACAAAAGCCCTGTGATGCCTCGGGGAATCAATGTAGAAACGCATTGCCGTTATAATTATTGCCCTACGTTCGGTATTATGAAACGCGTTGCCGTTGTAATTATTGCCCTACGGTCGGTATAACGTATGTCATGAGCGAATTAAGTACCCCTCCTCCTCTGCCTATCGCTTCCTCCCCTCTTTTTGCTTCTTTCGAAAAAGCTGGAAACACTGGGACTCTTCGATTTACCGTCTCGGACTCAAACAGGATAGTCCGCAGGTAGTCCGAAGATTCTCCATGCCATAGGAATACATAAGAAAAACAAATTCCGGATTGCTGTTCGGGGAGTCCGCGGTGAGTCCGAGACGGTAAATCGAAGAGCCCCACGGTAAATAGTCACATGACGTCAGGACGCTCGACTTACGGTCTGTGAATCCTTCCAATGCCGCCTGTGCTTTGATCCTGCTTATCTCAGGCACTATGAATCCCGACCTTAAATAACGGTAGCCCTTGCTCTGCCGGCCGCAACGAGCGGTTATAGTTTTCTTTAGCCCTAGGGTTGCCGAGTTATTCAACTTTTCGTCTGCCAGCCTACCCCACTCTTGGTCGTGCCCTACTCGTAGCCGGTTTTTGGCCGGGTGGTGCGGCCGCTACGCTTTGTATATTTGAAGTTTTTTAAAGCAAAGCTTTTTACCTCTACCCCCCAAGGGTTCCTTCGCGACCGTTGGTGTCATCAGAAAACTCCCGCAAACAAATAAAATTCCCCGCATTTCCCCGAGGGGAAGAATGTGAAAGTGCGAATGCACGAGTTGAATTTGCGCGGTTCGGTAATGTTCGCGAAAGAGAGATCACACACACACACACACAACTACAAAGAAAGAAAGATGCATTTATTCACAGACACCTATTTGTGTTGTCGTTGTACTTGATTGCTAGAGCGGATCTCAGCTTTGAAATTTCGTGTCAGTACTCCTTTAAGCGGGTGCATTAGCCCTTCACACGCCCGATTCCTGGCCAATCCCCCCCGTGGGTATGTGCCATGTCAGCGGCCAGGCAGCGCGTGCCCATCTCCCCCCGTTGCCAAGGAAGACGAGGAGATTCCTGGCCAATCCCCCACGTGGGTATGTGATGCGGACATCGCCGGTTGACGCAGGTTCAGGGTCGCTTAAGAAGTGCATTGCACTTAAAAGAAATCACTACACCGCCAGGAATCGAACCTGGAACTAACGGAATAACAAAGCAAGAGCCCGTAGTCTTACCGATTTAGCTACGAGCCCACGCGGGGACGGGGAAAACAAGTGGTGCACTGACCAAACACATCTACGGGTTTAACCCCGGTATTTTTGCTAAATGCCACGCTATAGCGATTAAACGAAGCTCACACCAACCCATGGCATCTCACTTCTAGTACGCCAATGGGCCTGTGGCTTCCAGTGTTCTGTGGGCCTGTGGCTTCCAGCCCCGGCATCAAAATCCTGGGCCTACATCTTCAAGCGAACCCCAAGAGTACCGTATCCTTGCTGTGCCTCAAACACCGTATCAATAAATCAAACACATGATCAGGCGAGTTGCCACCAAGAAGCGAGGCCTCACGCAATTCGATACCTTTCGATTAGTTCAAGCTTTCATCCTCCCCAGAATCACTTACCTCAACCTCCTGTCTTCTTCTCGGCAAGGAGGACATAAAGATGCTTTATATAATGATTAGGAAGGCGGTTGAGCAAGCCATTGGTCTTCTCATGAGTGCGCCCAGAGAGGCTGCTTAGCACGGGGCTCTACAACACGGTGGAAAAGCTGAGAGAGGTTCATCTTTCTATCCAGATGCTCCGAATGAGCAGAACTGCGGCGGGTCGCCAAATCTTTCACCAGATTGGCTGGGAGTACAGAATATCACTCCGTTTGATGTACTCCTATGCTTTTGGCGACAAGAAATAAATATGCTCCCTTTGCTTACAAATGTGAACCTCTCGGACGACGAGGGTCGCCGACAAGCACGGGCTCAAGCGCTCAACACCACCCTCGGTGGGGATCATGCAGTTATCTACACAGACGCCTCCAAACATCGAGGGCAGCAGTACGCCATCATCGTGGCTACCTCCAGAACCAACCTCCTTGCATGTGCCTCACTCAAGACGGAAGACATGATGGCAGCAGAAGAGGCAGCCATCGTCTTGGCTCTCAACCAGGGGTTCGTAAAGTGGTCACCAATTCCCAACAAGCCTACCGGAACTACATGTCGGGTTTGGTGTCCCGACCTTCACTGCGCGTGCTAAAAAACCACTCCCCAAATGGTTCCTTTCAGCTCATCTGGACACCCACTCACGCTTCCATGGAGGGCAAGGAATACGCCCACCAAGCCTGCACTTTCACCCCCGGTGTAATGGAGCTGCATAAGGACAGTCACCCACTTGTCTCGTTCAAGGACATAACCCAGAATTATCGTCTTCTGAGGCAGACCCTACCCTCGCCTTACCCTGACATTTCCATAGAACAGCAAACTACCCTACGGCTCATAAAGACCGGCTCCTTCCCACACCGGACGCGTGTTCACTTAATGCACCCGAATCGCTACGACGCTGCATGTAAATTTTGCTCATAAGTAGGAACACTCTGCCACATGATCGGGGTGTGCTACTTTAGCACTGAGCACCCTCCTCTCCTTCTGTCAACTACCTAACAAGAGCAATGGGATATACTGCTGTTCAGCCCCTCTCTGCCTACCCAGCTTCAGCTGGTGGACAGGGCGCAGGCGGCGCGGACTAAAGATGGGCTACAGTGAAGAAAGAACCACCCCCTGGGCCGCACTCTGGGCCGTTCAGAAATCCGAATAGAAGTATTTCCTACCTCTCCTGCTCCTGTGCCTCCGCTCTCGTCGCCTGCGTCCGTGACGGCAGAGACGGAGAAGTGAGATCGTCTAACACCGGGTTTGAGCTTTAATTTTATATAAAAAAATTCCACTGATGTGCTACACCAACAGAACTCAACCAACCACCGTTCAATCATCATGCATTAATTTAACCTTACCAAGAATATATCTTTGAAGTAATAGAGGGTGTGGTTAAGTGCATTTCACTTCACTCTGGTTTGACAATTTGTAGGGCGACGCGCGTGCAGTTAAGTGACGTCGCATGGGTAATCGTTTTGGGTGCCGTTTAAGCTTTGCTTTCCAACTACATTCACAGGGTGGATGGGCGCTAATTTGTTTCCTTCCTAACTTACTGTCGGGGAAGGCGGAAGGGTCTTGGAACCTTTTTCAACCATATATTGGTACCTACCGACAACATTGATTACTTTTTTTTTGACTTGTGCTCCGTCGGCTTTGCCGGTTAGGCTTGCGACGAGGACGGTTTGTTTACGGCGCATATAACTTTGCAAAAAATGCGTTTGCCGAATTTAGTTAAGTGTCCGAACTATCGGAGCAACCTCGAGATCAAGCGATTATAACCATTATATCGCAGACATACTAAAAGATAGAAGTGTCTGCCACACGCACGAAAAAAATCTTGGCACCGTAGACTCCGAAAGTCCGATTAGTGGCAACCAGACGATCTTTCGGCAGAGCGTGCCTCGTTTTCACATTACGCCAGTCGCTGGCTTTGCAACCAACGACGCAGCACGGGTAATTCATGTCTGTCCAGCGGACGCGGAGCGCTCGTTTCGGAACTTCGCTGCTGAATCGGAGCGGCGCGGCGGCAAGCGGCGGTCGGTAGGAAAGTCCGCACACAAATGGAGACCGGAAACGCACCATCGTGACGTTGCGTTCGGCGTGACGTCGTTAGAAAATGAACAACAGCGAAGGGGTTTCAAATGACGTAGCCAGCGCGGACTGTGGAGTCAGCCTCATCGGTTGAGAAAGGCTATGTTTAAAAATTGCTTACAAATTATATGTAGAACGTATGGGGCTCAGGCTTGGCTGAAATGCTCCCCATAATCCGTTCTACCAGCTGAATGCATTTGATTGCCACCTTTGAAACGTGTTTCTGTATCACTTTAAGTGAACGCGGACTTTTTTGTGTGAGGAGTGTAATTAAAGATGGACCTTTATTAAGATTCTGCGCCATAGTAGAAATGTGCTCACAAAGTTTAAAAACTGTAGGTCCAGCACTTTTGGGCAGGGAAATGATATCTAATCCTACCCGTGTTCACTTTCTTAGGAGTGCAAATTGCAAGATCCCGCTAGCTCGTTTGCGGGTTTATTAGAACAAAATCCTCAATTAGTTTTTTGTAATCAAAGACAGTTGGGCATATCAACTCGGTGAACACATATTGAGTAATCCGTGAAAACACGTAATCTACCCCAAACCCTCATATTGGTGCTTAGAGCACGAGGTCGCGGGTTCGATTCCCGGCCGCGGCGGCCGCTTTTCTGATGGAGGCGAAAAGCAAAAACGCCCGTGTGTACGAGATTTCGGCGCACGTTAAAGATCCCCAGGTGGTCAAAATTATTCCGGAGCCCTCCACTACGGCGCGCCTCATCGCCTGCGTTGCGTCGGCTCGTTAAACCCTACAATCAATCAATCATATTGGTGCTTAGGGGAAAACACTGTAAAACAGCTTTAAGACATTCTATAGGTTGCCGATCGATATCCGCAAACACGAGTTCGATATCTGAATGGGCCGGCGATAAAATTCGGTCGGTCGTCGGTACTTAATTTTCTTAATAGAAATCCTATTGCGCCAAAACCCACGCTGGCCGTTCACATGAGCAAGACGGGCTTTTCCAGCTATTCTAGCCACCAGAGAAAAAAATAAAAAAGGGCCCATCTCCCCGCGAGGGGGACTCGAGTAAATGCGTCGCATAGGGGGTGGGTGTATTGCGTTAACGTTTAGTGTTTGGGGAGTTGGTGGTAGTGAATGCGTTGTATCAGCAGCTTCTTGACGTAGTTTGAATGAGTCAAGGATATAAGGCGCGTTCGTAGCCTTTCATTGTGTGTCGGTTTTGTGGCGCAGTGGGAAGAGCACCATGTGCCTCGCGTTCCGCCCACAGGTAGTGAATGCGTTGTATCAGCAGCTTCTTGACGTAGTTTGAATGAGTCAAGGATATAAGGCGCGTTCGTAGCCTTGCATTCTGTGTCGGCTTTGTGGCGCAGGGGGTAGAGCACCATGTACCTTGTGTTCCGCCCACAGGGTCGTGGGATCGAAGCCAGGCGCCGGTGAGTATTATTTTTTTATATAGTGTAGGGGGAGGGGTGCGGACCTGTTGTTGAGAGCGAGGAGGGTAGCGTGATGCGGGAGAGGAGGAGTGGGGGAGAGGGCGCACCTGGAACGGCTGTTGCGGACGCCAAGGCACGCCGACGACGGCGGGTGACATCGTGAGTTAAAGAAATGCTCTGCATTTAAAAAGGATAACGCTCCTCCTCCTCACGCTGCACCTTTTTTTACCGTCGCATTTATTTTTCGCAGAGCTCAGCAAACGGCGTGTGATGGTGCGAAAAGCAACTTCACTCCAGAGTGAGACGTCGCCTCGGCCGCTATCAAAATCACTAGCAGTGCTGGCATGACGGTGTGCTTCAGGGGAGGTGTAGGTAAAGGAGCACACACGGAAAGGCGATCGGCGATAAAGCCCGCTAGTGGAAACGTGAAGTTTTTTTCTTATAATTTTCATTTCCCGCATCACCGAATACGTCACCGCGGGAAGTTTGAAATCTTGAAGGTGGAGACGCCACGTGGTGCCAACCAGCTGAACTAGAAGCTTCCTGTCCCAGATTTCTGGATATGAATATGCAGTGCGGTATTGTCACATCGCCTTCGCATGTCACAGGAAGTTTGGGGTCGGAAACTTTCTACATTTGGTGCGTTATCATTGTAGTGCTTCTGGACGCAAGAAAGGCGGAATGCAGATGTGTAAATGACATTTTTGATTGAAAGTTCTACACAGACAATGCCTGGCAACCCCATCCGCAAAATTAAATTGATGAAAAGGCTACATCAGATGAAAGTAATTGCGCCTGCTGCACTTATGACGCACCTGCTGCACTTATGCAGGAATTATACTGAATTTATTCATCATCGTAATCATCAGCCTGGTCAGGTCACTGCAGGATGATGGCCTCTCCCATGCACCTCTTCGGTTGTTGATGTTCAAAGGGAAAAATAAAGATTCATTCGAGTCTAGTAAGGCGAAAGTCTTGAGGGCACAACTGTGCGAAAAACCGGCGTTGCTGTCTACTAAAGAAAATTTACGCCACAATAGAATAGATAAAAATACACTCTAACTTGTATCGGAATGTAACCAAACAATATAAATAGGAGCCTTTGCGTTAGCATTCTGCCAACTCAGCGGATTGCCAGAGGTGAGCCGGAGTTAGTCTAGCCCAATCTTGAATTCACAGTGGAAATAAGAAGCTAGGATGATAGTGAGAGCCCGACACACAGGCGCTAATTAACAACTCAAGTTTATTGCTGTGACGTGTGGTATATAAACACAGCAGAAACCAAGGCAACAAAGAAATCCACACATAACATGGGAAAATAAAATCGTCCTCGTTTCTTGTTTGCACTGTGAATTCAATATTATGGAACACCAAATCACCCAAGCATTACTTTAACTAGTCTAGCACGCACACCACTGACACCATATCCCGCTACAAAATAAGGGTACGACACTTCGGCAGAAACAGTGAATCTGGCCCACAAAGTACTCTCACTCTTAAGAACCGGAAACGGAAAAAATGGTACCGGAAAAAATGGTTCCGGAAAAAATTGTCCCGGAAAAAATGGTCCCAGAGACAATCTAGGAAAAAATGGTCCCGTGCTCTGGTCGCCGTGTTTCCCTTCAAGTTAGCCAGATGCGAAGTCTGTTACGGTTTTGATTTTGCCCCTTTGGGTTTCAGCTAAAGGATTGAGGAAGAGATGGGATAGTTTATTATTCATATATTTCATTTCATTTCATTTCATCTCATTTATTCCACCTTAAAGGCCCGAAGGCATTACATAAGGGGGGGCGGAGTACAAGGTATGATGAACAACTCAACAAAACGCAAAGGGTTCCAAGCGTAAAAATTCAGAGATCAATGAAAAAAAAGTACATTATGCAAAAGTGAAACCTCAATGTTACCAAATGCAAATAAAATGTAAAGGTACAAAGGTAAGCTTCCAGAGAAAAGTGGCAGCAGTTTATACAGTAGTTAAAAAAGAATTTAAACATTGGCAGGGAAAACAGCACATTCAGTTAGATTGCGACACGTGACATTTTAGTTTACTGCGGAAAATTTTGCGGTTATTGCACGTGACTATGTTATCAGGTAGTTTGTTCCACAGTGTTATCCCATTGGGAAAGAAGGAAGTAATCATTGCAGAGGTGTGTCCGTTTATTGGTGCGATAGGGTGACTGTGGATTATGCGGGATGAAGTTCTGTGCGATGGTTAAAGGAGGACGTGCCGTGATTGAGGGAGATAATAGAAAGCATGCATTAGACACAATCGAGAAATGATACGACGAGATTCAAGTGACGGCAGTTTCAATGATTCTTTTAGTGCGGTAACGCTGATATCGTTAGTGTATTGGGAGCAAGTGTATTGGGAGCATATATAGGCCAGAAGTGAACGCCTCTGGAAGCTAATATCTAGCAAAAGAAACTGGGTAGAAGAATGGACGGACGGACGGATGGACGGTTTGATGGATGGACGATGGATGGATGGATGGATGGATGGATGGATGGATGGATGGATGGATGGATGGATGGATGGATGGATGGCAGTGCTGAGCAGAGAGAGAGAGAGAATTAGGAATTTGGGGGAAAAGAAAATATGCAAAAACCTTGGGGGATCCTGACATTTATGTGTAGGACATTTCGGTGCAGCACTCCTCTGTGCGGACATTTCGGTGCACGGAATGTCCCAGGCATTTCTTTAAACATTTTGGCTTTAATACTTTAGTTTCGTCAGATGATATAATTTTACGTTCGAGAGTTGTGTTTGGTCCGCACTGCAAGGACAAGAACGCTAAACTGAGGCGGAGCATTAGCGCCTAAAACCCAATTTCGAAATTAAATGTTAAAAATTACTTACGTTGTTAATTTATTTCCCTTCTACCTCTTTTTTTTATTTTAGCATTCATGTGAACAACTCTAATATTTTAATTCAAGTGTTACCGGAAGGCTTTGATTTCACTTCACCCACTGCTGCAAGACGCTGCTGCTTTTAGTCCATTCCTATCTCTCCCCCCCCCTTCCCCATCCGCCAAACCACCGCGAAAAGAAAGAAAGAAAGAAAACGAGCTAGCTTAACCGCGCGTGCATCCATTTTAATAATGAATAATTTTCTCTGTCGGTTTATTCTTGCAGTCGGTGTTGGTTCTACTCAAAAACTAGCCATTGATCGCACTTACGGTGGAGTGGCTAAAGGGGTGGGAGTGGGGAGGAGTGCTTATACGAGCCCCCTTGATAGAGAGAGGGGGGTGTCACTTGTGCTTCTTGGAAGTGTAAACTGGGCATCTAAAACGTGAATTCGACTGTCGCGGCTCTCGCAAAACCAGCGTATTCAAAATTTTCCCATCTTACAATGAAATAAAAGGAGGAATGTGTGCGGTGTCCATGATATGAGCGACTTCAAGAGTTAATTGCAGATGGGGAGACTGAAAGCAAAAACGGCGATTCCTGAAGAGGGGCGCCTTCCGTGTGGCCGCGACGCGCGGAAGCCTTGCAGCCATCGAGCTTGTTCCTCGATGGGGGCGACAGGCGCCAACGATCTGGGTCATTGTGTCCTCAGCGGCTTTTCGGGTGGCTTTTTGTTGTGCACTAGAGAGGTTGTGTGAGCTCACGCCGAATGTATCGCTTTTTCTTGAATCAATGCGGTGACTCTTTGGAGAAGGTGATGGCCGCTATGCCTGTAAGATTTCCACAGGAAATTTAACATATCACTCAAAAAGAAATCTGGGAAGGTTAAAACTTACAGACGGAGAGGGGAAGGGGGGGGGGGGAGAATCAAAATGAAATGAAAGTAAGCATGTAAAGCTAAAACGGAGGTTGCTTTGACCGAACAGAATTGGTGGTATTTGTACGCACAACCTGTACGCCCTTGATCAGCATTGAGGAGATATAGAAGAGGCAGCTGTTTTCAAAAGGCCCGTTCTTCCTCCGCGACAATATCCTAGATTTGTCCGAAAAAAAAAGCTGGCGAGAACAGTGTCTCCAAATTCATGTAAACATGACAGCATTTTTATAAGCAACCGAATGTTTGTAAAGTTTTGGATTGTGAGAGTGTGCATTTTATTTAGAAAAAATTACATAAAGAATGCGTCAGCCATCGTAAACATCGGCTAATTGTCTTTGCATGCCCGAAAAAAGAGCGAATATAAATAATGTCTTGGAGTAAATAAAAAAAAACACCGACAAAATAATTCAATTAGCTTGCTGCAAAACAGGTGTTACCTGAACTAAGTATTAAAGAAAAATACACAAATGTTCAGTTTCTAAAAATACCTGGCAAAAAATCGCGAACACGCCATCAATATAAAAGTGCAATCGCTGCCCTAGATTGTTGTCCGAAACCCATGTTAAGCGAAAATAAAAATATAACGGCTGTTTCAAACTAACAAGCACCCGATAACACGGTCGCCGAAATGTTCGCGCAAGGAAATGCCGTGCGCCGAAACGTCCGCACACCGATATGTGCGTCCACCGAAATGTCTGTACACCAAAATGTCCGCACCGAAACGTCCTGCACTGGAAGTATTCTAGTTCACTATACTGGAATGTCCAGCAACGGAATGTCCTAGACCAGGGACGACGCTGTGCGCTTCTTTGGTGGAGCTCCCACGGCTTCTAGTGCAATTTTCACCGATACTGATGAAACCTCGATGTGTAGAGCTTCTATGACATTCCAGACACTGAGATGGCTGTGTCCGACTAAGCTACTAAACCGACGGTTCCAGGCTTCGCAGTTGTTGTTTGTGCGGTTTTAATCCAATTACTTGCATTAAAATTTTTAATCGTTGCTCAGCCCTACCATCCATCCATCCATCCATCCATCCATTCATCCATCCATCCATCCATCCATCCATCCAACCATCCATCCATCCATCCACCCACCCACCCATTCATCCATCCATCCATCAAACCGTCCGTCTGTCGACCCAATTTGGTTTGTTAGGTTTTAGCCTCCAGAGGCGTGCATTTCTGCCCCTATAGGAATATTAAAGCATTCCATCTCTTCCTCAACCCTTTGGCTAAAACGCAAAGGGGTAAAATCAAGGGAAACACGTCGACTGGAGTATGGGACCATTTTTTTCCTATATGGTCGCTGGGACCATTTTTTTCCGTTTCCGGGGTTCACCCATCACAGCCACAGTTGCTGCTTTTCAGATTAAGTGGAAAAGCGAGAACCCCCGTGTGTTGAGATTTTGACGCACGGTAAAAATCCCCAGAGCATCAAAATTAATCCGGAGCCCACCACTACAGCGCGCCTCTAGCCCATGGGTTTTTTTTTTTGCTCACAGGAGTCAAAAAACACATGGGCTATGCGGCATTTCGGATTAATTTTGATGCAGTGCGGACGACCAGCTTCGGTTGGTGGAAATGGTCGTCGCAGCTGGCAGCACGAATGGGGTCCTGATATGAGGACACTACTCCGCAATTTTTGTGCTGACGAAATTTATTCTCTCTCTGTCTCGCTCTCTCTCGCACAGCCCATGTGTACCTTCGGAGCGCTAAACCCCACAATCAAGCACGTTCACGTCACGCAGCACGCGCTATTATAATACTACTTTTACGTTTCAAAATCATTGGTTTTGTGAATCTTGCGAAGCGTAGACATTGCTCGTCGAAGCTCTGTTTGGGCACTGATAGCCTAATTCCGCTGTAATGAACTCACAATGAAGGGAAGGAGTAAGAATGCATTGGTAGACAACCCTCTGAATTTCTGTAGATTTTCTTATGGTACCCTTCACCATTATTTCTGAATTCTTTTTCTCCAAATGTTCTAGTTAACTGGCCTCCAGCGCAGAAAGGGCAGCATGACGTACGCTCCTCTGCCCTCAGGGACGCTATTTCATCACAGCTGCTCAAATACGACATTGGTTATCTGAAGTTGTGCGGGTATTAGAATTTTCTTCCAATTTTGTGTTTCACATTTGTTTAATTAATGCATTGCTGACGTTAATGAGTTGTGAATGCTTGTACCAGACTCACAGTTGCGGAGGTCCTAGCTGCGCTTTCATTGACCCTTCCTGCGTACCAGGACAGTTCATTTATTGACCCGCTTTCCGTGCACTCTTCCCGTAATGACGCTGACCATTCAAGCTTGCGCGCTACTGCGGCGGTTTCTTGTGCACTGTTCCCGTGCTGATTATGGGGTTTCATTCTTCGATGTTAGCGGCTTGTCCCCTTGAGAGAATCGACGAGTGGTGGGAGGTGCTGGTGCACTGATTTTGGAGACTTGTGTACTCCGGTCGTACTCTTTCATCCGCATTTATTCTTTTCAGTCTCTCTGCGACCGCTACTTTTGTGTTAATGTTTTATTTTCCTTGCAGTGTATACTTTTATCCCCGTTGGATGACGATGTTATTAATACGCCAAGACACCGGCCTTTATCAAGAAGGAAGGTGCTCAAACACGGGATACGGCCAGTTCGTCACATGGCGTTTCGTCATAGGCCGGTTCGTAATAGGCCGTTTGGTTACATAAGATCATTCGTATTAGGCCGGTTCGTAATAGGCCGTTTGGTCACATAGGATCATTCGCAATAGGCCAGTTTGTCATTTAGGAAAGTTCGTCACAGGTGCACAAAATGAATTCCCGCGTGTTGTTGTTTTTTTTCGACTCGAAAGAGAGAAGCTAGGCACAGGTTTAGTTAGTATTTTTTTGTACTTTGGGCCGTACATCTAGCAAAGCTCAACAAAGAATGCAAGCCAGAGTGTGCAAGTAGGGTGACGTGTTCGGACAAGATTATAGATACGAGTTCAACAACCCAAGACAGAAAAGTGAGACAGGGACGTAGCCCGACAAAGTTCTTGGAAGACGGGCCAGGCGTCTGGTTCTAAGTGGTCCCGTAATAGGGAAAGTGGTAGCACCGACCTTCTCGTTCTTGGAAATTTCACATGGGCCATTTCATGTCACTTATTAGTGGTTTATAACAAGTGGTGCAACTAATTATTTGATGGACCTTTTTCCAGTAGCCATCTGCGCATGCACTGGGTGCCGGTCCGCAATTCTTCGCAGTAGCTCTCGGGCAAAATAAACAAAAGGGCGCCCCCTCAGCTAGCTGCTTGGGGAGCGGATATGCCTCCTATAGGGCTGCATGTTATATCCTCCTTTCGGACAGTTCCAGGGAGTTTTTATGTGCTCACAAAAAATACTTTCCAAGGAAAGGGGCAAAAATGACCATGCTGTGAGCCCTTGGCTACCAGTGAGGGAGCAACGAAAATGAAAAAAAAAAAGTGAAGAAAAAGGAGTGCTAGGGCCACTGCAAATTAGTCACGCCAGCGAGCGCCTGCTACCCTGACATTCATGTGAAAGGCCAGGGGGGCGGGTGGGAGCGGTATGGACTGCAGGATCAGGACAATTCCTGCACGGGTTCCCCGAAAGCCAAACATTTTTTTGGGGCGCGCCTAACTGCCATAGAGAGCCTACATGCTGCCGTCGGCATGTAGGTTCCTTAAACTATGACTGCCAGTTTAGGATCGCCGTTATGAGGGCTAGAAGGGGGAGGTGACGCCAAGGGCCGGTCAAAAGCGATGCGCCGGTTCATGCCTGGCGCACGGTGGCGCTGCTTTCCGTAGTTCGATGCCCGCCTGGCCGCCCGCTCTACGACTCGGCGCGCGGCGGATGCACAAACCACCATAGTTCGCCCGTGGCCTCCGCGATCAGCTGCTGGCGGCGCGCCGCCGGCAGCCGATTGTGGAGGCCACGGTTCGCCACACGAGCAAGCGTAATTTTACTAAGCAAGCAAGTGGCTTGAAGTTCGACGCGTTCTGTTCCGATACGCATAACTACCCCAATCCCGAACGTCACGCATCTTCCGCTCTCGACTTCCATGAATTGTACTCCACGCTTCCGATTCTGTACTAGACGTTATTTTAGACAAAATACAAACAAAATACCATACCCGTTTGCATAAACACAAAGCACGAAAACCACCATGTTTTTAAAGCCGCATGTACCTATTGGCCCCGAGGACATACCGTGGCGCCACCTACGAATGACGTCACTTGTTGGACGCCGGGTCGGGTTGTCGTCTGCTACAACCCATTTCCTCTGCGTATGCGGCCGCGGGTTTTTGTGTGTGTCTGTCTGTGGCCACCGTACCCCCCCCCCCCCCCCCCGCCCCTTGTGGATTTGATGCAAATTACCCAAAACAGTTGTCTGCAACCCGAATAATCCGGCCGAGCAATCAGCGACTCGCGTTTTCCCGGCGACACCGCCGCGCCCCACAGCTCGTACGCAGCCATCTAACGCCAAGGACGATGCAACGGATGCCGAGAAAAGTACACTGTAAATTCATTATGAAATAATTGCGACGTGACATGTACGAAACTGTGTGTGCAAGGAAACACCTTGTAACAGCGACGGAAGCGCGTCGCTCACTTGTGATCTCACCGCGCCTACTGCTCGTCTTGCCTGGTAAATGAATGACTACGTGAGAACAGTGATCGGATTGCTTCGCCGCGCATGCTTAAAAGTACTGCTATGATGCGCAGTTTGGCTTAAGCAGTGCCTATTACCCCTACAATTTTTAAGTGCGAATGCACTTTATAAGCGACCCCAAACCATCCACCGCCGGCGGCGGCGGCGGCGGCGGCGGCGTCGGCGGCGTCCGCAGTGCTCCTCTATATTTAAAAAAGAAACAGCATCCGGCGCCAGGTTTCGATCCGAGGACTTTGCGGCCGCAGCGCGACGCGGTACCGACTAAGCCACGGAAGCCACGCTGATATCAGTGTGAGTAACGCGCCTTATATCTTTAACGCATTCAAACTACGTCGTCAGCGGCGTGCGTTGGCGACTCAGCGGCGTTATAGCGGCTTGATAACTGCGTGGTGTACACGTGATACTACAAACCCGATGGAAGAGATGGAAGAGAAGGCGGCGAGGCGGTGGGCTGCGGGGGCCGAGCGCAAGCGGCACAAGCGGGCCGACAACCGTGCATTCGCACTTTCACATTCTCCCCCTCGGGGAAATGCGGGGGGAATTTTTTTCATAGTTATTCCCGGATTTGATTAACGATCACTGCCGTAGCCTGTACTCTGCACGGCTGATTTGTTTACTTTTTGGGACAACTTGTCCGCAACGTATAAATGGTATACGAACGCGAGTTTTCAACGCCTGCGAGCGGGTTTGAACATAGCTATATTTAGTTTTCATTAGGACTTCGGCGTGGGAATGTATAATTGTAACGTGGGCTCTTTTATGTTTACAGTGAGCCTTCCTTCCTCTAGTATCAATGAAACTAACGATTGCTCACAGAAGGCGAGGCTGTGTACAAGGGGAAACACGTCGTTACTGAATTAGGGTAATTGGGAGTTTTAAAATAGGAGAACCTAGCGTTGGGGGCCCCCCAAAGTGATGGGGGAACCTAAACGCAACAGGCGCGCGCGCGCGACGAAAGAGTCTTCTCGAAAAGATCGCCGTCGGCTTCGGATGCACGTAATCGAATGTTGGGAACTTTAGGCTTAACGTCGCGGCAGATATTTCTTCGCCGCTATCGTTACAGTTGCGAATGAGAGTCCCTAGTACAACTTTCCGCTTCACTGTCACCCTATTTCTTGTATGTGTATTTGTATCCGCGTCCGTTTAAGCGATCGATGATCAAGAACCTGCCACGGCCTCGGCCGATGCTTACGCGCAGGCACATATCCTTCGGCCGCTCGCCGCACCGCGCGTGAACGGGCCGGCGGTGCCGGGACCGACCTTCGGGGACGATCGGCGTAGATCACGGCAGATATTTGAGCATCGCTTTGAAAACCACAGCTGATGACACTACCTAGCACAATTTTTCCCCACTCTAACATCCACATTCACCGCTGTCGAATTACGTTTCCACAACTAACGCGATTTTAAAAAGCGGCGACAAGTTGTTGCTGCCGCGACCTGCGTCGGTTCGAGCTGCTCCGTCGGCCGTGCGGGGAGGCACGGCGGTGTCTGCGGGGAGCGTTTCTGCGAGCAGTAAACGCTTCATGATTTCTTGCTTTATACATTTGTTGCAAACAAGGGAAATCTAGAAAGTTAGCTCGGCAATCATCGTAGTCTACATTGTTGATCGGGGAAACGAGCCGCAGCTTACGCTTCGGTCGCACACATACGCCACCACGCTCAAGTTGTTTGCGGAGAATGTACCACAGTTTATACGGTTATAAAATCTCCATGACGTCAAACTGCGCTTGACGCACTGAGAATTAACTTCAAACGACGGAAATTTACCCGAAAATACTTTAAGAACGCGCGTCCTAAGCCAAGTGTCACGCGCTGCAAGCCAACTGTGCAGCAAGGTAGGAACGGTGATCCTACAAGTGACGTCAAAACGATCGCAGCGCCAGCCTCTCAAGTGGTGGGCCTCGCGGCCAATACTAATGACTACACGGAAACAGAAATCCATAGGGTCTGCACCTGCGACTGCAGCCTTTCAATTCAACTAGTAGAAGTAAAAGGCTGAACAAATTGTTCAGTTTTGACGTGCAGAATCTCTTTCCTGTACATATTTAGACTGACAACATTTTACTGAAAACAAATAAAAATAGATTAAGTCTGCAACTGGGAGAATTATTTTCTTTTAAAAATGCAGAAATATCAAGGCTGTACTGCAAATGCCATAGAAAAAGTTTGCATTTGAGTACTGCGCAGTGGTCAATCTCGATGACAAAAATTAAATTGCTCCTTCTTCAACAAACTGGATTATGACGAATGATCCTATGTGACCAAACGACCGGCTACGAACCGGCCTATGACGAAACGCCATGTGACGAACGGGCCTACACCGCTCAAACACGTACTTGTGCTCATGTTTGTACAGCAGAACAAATATGGCTTGAGGGGCTGAAGTTTGCGTTCGCTCCTGTCCTCCCGCCTACTTCCCTTTGGAGAAGAAAGAAAGAGGGCTATGTACACAGAGAGAGTTGGGTGGGCCTGTTTAACCATGGATGCCTGGAGTAACATGGGTGCTTGGTCATTTTAGAGTTTCTGAGAAAGCGGATAAAACAAGAAAGATGTCGCGCTTGTGTGGCAGCGAGAGAATCCGTGGTGCTTCAGAGGATTCCGAGTTAAGCGCATCGAGACGGTAGGTAATCACGCATATATCCTTTGTTAACAAGGTCGCGGTACGCATGCAATGTAAGAGGATTGGTGTGGGACGGGCCGGGAAGAAAAGGTATTCGGAAAAGGAGGACAAGGAAGAAGACTATAGTTCATCTCACAAGCTACCTGCAGCACTGTGGAGGCTACATTGTTATCAATAGTGCACCCACTGAGGGCGCCTAATCCGCCGTGAAGGGGGTCCTGAAAGGACACTCCCATCCCCCCTCTCGGCAAGTGGCACCGCACGGCCCCGGCGCCTTTTGTCGCTTCCTTCGCCGTGAGTTAGGCGCCCTGAGGGGGACAACAATGTAGCCTCCACAGTGCTGCAGCTAGCTTGTGATATGAACTATAGAAGTCTCCCCACACGAGCAGCAGAATGAGCTGATTCCAGGCAGAAAGTAGAAATCATCCGTTGATGCATGGTGGTTCGCGATTATTTCCCGACGAACAGCACCGCTGAGAGAGGCATTTCTTGCAGAGGGAGAAACGACAACTTCCAGCGAAGCGACGTATTTTCCTTTCATACTCCTTCGTTCTTCAGAAGAGTCGCCCTTCAGCAGCTCCCCTCAAAGAAAAGAATAATAGGCGGGGCGCGGGGCCGGCGGCGCGCCGAAAATTTTGCCCGGCGGCGGCGGCGGCGTGCTCATTCCCGCACCTCGGCGGCGGCGCAGACGGCACGACCAAAACAGGCGGCGGCGGTGGCGTGGCGCGGCGGAGCACAGGTCTAAGTCCAAGCGACCGTGAAGAAACGGATTCAACTGCGGTCGTGGCTCGTCGAGATTTCCGACACGACAACTCGGCGGCACCTCAACCAGCTCCGCCAGCTGAGGCCGTCTTCAAGCAAACCAGCCCCTTCTGAAGGAAGTTGTGTGTCACCACCCGTCAACAGGGCCTGGCATCTCACTATGGAAAGCGCCGCTGCGACGCCGACAACCACATGTGCAGACTTCGAGCTCCCGTTTTCGTACCACCCCCAGGCCGTCGACATACGCAAATCCACACGGCTGCGACACCCCCCTGACCGCTACCAGGCGCTGTTCTAAGGGGGGAAGAGATGTTGTGTTCGTGCTCCAAAGTGTGTCGGCGCCTCCCAATAGCGCGCCAATTAGTTTCCCCCGAGGAAGGGCCTACCCTTTCCTTCGCCGACGCTGCCCCCGACTCCGCGGGTAGATGGACAATGCACAGAGAAACGCTTCGGGACTGCTTCAGTCCAGTCGGAAGGCCGTGCTCTCTTGGGTGAATAAACCCTTGAGTGAAATTTAAGCGCAAAAGCACTGGGGAGCCTTCGGGCTCTTAAAGGAAGTTGCCTGGGGTTGCCGTTACTGAAATGATGATGGACACATAGCGAAATCTATTGAGACATCGGTCCAATCTGACAAGTCAACAGACACAGGGAGGAGAAAGGGAAACGACACCAGCGACACCCTATTTTCAAGTGTGCCCATGCGTCAGCTTGTCACTGACTGCGCGCACTCTGCTACGGCGCGAGCGGGTGCGTTCCCCCTCAGGCCGTCTCCTCGCTTTCCCCCGTGGCCTTGAAAAAAAAACTCTGTTGCGCGACATTAGCAAGAAAATGTATAGCTTGTTTATTGCTTTTTTTTTGCGCTGTGTCAAAACAAGTCCCCCCAGCCAAAAACCCCTTTCTTCAACTTATTTTTCTAGCGCAGGGCCATTCGCCACGAAGGGGCGGGGCCCCCTGTCCCTAACTTGTCCCTAAAGGAAGAAAAGTGAAACATCTAAATGTAAAACCTAGCATCGAGCTTTTGATAGCAAAACAAAGAAACAGTGCCTTGCCTTATGTAATTATCTACCCATAAATGTTGATCTTGATGCCTGCCGAATTCGGGGTCTGCTGTTCTATGTTCCGTCTACTTCAGAAAAATTTGGGCAGCAGCCATCCAAACTGTTTCTTATGCATTAACACCCTTGCTTCGTAGAATATATTCCTCCAAAAGTTTCTGCCGCATAATGTCAAATAGAGCAAAGTGCCTAAGTAAATGTATGTAGTACATTTGAGTAAATGTATGCGTAAGTTAGGTTTTTACTAGTAAATGGCTCGTATGTTTTGTAAAGAAATCACTCCAAGAAGCGGTGAAATTTTATATTACGACGAAGTTTTATACTCCTTGATCCGGCACCGCTGTTTTCTGCCCATGTACAAGGCACTTAATACTGTTAATCAATCTTTTTAACAACTTTGTTCTTAACGCCCAGACAAAAAATTATACATAAAATTCTATACTTTTTCAAATATCTGTTAAGGACATCAATGCGGTAAACAGTGTGCTTGTACAAAATAGCTCTATTGTGCGTATTTTTTGTTGATAATAAAAAGCCAAAATATGCAATGGAAGCGATGCAAGAAAAAGTGAAAATTAATCCCGAAATTGCTTAGGCATCTGGTGGTTCTTTCCTGAGTGACAGCAATGTCTCAACGATTTTCCTTGCAATGTAAACGTCTCTATCAGTTCGTAAATACCAACAGCACCCACAAAAGAGTGACTAGAATAAAACAAAGTTGTCTTATAATCACACTTCCAACTTAACATTTCGGTAAAGTGTTCTTAGTATGTAAACAGTCTTGTAACTGTTACATGGTTGTTCTTACGAGATCAGACAGACGGGCCCGGTTGACGTCTTCAACTTCGACGAAACTGTTATATATAGCTCCTCTGGCACCGCGAAAAAACCTGCGTGGAGTTATTTGGAGGAAAAAAATATTTTCTTTCTCAAAAAAGTCCCGAAGGCGGCTCGGGTCACTCGCACGTCGACAGGCTCGCGGAAAATTTGGCAATTCTACCGCTGTAGAACAAACGTTACTGCAGCTATGACCTAGTTCTTTTTATGCAAAGGCTTTGAATACCCTCGTAATATTTACCTTATTCGTATTTGGGCCTGCAGAGCTAATTCCTGTCAATTATTTTTTTCAAATTAGAAAAACGTTTCAAAATGTCCCAAATGTGCGGCCTTTTTTCTCGTAACTTAAACCGGCTAGGAAATTAACATTTTGTAGTGATTTTCTTTTATACTTTTTCAATCTTGGAGCTAGGGTATTTTCGTTGTCAAGACGGTTCAGTAAGTACAATAGCACTTTACTACACCAAGCTAACGCTTTTTGGTATATCATGAAGGGGAATAAAAAAAGGTTATTCTCAATTTTGTTTTCACACTTTCACAAATTAAAGCCAAGGTTGCTCCATATAACCCACATTAAACAATGTTGCAAATATTTTTGTTCTTTTGCTGCTACAAAGCGCCAGAGGAGGCGTTCTTTTTTTCGAAGTGAGCCATATCCAGAAACCGAAGCTAAGTCGGATAAAACTGAAGTGACACGGACAACTCGGCTACTTTCCCGTAAAAAAGGGGTGGCAAGAAAATTGTTGAGAAAACTCCCTAAAGACGTGTGCGCTGATCGTAGTTGCTATCGAAAATGAGCCAAATCCTGATGCTTTACGGGTCACAATCAGCTAAATCTATGTGGCCGATTGGAGTTCGCTTTTGGCCTGACTGTTTAGACACTTTAGTTCAGGGGTCTCAAACACGCGGCCCGCGGGCCGCATGCGGCCCGCGTACCCTTTGATTCCGGCCCGCGGCCCTCTCATGAGTGTCTTGGTTCATTTATTTTTGTTTTTTAAGCGAATGCGTGACTGCGCACCTGCTTGTGTAGCCAAAGACGCAGATTGCGAGAGACTGCTCGAAAACGCGTGGATATCGTCTTTCACGGCTTCGCGTTACCAGAGTGGACACCCCTCCTTTCCGGAGGCCCCTCAATTCGGGCGCCGTAAGTCGGGTGCACAATAGTCGCAAGCAACTGGGACTTGTGAATCGAGCACTCTACAGTGCGCACAGGGCTGGGCGAGCACAGGACGCGGTGAAACTCCCCGCGAACGGGGCTGCACGCCGCTAATAAGAAGACGCGCCTTGACCGGAGTTTTCCAGGCTTCCGAGAAAGTGCAAAGGTTTCCGGCCGTTGTGAGGTGTTTGCGGATATTTGCTTTCCTGTTCGTCTTTGTGTCAAACACTTAATTTGCTGCAAATGGGGCGAAAAGGGTGCAGCCACATGTCGGATTCTGCGTTCGGGCTCCAAAATGCGCCCACGTGCCTTTAGGAGCCGGTCGCGGCCTGGGAGAGAGCGACATCGGGCTGCTGAGGAAAAGACTGCACATTGCACGCCGAAACTGTGTACTTCCAGACTTCAAACGCCCCTTATCGACACACAAAGCTAAACGCCTATGCTCCGACTCGCAACCTGTTGACCGCACTGTGAAAGGTAGCGGCGCCCCAAATCAATCATGATAGAGCGCACTACATAATTGTGCTCCTACGCGCCTGTCGCCTCCGTAAATGTGACAGGTGTCTTTTTGACCTGTTGTTTTGTGGAAAATCTGCAAACGACGAAGGTTTTTGCTGTGGAAGTATAACGGGCCATAATGTCGTTGCCCAAGCAGTCTGCAAAACGCAAAGTGGAAGACGAGGAGAAGAGGTGCTTTCAGGAGCGATGGGAACATTCTTATTTCTTCTGGGAATCAAGAGACAAGGTGTTGTGCTTAGTCTACCACCGGACTGTGGCTGTACCGAAGGAGTACAATGTTCGACTCCACTTCATGTCTTGCCATCACGAGAAGTATGGTGCTCTTACTGGCAACGTTCGCGAGCACACCGTGACTCAACTGAAGGCAGCGTTGAGAAAGCAGCAAAACCTGATCAAAAAGGCGACCAAAGCAAGCGACGAAACGGTAAGGGCAAGCTTCTTCATTTCTGACCTTACCACCAAATCATCCAAGCCCTTCAATGAAGGTCTGTTCGTGAAGCAGTGCCTGCTCGGAGTCGCTGATGCTACCTGTCCCAGCATGAAAAAGACTTCTAGAAAGTAAGCCTCTCTCCAAACACAGTCGCCCAGAGGATTAACGACATCAGTGGAGACATTGAAATAGGATGAATTAACCGATACCACGAGTTTGAAGCATTCTATATTGCAGTTGATGAAAGCACTGACATTACAGACAACGCACAATGTGCTATTTTTGTGAGGGGTGTCGACAAAAACCTGAACGTCACTGAGGAACTCCTGGACTTCATCCCAATGAAAGGCACGACCACAGGGGCGGATATTATTTCTGTTCTCGAAAGAGTGGTTGAAGACGCTCGACTACCGTGGAAAAGATGGTTCGTTTGGCTACAGACGGTGCGCCTTCAATGGTGGGATGTAAGAGCGGACTTGTTGGTCGATTGCGGATGAAACTCGCTGCAGTCGGAATCACCAATCAATTTGCCGCGGTTCACTGCATTTTGCACCAAGCAGCGCTGTGCGGCAAGTCTGCAAATGAAGAGCGTCATGGAAATCGTGCTCAGCGCAGTGGACTTCATCCATTCAAGAGCTCTGAACCACCGCCAATTTGTAACTCTTTTAGAAGCGGTTGGCAGCGAATATGGTGAAATTTTGTACCATATAGAGGTGCGATAGCTGAGTTGTGGAAGAGTGCTGAAACGATTTTTTGACCTCAGAGACGAAATTGACGCCTTCATAAAGAGGTAACAACAGGGCCATTGTTGAGCTGTCAGACAAAACGTGGCTTCTCTCCCTTGCGTTCCTCACTGATATCACTGATCATTTGAACTGCCTCAACGTTAAACATCAGGGAAAAAACCAACTGATCACAAAAATGCATGACGATATTCAGGCCTCTCAATTCAAATAGCAGCTTTGGGAGGGACAGATGAGAATTCAGAAGTTTGATCATTTTCTAACCCTGAAGTCGCTGGAGAACGTGGGTAAACAATCCTGTGATAACTCCGCTGACCTCCTCCATGATTTCCGAAGAGAATTCGAGGGATGCTTGCAAGACATCACCAGCCTCGCCGATTAATTCCAAATTTTTTCGTTGCCGTTTTCGGTGTCGGTGGATGACGCCGCGCCCGAGCTACAGATGGACCTTTTAAATGCAACGTGTCTCTTTAACTCGCCTTGTCCCGCGTCGTTATCACGGCGTAGTCCGCATCCCTACCCCATTCTCCTCGCCGCGGCAGCTGCGCACTCCACCGCTCTCACCTTAGCGCCATCTGTGCGTCAGCACGGTCAGCGCGCAGCTTGCGCTCGGCTGCGCTCGCTCCCGTCGCCGTGCCAGCTGTGCGTTAGCGCGCAGCTTGCGCTCGGTTAAAAATTTACAACATGTTCCCGCCAGGGGAACCATGGGGTAGATGCGACGCATCGGGGGTGAGCATGCTGCGTAAATAGGATACATAACAACAGCAATCCACACGCTGACATCGCTAACATAACGGAAACGCAACGGCAACCCCCGATGCGTTGCATCTACCCCATGGTTCCCCTCGCGGGAAGATGGTGTAAATTTTTGAGCTCCAGGCTAACACTCCGTTGAAGCAGACATTTCAGGACGTGGCTGTACCAGGCTTCTACTGGTTTCTTGACGACGCACGTTTCCCGGCGCTACGTAAACAGGCTGCCAGGATCATTGCCATGTTCGGAAGCACCTACTTGTGCGAACACCTGTTGTCCTTGTTGAAGGTGAACAAGTCAGCTCTCCGGTCGAGGATGACTGATGAGCACCTGAGATCGACCATGAAGATCGTTTCCGCGCAAGAAGTTCTTGCGGACATTTCTTCTCTAGTCGCAGCCAAGCGTTGCTGGAATCAAGCCAGCATGTTTAGAACAATATGAGCTATATTGTTCTTCTCAAGGAATAAAGTTTTGTGACTTTCCTAAATGATACTCGCAATAATTTCTCGCCTATTACTATCCATTACGCTTTTTTGTATTAAGATACACAGACGCAACTGCCTTCAAGCCTTTTTTTGTGAGGCACCCAATGCGGTCACCTTGTGTTAAAGCATAGTCGTGGAACAGATATTTTATATTTCAGAAACGGCGTCCCCATTTTAGTCATCCTGTAGATCGGTATCGATATGTGTCTCAAATCTGACGCCAATTCTATTTAGAAATGACCAAGCATATATACAACATGTGGGAAAGACTGAAAGACCTACTTGTTTCTTTCAAATGGCAGCGTTATCTCACATTTTGTTACCCCACCTCCACCCCCCCTTTTCGTTTCAACCTTTTTGACTATCCCTGCCCTTGCGGGACTAAAATTCCTGACTGCGGCCCGCTAACTCATGTGAGTTTGACACCCCTGCTTTAGTTGGTCTTTTCGGAAGTTTTTTTTTTTTCGGTTTTCGAGATGGCTTATAATGAATTTCCTACGGCAACTAGGAGATCGGCGAAAGATCTGTCCTCAGATGTCAACGACAAATTTAACTGAAGAAGAAATGAATGAAATGAAACTGACAGATGTAAAACAATGATTTCGTTTCCTCTCACTTGTCCATACGACAAAAGTATGGTTTTATTGACTTTTTTTCACCAATTTTTACCGAACCAAGGTGGAGCAGAAGATTTGAGCAGCCTTCTGGTGAAGCTTTTTGGAAATTATTAGCAGAGAAATGGAGAGCTTGCTTCGTTCATGAGTGCCTTCAGGCGTGCCTAAGGAAATTATTCTCACAACGAATTCCAAAAGAGCCGTAATGGTGCTAACAGGACTCACCTCCCCTCAATGTATGGTGCTACTGTTTTTGCAGCCCTGTTGTATATTTTATGCCTTTCCACCAGAACGCCATCGCACCATTCTTGAAAGTCAATTTAGAGTTTTCATAAAAATGCCACGTAAATTTGAGTGTTTTAATTCAATATCAATCAAATCCAAACTTATCACCCGACTATTGCTTAAATTCACACAATAAATTTTAATAACTTGTGGCCACAAACTTAGCCTATTGACATGTGAAATATATCACATAATAGCTTTGACAGCGTTGCATTTAGCTCCGGAAGGAAACTTCCGCTTGATTCTCAAATTCGCGTTAGGTCGATCTGGCTATTTTATCAAAAATTGCCTTGTCAGCAGTATCGTGGTTAAACGCCCACGTCGTTTCTAAGAGGGTTATGACCACAATGTAGCGCGACAAATTGACGTTACAAAGAAAAAAAACTCTATAAATAATCATTGCGGTGAGCATGTTTGTTGATAGCAGACGCGTATAGAATGCATTGCACCTAAATCTCACGTTGAAGATTTCGGAAGCTCCAGCTTCCACGCCTTTGTTTGGTCGCGTGTACAGTTATCACCTGCTTGCGTATCGACCGCGAAATTCGAGACATGGCCTTTGTAACCTCTGGGCTTCAAATGATTGGCGTTATATTTTCGATGTAAAGCAACGGAGACATGCAGTGATGCAAAAAAAAAAATGAAGGTTGATTGATTGATTGTAGGGTTTAACGCGCCGACGCAGCGCAGGCGATGAGGCGCGCCGTAGTGGAGGGCTCCGGATTAATTTTGACCACCTGGGGATCTTTATCGTGCTCCGAAATCTCGTACACACGGGCGTTTTTTGCTTTTCGCCTCCATCAGAAAAGCGGCCGCCGCGGCCGGGAATCGAACCCGCGACCTCGTGCTCAGCAGCGCAACGCCTTAGCCACTGAGCCACCGCGGCGGGTAAAAAAAAAACATGAAGGAATCTCACACTAACGCGTAAGATTTTAAGGTAGCGAAGCTGTACGCAACCTTCACCACCATTACGAAGGCTTGCTTCCTCGATGCCGTAACGACCTTTGCTCTATAGTTTGGCTGTAAGGCATCTCTTCTTCTTCTATAAGTCATCTCGGTATCTTTTCTTCGTTTTTTGAAAGTTTTAATCATTGGACATCACCTTGGAGGGCCATACGCTATGACATGCATTTCTTCTTCTGAGCAAGTGTTACCAAAATTACGGCGAATGCTGGAGTCTCTCTTGTTCCGAGCAATTGTTTCCACGATTCCGGCTAACGCTTTAGTACTTTTTGACCAATCTTGGCCAATCTTTCGACGTTGGTATGGTTCGGTTGACCAACATGCGCCGAGGACACCGAGATCGCACCCACGAGCACTCGGCATTTTCTTGGTAGTTTACCTGCCGGGCCGTCGCAGCAATCGCGGCCAATCTCCCTAAACGTGTATGCTTCGCTTGAAAAACGTGCACAGGGGACGTTGGGCGGTCGTGGCCAGGCAGGCAAACCCGAGCGCTGGGTCTTTTCTTGCTTTTGGTAACGGGGGCGGCTGCCACGAGACCCCCGCTCACGTGCGTGCCTTAGGCAATTTCCTAATATTTTTAGAAGTGGCCACAAAAATCCCGATTTGCTAAACAGCTTCGCTGTTAAAATGTCTGTGCCGACCGAAGACTGGACATAACCCTACGTTCGATTTATATGCATTTCATTTTTCTGATCTCGTACACGCTCTCTTCAAACTTCAGGCATAGCACCCATGTGCTCACTGCTCAAGTGTGTGGGGATCCTGACGCCCAGGCCATTGCGCGATCACTGGGTTTGTGCCATCACGCGGCGCTTTTCCCCTCTCTCCTCCAAAATTCCGTCTCGTCTTGGCGCCACTCCGTAGAGCCAAGCCGTCTCTCAAACTCTTGCGTGAGGTGAAGCCTGCAGAGACCGTTGCGGCGATAAAACACTGTCACGCAGCGGGCGCTCCGCCCTGGTAGCGGAGCTAACCTCACCTCAATGGTCCGTTTGAACGATGCCCGAACCTGACTCTCGCCGGGGAGGCGAACGCGCGCCCTGCGCGGGGGTCCGTTCGGGGAGACGCTTCCAGGACGCCGAAGGCGTTGGCCGAAGGTATGTGACGCTTTCTTTACCAGCCGGCTGCAACTCTGTGGCGCCGCCGAAAGCCCACCAGCCCTTCCGGCTGCGGCCCGTGCCTAAGGCTGCTCCTGTCGCCCCTACGCTTGCACATAGTAAGGCCGTACCTACCACTCGACGAACACGCCGTGCGGTACGCGCCTGTGAGCGAATGGGCCCCGTCTCCCTCGCTGCTGCGAGCCGATCCGGCCAGCACGGCGATGCGCGCACGCACAACGTGCGCGCACCCCGGAATTTGCCCCGGAATTTGCCCCGCTGGCTCTGCGCCGACGAAACGTGCGCACTTGCGCGTGGCGCCCCATCGCCCCTTTCACCTAACGGGAAGTACGTACCTGTACTGTAAATTGTGTAATTGGGACTGTAAAATATGTGACTAGAATGTTAGTATAAAATAAACGTCTTCCCTCCGTACCCTGGGCATATTCCTTTGTCGCCCCTTTCTCCACCTGCCCAACAGAGGCGGTGTTAAGTTGGCGCGACGGCGTTTCAGTATCGTGAGCGTGCTCAAATAGCTCGAACCCGCGGTGGTTCCTCGCAGTGTGCATGAATGCCTGCCTTGTGCAAAGCTAGCGTTATGCATATTGTGAGGTAGAGAGACCACAAACTGGCGCCCAACGTGGGACCATTGGCTCATTAGCCTTTGGCCGCTAATTAAGCTGAGTACGCAACCGGAATCAGTCTTAACGCTTATCCGCTAGCGGTAGCTGCTACGGGGACGAGGCGACTGCCCCTCCGTACGCGAGTGTGCGTGCACCCCTCGCTAACGCAGCCCCACGGGGCAGTGCGACGGTGCAACCGCGTCCCACT
Source organism: Haemaphysalis longicornis (assembly GCF_048455015.1). NCBI lineage: Eukaryota > Metazoa > Arthropoda > Arachnida > Ixodida > Ixodidae > Haemaphysalis > Haemaphysalis longicornis. The sequence goes on along the minus strand of NW_027526422.1, from coordinate 80,610,152 downwards.
GGAGCGGCGGTATACGTATTCCGGGAAAAAGGCCACAGCCGCCACTCGGAGTAGTGCACGCGAGATATATGCTTGTTGCCGTCCCTTGAGAGTAGAGCACGAACGTGGTAGTTGACGCGCTATCTCGTGCTTCGTAATCCACCGAGATTCGTTGTTCAAGTGCGACTTTAGCCGGCGGCGCAAAAGCATGCGTCCGTGAAGGAGGCACAGTCGTTGAGGGAGGAAGAGGGCCCAGAGTTCAGAAGAGCCGTGCGGACACCCCGCAGCGAGGGGCAGGCGCTTTTCGCGAACTCCATGCCGCCGGAAAGCGGACGGGACTCGGCTGTAAAATCAAGGGGAAGGGATGCCCGTTGCAAGGCGGTTGTATTGAGCCGAAAAGAGCTAGTAGCCGGACAGCAGAATGACCCGTTTTGTCGCCGGATTTGCGACGGTCTCTGGGAGACAATTTTTTTTAGTTTGATGTTTTTTTTTTTTGACGCCGAGACGCAGCTTGTCCTGCTGCGGGCGTGCGCCGAGATGCTACTTGTCTTGTAGCAGGCGCGGGAGGGGGGGGCTGAAGTCAGCGTGTGTCGCCGACGCCCCGGGGGACTCATTTCTGCTGGACGGTGAAGGACTCGTGCTTAACTACGTAGCCACCGATGATGAGGCAATTGAACCATTCAATGTGGTAACCCCCTAAGTCTGAGTTGCGCACGGCTGCGCTAAGCTCATGACGAAGCATTCGTCGGGCATTTAGGCGGCTCCAAAGTTTTGGTAAACTGAGTCGCTCCGTGACCTGGCCCGGGACGAAGCGAGACATTTTCGCTGTTGCCAATCCTGCCATGTCTGTCAAACGGCAAGGGCGCACGGTGGGAAGCCGCCTGGAATTGGGAAGCCATTTGACAGTATGCGTCCTTGGCAGGTAGTCGCTTTTGACTTGAAGGAACCTTTGCCGAGAAGCAAGCAGCGCTTTACTTATATGGTGTCATGGGCTGACTATCTTGGCGCTAGAGCACAGTGGCTCTGCGCGGTGATGACGAGGCACCCACGCTTATCCAGGCTTCTCTCGGCCAGCTCATCAATTTAACGTCGTGAAGAGGTCACCTCAGTAATCACAGCACACTAAAGGGCAGGTACTTTCGCCGCCCGTGCTGACTTCACTTCTTTCAGTCTCAGTCAGCGCGGCCGGCCTGGCCGCCCCATCCCATTGTGTGTGGTCAGTTTCCGCTACCCTCCAGCAAGTTGTGAACAAATGTTTCTCTTCTTGTTTGGTTTGTAAGAGTGTGCATGTTACGGGGCGTTGTTTGTCTATTCGTGTTCCATTTTATGCCTGCTGAGGGCGAATGCTGTATTTAGTACCCGTTGGTTTGGGTGATTATTTTGCGCGCGCACTTTAGCGCACTGCACGTTGGAGTTGTGTTGACTTTTTGTACCATAGCGTGTAGCGTGAAGGCATTTTTTTTGCTTATTTATATGGTTCTGTATGGTCCGAGTGTTTGGCCTTGCTGAAGGCGATAAGTGTTACTTTTCTTTTTTTTTTGTGCAGGATGTAAAGTAGTGTTTCTTTTCTGTGTGTTTTTTTTATTTGTTTCGGTACAGGAAACCTCTGTTGTCTATGCATGTAGGACGAAGTATGTTCTATGGTTCTTTTTATTTACTACTAAGTAGTAGCGAAAAGGGCTAGCTTTCTTTTGGAGTTGCTCCTTCGGGGCATACGGTATTGGCTGGAGAGCGAGGGTGAGAGGGTGGAAGCTCGGTCGGTCTTCGAGGACATCCCCTGCTCCTCGCGCGCGGGGTTCGAGAAGTAAGGGGCTTGTTTTTGAAAGTGTCCGATTTCGGCCGTCCGCGGCCCCTGTGTTCGGGCGAGCAGCGCGTACTGGAGGCCGTTGCGTGAACTGTGTGAAGTTGGGAGAGCAGGCCAGACTTTGGGGGACCATATACTCAATGCCAACGGGAGGTTGTGTTTTCCTGGAAAACGCGGGCCGGACGTACGCTACGAGTGGGGCGCACCGCGTGGTGGCGAGGGGGCACGAACACTGTGACGCGCATGTTGTGCGGATATTCGTGAGTGCGTGTGGTGTGTGCTTCTGCCAGCTTCAGCGAACCCAAGGTGCCTTCCGCGAGTGGTTTTTGCTTCGCCCGGTGCGCCCGCCGTCACGTGGTGTCTCGTCGGTGTGGTGGAGGGTCCGCAGGTGCCCGCTTCTTGGACTCTGCGGGTCGTGAACTTGACCGGGCCCTGGACAGCTGCCCTGATTCGGGGACCAACAATAGGTACCCCCCCTGTGCACCGCCTGCGGCGGGCGAACGTAGCCGGGCTGCTCTGCACCGACGAGAACGGGACTGGGGGCCAGTTGCAAGCTGCGGAAGAGGTGCCCTCTCCAGATGCGGACAATGTGGTGTCATATCGGAACTGCACCATGCGTCGTCGGCACCACGGCTGTCGTCCGGCAGCTGCCTCGCTCGCTCTGGGCGGCAGCCACCACAAGCGACGGGTCATCGCTCTTTGGCGGAGCACTCATCGGGTGCCACGCGAGGTCTACACCTGAGCAGCGCCCTCGCGGTCATCATACCTGCCGGCTGGCTGCTCAAGCCGCATGTCCTCCTGGCTAGTACCCCCTTTGTGGAGCTGCTATCTCGCGCAACGGTGAGGTCGTTTCGGCACTGGTGCCCACCATCTTCTCTCCTCGATTGACCACAACGGACGTTTCCTAGAAAACTTTTGTGCTCCCAGCGCCGAATTTGCACAAGCACCATGGAACTAAGTCTACCGAATTTTTGTAGAAATATTTTCGTAACTCCGCGTAGTTTGTAGCATGCCTGTGCCTTCTCTCTTGCCCTAATTCTTTGTCGTCGTAGTGTGTTTCTTTCTTTTTTGTAATCCTATGTTGCATAGTGTCGTCCTGCATGTATATATTATTACCGTTATTGTTCTTATTATAGTGTCGCGTTCATTGTAATCATTGTATATTTCAATAGCTTCATTTTGTGTATGCATGTGGAACCGATTACCATGTATTATGTATCTCAGTGTCGCGTATAGTTTCCTGTGTGGATCATTCGTGCTGGATGGGGTAGTGTTGGTAGAGCTTGTAAACCTTTTGAATGGGCTGGGGACTGAGACCTCCGTGTACATGCATTCTTTTCTACTCTTCGCCGTCTTTTGCATGCCTGGGCGATGGCCTGTCAACTCTTCTCAGACCCGCGAGGGCATTTAAGGAGAGGGGAGTGTGGGGATCCTGACGCCCAGGCCATTGCGCGATCACTGGGTTTGTGCCATCCCGCGGCGCTTTTCCCCTCTCTCCTCCAAAATTCCGGCTCGTCTTGGCGCCACTCCGTAGAGCCGAGCCGTCTCTCAAACTCTTGCGTGAGGTGAAGCCTGCAGAGACCGTTGCGGCGATAAAACACTGTCACGCAGCGGGCGCTCCGCCCTGGTAGCGGAGCTAACCTCACCTCATTGGTCCGTTTGAACGATGCCCGAACGTGACTCTCGCCGGGGAGGCGAACGCGCGCCCTTCGCGGGGGTCCGTTCGGGGAGACGCTTCCAGGACGCCGAAGGCGTTGGCCGAAGGTATGTGACGCTTTCTTTACCAGCCGGCTGCAACTCTGTGGCGCCGCCGAAAGCCCACCAGCCCTTCCGGCTGCGGCCCGTGCCTAAGGCTGCTCCTGTCGCCCCTACGCTTGCATATAGTAAGGCCGTACCTACCACTCGACGAACACGCCGTGCGGTACGCGCCTGTGAGCGAATGGGCCCCGTCTCCCTCGCTGCTGCGAGCCGATCCGGCCAGCACGGCGATGCGCGCACGCACAACGTGCGCGCACCACGGAATTTGCCCTGACAGAAGAGCCCACTGGCTCTGCGCCGACGAAACGTGCGCACTTGCGCGTGGCGCCCCATCGCCCCTTTCACCTAACGGGAAGTACGTACCTGTACTGTAAATTGTGTAATTGGGACTGTAAAATATGTGACTAGATTGTTAGTATAAAATAAACGTCTTCCCTCCGTACCCTGGGCATATTCCTTTGTCGCCCCTTTCTCCACCTGCCCAACAGAGGCGGTGTTAAGTTGGCGCGACGGCGTTTCAGTATCGTGAGCGTGCTCAAATAGCTCGAACCCGCGGTGGTTCCTCGCAGTGTGCATGAATGCCTGCCTTGTGCAAAGCTAGCGTTATGCATATTGTGAGGTAGAGAGACCACAAGTGTGCTCACTTAAGTGCACATGAACTGGCTCCCAAAAATCTCTGTGGCACCTTATGGTACTGCAGAGCACTCAGCACCAAGGAGGCCGCAACTTTTAATTGTCGTTCACTTGACCAAGAAGCAGAAAGGCAGTGAGGTTAATCCAAGTGGTATTGCGGGTTAGCGGCAACCAAAGCGTATTAGATGCTAAGAGTCCTAGGGCAGACGCCGTGTCGCGAACTTAAATAGAGGCCAGGAGGTACATGAGGGTTAGTCGGCTGAATGAGATCTTTTCTTCCAGTGTCCAGATGTTTCGCGCTAGGGAAGTTGGTTCTTGAGACGTTTTTTTGTGATGTCCTCTTAAATATTCAGCAGACAGAACGCGTTACTAACTACTCTTGGGATATTGAGCCTCCTAAGGCTCCTCGACTTGCGTGAATCGGTTGCGGAGATGATTACACAGAAACTGTTCGTAGCTAGAGCAGTTCTTTCAAGCCTCGGTAACCTGTTGTTGCTCAGGGCGGCTAATGCCATGGTTATATGTTTTGGTTGACACTTTCAGCCTTTCTGGGAAGCGTGATATCATATATCACTGAAAGTAAGCAGGAAGTTAAGACGCTTTCCTGAGTACTTACTTATTTCCACCAGAATGATCCCCCGACGGTGCAAGGAAGACTTACCTTAGGCATAGCCTGCGCTCGTGGGTCGCTCCCCGAACCTCGGGATCTCATCTTACAAACTCTGTATGTGAGAGTGGGCCTACATAGTACCAAACACAACAATGAGCAGCGCATTAAAATGCATCCAGAAGAGCGAGTGCACTAGCTTCGTCGATCGACTTGAGATGCTTTCCCATGACTTGTTAAAATGTTGGGTACATTGTTCACGCCTAATATCAACAAAACCTGCTCCCCGCAATGTTTAGGTAATAAGATTTTTTTTTTCTTTTTTAACGGGCACTTCTCGCCATACAGTGCGGTCATAAGACTCTGACAAACCACTTGAGTATGTCACCGCAATACTCAAAACAAGGCCATATTACGTGGTTTGTAGCTGCAAACCAACAAAAATAGTACAACATGTTTGTTATGTAGTTGGTAAAGAGCATCCTTGCCTTTAGTTTCTGACATTTCGAAAAGAACTAAAGATGGCTTGCTGTACCTGGCCTTAAAAACATATCAAAATGGGTTACTTTGCAGCACAGCGCCTATTTTATATTGAACCTTCTTGCCCACATAAACTAAACTGACAGCAAAGTTTGGAGAAGGATAGAAGAATAACACTAAAAAATGTCAACTACCTAGCTTGATTAAATTCCAAAAAAGCCCCAGATTTGGCCCATTTTAAAACATTTTCTCATTTGGGAATTTTTATTAAAATGAATTAAGTCTGCACGCTGTCCCCAACTAGGTTAAATAAAACGAGAGTATGCAAAATTTTTACATAAAAAGAGATACGGTGCTAGCTATAGTAGTAGTTTTGGTATTATATAGCCGTGGAAAATTCTAATTTTTTGCGAGCGCTTCAACGCGCCAGTGACAGGAGCGCACTTTCAGAATTTTTAGAGGGAATTGTTGTACAAAATAACTTCATTTATGCTTTTCTCTGTAGACAAGGAACCATATATAAATTTAAAAAAAAACATGTAGACCAGATACGCGTGTCCCAGCTCTATAGAAAACACTCACATGTGGTTCTTGTTTACTTTTGGAAACCGCTCGGCGTCTGTGCCATACGTTTGCGGGGAAAGTGAGGTAAACACGATTACAGCACTACACTAGAAAAATATGGACTATACAGTATTTTCTAAAAACCGACTAGCTTTAAACCCGAATAATAAGAATCCGTTTATTCATGCACTTCCCCCAACTGGAAGTAGTTTTAGTGCGAAAAAGCCTAGTAGCAACGTACTAACTATTTACGTCCTGAAAGAAAGTTAGCGGGATGTTTACTGATAACTAAGATAGATTTACCGAAAGTACTGGAGCCAATTTGCACCTTTAGGTGAACCGTGGGTGAAAAAAAAACTATTAGCTGTGAAGAGGTCGGATTATCTCTAACCATACAACATAATTTCGAGGGAACTACTAAAGCAGAAGGCACTTTATGCTGCAGTAAATTTAGTGCAGCGTAATAGCTTGAAAATGTGCTCAGTTCTTGGTGGCTTGGAAAAAGGCGAACGGATGGTGATGGACATTGAGAAGGTAGGAGGTCGGCAATGCACCTATGTTCACGCTCATTCAGTCACCTATCCATACCACAGTTGTCATTGAAGTGCGGTTGTCGGACGTGGTCGCAGCTGTGATTTCAATATGCGGACAGCCACGCGTTGAGCTAGGGCAAGCCCTAAGGTCGTAAAAGGTAAATCCAAACCATGTAATGCATATGTAAATTAACCATGCTTATCCTACATGTTGTAAAACGGCTGTTTTTACAGCTGCACCTCCCGCAATACCACTCCGGGAGCCTTTGGTATGATAACTACTAAGTAACGAAGCATATAATAAACTGGTCTCTTGCATTCTCACTATTGGATTCTTGGACACATGACTGAAAACTTTCACAACCGAAGTACTGCTTCATTTGGTGTCAATGCCACGCAAATTGTCATCTGCCTTGGAAGAAATATCTCACATGGGTTTTTAGGCATTTTTTGCAAGTTATATACGATTACCTCAATTTCGTTTATATTGTCACGAAGACAAGGACGATGCAGTGGTGTTGAATGAGAAACACGTTTATTGGAGCGAACTTGTGCTCCCCTAACAACTCAAAAGAATACAGAGGCGGCGAAGCAGCGGTCAACAAAGTGACTTGCACAGGCGAGTGTCGTCGAATCGAATGCCCCGGCGTCCGCTCTGCAGGCTTTTTATCTTTTGGCGCGCGTGGTTCTCGAAACGTCGATTCGCATCGAGAACATAGTAGATCCAAGAAGATTATTCTGGTCTGTTCACGTTAGATCGGAATGCTCTCCCTATCACAACAGATAACACATGCGGCACAGAAAGAAAGAATGGAACACGCGCTTCCCTTGGCGCAGAGATAACACAGACCGGCGCAGCCGGGCGGTAAAAGCAAAACACAAATAAACAAACCCAATGTATGGTTCGCGGCATTACCCCCCCTCTAAGAGTGCATCGACCCGATGCTAACATAAGCGACAGTCCGAACAAATGAAAATAAAAGTTCGTCATCGTCCGTAGAAAGGTTTTAAGCGAACCACGTGGACGACTTCAGGCCGCGTGCGTCGTCGTGATGTGCCGGAGTCACCATCGGGGATCACTTCGTAGGTAAGTTGGCCAACACGTCGTAGAATCTGGTAGGGTCCGAAATACCTTCGCAGGAGCTTCTCACTGAGTCCGCGTCGTCGGATGGGAGTCCAAACCCACACACGATCCCCTGGTTGGTACTCGGCGTCTCGGCGTCGGAGGTTGTAGCGGCCCGCATCCACCAGCTGCTGGTCCGTTATACGAACTCGAGCGAGCTGGCGGGCCTCCTCCGCACGTTGAAGATATCCGTGGACGTCGGCGTTGAGGTCGTCGTCTTCTACGTGCGGAAGCATGGCGTCGAGCATCGTAGTCGGCCTTCTACCGTAGACAAGCTCGAACGGCGTCAGCTGTGTCGTCTCCTGGATAGCCGTGTTGTACGCAAACGTGACATACGGGAGCACTTCGTCCCAAGTCCTATGTTCAACGTCAACGTACATTGACAGCATATCTGCGATTGTCTTATTCAGACGTTCTGTTAGTCCGTTCGTTTGGGGGTGGTACGCCGTCGTTCTTCGGTGATCCGTGTTGCTGTAGCGTAATACTCCTTGCATCAGCTCCGCAGTAAATGCCGTTCCGCGGTCTGTGATTAGGACTTCCGGGGCTCCATGTCGCAGCACAACCTGGCTTATAAAGAACTTCGCCACTTCTTGTGCAGTCCCCCTCGGAAGAGAGGAGGTCTCTGCGTAGCGCGTCATGTAGTCTGTCGCTACGACAATCCACTTGTTCTGTGATCGTGACGTAGGGAACGGGCCTAAAAGGTCCATTCCAATCTGTTGAAATGGTCTCGATGGGACGGCGATCGGTTGCAGAAGTCCGGCGGGTCTTGTCGGCGGCGTTTTTCGTCGCTGGCAGTCACGGCAGCTCCGGACGTAGTGGGTGACGTCAGAGGTAAGGCAGGGCCAGTAGTACCTCGCCTTGAGTTTTCCGATAGTGCGGGCTGTGCCCAGATGTCCGGAAGACGGGTCGTCGTGGCACGCTTCCAAAATTTCGTCACGAAGGTCCGCGGGGATGACGAGAAGGTAATTCGCTCTTGTTCCGGGGCTGAAATTCTTCTTCACAAGGACGGAGTTTCTCAGGCTGAATGCTGGTAAACTGCGTTTGAAGGTCCTAGGAACGGCAACGTTGCATCCCTCGAGGTACTCGATTATGACGCGTAAGTCGGGGTCGGCACGCTGCTGGGCGGCTAGGTCGCTCTCCGTCACGATCCCGAAGAACGCGCTGTCTTCATCAGAGTCTTGTGGTGGTGGGTCGACGGGGGCGAGGGACAGGCAGTCGGCGTCGGAGTGTTTCCTGCCGGATTTATAAACGACTGTAACGTCGAACTCCTGCAGGCGCAAGCTCTACCGCCCAAGACGGCCAGAGGGGTCCTTCAAATTGGCGAGCCAACACAGCGCATGGTGGTCTGTTACAACCTTGAATGGCCTTCCATACACGTATGGGCGAAATTTTGAAATCGCCCATATAATACCCAGGCACTCTTTGAGCGAGCACGGGCGGGCTTTGCAGGCGTTTTTGCAGCTCGCCGAATGCTTTTTCTTGGTCGTTTTCCCAGCTGAAAGGGGTGCTATCTTTCGTCAAGCGCGTGAGTGGCTCTGCAATGCGTGCGAAGTTTGCGACGAAGCGCCGGTAGTATGCGCACAGCCCGAGAAATCTCCGCACGCCCTTCTTGTCTTTTGGCCTTGGGAAGTTCGCAATGGCTGAAGTTTTTGCCGGGTCAGGTAGGACTCCCGCGGCGTTGACGACGTGGCCCAAGAACTTGAGTTCCCCGTATGCGAAACGGCACTTTTCAGGCTTCAGCGTCAACCCCGACGTACGAATGGCCTCGAGTACAGACTCCAACCTTGCAAGGTGTTCGTCGAAAGTCCGGGCGAATACCACTACGTCGTCGAGGTATACGAGGCAGGTGTGCCACTTAAGGCCAGCTAGCACAGTGTCCATGACCCTTTGAAACGTCGCTGGTGCTGTGCACAGCCCAAACGGCATCACCTTGAACTCGTATAGGCCGTCTGGGGTTATAAATGCAGTCTTCTCTCGGTCTCTCTCGTCCACTTCAATTTGCCAGTAGCCGGTCTTCAGGTCCATCGATGAGAAGTACTTCGCATGGCAGAGGTGGTCGAGGGCGTCGTCGATTCGGGGGAGGGGGTACACGTCCTTTTTCGTGATTTTGTTCAGTCGCCGGTAGTCAACGCAAAACCTTAATGTGCCGTCTTTTTTCTTTACGAGTACGATGGGCGCAGCCCAGGGGCTTTTCGATGGCTGTATAATGTCATCGCTCAGCATGTCGTCGACTTGAGTCCGGATGGCTTCCCGTTCGTGTGAAGAGACGCGGTACGGTGACTGTCGGGTAGGTAGGGCTCCATCTTCGGTTATTATTCGGTGCTTCGCTAGAGGGGTCTGACGTAGTTTTGCGCTCGACGAAAAACATTCGCTATAGCGACGCAGCAAAGCCAATAATTTTTTCCGTTGTTCTTGCGGTAGCGCCGGATTCACGTCGAATGGCTGCGGGAGCTTGAATGTTTCTACGGGTGTGCGTTCAAAGTCGGCGACTGCGATCACATCACTTGCTTCTTGCGTTTCTTCGAGGAACGCAATTGCAGCTCCCTTGTTTAAATGCTGGTACTCTTCGGTGAAATTAGTGACCAAAACGTGAGATTGGCGTTGCTTAAAGTGCGCAATGCCTCTTGCGACGGAGACACCGCGGTCGAGAAGCAACCTTCGATCCCTCTCTACGATAGCGTCGATGTCAGAAGCAGCATCCTCACAGTAGACGGCGATCATCAAGCTTGCGCGGGGTGGCAGGGTGATGTGATCGTCGGCGATCCTGACAGCAGCACGGTGATCGGGGTTCGGCTGCGGCGTCGTGGAGTGATTGGAGGAAAATGTTATCGACTTGGTCTGCAGATCAATTATTGCGCCGTTGTCCGTCAAAAAGTCCATTCCGAGAATCACGTCGCGGGAGCAGTTAGGCAGAACGACGAACGCCGCAGGGTACGTTGTGCCGTCTATGGTGACGCGCGATGTGCACGTTCCACTTGGCGTCACGAGGTGGCCTCCTGCTGTGCGTATGTGCGGACCGCCCCATCTGGTCATAACTTTCTTCAGTTTAGACGCAAATGGTCCGCTCATTACCGAATAGTCAGCTCCCGTGTCTACGAGGGCGACTACGTCAAAGCCGTCGATGGACACCTTGACGTCAGATGCAGTCGTCCTCGAGTTGCGGGTTCGTCGGGGCGTCGTATCTCTGCTTGTACGTGTTGATGGTCGGGCACTGTGCATCGTCGTTGTCGTCGTCTTCTCAACGGACGTCTTGGTCAGGTCGGGTACGCGTCGCGCCGTGTAGCTGTCGTCGTGTTCAGGAGTCTCGTTAGGGCTAGGTCGGGTCGTCGGGATGAGGGCATGTCGTGAATGATGGTCTTCAGCGAGTCGCTGCGTCGTTGGAGGGTTTTCATTTTTCCGCCGTTGTGCAACTTTACCTCCCGAAGTTGCTGCTTTTAGTTTCCCCCGCGTGGGCTGGGGGACCTTCCACGTGAGAAGTCAGCAGTGCTGCGGCGGTTTGGTGACTGAGACGGGTAGGGCGACGGTGAACGGTTGAAGCGGGCTGGTCCTCGGTTGGTATTGGAGAGGTATTCTTCGATCTCAGCAGTGCGCTGGCCGTATCGGGGGCGTGGGGCGTCGACGGAGAACCCTCGCAAACCGAGCCTCTTGTAGGGACAGCGACGGTAGATGTGGTCGGCCTCTCCGCAGTGGTAGCACAGCGGGCGATTATCGGGCGTTCGCCACACGTCGGTCTTCCTTGGCGTCTGGTATTGGTCTACAGGGCGTCGGGCGGGCGGCGTTGGACGGCGGTATGGCTCAGCCTCTTGACGACGGGTTGGAGCAGGGCGGGGTTGACGAACAGCCGAGGAGTAGGTCATGGCTTGTGGTTCGCGGGGTGCTTCCGAAGGCGTAGAAGTTCCCAGTGCGTTTTGGACTTCTTCGCGGATTACGTCGGTCAGGGAAGCCACTTGAGGTTGCGGCGTCGTTGGAAAAAGCTTCCGAAGCTCCTCCCTGACCACTGCTCGGATGGTCTCTCGCAATGTATCGGAGCTTCCATTTGCAGCACCGATGGTCTCCGAGAACAGCGCGTTGACAGGGCGGTCGTACTGCCTGGTTCGAATTTCTAGCGTCTTCTCCATCGCGGCCGCCTCAGACGCGAATTCGGCCACTGTCTTCGGAGGGTTACGGACTAGACAAGCAAAAAGCTCTTGCTTCACTCCTCACATTAGAAACCTGAGCTTCTTTTCCTCGGTCATTTCAGGGTCCGGACGACGAAAAAGTCGCTTCATCTCCTCAACGAAAATCACGACTCCTTCGTTGGGGTGCTCCGTTCGAGTTTCAAGCAAAAGCGCAGCTCGCTCTTTTCTCACCACGGTAGTGAAGGTCTTAAGGAACTCCCTCTTGAATTGAGTCCAGTCGGTCAAAGAGCTCTCATGGTTCTCGAACCAAGTTCGAGCAGCATCTTCTAAGTAAAAGAAGACATGCCGGAACGTTTCTTCATCGTCCCACCTGTTGAAGATGCGGACGCGCTCCAACTTCTCCAACCATTCTTCGGGGTCTTCAGCGGGGGCTCCCCGGAACGATGGCGGTTCTCGGGGCTGCTGCAGGATGATTGGCGACATTGTTTCTTGCACCATGGTGTTGGTTGCAGCGTTCCTTCTCTTGGGCCCTTCTGGCAGAAGACCGAACTCGGGCGGTAAATCTTGCAGGCGGGGGCTGGCTCTTGTTGGACTGGCTTGGCGGCTTTTCGAGGTTGTAGTGGGCATGAAGGGTGCGTACCCCGCACCTCCACCAGATGTCACGAAGACAAGGACGATGCAGTGGTGTTGAATGAGAAACACGTTTATTGGAGCGAACTTGTGCTCCCCTAACAACTCAAAAGAATACAGAGGCGGCGAAGCAGCGGTCAACAAAGTGACTTGCACAGGCGAGTGTCGTCGAATCGAATGCCCCGGCGTCCGCACTGCAGGCTTTTTATCTTTTGGCGCGCGTGGTTCTCGAAACGTCGATTCGCATCGAGAACATAGTAGATCCAAGAAGATTATTCTGGGCTGTTCACGTTAGATCGGAATGCTATCCCTATCACAACAGATAACACATGCGGCACAGAAAGAAAGAATGGAACACGCGCTTCCCTTGGCGCAGAGATAACACAGACCGGCGCAGCCGGGCGGTAAAAGCAAAACACAAATAAACAAACCCAATGTATGGTTCGCGGCAATATTGTATACCTAAGGTTTGTCTAGAGTATATATGGTTTGAGATCATCAGAAATCCCTCGCGACATTTAGTTCTCCCAACGTGGTTTGGAGGCGAAATTCTGGTAAGAGTTATAAAAAACCTCTGTACTGATACTTCATAATTGCGTTGTTCGTCGTTTTCAATTTAATTTTGGCGGGAAGTACTTAAACCTGCTTCTTTCCTCCTAAACCTTGTTTGCGCTTCTTCTCTTTAGTTTCCTCCGATGACATCGCGATGCAAGAACTATGCTATAACTTCACTTTTTTTAAATCAGACTGTATCAAATTTTGTGAATCGTCGCAATCGCTGCCTTAAAACTCCTGACTCTTGAGTTATAACCTTAGTGTATATATCGGCGATCACAAATAAAAAATAAGAAGCCATGTTGACAGTTCGTTTTCAGAGTTGATTTCAAATAGTGTTTCCTGCTGCCTTGAATTTTCTCCGATACTCTCTATTACATGCCTCTTAAATGGGTATTTCAAAAAGTAGCCTGTGTCTTCATTGATTAACAGGGATGTATCACAATGTGCCGAGGAAGGTGGAATAGTTATGGGATTGGGATATCTATAGAGTTTCTAAAAAGTGAAGGACCCTAATCTATTGTAGATTACAGTTCCGGTTACGAATCGCAGTCTACACAACAATTTATATAGCAGAAGTTTAGGCATCAGCATTCGCTGTATGTAAAGTACCACAACATGCATCATAAAGCACCACATTATCCGATTTCATATCAGTTATGTTCTCGCTAATTTATTCAGCAGAGTGTACAAGGCAGCGAACATTACTTCGTTTGTTTTGGGACACTATATGGAAGCACGTTGAGCTTGTGTTCCTTTGCGCGTCGGCATCACGGAAATGGGATAGCCATCAGTGAGTGTAGCTGGTTTAGGTGCCAGAGCTCCCGCTCAATTCCACCTCCCAAACACGCATCATAGAGCTTAAGCAGATTTGGCATTTCTGTGCTACTTGTACAGGTGGACGGTTTTAACTGGAGGAATAAATGCGTTTACATTTTTGGTGGGATGCGCCCCTCGGTGGTTCGTGGCAATGCGAAGTAACCTTTACTTAGCTGTGCTGCCGGATTTTAAGGCTAAACCTCTTCAGATCATGAGTTTCCGCTACTATACGTTCGGTGCCAGGTCCCGGAGACAATCAAAACTTTGTTTGTCTCCAGTGCCATCGCTACTGGCATGCGACGAGGTAATTTTGAAGGAGATGATTTAGCGTAAGGGTCTGAACCTTCCCATATCACATACGTCATCTTGTGAGGCAAAAAATTGAGTTACCCAAAAAGCAATTTTTATTACTATACTCAGTCCTAGCATCTGCTTCAGGGCGCTTAATTTGCCCAGAAAACCAAATGCATTGCGTAATTCGGGTGTTTAATATAGTGCCCTTTTACATCACGTCCGCGCTCTCACGAAATTAAATTGACTAGTTCGGATACAATCCCTGTAAAGCCAATGAAGTATGCCTTCCACTCCTCCTTTAGGGTTGGGGCCAAACCATCGGGGGTATCATTAGCGTAATCATCTACTGGAATCTACAGGCATTAACAACATCATCTACGGGCATCATCTGCTGGCGATAGCTTAGTGGTGACGCATAATGCTGCTACTCTGAAGAGAAGGGTTCAAATCCCATCGGTTCACACGTACGTTTTCTCTAATTATATATACAGCGGCGGCAATTTGCCTGACCAAAAACCATAGCAACCGCTTTAACTGCAACGACTACAGCGACGACTCGTTTTTTTCCGGCACTTAAGGCGTCCTCCTAAAGAATGCAGCGTTTTTGGGTATAATGTTGAAGACTGGCTTTGTTCGGAGTACCTGATCGGCGACCATTAAGGCGGGGGCTGGTCTGTTGACTAGTTTCTTTCACGCCCTTATTTGACGCAGTCAGCATTCATGACTGGACATTATCTTTTAGGGAGGGCGCTGCATTACGAATTGCCCTTGCGAACGTATTTGCAGGCTTTGCTAGGTAAGCAATCTGTCTGCCGATGTTTCCTGATCTGTCACGGAAATAAAGGCTCATGATGTGTTGCTGAGGGCGTAATTTTAGGGCTCACAAAATGTACGTTGTTCTTTTCACTCCGGTACGTACTCTAGGTGCTTCTTGCAACGTCGTCTATGTAGGTTTACCCTGGCTATAATAGGAAGGTATTTCTGCAGGACATAGTTTATGATAAATAATTATTTTAAATAAAGGTAATGGGAAATGGCCAGGCGTCTGTTTTTTGGACATTAAGCCTCTTTCGAGCAGTTATGGGAGGTTATAGCGTTATTTCTGTTTCCTGAGGTGTAGTTGAATCCATCGAGATTTGTTGCATAGTCCCTGTCTTCCCTGGCTATTCTTTTAGGTGTGGCTGCATGCATTATAAAGACTCTTCACTTGCACTGTAAGGGCCGGTGGCTTGGACAGTGAAGTTACAGCTGTTGATTCGTTTTTTAAAACTTATCATTGTGTACAACGAACATTTTTTAGAAAGCTTACTTGTTTATCGGAATAGTTGCTTTAGAATTTAAGAGTATGATGCAAAGAATTGACATTATAAAAAAACGTTCTGGAGTGATAAGTCCGTGCTGTCAAATAACTTACGTTCATTGCGCGTAAAAACAGGTATTTATAGTGGAAGTTGCTCAGAAGCGGCGGTTTAGGTTTCGCCCAAAAGATTCGCGTACACAGCATTTTATTGTATGAATTGCCAGTTTTTTTAACCTTGGACAACTGATGGAGACTGGCGGTGAACCTAAAATGTTTGCTTAAGAAGTGAAGCGAACATATCCAACGTTCACACGCAAAAAGAATTGTCTTTTTTGCGTACATGATTTTGATTTGTATTCGTATTTGGTTTCAGGACAATTTAATTTTGGCAGTGACGCTGTCTGACCACCGCAAGGATACTCAAGACGGCGACCGTTCGTAAACCAACATATGCCAGCATGTGAGCCGACATTAAGCAAAGAGAGTCCTTGCAAAACGGCCGAAGCCGAGACATCCGGCGACAACGTAGCCTTGCCTCGTCGCCTCTTTCACTCCGGCAATGTAAATATCAGTAATGCATTTCACAAGCCTCCTTTCATAAAAAATATATAAAAACCGGGTTTCGGAGATCCGCAATATAACTTTTTGTCACAAGAAAAAAAAAATAAAGCGCCTTACTGTAAACCCTCGTGCGATACCTTTAGCACCCAGAGCTCCAGAGCCGAGGCCATTGATTGAATGTCGCTAGATCGCAAGTGGAAATAAAATGCTGCTTTTAGGAAAATAATAACGAACACCTTATAGCAAACGCTAATATTGAAAAAGAAAATGAGGGGCACGTTGAAATAAGACAGAAAATGGGTTGGCAGTCGAGAAAACCTCGGAAAGCAAAGGGGAGCATGTAGTAGGTCATTGAAACAGATAAAGCATCAGGAAACACAGAAAGAAAGTGGAGAAAAAATTTCCGCCGGGTGGAATACCAACCCACAACCTCCAGAATACCTTTCGGGTGCGATGACCACTACTCTACCGGTGGCGCTTTTTTCCCCTCCACTTTCTCACGCATTTATGTTAAGGTATTTTTGTTGCCTGTGCTTGGGGGTGGTAGCCAGTGCCACTCGGACTACTCGAGGTGAAAGGGACCTTTTTTTATCTCCCGGGCTGGGACTAGAGTGTCTGCGACTTGTCGAGTGTGGTCGGCCAGTGTTCATCCCTCTTAAGCTCCCCGTGGCACCAAGACTGTAAGAGCAGAGGCCCTCGCTATGCATGAAGCGAATCAGAATAGGAAATGACGGGCTCGTTCAAATAAGAGAGAAAAAAGGGCGGGCAGTAAAGAAAACCTCGAAAAGCAAAGGGGGCGATGTGGTAGGTCTTTGAAACAGATAAAGGATTTCTAAAGAGAGAAAGAAAGTGGAGAAAAATCCCACCGGGTGCGATATGAACCAACTGTAGAAAATATCATCTCCATTGTTCTTCGGTGCATACGGAGCATACATGAAGACGAAGAAGACCCCTAGATGCGACGGAGATGCTGAGGGATAGCTCGCGCACAGAGCTCCCTTCTCGCGAGCTCGAGCCCCTCGAGGAATCGAGAAAATTTATATCCCGCGCGTGGGAGGAGGGGGCGAGGAAAGTGAAGATGCGCTCTCATCGGTCTCCGGTGAATTTGACTTTTTCAATGGTCTTTTTCATCTCAGGCACATGTACGCGTGATTTCTGAGTGCGCGGTTGTCTAGTGCACACCTCGACACCGAATCCCGGACGTTTCACGTGAGTAGACGCTTTACCGGGCAAGTTCTAGCCCACTCGGTGGGTTAGGCCTAGGAGCTTCGCCGGCTGCTTGCAGCACGTGAGCAGAGCGCTGAGGTGGCCCCATGCTCGACGGCACGAGCCTCGCGCCCGACGGCACGTGCCCCATGCTGGACAGTGCGTGTGATGCAGCTGTGGCCGCTAGCGCACCCCTTCCACTGGCGCAAACCGATCTTCTTTCTGGCGCCTCCCTGACGGCCGCTGCGGCGAAGACGGAGACCATCCTGGAAGGAGAGATGTCCACCTCCATGGACACCGACATCGAGGACACCAATGCTACTATTACTACCATCACCACCACCGCTACTACAACCACCCAGGTTCCCGAGTCCGAGAGGGACAGCAACCACCGGCAAGCGCCAAGGATGCAAGTCAACTACACGCAAGGGAGGATGTCGGTCATAGTTGCCGGCGAGGATCCAACACCGAAGGAGGGCGGAGAAGGCAGATGGCAGGAAGCGAGGCGAAGGATGCGGCGGCGGACGACCGGGGAGGAAGCGGCCGGAGGTAAGTCGGTCCCCACTTCTTCTGCCGCTTCCGCGGCCGCGGTCACGTCCGTTCCCGCGCCCGCCGCAGCCCCCGTTAAGAATCAGGCAAAGTTCGTTAGGCAGGTCGCGGCCAGGCTAACGAAGGCAGCGCGCATGCCGCGCGAGCTACAGAAGGGTGATTTTAGGGTAATACTCCGGCCACGTGGCGGGCTTAACGTAGCTCGCACGGCGGCACCGCTACTCATGGAGGCCATCTTCGAGATGGTGGGTACCACGTTGCAAGAGTCTAGGGAGGACGCGATCTGCACCAACGACTCGCAGAATATTATAGTCATTAGCACCCCGAACGAGCAGAGAGCTCAGAAGTACTCGAGCATCAGCTCGCTCAGGATAGCGGGCACGATGCACGAAGTATTCGCGTACGCACCGGCACCCAAGGGCACCGTGAAAGGAGTCATCAGGGGCATTCCGACCGTGTATACGGAGCAGGACCTGCAGGAAATTATAGTCAGCGAGGAGAATCCAACGGCGCTCGAAGCGCACAGAATAGGCAATACCACCACGGTGATCGTAGGCTTCGAGGGCACCAAGGTACCAAATACAATAAAGTTCGGAGTGGCAATCACCAAATGCAGTCTATACAGGCAGCACTACGAAGTGTGCCGGTGCTGCGGCAGGTTGGGGCACCGCGCGGACGTGTGCCCTTACCCAAACACTAAGATATGCTTTGCGTGCGGAGCGTCCAACCCGGGCCCCGCGCACAAGCGGGAATGCAACCCCCGCTGCAAGCTATGCGGCGGGGCTCACCCCACCGGGGCGGCGGGTTGCAAGAACCGATATAAGACCCCCCATTTGGTGAAGCAACGAAGGTGGGAGCGCCGGCGTGCAGATGAGGTACAAAGGCAGCAGCGGCAGCAACACGCGCCGAAGTTAGGCCTAGCGGACTTCCCGCAGCTGCAGCAGCAGCAGCAGCACACACCCGAAAAAGGCGCGAAAATGCAGCAGCCAAGGCAGTCGATTCCACGAAGGAATGCGTCTGACGTCAATAACGGCAGAGAGGCGGCGGCTGGGCCAGCTGGAGCGAAGCCCGCTCGAAAGGTCACGGCAGCCGCAACGGCAACGACAAACGCAACAGATGGCAGCGCTCTGGCGTCGGAAAGGTCAACCGGCAACGCGGGAAACCGCGGAGGGAGCAGCAGCGGCGGTGGCGGACAGCTGCAAGAGGGAATCACGTGGGTCAGGACAGTGGCAGAAGAGGCGGCGGCGGTACCACCGCCGCTGCCAGCACCGCCGCAGCCGAGGCCACAGCAAAGGCAACTGCAACAACAACATCAACCAATGGCGGAGACGAACGAGGTTGCACGTCTCAAGGCGCAGCTAGCGCAAAAAGACAGGCAAATACAGGAACTCAGTGCCAAAATGGACATGATCCTCAATCAGCTACAACAACAGCAACAATGTCAGCTGAAACAACAGCCATCGCCGCAGTTGCGAACTCAACCACCGCAGGTCGCGCGAAGACAGGCGCCCAGGCGAGCGCACGCGCGAGAAGAACGAATGCAGCTGCAGGAAAAGTCGGAGCCGGAGTACGCGGCTGGCCTGCAGACGGCGGGGTCCACAGAGGAGAAGGAAGAAAAAAGAGAGGAAGAAGAAGTAATGGCAGCTACGAAGAGGAGAAACGATTTTACAACTACAGAAGAAGAAGAAGAGGAGGAAGAGCAGGAGATGGAAGACTTCAGCCCCAGAACCAAGAGGCGGGTTATTATGCTAGACGCGCTCGAATGCCGCCAACAGCGGGTGGAGGAGCGCGTCGACCACGAGGAAAAAGAGCTGGAAGCCATCAACCAGAGGCTGGCAAAGGTGGAAGCCGCGAAAGCGGACATGAGCACCCGCATAGCTAAAGTAGAAGCCGTGACAGCGGACATGAGTACCCGCATAGCGAATGTGGAAAGCCTGTTACAACAACTACTAGCGAGAATCCCTCACATCACCCACCACCAACAACAACAGCAGCCGCCGCAGTCGCCGCAGCAACCACTACAGCCACAACCACAGCCGCCGCAGCAACAGCAGGTGGGCAACGTCACTCGCCCAACATGACCGGAACAACGCTAGCGCGCGAGCTTGTGGTTTGGCAGTGGAACGCGAATGGCCTGCGAAGAAAAAAGGCAACATTACAACAATACAGCAAGAGTGTCGGCAAGAGACCAGACGTCATATTAATACAGGAAACGCACATGGAAGACCCCTCCCCAGGTTTGCCGGGGTACCGCTCCTATGCCAGCCCGCCCAGCGCAAGAAAGGCCGGGAGAGGCGCGGGGCAGGGAGTGTGTACCCTGGTGAGGGAAGGAGTCACGTACATAGAACACGGCTTACTGCAGAACAGTACCATTGAACACTTGGCAATCGAAGTCGTGGCGGGCCGAAAGAAGAAAGAAAGCACGTATTTAATCAACATCTACAGTAACCCCAAGCAATCCCAACAGAAGTTCAGATCACTCATGCAAAGAACGAAGCAGCTTGCCGGGGACGACACCGCGCTCGTGTGCGGAGACTTTAACGCGCCGCACACGGCGTGGGGGTACCAGAAGACCACGGCCAAGGGGCGAAATCTGCACGACGAGGCTCTCGAGGCGGAACTCCACCTGCTCAACGACACGAACATCTACACGCGACACGGCACGTCGGTGCAGCGCGATACGAATCCGGACCTCGTTTTCTGCAGCAAAGCCACCGCGGGAGTAAGCTGGCGGAACACGGGCGAGACGCTGGGCAGCGACCACTGCGTCCAGGAAATTGCGGTGCCGCTGCACGGCCGACCCACGGTCACCCGCAAGCAGGCCATCACAGACTGGAATAAATACAGAACGGAGCTGGACGCCCTGATCATCGGACAGGCCCAGGAAGAGGAGGATGGAGCCATCGAGAAGTGGACGCGAGCCTTGAACGCGTGCGCGAAAACAGCCACCAAGGAAATCGAGGTCGACGAAGAGACCCCGCAGCTGGACAGCCGCCTCGCGCACTTGCTGGAGGCGAGGAACTCGCTGAAGGCTCGATGGCGGAGGCAAGGCCACAACAGAAGGCTCCGCAAAAGAATAGCACTGTTAAACATCGAAATCGAGAAGCACAGCGCGGTGCTCTGCCGACAGCAGTGGCAGGCGGTCTCTCAGGAAGCGGACGGCCAGATCCATAAGAGCAGGACCTGGCATCTGCTCCGGCACCTCCTTGACGAAGGCAAAACGAAAGGGGCCCAACATCACACCCTCGCACGGACGCTGCACAAAGCGAAAAGGGAGCTCGGCGAGGCCGAGGTCCGCCGGCGCATAAACGACCAGTACCTCCCGTCCACCCCGCCGACCCCCCTCCCGAGTTACGCGGGCGAGGCCAATGCCAAGCTCGACGCCGACATCGAGGAATGGGAGGTGCGGGCAGTCATCCAAACGATAAACAGCAAGTCCGCCCCAGGGCCGGACGGGGTTACCAACAAAGCGCTACGCAACCTGAGCGATGCGGCGATAAAATCGCTGACGGGGTACTACAACCAGTGCTGGCGAACCGGCAAGCTCCCGGCCAGCTGGAAGGAGGCAAAGACGGTCCTGATCCCGAAGCCGGGAGAGGAACCGAGCATAGACAACCTGCGGCCGATATCCCTGACGTCCTGCGTGGGGAAGGTGCTGGAGCACGTCCTGCTCAACAGGTGGCAGACATACCTCGAAGAGGAAGGCCTGTACCCGGACACCATGCTGGGCTTCAGGGCCAAGTTAAGCACCCAGGACGCAATGTTGCTGCTCAAGAACGAAGTCATCGACCGGCCGGCCGGCTCCATGGACAACCGGGCGGTGCTCGGCCTAGATCTGAAAGGGGCGTTTGACAACGTCCGACACTCAGCCATCCTGGACCAGGTCTCGCGCCTCAACATGGGGGAGAGGTCGTTCGCGTACATTCGCGACTTCTTCTCGGGCCGCACCGCGAGGATCGTTGCCGGTGACATGGAGCTGCCAAAGAAGAGCCTGGGGAGCAAGGGGACGCCACAGGGTGCCGTGATCTCGCCGACGCTGTTTAACATCGTAATGATCGGGGTCGCCCAGCGCCTCCAGGGCGTCCCGAAAGTCGGACACACCATATACGCGGACGACATCACGCTGTGGGTGTCCCGCGGCAGTGACGGCGAGATCGAGGCGTCCCTGCAAGAGGCCATCGACGCAGTCGAAGATCACCTAAAAGACACGGGTCTGACGTGCTCCCCGACCAAGTCGGAGCTGCTGGTACTAACACCAAAGAGAAGAGGAAGCCA
Source organism: Haemaphysalis longicornis (assembly GCF_048455015.1). NCBI lineage: Eukaryota > Metazoa > Arthropoda > Arachnida > Ixodida > Ixodidae > Haemaphysalis > Haemaphysalis longicornis. Next base: position 80,588,364 of record NW_027526422.1, on the reverse strand, counting down.
CAAGAGAGGAGAAGAAGAAAGAAACAATAACATCCACCTGAAGACGCGGGACGGGACGGCCATTCCGAGGGTGAAGACGCTGCGAGTCCTCGGACTACACATCGACGCCCACGGACACAACGGCTTCACCGTTGCCAAGTTGGAATCAAAAGTCGCAATGGCCTTGAGGTTGATCAAAAGAGTGGCGTCCAGACACGGAGGCATGAGAGAGGCGAATCTCCTCAGGCTGGTCCAGTCGTTCGCCGTCAGCCACGTTGCATATGTAGCTGCATTCCACAATTGGACGGTGGCGGAGCGAGGGAAAGTGGACGCTCTGCTACGCAAAGCTTATAAGACGGCCCTGGGCCTATACGCACATACCAACACAGAAAGGCTTCTCGAACTGGGGGTGCACAACACCCTCAGCGAGATAGCCGAGGCCCAGGGCACCGCGCAGATCGCGAGGCTTACGCAGACGAGAACTGGTAGGGCTATTCTACGTAGGGTAGGCTACCGGTCGGAATTAACGCGAGAAGGCGAAAGCGAGAGCGGCGGGTGCGGCGGCGGGAGCGGTGGCGGTGGTCGCGGTGGTGGAGGCGGGGGGTGGCCGGCAAGCCGGCCGCCGATGCCGAAGCCGGCGCGGTCGCTGCCGCGCGGGCTGCTCGCCCTCATGCCCGTGCCGCCGCTTCCGAAGCACATGGACCCAGAAGAGAACCGAGAGCGGCGAGCGGCCAGAGCGAAAGCCCTGACGGACGTGCACGCGGCGGACACCAACGCCTTCTACGTGGACGCGGCGGAATACCCAGGCCGCCGGGGCACGTACGCCGTGGCCGTGATTGCAGCGACCTCCGGGAAGCTGTGCTCGGCGGGCAGCGTCAAGGCCCGGGACTCAACGCAAGCGGAGGAGCTGGCGATCGCGCTGGCCCTAGTGGACCCACGGTGCGCGACAGTGATCAGTGACTCGCGAAACGCGATACTGAGCTACGCTCGGAACTCGGTGTCGGAGTGCGCGAACAGGGTGTGCGGGGCCCTGCCCCGACGGACGCTACCGGTGGTCCTCAAGTGGTTCCCGGCACACGTGGGACCGGTGGGGACCGGGACCAACCGCAACGAGGAGGCGGACCGAGCGGCGCGCGTGCTAACGAGACACGCCGTCACTGGTGCGGCCGCGGCCGCGGATGCTGCTGCTGCGCCCGCGGAGGGTGCGGCGGCGGCTCGGGCGGCGGCTGCGGCCGAGGCGAGTCTGCCCCCTCCTCCTACTCCATCGAACGCGGAAGACTACTACAGGGAAGAAGAGGAGGCAACCCCGGTCAGCTCCTACAAGGATGTGCTTGCGTGGTACAGAGAGACTAGGCGCGCCTTCCCGCCGCCACACCGTAAACTCACCAGGAGGGAAGGGGTGCTCGTGCGACAGCTCCAAACGCGGGCGATATGGACGCCCGTGGTCGCCAAGCACGTGTGCCCCGAACTATACCCAACGGACGAGTGTGCGCTGTGCGGGAGCGCTCGTGCGACCATGCAGCACATGCTGTGGGGTTGCCTCAATCAACCACCGACAACAACAACGGAGGAGGACGATGATCCGCTCCCACCAAGCGTGAGGGACGCGGTCACCAGCGTCAACTACGAACTCCAAAAGATGGCTGCCGAGCTCGCGCTCGCGGCCATCGAACGCCAGCGGCCGAAAGTGCGACTTTCCACCACCCCTTGCACGGGGTCCGGCGAGTAGCGCCAGTAGGTAACCCACCGGGTTTACGCAGGCCTGAATAAATGTTGTTTCTCTCTCTCGAGGAATCGAACGGCGAAGACGACTGGGTGCCACGAAAATAAACCCTCTGCTTCTGTTTGGAGAGGTTCATTTTTTGACTCCCGCCACGCTTTGGCTCAACATTTTTGGTGCCGACGACCCGGGACCCACAGCGGGACCTGCCGAGATCATTGAGGCAGTGGAGCGATCATGGAGAAGCTCAAATTCAAGAGGACATCGAGGCGGGCGCAGAACACAAGGATCATCAACGTGGCAAGTGCCGCCATGGCCGATACTTGCGTTACGGCCGACCAGCCAGCGTCGCTTTACGAGAGGCTCAAGGCTAATAACGACGATCTAAATAAGATCAACGAAGAGCTCGAAGCTCATATTCAGGATCAGGGGGCATATGAGCCGAATATGCGAGCGTGATCGAGTATCAAGATAACGCGACACGCGTCGTCGCTGAGCTGAAAAGCAAGAGCAACCGCCTTTCCCAGGCAGCTGCACCTATGACAGGACCCGTAGCGAACGTCGCGCCCCCAGTCGCTGCTATGACTTCGGAGAGAACCGGGCCAAGCTTACCGAAACTCACCATCACTCCTTTCTATGGGGACCTGTGCCGATGGAATGAATTTTTTGAGCAATTCGACCAAATGATAAACAAGAATAGCGGCCTTCCAGTCTGCGAGAAATTCCACTACCTACGACTCTTTCTGAAAGGAGATGCTGCTTCGGCAATCGGAGGTCTACCTACGACGGAGGCTTGCTACCAGGATGCTCTTGCACTGCTGAAGAAGTGTTTCGGTGATCGAACGCGACTCGAGCAAGAGTATTCCGCCAGGCTCCGAATGATCAACCCGATCAGGTCCTCAAGTGACACAAGTGGCCTTCGCAAGCTCAACGACCAGGTTTTGGTCAACATCCGTGGCCTCGAAACCCTCGGCGTGAAGCGGTCCTCCTTTTCGTCGATGCTCTCAGACATCCTGTTGAGAGACCTTCCGCACGACATCGTGCTCCAGTACCACCGCACGCGCACTGCTGAAACACCTACACCGCAAGCGGATGCACCTGAGGATTTGCCGACAGACCTAGACCATCTTCTGAAGTTCCTCAGCACCGAGCTGGAGAACCTTGAAAAAAGTGATTTCAGGGGTCAGAGAGGACAAGACACCAGGCCTGAATATGAGGCAGAGAAAAGCATCCGCCCTAGAGACTCTAAGCCCACATCGTGCGTTCTCTCTAGCACTTCGGCGACGTCCGGTGAGGGGTGCGCATTCTGCAAGTCAGAAGGTCACATTACGGAGTCTTGTCCTGCGGACATACCTTCGGAAAAGAAGAAGCAAATTTTTTCGAAGTAGATGCGATGCTTTTGCTGCACGCTGAAAGGACACCGAACACGTGATTGCCGCCGGAAGATTACCTGCAATGCGTGCGCCGGTACACATGCATCAAGCGTCTGTAGCCCAAGAAAGAACAACGCACGGGATTCTCGTTCTGGCGGAAGTCCGAACCCACGCACGACGGTCTGCGCATCAGTCGGAAAGAAGTCAGGAGTTGATACAAGTGTATGCGTTCTCCTCCAAAATTCTCGAGCCTGGGCAGTGAGTGACAACGCCTGTTGCTACATCCGAGGCATATTCGATGGTGGCAGCCAGCGGACATTCGTGACCGAAGAACTTTGCAAACACCTCAAGTTGAAATGCGTCGGAGTCATCAATATTGCTCTGAACACGTTCGCCAACGCCAAAAGTCAACCGGCCGCGAGGCGTCGAATGGTCGAGCTTCGACTGAAAAGCCAATTTTCCGACACCGAAGTTGTCCTCAGCGCCATAGAAATACCCCACATTTGCCAGGACATCGAGGGCTCGACGACGGATTTATCCTTCGTTCGAGCTTGCAAAACATCGGGAAATGACCTTGCTGATGAGGTGCTTCACCATGACGTCATCACTCGCGGTGGCATAAGCATCCTCATTGGATCGGACCAGATGTGGAATATAATGTCAGGCGAATTGGTGAGGTCCCAAGAAAACCAGGCTATGACAGCTATAAACACTAAACTTGGATGGACGTTTCCAGGCAGCAGCACCGAGTTGACAGCGACAGCAACTACTTCGCGCACGATGGTTTGTGTTCTGAAGGCCGACGTAACCCAATGCGACGATATCCTTCGATCGTTTTGGGAAGCCGAAAGCAATGGGATCTTGGATCCGACGAGCAGTGGTACCTCAAAGAGCTCAGCGTTAGACCACTTCGAGAACAACGGCTCCTTCCGACATGGACGATACCAAGTGGAGCTATCACGGAAGACTACCGTCGAGGTTTCGAATAAGGACATGCAATCCGGAAATTTCGTGACAGAAATCAACTATGTCTCGGTGGCAGGGGCTACCGGTGCTTCAAGCATAAGCGAGCTGAACCCTTCCTTAGATGCAGGCGGTATCCTTCGGATCGGGGGACGCTTAGCCCATTTGAAAGCTGTGAAAATGCAGAACCCAATCATATTGCCTGCAAATCACCCATTTTAGACTCTGCTGGCCGCTAGAGCCCACACTCAAGTTCTACACGGCGGCGTGAGAGACACCATGACACAACTACGAGAGAAATACTGGATTTACCGAGCAAGATCCTTGGTGAAGCTAGTGGTCAACGGCTGCCATCTGTGCAAGCGGTTCCGAGTCAGGCTCGGAGATGCTCCGACTGCCCCCCTTTCGAATGACCGCCTATCGTCTACAAACGCGTTTGAGGTTGTAGGAGTGGACTTCGCTGGGCCTCTCCACGTACGATCACCAAGCGGCGATTCCAAGTGCTACATCTCTCTCTTCACGTGCACCGCATCAAGAGCGCTCCACTTGGAGTTAGTTTCTTCAATCACAGCAGAGGACTTCTTGCTCGGCTTTCGGAGATTCGTGGCCCGCAGGGGTTTACACAAGGTCGTGTACTCAGACAACGCCCGAACTTTCAAGAGAGCCTCGGTGGACGTACAACGAGCCTGCCGACTCCTCTCCGATCAAGAAGTCGCTGAGCATTTAAGCAATGCTGGGATAAGGTGGAAGTTCATCGTACCTAATGCCCCGTGGTGGGGCGGTTGGTGGGAGCGGCTGGTTAGGACGGTTAAGCAAGCACTCAGAAAGGTACTGGGGAGAGCCACACTTGGGTTTGTAGTACTGGCTACCGTCCTCACCCAAGTAGAAACCGTTGTGAACTCCAGGCTTCTTACTTTCGTCGAGTCGGACATAGGGAAGCCATGTGCTCTCACTCCTGCCGATCTCCTCCTTTGTCGCAGACTTACGCATGTGCCTACCAAGAGTGACTCGGGAAACGATACAACCACCTGTTCGCGCACGGATGCCGTGCGACGGTATCGGTATCCAGATCGTTTGACAGAACACTTCTGGGCTAGGTGGGTGAAATAATACCTGTTGCAGCTTCGCTCCTCACCCTTCACAATGAAGAAAGCGGCCACTGAAGTCAAAGTAGCAGGCGTGGTGTTAGTGTACCAAGAAAAACCACCACGCCAAATGCGGAAACTGGCCAGAGTTCAGGAGGTCTACAAAAGCACCGATGGTATCATCCGTTCTTGCAAGATCAAGCTGCAAAATGGTCTTGTGACAACCAGACCCATAGAAAGACTTTACCCTCTTGAAATTCGCGCCTAGCCATTTTCTCGCGGAACGGAATGTGTAGAAAATATCATCTCCATTGTTCTTCGGTGCATGCGGAGCATGCACGAAGACGAAGAAGACCCCTAGATGCGACAGAGATGCTGAGGGATAGCTCGCGCACAGAGCTCGCTTCTCGCGGCACGAGGCTCGCCCCTCGAGGAATCGAATGACGAAGACGACTGGGTGACACGAACCCTCTGGTTATGTTTGCAGAGCTTCATTTTATGCAGAAATGCTTTATAGTCGGGGGTTGTCGTGCGTCCCTTGGCCGGCCTCCGCAGCGCGTCTGATGATGATTGTGGCATGATGCCCCTAGGGATTGGCCAACCAAACAATCCATCACGAGATAGCTTCGCGTTCAACCACCATCGTCATCTTCCCGTAGGGAAACTGCTGAAGAAGAAGAAGGAGAAGAAGACAAAGCTGCGAAGAGGAGGGCTGCGTGAGTTTTGGGTACCGTTATCCTCCTCGGCCGGCGCATCTTCCCGATCTGAACCCGGTCGAAGAGCGGCTCATCGCGCCTCGACTCCCCTTCATGAGAATCAGGCGGCTGACTCGAGGCAACGGGCAGTTTTGAATCAAGGGACAGGTGGTGAACGTGCCCATCGACGTATCGAAGGTTGTGCGGTGCCTTCCTCGCATAATACCCGAGGACGTTGCGTTCGACGTTCACATCAAGCGGAGGCAATTGAGTCCGGCAACGTACAAGCGCGGGTTGGTGAAGCGCGGCAACATCCTGGCTTGGCTCAAGCACCTGGAACACACCCCGCTGTATCGCGCCATCAACGTTCGGGTCGATTGGAGTCGGCTTGATCACTTCGATGACGGCGGCGAACGAGAGGAACCGCAGGAAGACGACGTCGATGATGCTGACGGTGAGTTAGAAACGATTCCCGACGACTTTGACGTGAACGATCCTCTGCAGTTGGCGGTTGCGCTCAACGCGGTCTCGAAGACGCTTCTCTATAACGAAGCGGAAATGACGGGTGTGGGAAAAGAAAAAAATAAATGATTACGCTCACACTCTCGCCTCTCTCTTCGCCATTAATCGCAGCACACTCATCGGTGCACCCAAGGCATTTCTGCATCCTCATAATCCCCCTCGGGGAAGTGCGGGGGAATTTTTTCGACTCCCGCCCCGCCTTGGCTCAACCCCACGACCTCCCGAATACCGGTGTGGTGCGATGACCACTACGCTACCGGCGGGGCTATATTCCTCTCCACTTTCTGGGGTATTTATGTTATGATATTTTTGTTTCCCGCGCTTGGGGGTGGTAGCCGGCGCCCCTCAGACTTCTCGAGGTGAAGGGTACCTTCTTTTTAATCCCCGGACCGTGACCAGAATGTCTACGACATGTCGAGAGTGGTTGACCAGCGTTAAACTCTTTTAAGCTCCCTATGGTACCAAGGCTACAAGAAAAGAGGCCCTCGCTATGCGTGTAGCGAATTGAATGCGAAATGAAGGGCTCGTTGAAATGAGACAGAAAAAAGAGTCAGCAGTCAAGAAAACCTCTGCAAGCGAAGGGGAGAATGTGGTAGGTCATTGAAACAGATAAAGAATTTCGAAAGACAGAAAGAAAGTGGAGAAAAAATGCCCGCCGGGTGGGATCCATACCCACGACCCCCAAAATACCTGTCTGGTGCGATGACCACTATGCTACCAACGGGGATATTTTCCCCTCCACTTTCTGGGGTATTTATGTTAAGATGTTTGTTTCCTGCGCTTGAGGGTGGTAGCCAGCGCCACTCGAACTACTTGGCTTTCCGAGGTTTTCTTGACTGCCAACCCTTTTTCCTGTCTTATTTCAACGAGCCCGACATTTCCTGTTCTGATTTGTCCCATGCATAGCAACGGCCTCTGTTCTGGCCGTCTTGGTGACATAGGGATCTCCCAGTTATAGTAGCTACAGGTGCATCTGATTATGGCATTTGCGCTGTCCTTCAACAACAAGATGAACATATTACCCGTACAATTCAATATGCGTCTGGAACACTTACACCAGCTGAACGTAAATATTCAGCTGGCGAAAAAGAAGCACTTTCATGTCTGTGGGCCTGCGAAAAATGGCAGTCATATCTGTGGGGTCGACGGTTCGCATTAACTACCGATCACCAGGCCCTCATCACACTTTTGTCATCCAAAGGGTTGGGACGCTGCTATCGGGCGTTGGTCAGCGAAGCTCTTAAACTATATATTTGATGTGCAGTACCGGAACGAAGACAACAATAGGGTGACCGGTGCGCTCTCACAAATGCACAAACTACTCAGATAGAAGAAACATCTTTAGAATAATAGGTCATAGCGACAGTCGATTCTTTCATCTCTAAAGAAGAAGTTCAAGAGGGTACAGCCCAAGATCCAGTATTATCAGACGTTGCATCGTATTTAACCCACCAGTTGCCCCCCAAAAGGCAACTTTCGCAAAGTGTTCACCCGTACTTCGAAGTCAGGCATGAGCTCTCTTTAGTGGAGAATATCATTTGTCGGGGTGAACAAGTAGTACCTCCGTCCCGTCTGCGCAAACGCATCTTAACGCTCGCCCACCAAGGACACCCAGGCATTACTCGGATGCAATCATCCCTTAAGACGGAATACTGGTGACCGGGTCTTCGCCACGATGTCGAGCAGGTAGTTACCCATTGTACTTCATGTTACTCCGTTGATAAGTCGGCAAAAATACAACAAGGTTCATTGCAACCTGTTCAATATCCTGATAAACCTTGGTCAAAGCTAGGGATTGACATCATAGGTCCTTTCGTGACAGCGCCAGCAAACTGCCGCTACATTATAGTGCTCGTCGGTTAGTTCTCCAAGTGGCCAGAAATATGTTTTACAACATCCATTTCCTCCTCCACCATCGTAAAAGTTTTGGCCGAAGTTTTCGCCCGAGAAGGTCTTCCGGACGAACTGGTATCTCATAACGGAACCCAATTCACTTCTTCCGAATTTAAAGCGAACTATCGCCTTAAAGGCATCAAACATATCAAGTCATCCCTTTACTACCCACAGGCTAACGCTCAGGTAGAAAGGTTCAATACACTGCTTAAGGGCTCCATTCAGTGTGCCATTGCCGAAAAAAAAAATCTCCAAACAACAGTTAATGAATACATTTCCATATATAGAACTACACCACACACGACCACCAAGCAGTCTCCTTTTTTCCTCCTTCGAGGTCGTATTCCCCGAACCAGGTTGTCGATTGTAGGTTTCCATGCATAGCGCTTTCATGAAAATCCATATAAGGAATGGTCAGAACTGCGTCGAAATGTTGAGCTCCGACATGCTCGTATTAAAAGAGGACTATGATCGTCGACATGCCGCTTCGGACAAAGTGTTCCAACCTCAGGACATGGTACGCATAAGACTTCCAATTGCCTCTAAAACAAACTACAGGTACTCATTACCCAGGCGCATTCACGTACGTAATGGAAGACGGAACTTGTTGGAACGCGTCCAAATTAACCAGGACACGCATGCAAGCAGTCCCCCGCCGCTTCGAGGAACGATATCCTTTCCCTATCGAAGACCTTCACCAAAATGCAAATAAAACAAATAATTCAGGCACATTCGAGCAGCAAGAGTTATAATCCTCGCCACAACCTTCAACCACCTACGACACCAACGAGCCGACCACATCACCGAGGTCACCATCACCACCCGCAGCCACAATACAAGCAACGGCTTCACACCACCTGTCGCAATCATCACATAGTGCGTCAATAACTTCCCATGTCCACACAGGACTACGAAACTTCCCTCGCATCTTCAAGACTACATTGTGCCTACGTCCCAGAAGACTTCTAAACAGTCAAAACAAATGTAACCGGCCGTGTATCGTCAAAGTGAAAGTGCAAGTGAAAGTGAAAGTTGGTGTTTTCTTTCCCTCTTCCTTTCCCTGGACACATGTCCTCGGTATTAAACAATTTTTTTTTCATGTGAACTTTTATTAGAACAACATCGCCATCAACTCGTTCTCTGTACATCTGGTCTGAAATGCGAACAAGACGTTTGCAACGTGACACTACTTCCAGGACCACGACCTCAAAATGTCGACTTTTTGTGAATTCGTAGGTGAAGTCACTGCAATGCGCTTAGAGGTACTTATTATATGTGCATTGTGGTTCCCGTATAGGTGGTGCTATTTTAAACACACGTCATGACACAACATTCGTACATACCCGCAGTATTATGTTAAATAGGGTCATCATAAAGGTGTAAACGCAGACATGCAACTGCTTCTCCTTCGTAGCTAGCACAGTTTCAATGAACAGTAAGTGAGTTCCATGTGTCACAACGGCCACAAGTTGTTGGTGATGCACTCCGGTGGCTGGCTCTAAATGTAACAGATTGAATTTCACCATGTGGAAATCGAAGTGAGTGTCGCCTCGCAACATGGCTATTCCCCGACACCCTTGATGTTGATGAATCTCAGGTGACTCATTGAACTGGAACATATTTTGTGCATTCGGTGTCTACGTGTATAAGGTACCAGGGTAACAGTGGCATATTGCCACAGTTTTTTTATTCACAGTGTTTTCTGGTTTTCTATCCGGGGAGGTTATAAGCTACTCGAAACATTATTTTTTTCCCCTTCAAAGGGCAGCAAGATGTGTCGGGTACCATGTCACTTCACCCTGTCTCCGACTGTGTATATGTCTGCCCTCAGGGCACTTTGTTTGGGCGTAAGTTACTGTAACTGCATTGCGCTTCAGTCCACACTGCAAATCGCACTTCACCTTGAGTCCACGCTGTATTGTTTGCTGAGCTGCTGGGCGAAGTTGTGCGACCATGACTTGTTCAATGAGGGTCCCTATTGTGTTTTGTCGACGTTTTGCGGTGTGGTTCTGCCCTGTGCTGTGTTTGTTGCCATGCGGAGGGTCCCCAGGTCTCTCATTATTTTCGTCACTGTATCTGGGGTTATAGCGATTCATTGGTAGTAGTGTGTTCTGATTGTGAATGTTATGTAAGGGTCCTCACATTTCTTTTTTTTTCTATTTCTTAAGGAAGGGAAAATGTAGTATCCGGGGGTTTTCAGTTTCGGTTGCGGTTTTGACGTCAACCGATTCTACCACCAGGGGGCTAGCCCTGGGTATATATTTCACGTGACTATATAAATTGCTCTCTATTGGCTTGACTCTTTCATCGCGCGTTTGTCTCCTGCTTCGCCCTTCGGGGCCGTCGCCGACGCGACACTACAGTAAGACAACGGGCTCTGGCGCTGTTACTGTATTAGTTCCACGTTCGATTCCTGGCGGTGCCAGTAACTTCTTTTATTTGTTCGCGGGAGTTTTCTGTTGACACCAACGGTCGCGAAAGAACTCTCGGGGGGTAGAGGCTTTACTTTTAAATGGACACGTCCTGTGTTACCGTGGTCTAGTGGACAGAAGAGTACTGGGAGTGAAATTACTTGTCAATAAAAGCATAGCTGGCAAAATAGAATAATTCTATAGCATTAACGAAAGGGCAGCAGGTCTTGTAATTGGGCTCAAAAAGATGTACAAGCTCAAGATAGTACAGGGCGACGCGCCCACTTCCAGCCACGACAACTAGGTACTGGAATGCTTCTATGAAGATGTGTATTCGCAAATAGCTAAAGTAAAAATACAGTATATCGTAGTTATGGGGGACTTCAATGCTAAAGTAGGCAAGAATCAGGCTAGAGACAAGGCAGCTGGGAACTATGGTCTAGGGTGTAGAAATAGCAGGGAGGACCTACTGCTCCAATTCGCAGAACGAAATAACCTACGCACAATGAATACGTCCCTCTGCAAACGGGAAAGCCGGTACTGGACGTGGAGCAGCCCCAATGGGGAGCACAAAGAAAGAAATAGGCTTCATATTATGCGATAAAATTGGCGTCGTGAATGATCTGGAAGTGCTAAGAAGAGTAAGGTGTAGTGACCACCGCATGGTAAGATCTTGAATTAGGCAAGATCTGGAGGGACCGTAACCAGATAGTACGAAAGACGTCGGTTAATGAGCTAAAAGTGAGACGTAAAGTCGAAGAATTCAGGATCGCGCTGCTGAACTGATATTCAGCTCTTACCGAGGAAGCACAGTTTACGACACAGGAAGACAGCGGCAACCCTTCACGTAATATCACGAACTGTGAAGTAGAAGTCGGGGGCACGATGGCTGGACCGGATACTGGTACACTTTTCCAGGAGACGAAACACCTCATTAGGAAACTTCTAACCATGACAGTCTCCACCCCAGCTGACAAAATAGAACTAGTGGAGCATTCGAAGTTAATCAATACGCGTAAGACAGCTCACCTACTGTAGTATAATATGGAGAGGATCGAATACGCTGTAAAGAACGGAGGTAGCCTGAAAGCAACGAAGAGGCGTCTTGGCATGGCGAAAATTCAGATGTATGCACCTAAAGACAAGCAAGGCAATGTCATCACAAATAGAGATAAAATAGTCTCCGTAACCGAGGAGTGCCATAGGGATCTGTACAGTAGCCGGGACATCAAGGATAATGCCGAAAGAGAAAGTAGTTCAGAGGAGTTAAAGATCCCACCTGTAACTGCAGAAGAAATAAGGAAGGCTTTAAAAGAAACGAAAGGGGACAAAGCACCTGGTGAAGATCAGATAACCGCAGACCTAGTGAAGGATGGCGGAGAAATTGTACTTGAGAAACTGGCATACCTACATACGCAACGCCTAATGACCGCCAGTGTACCAGAATATTGGAAGAACGCAAACATCATCCTAGTTCATAAGGAAGGTGATATCAACGACTTGAAAAACTACAGGCCGATCAGCTCACTGTCAGTCGTTTACAAGGCACTTACCAATGTAATCGCTAACAGAATTTCTGCAACCTTAGATTTCAGTCAATCTAAAGAACAAGCAGGGTTCCGCAAAGGTTATTCAACAATGGAGCACATTCACACGATCGATAAGGTGATAGAGAAATGTGCTGAGTACACTGAACCCCTACATATAGCCTTCATAGTTTATGAGAAAGCATTTGACTCGGTCGAATCCTGAGCAGTCATTCAGGCATTACGGAAGCAGGCTGATAGATGAACATTATGTAAGAATACTAGAGGATATCTACAATGGGTCTACACCTACCGTCACCCTCCATTAGGAGAGAAATAAAATACCTATAAGGAAGGGGGTCAGACAAGCACACACAATCTCTCCAATGTTATTCACAGCATGTTTGCAAGAAGTATTCCGAACGTTGGATTGCGAACAGGCGGGAGTAAGGGTTAATGGAGAATATCTCAGTAACCTCAGATTTACTAATGACGTTACCTTGCAATGTAACTCGGGGGAAGAATTGCGAAGCATGCTTTCCTCACTGGACGAACAGAGTAGAACCGTGGGCGTCAAAATTAATATTCAGAAAACCAAAGTAATGATCAATCACCTCGGGACAGCACAGCGGTTTGAGATAGGTGGCAAGGCAGTGGAAGTGGTAATCGAATATATCTAGTTAGGCCAAGTTGTGAGCCCGCATCCCAGCCTTGAGGCAGAGATGTATAGAAGGGCAAGAATAGGGTGGAGTGCATACGGCAGACATTCTCAGATAATGAATGGCAGTCTACCGTAGTCATTGAAGAAGAAAGAATATGACAGCTGCATCTTACCGGTACTCACATACGGGACAAAAACTTGGAGGCTCACTGAGGCGGTTAAACTTAAATTGAGGATGACTCAGCGGGATAGGAGCGGAAGATGCTAGTTGTAACATTATAGGGCAAGAATAGAGTGGATTGGGTCAAGGAGAAAACGCGTGTTAAGGACATCTTAGTAGAAATTAAGAAGAAATGGACGTGGGCAGAGCATATAATGCGAAGGCAAGATAACCGTTGATCACTAAGGGTAACAGAGGGGCTCCCTAGAGAAGGCAAGCAGTGAAGGGGGCGGCAGAGAGTTAGATGGGCAGATGAGATCAAGCAGTTTGCGTCGCATCTACAGGGGTTCCCGCGAGGGGAGCTGTGAGATTTTCTGTCTTAATTCACTGAGCCCCTCATGTACCATTTCTGATTCGCTAGATGCATAGCGAGGGCCACTGTTCTGGCAGTCTTGGTGCCAAAGGTAGCTTAAATTAAGAGGGTTCACCGCTGGTCGACCACTGTCGACATGTCGTAGACACTCGAGTCACGGCCCGGGGGTGTAAAAGAAGGTCCCCTTCACCTTGAGTAGTCCGAGTGGCGCTGGCTACCACCCCCAAGTGCAGGAAACATAATATAACTTAACATAAATACCCGATAAAGTGGTGGGGAAACAGCCCCGCCGGTAGCGTAGTGGTTATGAAACCAGACCGGTATTCTGGAGGTCGTGGGTTCGGATCCCACCCGGCGGGCATTTTTTCACCACTTTCTTTATGATTCAAAAAATTCTTCATTTCTTTCTATGACGTAGCGCATTCCGACCTTTGCTTTCCGAGGTTTTCTTGACTGCCAACCCTTAAAGGGGTTCTGAAATACCTTCCGCCGATGCGTGGATGTACATGTAACCAAATAAAGCAATGTATTAGCAATCTCCTCCCGCAAGAATTTTGTTGAAGCGATGGGTATTAGCTGAGAAATCGTAAATCAAAAGACAAGCATTTCCCAAGTGATAGGGAAGATGGCAAAGTGCGAATGCCCGAGTTTGCCCGAAGTTACCCGAAGTTACCCGATTTGATCCGGAGGGGCTCTATGTTAAAGTCTTTGGCATTCGCACGTTACGCACGTTACGTACGGCGTTGACGCTTGCGAGCCGCGTCGTTGACAAGACCTTCCGCACCTTCGTCCGCTCTACGCTTTCGTCTCGCGTCCGCTTCTCAAGCTCGGAGTTCGGCGTTCGCGGCCCGCTTCGCTCGCTTGCGTTCGGCGTAGCGAGCCCTCCTCGACGCGGCCTTGTCTTTGGTAGACGACGACGTTCCCGCGGCGATGACACCTCCAACGACGGGTGGAATGCTCGCTTCGGATCGTAATTCACTCGTTGTTTGAGGTTCCGTTGCTTGCGGAGTTGACTGCGAAGCCCGCGAAGGATCCATCTAGAACGACGAAGCGCTACCACAGAACAGGGAGGATTTTAGAGAAGCAAAGGTCTAGCTTTGCCTGTAGTGCCAGAAAAAGCGTAGTGGCGGCGTCGTGAACTACCCAGTACGCCCGCTTGATGGCGCTGTAAACACGGCTTTGTAAACATGGCGGATGCTTTTTGCACAGGCCGCTTGAGCTCCTTAATAACATGGCTGCCCTCGCACGGCGGCCGCCGGCTCGCTGCTCCACGGCCGGACTCGACTCTCCTCCTCCCGCGCGCGAAAGGGGCGTCTAGTCCGGCCGTGGCTGCTCCTGCTGGTTCCTGGCTTGCACGCTGGTCGCGTGTTTACTTGCGCCGCGCTAGTGAAGTGATGTTACGCCAGGTGACCAGATGGCCTCGACTGGCACAGACCACAGTGAGCAGCAAGTGAGAACAAATCGTTTATTGACATCCGCAAGTTTACAGAGGCCAGGACATCATTTCATTTCGATCGCTGCAATTGTACGTCGCTTTCATGACTTTATTTTTTTGCCATAACAACTCGTTCACTTGCGCTAAGATTTCGAACGAAGGGCACGAATGAGGTATTGACGGCGACAACGGTTTCGTTTGCACCGTCTTTCTAGCGGAGTGCATAACACTCACCTTCTGTTGGAAGAATCAAATATTCTGGCCTCGACAGCTGTCTTCCGATGCGGAATTTCCCACATTTGTCACTCAACAAGCACTCAATTCCCGTGTTTTGCCAGTCCTCTCAACAGCGGATGGGCGCAAAAGCACATAACAGCAATAACAGTCACGAAACCAGTGCTCCGCGCACATAGAAACAGTGGGCCGTTGCAGCGGTTTCAATTTGAATTGGCGGCTTTGTGGTTGCGAATTCCGAAACCAGGTGGTGCGCCAGTCGGCTGTTCGTAAAAAGTTGCGCACATTTTTGCTCAACGGATGTTTGATGTGGAACTTGTTAATAATATTTTTAAATAACACATTGTAAGCGAACTGTGTGGGCTGTTTGAGTCACGGAATGAATGTTTTGTATTCTATACCAAAAGTAACCTTTCGCTTGCGTCGTCTGGTGGACTTGATGGTCGAAAACAGCGCTATAGGTTGGTCACTTGGGGCGTCGATTTTTACGCCGCCTATAGGGAAACCAGGGAACGTCCAAGCTTGCGAGCCCTGGCGCTACGGAAACTCGACTGCTTTACGGAACCGGACGTTAGCGGCGCGCCGTCGCGCGAGCGCCCTCGAGCGTCGGAATGCGGAGCCGACGAGCGAGCGCCCTCACGCGGACGGAACGCGAAGCGAACCGGCGCAGCGGCGCGCCGCCCGCAGCCACGCCGAGCAGGAGACCGTTGCTACGCCGAGACCGTTGCTACGCACGCTCTCTCTCCTCCTCCGCGCCGTTGCTAGGGGAGAGGGGGAGCGCGGACGGCGGACGAGTGATTCAGGGTCCGCTATAAAGTGCCTTCGCACTTAAAAACCGCGTATTATCGTCGCGCCGCGTTTCCTCCTCTTTTCAACTTACTCTCCGCTGTTGACGGCGAGCGAGCCTTCCCTCCCATGATGCTGCGCTCCTCGGCGGTGACGTACTTCCGCTATTGCGCTGCTCACACAGCCGTCTGCTACGGGCTAGCTTTGTTGACACCATGAATCCCGCTCTCCGCTCAAGGCTGGAAAAGCGAACGGAAAATCAGACCGCATGTGTGCGGCGGCCTGGCCTTGCCCTTTCGCGGTGTACGTTGCTGCAGAACTTTGCTCTCGGCGGCACGCGACTCTTTATCGGCGGCGAACTCGCAGCCGCACGGGGAGGATCCTGCGCTCGCTCCCTTGGATGCACAGCGCACTGTTTATCCAAAAAGCGCCGTATCAGATGTGGCCCCGCTGGTGCCGGGTCTTATTTTGTGGCGGTGCTAATTCCTGGCGGCGGCATGTGAAAAAGACATTTTAAACCGATACAGAACCCATGCACAAAACGCCAGTTCAGCTTGGGGCGACCCGTGGTGGAGAGCGGCAACGTTGGCAAAACATGCTCCTCCGCGGCTCTGAGCTTTCTAGCGCTGGAGCGAGCACCATTTCTTTGACAATATCAAACATCGGTTGCCCTGGAAACAAGGCACAAACCGCTCTAGAAGTCAGTTACGGTTGCGTGATCCAGGTTCAGCTTGGGGCCCCACCTCGCGGCATATGGGCACTGCAGGCATACTACTCACTCCCATTTGGAAGTGCGAGATGCGTTTGGCATTACAGGAGGCGATGGTGTGTGTGTTGTGGACGCCTTTGTTTCGCGATGAAATGCGACGTTGTGCTTCTGCGGGTGGATAGTGCTTCCCATGGTCTGGATTATCTTTCTCAAGCGGCGTACGACTCAACCTCGCATGGCGTATGTACAGTGTGTGTGGCTAAAAGCCATCTCGGCTTGTGCGCCAGAGCTTAGTGACTTGCTGTTCGTCCCCGCAAACCGCGCGCGAGGTGAGTGCCGAATTTACGAGGGGCAGGAGGAGGCAACCCATCGTCTGTCGATCGCGGTTCGGACTTGCAACGCATGTTGTGACGTTGTGTTCGTTCGAAACGCATCTCTGGATTGTTTTGAAGTTGAATAAATTGTATGCGTCAAACCCGGGCATTCGGCTCAGGGCGTTCTCTGCGATTGCAAGAAAGAAGTGCCACGGGGCTTCAACGCTTTCTTTATGGAACGTACTCAAGTAAGAGAATATTCATGTCGTGTTATGGCCCTGTTGCATTCAATACAAACGGTTAAGCGTTTGTTTACACTTAAATCGTTTGTCGTAAAATGTCCAAGCACTCTGAAACTCCCCGAGCACATCAGCCGGCGAGCCGACGCTGAGCAGACGACTCATCTCTTTGCCGGAAGTGCGTGAAAAAGCCGCCCAATAGCAGGATGTCTAGCTCATGACGAACATCTGGGAATCGATGATGTAGACATGTCAAGATGGCGGCGTCCAAAAACACGAAGGAAAGGGTGAGAAAAAAGCGACAAACTTTGCAACAAAAGTGTGAGCTTTCCGCTGCGCGTAAATAAGTAATACTTGGCACAGATGATGTTGACGACCCAATCTAACGATTGCGCTAGTCAATTTAGTGTGCTCAAAACGCCTTTCAGGGCCCCTTTAATATATATGTATATATTAAATTAGAGTCCCCACGAAAAACATAACAATATTTGATACGACGTTTCGGCTGGGATCCAGCGTTTTTCATGTGAAGTACAAGCGTCGAATACAGGGTATATGTAGGCTCGTAGGAAGCGCTATGAGCACGTGGACACATGATTTCAAAAGTGTACAAGAAGGAAGTACAGCAAGGAACAAGGGGAAAAAAACGCACTGCACGACTGGGCGCGCAGGTAATCCATCTCAACACACTTCCTAAGTGCCTCACTTTTGCTTTTCGTCGCGTTGTATATTGAGATGGATTACCTGCGCGCCCAGTCATGCAGTACGTTTCTTTCCACTTGTTTCTTGCTCTACTTCCTTCTTGTACACTTTGGAAATCATGTGTCCACGTGCTCACAGCGCTCCCTACGAGCCTAGATATACCCTGTATTCGACGCTTGTACTTCACTTGAAAAAGGCTGGATCCCCGCCAAAACGTCGTATTAAATATTATGTTTTTCGTGGTGACTTTAATATAATATATATATATATATATATATATATATATATATTATATATATATATATATATATATATATATATATATATATATATATATATATATATATATATATATATATATATATATATATATATATATATATATATATATATATATATATATATTTATATTGAAAGGCAAAGTCACGGGGAAGCGCAGACCGTTTATTCCGGCTTCGCGAAAGGAACAACCCGCAGAGACTCCGACGAAGATGACGGTCGCACCAGGCACACGGGATATCAGGGTGGCAGCCGGTGGCGCGTGAATGAAGATGATGCTGATGATGGGAGTGTTTCTAGATGCTATGCATGGGGAGAATGACCACTGTAGCGATCAGTATGAGAACATCGCTCACAATATATATATATATATATATATATATATATATATATATATATATATATATATATATATATATATATATATATATATAGATATATATATATATATATATATATATATATATATATATATATATATATATATATATATATATATATATATATATATAGATATATATATATATATATATATATATATATATATATATTGCCGCGAAGAAAGCTTTCCCACAATGGGCCTCCTACGTAACTGGGAGCACGCTCTCGTGGCGCTGTTCCACGAAGCCCCGTGGAATGCGCGATCGTGCGACGGGGCTAGTTTTGGAGGAGACGCTCGTGGGGAGACGTTCGAAACGATCCGTGTTTTACGTTGTGGGCACAAGTTCGCCTCAATGAACTAATTGTAATCCACCCGTGCAACGTCTTGTCGCTACAAAACTGGTAGAGGTGCGGGTACGATCAATTGAGCTCTGCATCCACCCCCCCCCCCACCCCCCCGGCAACAAACTCAGCCACGGAGTTGACACCCGTCCACGAACGAACCAGCCGGTGACTGCGAGGGTTACCGGTAGAATTCCAGCCTACGACCAGCAGAACAACAAGGATGGCCACGCGGGACGCCAGCACTGTGACCTCCGGTACCGGTACGGTACCTTCGTGCTTCGTGGTACACCAGCCCCGCACACCAAAAGTTTTCTATGGGGACTCTTTCGAGGACGGAGAAGATTGGCTCGACCAATTCGAACGCGTTGCGAACTTTAATGGATGGAACGAGCAACACAAGCTGCACAACGTGTACTATGCCTTAGAAGAGTCAGCTCGCACGTGGTTTGAAAACCACGAGGTCACATTGACGTTGTGGAACGAGTTTCGCCGCCGGTTTTTGGCCACGTACGCCTGCACGGATCATCGGGAAAAAGCTGAGTCGGTGCTTCAAGCTAGAAACCAACGGCCAAATGAAAGCGTCACCATGTACGTAGAAGACATGGCTCGCCTCTTCCGGCGCGCAGACCCGGCTATGCCGGAGGAAAAGAAGTTGAGACACCTTATGCGAGGTGAAAGCAGGATATATTGGCTGGGTTTGTGCGCAATCCTCCGCAGTCTGTAAGCGCATTTCTGTCTGAGGACACAGCAATTCAAAGGGCACTACTCCAAAGAGCGAGGCAGTACAGCCGTCGAGCGACGCCCCTTCAGTGGAGCAAGGAAACGGCGGCCTCCGGGAGTTGGTCAGGTCGATCGTCCGAGAGGAACTCCAAAGGCTGCACGGAGTCCAGCAGCTTCAAGCCTCCATGCCCCTCGGGGAGGCGATACGCCGCGGTCAGGCAAGCTGTTGGAGCGCCCGTGACGTATGAAGCACCACAAAGGCAGTATGGTGTGCTGCAGGAGCCGTACGGGGTCCCGCAACAACAGACCCAGGTTGCCTCATATGCGGCAGCCCTGAGGGAGTTGGATCGCTACGTTACCCCAACACTTGCCGCCGCAACACCGCAAACGACATTGGGCCTCCGACCCCGCGCCATGCTGACTGTTGATGAGGCACGGCGGCCTCGCAAGAGCGACGAAAGGCGCACGCAGGATCAGCGACCTCTATGTTTCTATTGCGGCGAGGCAAGCCACATATATAGAGCTTGTCCCTACCGACGACTTGTTCTTCCCGGATTTCTTCCACACGCCCCACGCTTGAGGTACGGTGAGCGCCCCGCCGAAATCGAAAGCTACCTGGCCGAACGTCGAAATGGGTTTTAGAAAAGCGGATAATTTTTTCTCCGCTTTCTTTCTTTCTTTCCAACGCGGCAACCTGGACTAAGGCGGCCGCCCACTCGCTCTAAATATGTAAAATAAACGTTTGTTCTTCCTCCTTTTTTTCTTTCCAAATTCTTTTTCTGTTTCAATGATCTACCACAACCTCCCCTTTGCTTTCCGAGGTTTTTTGACTGTCAACCCTTATTTCTATGTTATTTCTACGAGCCCCTCATTTCCTATTCTGATTTGCTACATGCATAGCGAGGCTCTCTGTTCTGGCAGTCTTGGTGCAATGGGAAGCTTAAGAGGGTTCAACGCTAGTTGACCACTCTCGACATGTCGGAGACACTCGAGTGACGGCGCGGGGATTAAAAAGAAGGTCCCCTTCACCCCTAGAAGTCAGAGTGGGCTGGCTACCACCCCCAAGCACAGGAAAAAATTACATTGGCATAAATACCCCAGAAAGCGGGGGGGGGATTGCCCCGCCGGTAGCGTAGTGGTTATCGCACCAGACCGGTATTCTGGAGGTCGTGGGTTCGGTTCCTACATGGCGGGCATTTTTTCTCCGCTCGCTTTCTTTCTTTTTTTCCACATTTTTTATCTGTTTCAATGA
Organism: Haemaphysalis longicornis; assembly: GCF_048455015.1. Classification (NCBI taxonomy): domain Eukaryota; kingdom Metazoa; phylum Arthropoda; class Arachnida; order Ixodida; family Ixodidae; genus Haemaphysalis; species Haemaphysalis longicornis. The sequence continues at coordinate 80,567,607 of NW_027526422.1, read as the reverse complement.
CCGACCACAACCTCCCTGTTGCTTTCCGAGGTTTTCTTCACTGCCAACCCTTATTTCTTTGTTATTTGTACGAGCGCCTCATTTCCTATTCTCATTCGCTATATATATATATATATATATATATATATATATATATATATATATATATATATACGGTCGAACAAAAGAGGTTTCCAATGGTCCAGCAGAAATATAAAAAAGTAGAGTCCGACGGAAGTCTCAAAAAACAAAAACAAACATGTTTACTAACGTTTCGACTGGTGGTCCAGTCTTCATCAGAGTAACATTTACAGTACACTGCAGAACACTTTTATAGGTGCGTGTAGAGAGAGGAAGTTGCGCTACAGTGCGCCCTCTTTAAAAGAAATCATACGTCATCATTCAGCAAAACAAGAAAAAACGCAAGACATACACATGAGAGGGAATGCACTGCCCTCCCTCTTTTTTTGGGAGAAAAGGTGCGCTAGAATGCGCCCTGTTTAGAAGTATTTATTGGCAAGTGGTACAACAAAGATAAAAGAAAAATGCAAAGGGACGTCTAGGAAGGAGGTAAATTGGCGCCTCTCCTCATAGGAATTAACAGAAGAAGCGGGGGGCGGGAAGAGAAAGGAATAAAGGCGGCAGAACGAGATAAGGAAGTGGGGAACTCGCGTCAGCACGTCATCGCTTTTCGTCTTAGGAATGTGTCAACAGAAGAAGCGGGGGGGGGGGGGGAAGCGGCAGAACGAGATAAGGAACTCGGGAGCATGCGTCAGCACGCCTTCGCTTTTCGTCTTAGGAATGTGTCACGTGAAGCCGGCGCTATGTGGCTAAGCCGGCGCTAAGAGGCTAGGTGAGTGAACCCAGAGAGATGAAGCCGGCGCTGGTATGCCTAAAAAGAGGATTGGTCACGCAAGAAGCGAACGGAAGAAAGGCGAGTAATTACTGTGGCAAACATGTCAGCGAGCCCACGCCTTCGTTCAACCCAGAGGATGCGGTTTTGAACTTAAATATGAGATATGATTCGCGAACTTCGCGTGCGTGGTTGCTGTTGAAATTGGATTCAATTATTGTTACCTTCAAATTATTAAATGAATGACCCGAGATTCCGACGTGACGGGACAAAGGAAGGTTAGGAAGAGACTTGGCGTGTGCCCTATGATTGTTTAACCTCAATCTAAAAGCGTTCGCCGTCTGTCCAATATATTGCAGGTGGCAGGTATTGCACTCGAGCAGGTAAACTACGTTGGCGCTGTCACAGTTAAAATTTCCCTTCAGTTTTACAGAGAAGTGCGAGGCGGTGCTAGAGGCGGTTTTTGTTTTCGTCATGTGGGGGCATACCTGACAACGAGGCTTGTTGCAGGGCCCACAACCGGTCACTGGTGAATGGCTGAGCCTCGAAGATGTCAGAATGTCGCGCAGGTTTTTGTTTCGCCTATAGACAACACGTGGTGGTTCGGAAAATATAGATGCTAGTCGTGGACTTTGACTTAATATGTTGTGATGCTTTCGAAGTATGCCAGAAACGTTCGGCACAGATGCGGAGTGAGTGAGGACTAGGTTACTTGAAGGGCGTCGGTCGGCTGGCTTCCTGGAGTTAAGGAGTTCATTGCGGCTCAGCGCTCCTGCTCGGCGAATGGAATCGTCAATTAATTGGAGCGGGTACTTTTGTTTAAGCAGATCGTTTTTCCGTCCCTCACAGTTGGAAAGAAAATCTGTTTCCTTGGAGCATATCCGGCGGAAGCGGTGCCCTTGACTATAGGGTATGCCCGTTCTGCCGCGTGCTCCCCAGTTTCTTATCTCGTTCTGCCGCTTTTCCCTCCCCCCCCCCCCTCGCTTCTTCTGTTGACACATTCCTAAGACGAAAAGCGATGACGTGCTGACGCGAGTTCCCAACTTCGTTATCTCGTTCTGCCGCCTTTATTCCTTTCTCTTCCCCGCCCCCCGCTTCTTCTGTTAATTCCTATGAGGAGAGGTGCCAATTTACCTCCTTCCTAGACGTCTCTTTGCATTTTTCTTTTCTCTTTGTTGTACCACTTGCCAATAAATACTTCTAAACAGGGCGCATTGTAGCCCACCTTTTCTCCCAAAAAAGAGGGAGGGCAGTGTATTCCCTCTCATGTGTATGTCTTGCGTTTTTTCTTGTTTTGCTGAATGATGACGTATGATTTCTTTTAAAGAGGGCGCACTGTAGCGCAACTTCCTCTCTCTACACGCACCCATAAAAGCGTTCTGCAGTGTACTGTAAATGTTACACCGATGAAGACTAGACCTCCAGTCGAAACGTTAGTAAACATGTTTGTTTTTGTTTTTTGAGACTTGCGTTGGACTCTACTTTTTGATATATATATATGTATATATGTATATGTATATATTATATATATATATATATATATATATATATATATATATATATATATATATATATATATATATATATATATATATATATATATATATATATATATATATATATATATATATATATATATATATATATATTTATATATAACCAAAAAAAGCGAAATTTACTTCATTCTATGTGACAGTTTAGGTATCATCCAAAACATTGAGGTGGTGCTAAGTGAGATTAACAGAATGTTTAGCTGCACGGCTGAATCTTAGAAGAGAACGAATAAACTCGTGAAAGCTGGAAACCCCGCATGGGATCAGTCAGAACCAGATCGCAAAAGTTTAAAATACTGTTAAAAACTAATTTCCCCTTTTGAACGACCAAAACGATGCCAGTATAGACAGCCTAAATGACAACCTAACATCGGCACTCAGTGAATCAGCAGTAGGTGTGTGACAAGCAACATGTACAGAACAAACTGTAAAGCCATTTAGGCAAACGAAGGAATTAATTTCCACACGTAAGAGTACGAAAGTGTCATTACGCTCGGGTGTAATGAACCAATCACGATCAAGTGGAGGAACATGGGGGTGGACCTCGGCAATGACCTTGTGATCTAGAAAATCATCATGCCGGAGTAAAGCCATCTTAACGTAAAAAACATACATGGATCTATAAGACCGCTTGCAAAGGCAACCGAAACCAGGAGGAGGAAGATAACACAGAACTCGATGACATCGAAATGTGGACCAACAAGTTCGTACAACGCGTTCGAAACTCAATCTGAGCATAGAAACATACCTCAAAATAAATAGAATGAAGAGCCGACTTACCCACTTCATCGAGGACAAGTAGCCCATTCTAAGCAGATGAAAAAAGCAAGGCCTCAATCCTAAGCAACAAAAAAATGTCGCAGATTTCAACAAAGCAATCGATGAACACTGTTCGAAATGTGCGCGCAGCCGGGGACACCAGATATACAACGCCAACTATAACCAGACGCACAGCGGAAAAGCATGGAACTTGCCTTATCATCTGCTCGAAGAAACTAAGACTAAGTGGCAGCAGAGAGATACTCTAGCGAAACTCATCCATCGCCAAGTCACTAAACACGACGCCGACAAGGTGACGAACCGCATCACCGACAGGTACTTCCGCGTACGTCCACGGAGCGCCCCGGGCCGTACGCGGGGCTACCTAAAAAAGGCCTTTACCGAGACATATATGTCGATAGGTGCGCACGGCGGTGCAGGAACTCAGAAGCAAGTCGTCGGCGGTACCGGACCGTATCGCCAACAATGCCCTCAAGACCCTCGACACGATAATCTGTCGGAAGCCTCACGGGCTACTACAACAACTGCTGGGAAACGGGAACAGAGCGCACAATTGGAAAAAGGCTATTCCTATACCTCTAGGAAGTCCGTTAGTGTCCGGCATGTCGTCATTGTCATCTGCTGCTACCCATCAAATACTGGCTTGCTGAAATATTTGCGTCACAGTGAAGGCAAAAGTAAGGCAGCTTTTGATCGGAACTCACTAGTTAGACTTTCGATTCTGCGATGATTTTCAAGCAGTGTGGCTGACACGATTTTAAATAGAGAGCCCTTGCCGGCAATATTTAGGAGGAAACAAGCGGGCACCCATCGCAAAACAACAAACATCTAAAATGGCGAACGCCACACTGCAAAAAAAATACCAAACACTCAGAACCTCCATTATGCTGTGATTTTCATTAATGTTTGGTGTTTTATTTATTAATCGACTAATTGATTTTTCAAGAATTGAAATTTTCGGCATTTGCCCTGTTTGTTTCGGCACTTCCCCAAACGAACTGCTTGGGAATTGCACTACCTCTGAGCCTGCAACCATGGCAGCGCCAATGGGCACCCAAGGGGCGATGTCCTCACTTCCTTTCGCTCTCATTCCCCTGCAGTTGCGTAACCTTCTTCAGTCCCTCTCCATGGTCAGAAGAAAAAGTGCGGCCGCCGCACGCGCCAGCTCGTCGCAAACGTTTGTAATGGCCTGGCCAGCGCTTTTGATCACGGTGTTTCCTCATGGCGTTTACTTTCCTCCTGACAGTCAGGGCGGAGGAGGGCGGAGGTCAAAGCACTGGGCATTATGCACGTTGCAGTGGTGTGGCGTCACGGCTTGCATCCGCACGCGAATTTTTGTCGAGTTATTCTGGAACTGCTGCCGTGAGAGGGCGTTTGCTAACTTGCACCTGCGTAGGCATCCAGGCACCAAAGCGCCACTCACATTTTACAGACCATGCAGTGGTTTGGCACGTTTCGAACTTACGGGCCTCATCAGCAAATCTTACGGCGTTTGGTGCAGCCCATTTTAATTTTCACTCAGTTATCCATTCTTGTGTGTCGTCTTCAATTTCTTTGGTGTAAATAGTTGCAAACAGTCTTTTTCTTCGTCATCTCAATCCCTGCGTCTCGTCATCAGTTACTCCACACCCCTTCCAAGGCGTTACCACCCAACGTTATAAACGACCTAACGTTGCTGAGCCATTCGAGCCATTTTGGCTCGAATTGTCCACTAGCTTCGCAGTTTGCGGTGCTCGTATTCCTTTTATTTTCAACACCCTGGTTTAATAATAGAGTGCTGAACTAGCCACTCCTTTCAGTGGAGTATTTGAGCATACCTTCAATCAGGCTATAAAAGCCATGGCTTCCCAATTACTTACTTGCTTATCGCCGCGGCGCATTTTTATCCTGGCCATTTGTGTGCTGCGAAAACCTACTTAAACTGCCTTGGTTTTTTTATTGCAGATGCTAACTTTGTTCCTCAATGCAGGTAGGAACGTCGATGGCCTGACAACCTGCGGGGATGCTGCATACGCAATAAAATGACACTTTCAATGTAGTTAGATCAATGTTTGTCCGTCATCACCCGTACACGGTGCTTCAGCACATTGCCTTTGGCTTTCACCTGCTAAGTAATAGTGTATCAGCAGACTCCAACCGACAAGGTGTTTAATGTTTTTTGCCCTTGTACAGTATTCAAATACAATGCAGGGCAAAACAAACTGATTTTAATAATCACGTCAACTTCTGAGAAAAATGTGCGTTCAATTTTTACAGAAGAGATTTTTAGTTAAAGCTTGCGGCGCTATATCGCTCAATAACAGCGTGTGTGCTGAAAAAAAATTCAGCAGTGGCTTAGCTCGGCTATATTAGGATGAACGTAGCGTGAACTAAGGTTCAGCTGATTATTCTTAGCTCTCGTGGTTGCGTAGGATTAGCTTGATTATGATCGGTACTGCGGCTTCAATGACACACACGGTATACGCATTAGGTGACTCATGTATATTTATCAAGCGGCTCCGGCGCAGCGCCACCAATCGCCCCAGAGCTAAGCTGGTTCCACAGGCGCCCGCCGGTTGTGCGGCGACGCACGATCCATTCGTTCCACAACCGTCCACCCCTCGCATGATCAAGTGGTCCGGTCTGCCACGTGCGGAACGGAGGTCGGTGAAGACGCTGGGCACGTGGGGTGTGTGAGAGACGCCTGGCTGCGAGCAACGTTCTGTGCCCGTGTGACGTCACTGCTCGTCGCGCATGCAGAGCACGGTTCTCCAGGAGCCATCCGAAACTGCTCAAACTCGGCCAGTGTAGCTCCCGCTACAAAAAAACACTGACCATCGAAACAACTTTACAGGTTTATTCCAAAAAGTTTAAATTTTGCCGCCAGGTACAAATGCATTACAGAAGCTCAGTTGCGTACATTAAACTGTAGTAAGTATCCCCAGCAATTTAGCAATCGGGTTAAACCGCGTAGACGCCTAATAGGGTTTTCTCGTAAAAATAACACCGTATGGAGGAGTCGTTTAAAAAACTATGAGTGCGTGCAATAAATTCCGCAGCACTTTCTGGAAAAGTAGAGGCATGATTTAAAGACGCCCTTAAAAAGCGTAGAATGAGCATATGACTAGAAACAGCCTGTGCAGGTGTTCTGCAGCCTTCTGAATAACTAATATGCTAACTGCTAAGATCTGTAAAACGCTGAGTCCCAGCGAAACAAAACAGCCTAACCACATACGCTGTAAAGTTTGCCTCGCGCAGCAAATGCGCCACCTGAATGTCGCTGGGTTTTTTTAAATAATTTTATCGAGGTTGTCGGAAAACAAGCATTTATAGTTGAGGGATCTAAAAAGATCACCGCGATGTCGCATCCGGTGCTCCTTGGTGTCAAGGGTTGTTAGACTTTTTGCGGGATATTTTGTTTGTGTTACTTCCAGAGAAACGAAAACAGGTTCTTTAACAGCTTTCGATTTAAGTGAGGTCAACACGTGCATTATAAAGGCTCAGCATACGGGAAACAATTAAACTCTCATTCATACTCTCTAAACTGAGAGTCAGAGATCTCAGTGTTTTTCATTATATCAAGAATGTTATCGCTCTGATGATAACTTCGGCATCATTAGCGCTTCTGCCAAACGTAAAAGCTAAATGTGTCATGAAAGTAGACATTCCTAAATGTCATGTAGTACAGGTACTTTGGCTTACCACTGCTAGCAAATCAAAATTTCCAAATCCTTTGGAACAGCATGTACCAGACCCATATAGCTGCAGATATTTGCTCCTTCAGATTTTTGTTATAAGGCAGGTAGCTCACACCCTTGCTTAGCAAATGTCTTCCACAAGGCTTACCTTCTGCGCTTATACAGAGTTATTTCCTTGGTACACCCTAACATTTTTTATGATTCTCCTCACCGCATAGCTGCCTAAGCATCTTTTGCCATGCTGGTGATGTGCCGTAGCGGTTAATTTTCGCCTGAATTTTCGACAGTGTGGTTAGCTTTTCTACCTTCTCTGTCCATTGGAAGTTGCAGTTTTAAAAGTTCAGGTAAACGCATCTGCGTCGCCAGCCAGAGCATATCTGATTGCTCAAGGTCCTAAGCTTCTCATCAAAAAGCGAATTACGCCCTGCCACCAAAGCTGATGTGCGCAGAAACTATAATCCTGAACTGACACATTCGTAAATTTGCCATCTCAGCCCGCTGGAAGTATCTCGACTGCTTCTGGGGAACTCGTACCACCGACGTACGTAAAGTAGGGAACAGAATAACATTTAAAAATAAATTCCGCGTACCATCTTACCTGAGCAGATAGGATGCACTATCCTATTTAGCATGCCCTGACAATGCTTTATTTTCGCTACGGTTGCGTACCATAACCATCTTTATTGGGAAATTAGGTGACAGTGGTATTCCTTTATATACACCAAGAAGTAATATTAACGACGTTATTGCACGTATCTGTTTAGTTTATGCGGACGCTGTCTGCGCTTCGCCATAACAAGGTGACCTCCCCTCTTTAGAAATTTCGTAAACGGTCAAGTATACTAAATAAATGCCCACCGTTCTGCACGACTTTCACATTGTTTGCTGGTTGCCCTTTTACATCTCGTGTTCCAAGGAAATCATAGGAATGTTTTTGTAATGTCGCGCTTGCGAGCAGCCGCCGTTAAAAAATGTCGGTGCAAGGCGGCTTATTTGACGATGATGGCGTAGGAAGTCAATCTACGGTAGTATATTAAATTAACCGACTTGGTGGGGGGAAGATGGTCGAGTGCATGCCGATAGCATTCAGACAGCAGACATAAGACTTGCACCCAGATTAATTAAGTGCTAAACGTTTTCTTTTTTGTAGTTTGGGTCTTTCCAAATACCATTATATTGTTTCATTTCCTTGAATAAAAAGAACTGTAATGCCAGAAAGATGGCAACTTTTACAGAAAAAAAATCAGCTATCACCAGTGCTGTAGCTTTGCGAATCCACATTTACACAGTCCGTAATCTTCTACTTTTCAAACCCCCTCTGGTGGCTCAGTGGCTAAGTTCTTCTGGTGAGGCCACTAACGCGAAGTATATTCCTGGCCCCGGCGGCCGCTTTTCTGACGGAGGCTCAAAGCGACAAAATCCGTGTGTCGAGATTTCGGAACGCAATAAATATCCACAGATTGCCAAACTTAATTCGGTGCCCACCACTGCAGCGAGCCTCACAGTCTCTCTAGGATCAGCGCGTAATCAAACAAAGCCCATAATCAATAAAAGTCAATCATAAATGAATAAAAAATTCCCCTGCATTTCCCCGAAGGGGAGTATGAGGAAGTGCGAAGCACGGGGTGATGCTATGAGGGGACTCGCACTAGACTAAACTCGACGCGCTCTCAACCGCTATTTATACGGACCTCGACACGCGCTCGACCGCACCTGCGCTAAGCCTGCGCTCGACTAAGCCTACCGCGGTCGCACGTGGAGCCCGCCGACACAATGGGAAGGGAAGAGGAGGAGCGCACCGCACCGCAGCGCACCGCAGCTGCGAAGCGCCGACCGGAGTGAAGGGAGAGGAGGCGCAGTCACGTGAGAGAATGCAGAACTAGCGGGTTTGTAGTATCACGTGTACACCACGCAGTTATCAAGCCGCTATAACGCCGCTGAGTCGCCAACGCACGCCGCTGACGACGTAGTTTGAATGCGTTAAAGATATAAGGCGCGTTACTAACACTGATATCAGCGTCGCGTCCATGGCTTACCTCGGGCGAGCTTCCTTCGCAGTTCCAGGTCACAGTCAGATGTGCCCAATGCACTAACCGTCCATTGGACCTCCCGCAGAAAGTGTCGTCATTCGGGTTGTGGGTGGAGGGCGCACTCCACTGCGTCTACCCTCGCTTTCCAGAGGGAGTGGAGTCCAATGGCTAGGACACAATCACGGAAAGCGGGGTGCTCTGTGTCCACGCACAGGAACTTGAGGCCCGTCCAAGTGACGTTCCACGATGTTCTGAAGCACGATTGTATTTCGTGCCAGAAATACGTCGCTGTGTTGCAGTCAAGGAAAGCGTGTTCTGCGGTTTCAGGTTTGCCACACAGGAGGCATCCGGTGCCCCAGGGAAGGAAGAAGCCCCGCTCCTGCTGACGCGCCATGACTGGCAACACTGCCGCGTGGAAACGGAAAAAAAATCTTTTGTGCCGACTGGGATGGGCGATTGCCTGACTCGCTTGAGCACATCGCCTCCACCCTGAGGGACCGGAGGCTGACGGTACAGAGGTGGTGGCAAAGTCTGCGCTACTAAGTCCCAGTATAACTTTCTTGGGTTCACAGTGAGCAGGTATTCCCAAGAAAAATACGTCTGCAGTGATGCCACCGCGTTCGCTATCTCCCCGTAGAACCCGGTGATGCGAGAGCGGTGATCGACAGACGCTGACGTGGCAAGCCACGGCCGCAAGTGAAAGGAGCCTAGGCATTGGATGGCCGCTTGAAGGAACGGGTCAACCTGGTCGCGGAAGAAAATGAAGCGCTGGACGACGAGCTTGTCGCCCGAGGCAGCCATGCGCTGAAGCGCTACAAAACCAATGAGGAAAGACGCAGGAAGGGACACGTCTAAGCCATTAATAAAATAAAAAATGTGATTGGACCGTTTAACGAGCCAGCGCATCTACGTTGACCAGCCCCTCTTTTGAGGTACAAGAGAGATTAGCGCCAGCTAATAGGACACTCACAATTCCTTCAGCCCTTGTTTTTTGTATAGTCTGTGTTGCTGTTCTCTTTGTCCTTCTTTTTTGCTTGGTTTCTCTTTGCCTTTGTGTCTTTTTTCTTCTCCTGGATTTACGTTTGCTGTCATCTTACCACTCAAACATGTAACGGACACATCCGCTGTCAGAGCTGCTCCTGAACCATGTGTAACACTCGGCATAACGTGTATATTTATGTGTAAATAAAGTTATTGTTTCAAAAAAAAAAAATCGAGTCCGTGGCTTAGTCGGTAGAGCGTCGCGCTGCGGCCGCAAAGTCCTCGGATCGAAACCTGGCGCCGGATGCTGTTTTTTTTTTATATAGTGTAGTGGCCTGGCTGGCGCGCCGAGAGAGGGTGTTGCGAGCTGGAGAGTAGTAGAGGGGCTTTAGGAGAGTAGGCGAGGGGGGAGAGGGGGCGCTATGCGAGCGCCCTCACGCGTCGGAAATCCGGCGCCGTTGCTAGGCACGGTAGCTAGCTCTGTTGCTAGGCTGCGGACGGAGGACGGCGGTGGAAGCAGGAGTAGGCCCGACTAAGAAGTGCTTCGCATTTAAAACACTTAAAACAATCCTTTTTATTATATAAATGACAATGCAACACGGTCAAAGACGAAGCAAGGGGAACTCAACATACGTTTATTAAAGCGATCGTGTTCCCGCAATATACTAAAAGAAAAACACAATGGCGAAGAAGCAGCCAAAAGAGTGACGTGGACTGGCGAACGTCGGGAATGGAATGCCGCGGGATGTTCTCTACATAAATTTAGGTCAGATCCGCTCGTTTCTGGAAAATCCGAAATATAACGCCAGAATTCTCAAAAAAAAAACAGGAAGTCTTGGACAGTGACTACGAGGTTACATGCTTCCCGTGATCGCCATATGAACGAAAGCGGTATCGGGCGCTTTCCTTAAAACACAGTATATGAAAAAGCCGGGGGTGGCCAGGCGCTGGTATCAAACATAAGTAAATGAGTAAAAGTGCACGGCACCGGACAATCTCTAAAACAATGCCTTCAACGCATGCTTAAAGTTCACGAGGCGGGCAACGCCGGTAAGCTGTATATATGAGCCGGCCCGTTGTTAAAGCCCCAATTGCATTAAAAATTCTCGTGCTTTTAGCCCGGACGTGATAATACAAGGTGCTTGTATGCTGAATTTCTGCGATATTCTCCACAAGCAATGCGTGGCTTTTGTGCTGGCCTCCTCCTCTTTACACTAACTATCGCCGGTAAGTCTATGTATATCGATATACATATTTCGGTAAGAACTTGTTTCTGTAACTCATTTTTTTTTCAGTTCTAGGGAAGGTAAAACCCAACGGGGATGAGCACCTCCAGCCAAATTATTATTTTAAAGGCCAAGGTAATCATGCCGCTAGAGAATGCGGAATCCACAGCGAACTTTATGGCAGACGAATGGTTCCAGAATAGCTGAAGAACTGCAGAAAAATTGAACAACTGTTGAAGGAATAAATATACCCGTCAACAAGTGGTCGGAACTACGCGACATTTTTAGGCAAGGTACCTGGCACGAAAATGTTTCATTGCATAGAAAAATTACGTAAATTTTCTGGCTGGCTGGTGTGTAGCAAACGCGAAACGAGAATGGAACGCCTTATTACCCCAATTGATAATTCTAACTGACGAAGGGGCATACTGACTGGGTTGTTATCTCGACTTTGATACGTGTATAAAAGACATGTGCAGCTCCTGCTCTTCATCCGTTAAAAGCCGTTGTGCTTTCTATAAGGGCAAATAGTTCAGCTGGGATGATCCGCGGTGAGTTGAGGCTATGCGTGATTATGCCTTTACACAAGAACGGGACTACGGAGGGTTGAAAAGTCATTTGTAGAACATGAATGCATTTTTTCTTTAATAATGCCTAATCCATCTTCCCGAGTTTGGTTCCGTAGCGGAATAAATGAGATAACATAGCTATGCTCGAGCAATGCAAGGTTTCGCACTGAGAGTGAAACTATTTCTGTGCTTGAGACGCTGACACCAACGCGCCTATGCTTTTCGGCAAACGGGCGTTTGAATACTTAAAAAAAGCCCCAAACTGGAAAAGACATCGTATCTAGGAACGCGAAGTGACAGGCAAGTGCATTAAAGATAAAATAAACCATTGTTGTAATCCAACGATTTGTTGATTCATAGTACCAGCAGAGGTTTTGCGGCAGCGAACGCTGCCTTATTCACTGATCAATTAAATATTTTAATCCAGAACTTTACTTCTTCCGCACAATCATGTGAATATGCGATGTCGGCGATGCGGTATTCAGTAGAGATGCTAAAACAAAAGTTATGTGGGCTAAGACAGCTGCGAATAGTGAAACATCTTTTTGTTTCCTTGTTTACCATCTACTTTCATAGATGGTTTGACGATACCGCACTGTCCCGCTGTCAGACAATTCTCGGTTTCTGACCGATTTGTTCCTGGGTTACTTTATAATGGTTCATGATAGTTGTTTCTGAAATTTTGGGCATGCTTGATAAACAGGGTCACATAGGTGCCGATGTCGCATAATCCAGTGCGCCAGTGTCGTGTCACACAAGCCCAGTGAGTCCGACGGCTGTGCAGCTTCGGCCAGTATAGTGCGAACCGTGCGCAAAGGTGCTCCTACACTTAAGGGTTCGTCCGCTACTTTTATTGTTTGGTCAACCATCTCTACCACTATAGAATAAATTTGTACTAAGTTTACACAAATAACTCGTTCTGAAAGCCTGCTTTCTCTGTTTATTCGCGTTGGATTTTGCAAAGCTATGGAAATACCAGTGAGCCGCCCTTATACTACACGAGTTCGGTGCGAAAAGTAGCTTGGATGTCGCATGCGCCTTCTCTCTTTTCTTTGCTATACCACTTATTTTCTTGCAGTGTCCGTCAAAGGTGTCTCAGCGTTATCCTACCGAGGGAGTCTTTCAAATGACAGAATTTGCATTTTGTCATCTAGGACCACTTCCCTGTTATTCTCCGTCCGTACCATATGGCTTCTTATGGGTTGTAAATACGAAAGAAATATTGATTCCTCAGGCGATATTTTAGGGAGCATCGATACTGTATCCTGCATGTTATTTAATGCGACAAAATTCTCCAAGGAAGTTATAGAGCCCCTGCGCGTCTTCTAAAAAACCAAACTGCCGTGGTGTGAGGCGGCTTGCTACCCGACCTGTTAAGTTTCCAGCCTGTGGGCGTACTCATGCGCATTATCTAGAGGCGCCCTTTCTCATGCACGAGTGTGAACAAGCAAGAAACCGGCCCCACTTCGTGCATTTGGTGAATACACTGAGCCCTTCCCATCGTATACCACTGCATACCGACTCACTTCCCATCTAACCGCCCGATCTATGTCACTGCATTTGTGATTGTATTGTTGACCAACGAAAGCGCCGAAGGAAAGATTGCCCTCGCACCCCGTTAAAGAAACTATAGTCGTGCACATATCACTCCACCACAGCTAAAGAGGTCACCAGCATCCTGTGACAAATATAAACTTCATCTCAGATTTATTAGGTATTGATTGAGGGCTTTGCAGAACACAAGACCCGATCAATGCAGTCAAGGTTTATCATAATTATAATAGTTGAACACACGTCGATGCAAATTGCTTCATTTGAGAATACAAAGTTAATTCGCAGTGTGGAACGATCCTTGCAATTATAGTTGAAAACATTTACCATATTGCATGCTCTGACAGTAGTGCGTTTGAAAGAGAGCTCCCTCCAGCCCACACATAAGAAATAAAAAAGTATCACAGAGCTCGATTGTTTCCTACGCACACGAAACCCTAACGCCCACAACTAAGAACACAATGATTCTCAGAAGGCAGCACGTGGGTGACGCAGGGACTTCACGCGCCTTAAGACACAAAACCGTAAAAGTATACTCAGAAACAAAAGGCTAAGCAAAACAAATATACTAGAAAAGGCATTTCACCCGGTCATAAACACTGCTAGTGCCACTACCAAAAAAAAATATAAGCTCGCTTACTTGTATTACGAATTATTGCTTGCCAGAAAAAATAAAATAGTGTAACTCTCCAGATGAACAGCGCATATCACGTTGCATTTCTCAATCCACGACCATAAAGAACCACATCCACGACCATAAAGAACCAAATTGGGAAAACTAAAGTTGGATAAAAAAATCACAGTTATGTCTCCGTAGTGTGGTATAGGTTGCAGTCTTAAAGACATAGAATGTATTACGGGACTTGAAGGTGAATAAGCTGACGAAGCAAGAAAGGAATTCATGAAGAATTTACGAGCTGCTATTGGCAGCTGTAAAATAACCTTACCAATCTGCCAGAGAGGTATTCTGTCAGACCTACATAAAGTCTTCAGGACAGGTACCCCTAACGTTGAATCTGACGACTTTCCAAAACACATCGTTTTTCATAAAGGTGCATTAATCGGTTGCCGAAGTTAAACCTCAAAGCATATTCTTTCCCCTAGCATAAGCCTGTCAATACGGAATGAAGACGTAAGGCATTTGCAAAGAGGTGTTCACAGCCCCATGACGCCTCCCTGCCAATGTTAACGTCATGCCGAAGAATGGCGGATTCACAATCAACGCGAAAGGGGACACGTATGGGGGCATAAATAAAGCGACGTAATCCATGACATGTCGGTGCTAAAGCGCGAGTTAGCATGGCACATTTTTACATTTGTAGCCAATCGTATGAGAAGTTAAGTTCGCATAATGTAGGATTAGGAGCTGTCTCTGGGCCCCTTTTGGTGTGGCGCTCTTGTTAGTGGCATCTCTAAAAGAGACGCGGGATTTTGTTGTGGATTTTTTTCTAATGAGGCTTTCTAAGTATGGAGGTAAAGGCGTTCATTTATGAATTTAAAAGGATAGCGAATGCGAGGTCCACCGAGTAATATTGGTGGCTCCCTGATACTCAGCTTAAAAGAGGAGGGCGTCGTCGGCAGTGAAGTAGTTGGAAATGATGCTTCCAGAGAACATTCTATATGCAAAAACGTGGGTGAGTGATCTTGTGATTGTGGTTATACATTTCATGACCTCTAGGATATTTAGGGCGTAAACCATTTCAGAAAACGTTGTGATTTCAACGGCCTTTCAAAGCTTATATCCTGGAAAGTCTTGTTTGTGAGTGGTATTTTCGCGCAGCGCGCTTAGTCGACTGCGCTATAGTCGCGCTATAATCGGAAATGGACTATTATTGTAACAATGACACCCCCCTTCTAGTTCTCGAGTATAGCTACCAAATGCATAAATTTACGCACGTAATGATTGGAGATTTTGAGCAGTAGTACGGATGTGGCGAGAAAAGGGCTTTGGGTATATTATGCCGCAGTATAGAATGACGGCAACTTCAAAAATTACAAAACCTGAGTAGTCCTTGGGTGTGGAATGTGCGAGTACAAATCTAAGTTGGTTTCGTGGCTCATGCGATTCACTGCACAAGCTTTCAGTCTCAGACGCAGCTTTTGTTGTCACTGGTCAATTCCAAAAAGTGTCTGGCATAATTATGAAAACGATCATTTACCTGGCACCGAAATGAAAATTTGTGAATCAGTAGCTAGATTCCTGCGGCACTTATCGCCATTAACCAATCTTCCTTAAAAAATTGTGAGAAAAAAAGCACACTCAATTATATAATTCCTAGGCCTACCGTTTGGCGCAAAAACGTGCGGATAAATGTAAAAATAATTGTATACTAGGCCATCAGATATCAACGCAAAGCCTTAGGCTTTAAGCACTTTAAGTTCGATGTCGCATAACTCAAAATGAGGGCATGCTGGTGTTTGCCTGCGTTCATTGCCGCATAACAGCATAACGCATTCCAGCCAACCGAGACGTATGTATCTGCGCATGCACCCATTTGCCAGCAATGGTCACGTCATGACGGCCGATAACTGCCCTCGAAGCCCTTGCATTTTCTTATTCCCCGCATCACAATCTTTCGCTGGCGATAGCAAAGTGTGTCCGCATCATCCACCAGTTTGTAAAACAGTGATATTTCTCATTGCATGACATTTTTCTATCTTGTTGTAGAAACACCACTGATACATTAGCACACGCCGTGCGTCTGGTGTATTTGTAACAGAAAAGTGTTTTATGCCGGGGCACACCAACATCGCACGTTTGTGACATCCGTCACGGAAATTATGTCGGCAGAAATAGTCCCATTGACGCGGCGGCGCCCTGTCGGGAGCTCGCGAACTCTCTCACCGCAACGGAGGTACAAAACGCTCTGCCACCCGCCCTAGGAACTGAGACATAAACAGACCTACGAACGCGCCTGATAACCTTCCCTATGACTCATTCATATTGTGCTCCCGTCTAGGAGAGGCGAAGAGAAGTAGCTCATCATGACGCTAATCAGCGCCGACAGTTGGCGCCTCGCCTTCGCGCACGGGAGCCGCGCGGGAAATCCACCCTCCGCTGCGCACTGCTTTGCTTGCGATGGCCCCATGTAAGAAAACTTGCATTGAGCGCCGCAGAAAGGCAACAAAATCATTTGTCAATTATTGCAAATGTGACTGCTTTGGTGCGACGAGAGACACACCAGCGTGACCCAGAACACGGTCGCGCGTTCCCGATTCAAGCCAACAACTCTAGCTCTCGCGTTGTAGAAGCTGACCTCGTCTCTACGGAAGCGTCCGCCGTACACGCCTCTGAGAAGGACCGAAGTCTTCGCACCTTTGCCGAAGCGACCCACCAGCTGGACGTCGCTCGCCAAGTAGACCCAAAAAACAGCCGCAGAACCAAAATCATGCTCCTTTCGCTGCATCGTACCGCAAGTTCACCAAATGTTTCGTTGACGACCCGTTCTGTTTCTGGACCACGGTTTGCGAGTGCCTGTGGTTGCAGTCGGATTTAATCAATGCTCTGGTGCGTGGAATTCATTGTCTCTGCCTTATGTATCCTGGTCGTCAGTAGTTCGAGGACTTTCGGTTAGGCGCCAGTTACACAGGATTCCTGTTCAATGGTAATTTGCTCGTGATGCCTGCTTGCAATGGTTTCAATTATCCGCACTACCCAAACCCCTACCCCACTACCCCTCGCACTACCCCTCGAATGTGTCATCGAGCGCGTCATATCAGCCGGATTACCATTTATTCACATAAGACGCTTGCGAAACGCCGTTGCCAACTTTGTTATCGTGGGCCAGGTCGTGAACTAGCCGGTGGACGTAAACACAAGGCTGAAGTCACTGCCGAGGCACTTGCATGATGACCAAGCTACTATTGCACGTAAAGCGCCATGTCATACACAAGTCATCGTATTTAAGAGGGATCGTTAGGAAACTCCCTCTGCAGGCTTGGCTGCGATACATGCACAAAACGCCTCTCTACAAAAAATAGGGCGTAGTGATCGTCCCAAATTTCTTGAATGACACTGATGAGGTAACAAATGACCATGCCAGTGATGATGTGATTGAATGCTCCGAGCTTAACGCTTCTGACTAGGTTAGGATGCTCACCAATAGCGCACCATGCTGAGGAACGAGGACAAGGGTCTCAGCTAAAGAACTTTCTTTTCGCGTGATATACCTCGGTCAGCTTACGCTGGTCCAGGTCAATTGTAAGACAGCTGACTTATGGAAGTTTATTATGCAGAGTATCGAATATGCTGCAAAAAACGGAGGCCTCCTGAAAGCAGTCAAGAGGCGTTCAGGCGTGGTGAAAAATCAGATGTACGCACTTAAAGACAAGCAAGGCAATGTCATCACAAATGGGGATAAAATAGCCATAGTAGCCGAGGAGTTCTATAGAGATCTGTACCATAGCCAGGCCATCCAGGACAATGCCGAACGAGGAAGTGGTTCAGAGGAGATAGGCATCCCACCAGTAAAGACTCAATTAAAGGAGGCTCTGAGTGTAATCAGAGGGGTCGAAGCACCTAGGGTGGATGAGAAAACAGCTGAGCTTGTGAAGGATGGCGGGCAAATTGTGCTTGAAAAACTGGCAAAGCTAAACCTTTTTACGCAATGTCTAATGACTGATTGTGTACCGGAATTTGGAAGAACGCGATCACCATCTTAGTCTATAAGACAGCTGACATGAATTACTTGACCATCCGAAATATAGAGCGTAACTCTTCGGAAGACTTGATATTGTCACGCTTCTTCACGACTGCAAAAAATTTTGTTTATGCAGTAGCGCCAATGTCATCGTAATTAGGTCTCATCATTTTCCGCGAAGCTCATGTTTCGTTTTGAGTCAACACTGACAGTTTGAAGTGCACACGTGTTGTCGGCTTTGTTCCATAACGTTGTTCTTAAGCACACCAAAAAACACATGAACACCGCAGACAAGGAAACGCGCTTGTTTGTGTCCGTGTGTTTTTTGTGTGCTGAAGCTAAACGTGATGGAATACCAACGAGCCCGAAGGCAAGCCCTGCTCTGCTCGACTTCCGAGCGCATCGGGGTGTCGTATCTCCGATTGCGCTTGTTGATGTATGGGCACTATGCGTCGTCGTTGCGGTCGTCTTCTTAACGTCTGGCTTGGTCATGTCGGCTACGCGTCGCGTCATGTTGCTGTCGTCGTGTTCGCTAGTCGCGTTACGGTTACATCGGGTCGTCGGGATGAGGGCATGTCATTGATCATGGTCTTCGGCGAATCGTTGCGTCATTGGAGGGTTTTGATTTTTCCGCCGTCATGCAACTTTTTCCTAGACGCTGCTTTTCCTCTACGTGGACTTGGGGACCTCCCGCACGTGAAGCCTGTGTTGCTTCGACGGCTTGGCAATCAGTATGGGGAGGACGACGGCGAACGGGTGAAGCGCGCTGGACCTCTGATGGTGCTGGACAGGTATTCTTTGATATCAGTAGGGTGGTTTCCGGTTTGGGGCGTGGTGCGTCGACGGGGAATCCTCGAAAACCGATCCTTTTGTGGGGCAGCGAGAGTAGATGTTTTCGGCCTCTACGCAGTGGCAGCACAGAGGACGATCATCCGGCTTTCCAGTCACGTCGGCCTTTCAAGGGGGCGGGGCGTTGCACCGCAGGTTCTCGAGTCGGCGACAGGTAACGATGTTACGGAGCCTCATGACGATAGGTCGCAGGTGGGCGAGGTCGACACCCCGCAGCCGAGTAAGCCAAGGTATACGGCTCGAGAGATGCTTCTGGAAGCGTTGAAGTTCACAGCGGTTGCTGCGCTTCTTCCCTAACGACGTCGGTAGGGGAAGCGACGTGAGGCTGCGGCGGCGTTTCCGCAGATTTTCAGTCACTACTGCGGGGATAGTCTCGCGTAGGCTACCAGCCGGAATCCTCATGATGTCTACTTAGTTCACATTGGCTGCGCCAGGAAAATTGCGTTAGTTCTGCTTAGCCTGTATTTCGAGAGAATCTCCATTGTGCTGGCTTCGGTTATGAATTCGGAGATGGTTTTTGGCGGATTGCGGACAAACAGTTCCTCCTTCACCGCGCCCATTAGGAACGGTAACTTCTTTTCTTCTGCCATGCAGGAGTCAGTACTCTTGAAAAGCTTCTTTCTCTTCGACGAGCACAACAATGCTTTGATTAGGGTATGTGTTCGCGTGTCCAGCAAGACTTCAGCCCGATTTTTTCGCGCAACTGTGGTAAACGTCATGAAAATTGCGTTGTGAATTTGTTACAAGACTCTTGGGAGCTCTCAAAGTTTTCGAACCAGATCCGTGCGCAATCTTCAAGGTAGAAGAACACTTGCCTAAATGTCTCCGCGTTGTACCATCAGTTAAACAGTAGAACCCGTTGGACTTGCTCGAACCAGTCTTCGGGATCCTCAGGAGTTGACGCGTGGAATGATGGGGGCTCCCTGGGTTACTGAAGAACGGGTGCAGGATTGAAAGCGCTGGCCATGGTGCCTTCGTTGATCATGGTGGTTTTGATGACGTCTTCTTTCTTCACTTTATCTGGAAGCAGCCAAAACTCGGGCTGAAGACCTTGCTGTCGGCGTCTGACCCTAGTTGGGCTTGCGTGTCGGCTTGACGAGGGCGTAGTCTGCCTGTACCCCGCACCACCACCGGATGTCAGGTATCCAAGGGTGATGCAGCGGTCTTGAAGAAAAAATAAGTTTATTACACCGAACTTGTGCTCCCCGAAGAACCGTAGGAATACACACGCGCGGAAGCAGCCGTCAACAAAGTGGCGTGCGCTGGCGACTGTCGGCCGAACAAATGCCGTGGCCTCAGCTCTGCTGGTATTTATCTCTGGGCGCGGGTATTTCTCGCACCGTCGAATTACACGACAACGCTGTAGCTAAAAAAGACTTTTCTAGGCTGGCTTCGTTAGGGCAAAACATTGTCGCTATGAAATTAGACAATCTTCGTGGCATAAGAAAGAATGAATGGAACATGCGCTTCGCTTGTGGCCAGATAACAAGCGCGGTGCTGCCGGGCGGTAAAAGCAAGAACACAAATAAACAATACCAATTCATGGTTCGCGGCAATATCATATCCGCTTACTTCCTACGTTGCATTTGGATCCCCTTAGAGAGCTTTCAAACGGCGGAAGTTATACACCGAAGAGCCACTTTCACCTACTGTAAGCACACAACATTACCAAGAAATCAGAAGACAGGATCAATTACTGAATGTGTCCTTATCTTTCTCTGAGGCAACATGACAAGTAAACGAATCATTACCTGGAAAGGGCCAATGGCGTTAATCTACAAAGTTTTTTGATTACACATTCGTTATTATGATGCAATTGGGGATCTTCCAGCGAAAGCGTCAAGAAAAATGAATACCACCGCAAAAGAGGGTACATTTTGAGGCGTACCTAAAAACACCGTCGCCAATGGGACTTTTAGGTAGCAGTTCATAGAATATTATAGCACCAAAAATGCCGCAAATATTGTAGGCGCAGAATTCCTCCGTAAAAAAGCTTGGAACAACGTTTTTCTTGGCCAGCACTGCTAAAATTGCAAAGTGACGCTTTTTATCTGTCGTGAAGAACACGCAAATATTCAAGTATTGACAACGTCGTTGGAAATTTCAGCATCTTTACGCCTCAGCTCATGCATGCAACGGCAAGCCCTCTGTTCTGTGGGAGCACCAGCAATGTATATTCCAAACAAAACAGAACACTCTGAGCGTTTAGAGATCACGTAATTACCTGAGATAGAAAATAAGGCACCACGTTGCCTGACACTAAATGTTGATATTATTTTTCTTCCACTCCTCTTCAAAATAAGGACTCCTGGCATTGTCTTCTGGCTGTAAGAGCGCCTGCATAGAACCCCCTGACGGATGCCCTCCACCAGATGCCAAGACCGTTATCGGAATTTACGTGAAGGACTATGCGAAAAGAAAATGCTACAGAGTTGCCACCAAAGGCTGTGGTAACGTGGGGTACAGTGGAAGGTGGAAATGCGACTGGTGCTGCCCGTAAGTACTTCAGTAGAAGGTGCAATTTTTTTTTTGTTTGAAGACAAAATTCATGTGCTACGCAGAAAGAGCACAACCATCTCAAGGTTGAGTGAGTAGGGAACGTGGAAAATTAAAATCTACAAAAAGATCTTAAATCTGTACAATACCGAGGATCAGTAAGGAGACTCGTCTTGTCAACTGTCGCGCATACTGCGCCGAAACGTTTTTTAGGCCAAGACACCAAATACGCTTTTAAATATTTGCCTTTGTTTCGATGAACTTGCATGTATTGTGAGAGCGGACATTCGGAATGTAGGAGGTTGGACCGAAACCGGGGCGAAACCATCCAGAATGCTTGCTCCGGTACATAATTCCACGGATTAAGCAGTAACATACCAACATCAGAGTATAGGAAGCGAACGTAAAAGCCGACCGTTAAGATTGAACAATATTCAGTGCATACCTCTTAGTGGGGCCATGAAGATCAAGCAGCTGTAGCTTTATTAATGAGGTTTCTGTTAGACAGTACACTACCCGCTTTTCGGCCAGCAAACGATGGTTTAACTGAAATATCGAACGATTTACGCAAGAAGATAAATTGGCTCTATGCATAGTGTATTTTCTGGCGTCAGAAATGACATATTCGAGGTAGGTACCCCAATCAGAAAGTGTGCCCACTTAGGCTGAAGCCATGTCATACACTGCGTTTTTTAGTAACCATGTTTACCTTTTTCCACCCTAGATCGCGCAGCAAAAGCGGGGGAGGCCCGGGGTCCACAGAGCATCGTATTTGACCAGTATTTACTTGCAGTGTATTTGTGACAATTGATAGTGACCTGTTTGTAAAACATCAGGTGTGACTGGACAAACAGCGTCACGTAAGTGGCCGTGGGAAGTATGTCAGCTGGGCAGTGTTGTGTCATACAAGTTCAACACGCTCCACATCTGTGATAGGCAGTGTCGCCCGGGAAATTGTCCAACGCTGTGAAGTGTTGAACACGGAAATATTGCAAACTCTTCATACAACTGTATGGTCACTGCTGAGTGGCATTCAATTCGAATTTACACTGCTTTCAGGCTAGCGGGTCCTGAAAAATACTACTCGTAACAGGAGCTTGTTCAACCGTTTTAAAGATTGTTTAACCTTTAGAGGTGTCAGATATTTGTAAATATTGCAATCTTCTTTTAAATACTAGTGCCAATGATTCATTGTTAAAACATGCACTTCTCTGCTGTAAATTTCTGCAGTGGCTTGGTAAGGTGGGCTGCCGCGATAGTGAAGACTCAGCCAAGGTGTTTCAAGGTTTTTTCTTAATTGCGTGTTGTCACTTGAGCAACGTGGTCAGAAAAATAGAATTTATTGCCTTAAACATGCCATATTTCAATCTTAGAAGATTAGCCTTGAATTTTTTAGGCTTTGGCGTAAAGCACCGTATTTTGGTAGTATTCTGTGATGCTCATTGTGAGCCATGGCAATTCTGATGGGCATACTAAATAAAAGTGCAGAAAAAGGCGTGACAAAGAGAAGAACTACACGGGACGAGCGCGTACTAACAACTGAGTTTAATGAAACCAAATACGACAACTGTCGACGCAGCGCACCCTTGTGGCGCATCATACACAAAACTTGCCCACTTGTCGGTGCTCCTAAAATTCTGATGGGTCCCCAAAGCCTGACTTATAAACCACCTGTAAGATTGAGACATGCAGTTATCAAGGAAACCTGGCGTTATCGGTAGCTAAATAATTTGTGTAAAGTCATTGTGAAACGAATATTTCCGTTTCGCTTTTGAGTGGCGCTCACACTACACTAAAACATCGAAAATGGGGATACGCAACTCCACAGCTCCAACTGAAACTAAGAGAAGTTATGAAGGCTTAGAGCATGGTATTGAAGGATTTTAGGACACATTTACCGCACCTCGACATATTCTTAGTGTATCTGCAGTGTTCAAGTTCAATAAGTTACACAGGTATCACCGGCGCAAAAACACACTATCCCACGTGATCACAGCACTTGGCTTCAACTTACACGCCAGAAGGATTGCGAGAACCGAGCAGATTTAGTTTATTGAGGTCATCTTCTTGGCTTAACCATAGTTCATTCAACATTCATGAGGAATTGCCATTGCTTTGTTTTTAACATTCTCTCTGCTTTACTTCACTTTACAGGGGATCAAGCGGACAGCTTCGCGGAAGATAGCTCGCTGGCCATTGGATGTTCCAATGGGGAAAGAGGGGTTTCAGGCCACGCATTTGATGGGTGGGCACACGCACTCAAACATGTGACACACCCACCCACGAACTTCACACAGCCCTGTTACAAAAGATGTTTGCTTCAAGCATGCGGCAGTTCTGCAACCACAAAATAAAATCAAGGAACAACTTGTTTTGCGTGCCTACCCCAGTGAAAATGTTTAGGTTTCTCCGAATTGTTACTGCCTGGTTTTTTCTAAAGCTTATTGTAAAAAGTAACTCCTCGTTTTGAGCACTTACGAGAGAGTATCTCGAATGGGGTAGCCGATATAGCAAACCCGCTTGTATATTTTGTTTCTTACTGAAACACGCATGTATATATTGTTTCTTACTGAAAGGATACATTGGAAACAATCATGATTAGTTAAGAAACCTTAACTGCATCACCCTCTCCCAGCTGAGAAGATGTATTGGAGATACGTGAAGTAGGATGCGTTTCGAAGACCTCTTATCGCTAAACTTACCAATGCGTCTTGCGTTTTCTCTGTATGCAATTTCCCACGTGAGAAATCCTTCAAGCTTGTGTTTTACCTATTCAAGTTGTCATAGCGGTTAACTGGAAAAGTGGGCTCAATATTGTTAGTGGCATGATATTACCAAGTATCTAATAGAAATAATTATAGTACATTTGACGGCGAAATGGCGCCACGATTTTATAATATATTTCTTTGAAACAAATGAACGACCTGAATTT